>NC_064628.1:957650344-958850344 GCF_023864275.1 Schistocerca cancellata | reverse complement strand
GGGGAGCGTTTCTCTGGCAACGACAGGATCTCCAATTGGGAGGCGAGTATCTCATGTCGGATGCACTATTCCTTCTTTCTTGGATCCGTCGATCCCACACAATGACGAATTAACACAGAAATTGCGTCGCTATGAAATACTATAGGTTCTATGACTTCTCTTTCTAAATCGAGGAGCGTTCCTATGGCGACGACAGGTTCTTCTACTGGGGGGTGAGTATCTCATGTCGGATGCACTATTCCTTCTGTATTGCATCCGGCGATCCCTCACAATGACGAATTAACACAGAAATTGCGTCGCTATGAGATACTATATGTACTATGAATTCTCATTCTAAATGAAGGAGCGTTTCTATGGCAACGACAGGATCTCGTATTGGGAGACGAGTATCTCATTTCGGATGCACTATTCCTTCTTTATTGCAATCGTCGATCACTCACAATGACGAATTAAAACAGAAATTGCGTCGCTATGAAATACTATAGGTTCTATGACTACTCTTTCTAAATCGAGGAATGATCCTATGGCAACGACATGATCTGCTATTGGTAGGCGAGTATCTCATGTCGGATGCACTATTCCTTCTTTATTGCATCCGTCGATCCCTCACAATGACGAATTAACACAGAAATTGTGTCGCTATGAAATACTATAGGTTCTATGACTTCTCTTTCTAAATCGAGGAACGATCCTATGGCAACGACAGGATTTCTTATTGGGAGGCGAGTATCTCATGTCGGATGCACTATTCCTTCTGTATTGCATCCGTCGATCCCTCACAATGACGAATTAACACAGAAATTGCGTCGCTATGAAATACTATAGGTTCTATGACTTCTCTGTCTAAATCGAGGAGCGTATCTATATGCAACGACAGGATCTCCTATTGGGAGGGGTGTATCTCATGTCGGATGCACTATTCCTTCTTTATTGCATCCGTCGATCCCTCACAATGACGAATTAACACAGAAATTGTGTCGCTATGAAATACTATAGGTTCTATGACTTCTCTTTCTAAATCGAGGTGCGTTTCTACGGCAACGACAGGATCTCATATTGGGAGGCGATTATCTCATGTCGGATGCACTATTCATTCTTTATTGCATCCGTCGATCCCACACTATGACGAATTAACACAGAAATTGCGTCGCTATGAAATACTATAGGTTCTATGACTTCTCTTTCTAAATCGAGGAGCGTTTCTATGGCAACGACAGGATCTCCTATTGGGAGGCGATTATCTCATGTCGGATGCACTATTCCTTCTTTATTGCATCCGTCGATCCCACACTATGACGAATTAACACAGAAATTGCGTCGCTATGAAATACTATAGGTTCTATAACTTCTCTTTCTAAATCAAGGAGCGTTTCTATGGCAACGACAGGATCTCCTATTGGGAGGCGAGTATCTCATGTCGGATGCACTACTCCTTCTTTATTGCATCCGTCGATCCCACACAATGACGATTTAACACAGAAATTGCGTCGCTATGAAATACTATAGGTTCTATGACTTCTCTTCCTAAATCGAGGAGCGTTCCTATGGCAACGACAGATTCTCCTATTGGGAGGCGAGTATCTCATGTCGGATGCACTATTTCTTCTGTATTGCATCCAGCGATCCCTCACAATGACGAATTAACACAGAAATTGCGTCGCTATGAGAAACTATATGTTATATGAATTCTCTTTGTAAATGAAGGAGCGGTTCTATGGCAACGATAGGATCTCCTATTGGGAGGCGAGTATCTCATGTCGGATGCTCTATTCCTTCTTTATTGCATCCGCCGACCCCACACAATGACGATTTAACACAGAAATTGCGTCGCTATGAAATACTATAGGTCCTATGACTTCTCTTTCTAAATCGAGGAGCGTTTCTGTGGCAACAACAGGATATCCTATTGGGAGGCGAGTATCTCATGTCGGATGCACTATTCCTTCTGTATTGCATCCGTCGATCCGTCACAATGACGAATTAACACAGAAATTGCGTCGCTATGAAATACTATAGGTTCTATGCCTTTTCTTTCTAAATCGAGGAACGATCCTATGGCAACGACAGGATCTCCTATTGGGAGGCGAGTATCTCATGTCGGATGCACTATTCCTTCTTTATTGCATCCGTCGATCCCTCGCAATGACGAATTAACACAGAAATTGCGTCGCTATGAAATACTATAGGTTCTATGACTTCTCTTTCCAAATCGAGGAGCGTTTCTATGGCAACGACAGGATCTCTTACTGGGAGGCGAGTATCTCATGTCGGATGCACTATTCGTTCTTTATTGCATCCGTCGATCCCTCACAATGACGAATTAACACAGAAATTGCGTCGCTATGAAATACTATAGGTTCTATGATCTCTCTTTCTAAATCGAGGAGTGTTTCTAGGGCAACGACAGGATCTCCTATTAGGAGGCGATTATCTCATGTCGGATGCACTATTCCTTCTTTACTGCATTCGTTAATCCCTCACAATGACGAATTAACATAGTAATTGCGTCGTTATGAAATACTATAGGTTCTATGACTTCTCTTTCTAAATCGAGGAGCGTTTCTATGGCAAAGACAGGATCTCCTATTGGGAGGCGAGTATCTCATGTCGGATGCACTATACCTTCTTTATTGCTTCCGTCGATCCCTCACAATGACGAATTAACACAGAAATTGTGTCGCTATGAAATACTATAGGTTCTATGACTTCTCTTTCTAAATCGAGGTGCGTTTCTACGGCAACGACAGGATCTCCTACTGGGAGGCGGGTGTCTCATGTCGGATGCACTATTCCTTCTTTCTTGCATCCGTCGATCCCACACTATGACGAATTTACTCAGAAATTGCGTCGCTATGAAATACTATAGGTTCTATGACTTCTCTTTCTAAATCGAGAAGCGTTTCTATGGCAACGACAGGATCTCCTATTGGGAGGCGAGTATCTCATGTCGGATGCACTATTCCATCTGTATTGCATCCGGCGATCCCTCACAATGACGAATTAACACACAAATTGCATCGCTAAGAAATACTATAGGTTCTATGCCTTCTCTTTCTAAATCGAGGAACGATCCTATGCAAACGACAGGATCTCCTATTTGGAGGCGAGTATCTCATGTCGGATACACTATTCCTTCTTTATTGCATCCGAGTATCCCTCACAATGACGAATTAACACAGAAATTGTGTCGCTATGGAATACTATAGGTTCTATGCCTTCTCTTTTTTAAATCGAGTAACGATCCTATGGCAACGAAAGGATCTCCTATTGGGAGGCGAGTATCTCATGTCGGATGCACTATTCCTTCTTTATTGCATCCGTCGATCCCTCACAATGACGAATTAACACAGAAATTGCGTCACTATGAGATACTATAGGTTCTATGACTTCTCTTTCTAAATCGAGGAGCGTTTCTATGGCAACGGCAGGATCTCCTATTGGGAGGCGGGTATCTCATGTCGGATGCACTATTCCTTGTTTATTTCATCCGTCGATCCTACACAATGACGAATTAACACAGAAATTGTGTCGCTATGAAATACTATAGGTTCTATGACTTCTCTTTCTAAATCGAGGTGCGTTTCTACGGCAACGACAGGATCTCCTATTGGGAGGCGAGTATCTCATGTCGGATGCACAATTCCTTCTTTATTGCTTCGGTCGATCCCACACTATGACGAATTAACACAGAAATTGCGTCGCTATGAAATACTATAGGTTCTATGACTTCTCTTTCTAAATCGAGGAGCGTTTCTATGGCAACGACAGGATCTCCTATTGGAAGGCGAGTATCTCATGTCGGATGCACTATTCCTTCTGAATTGCATCCGTCGATCCCTCCCAATGACGAATTAACACAGAAATTGCGTCGCTATGAAATACTATAGGTTCTACGACTTCTCGTTCTACATCGAGGAACGATCCTATGGCAACGACAGGATCTCCTATTGGGAGGCGAGTATCTCATGTCGGATGCACTATTCCTTCTTTATTGCATCCGTCGATCCCTCACAATGACGAATTAACACAGAAATTGTGTCGCTATGAAATACTATAGGTTCTATAACTTCTCTTTCTAAATCGAGGAGCGTTTCTATGGCAACGACAGGATCTCCTATTGCTAGGCGAGTATCTCGTGTCGGATGCACTATTCCTTCTTTATTGCATCCGTCGATCCCACACAATGACGATTTAACACAGAATTTGCGTCGCTATGAAATACTATATGTTCTATGACTTCTCTTTCTAAATCGAGGAGCGTTCCTATGGCAACGACAGGTTCTCCTATTGGGAGGCGAGTATCTCATGTCGGAAGCACTATTCCTTCTGTATTGCATCCGGCGATCCCTCACAATGACGAATTAACACAGAAATTGCGTCACTATGAGATACTATAGGTTCTATGACTTCTCTTTCTAAATCGAGGAGCGTTTCTATGGCAACGACAGGATCTCCTATTGGGAGGCGAGTATCTCATGTCGGATGCACTATTCCGTCTTTATTGCATCCGTCGATCCCTCACAATGACGAATTAACACAGAAATTGCGTCGCTATGAAATACTATAAGTTCTATGAATTCTCCTTCTAAATCGAGGAGCGTTTCTATGGCAACGACAGGATCTCCTATTGGGAGGCGAGTATCTCATGTCGGATGCACTATTCCTTCTTTATTGCATACATCGATCCCTCACAATGACGAATTAACACAGAAATTGCGTCGCTATGAAATACTATAGGTTCTATGACTTCTCTTTCTAAATCGAGGAGCGTTTCTATGGCAACGACAGGATCTCCTATTGGGAGGCGAGTATCTCATGTCGGATGCACTATTCCTTCTTTATTGCATCCGTCGATCACTCACAATGACGAATTAACACAGAAATTGCGTCGCTATGAATTACTATAGGTCCTATGCCTTCTCTTTCTAAATCGAGAAACGATCCTATGGCAACGACAGGATCTCCTATTGGGAGGCGGGTGTCTCATGTTGGATGCACTATTCCTTGTTTATTGTTCCGTCGATCCCACACAGTGAAGAATTAACACAGAAATTGCGTTGCTATGAAATTCAATAGGTTCTATGACTTCTCTTTCTAAATCGAGGAGTGTTTCTATGGCAACGGGAGGTTCTCCTATTGGGAGGCGAGTATCTCATGTCGGATGCACTATTCCTTCTGTATCGCATCCGGCGATCCCTCACAATGACGAATTAACACAGAAATTGCGTCGCTATGAGAAACAATATGTTATATGACTTCTCTTTCTAAATGAAGGAGCGTTTCTATGGCAACGACAGGATCTCCTATTGGGAGGCGAGTGTCTCATGTCGGATGCACTATTCCTTCTTTATTGCATCCGTCGCTCACTCACAATGACGAATTAACACAGAAATTGCGTCGCTATGAAATACTATAGGTTCTATGACTTCTCTTTCTAAATCGAGGAGCGTTTCTATGGCAACGACAGGATCTCCTATTGGGAGGCGTGTATCTCATGTCGGATGCACTATTCCTTCTTTATTGCATCCGTCGATCCCACACAATGACGAATTAACACAGAAATTGCGTCGCTATGAAATTCTATAGGTTCTATGACTTCTTTTTCTAAATCGAGGAGCGTTTCTATGGCAACGACAGGATCTCCAATTGGGAGGCGAGTATCTCATGTCGGATGCACTATTCCTTCTTTATTGCATCCGTCGATCCCTCACTATGACGAATTAACACACAAATTGCGTCGCTATGAAATACTATAGGTTCTATGACTTCTCTTTCTAAATCAAGGAGCGTTTCTATGGCAACGAAAGGTTCTCCTATTCAGAGGCGAGTATCTCATGTCGGATGCACTATTCCTTCTGTAATGCATCCGTCGATCCCTCACAATGACTAATTAACACAGAAATTGCGTCGCTATGAAATACTATAGGTTCTATGACTTCTCTTTCTAAATCGAGGAGCGTTTCTATGGCAACGACAGGATCTCCTATTGGGAGGCGAGTATCTCATTTCGGATGCACTATTCCTTCTGTATTGCATCCGTCGACCCTTCACAATGACGAATTAACACAGAAATTGCGTCGATATGAAATACTATGGGTTCTATGCTTTCTCTTTCTAAATCGAGGAACGATCCTATGGCAACGACAGGATCTCCTGTTGGGAGGCGAGTATCTCATGTCGGATGCACTATTCCTTCTTTATTGCATCCGTCGATCCCTCACAATGACGAATTAACACAGAAATTGTGTCGCTATGAAATACTATAGGTTCTATAACTTCTCTTTCTAAATCGAGCAGCGCTTCTATGGCAACGACAGGAACTCCTATTGGGAGGCGAGTATCTCATGTCGGATGCACTATTCCTTCTTTATTGCATCCGTCGATCACTCACAATGACGAATTAACACAGAAATTGCGTCGCTATGAAATACTATAGGTTCTATGACTTCTCTTTCTAAATCGAGGAGCGTTTCTATGGCAACGACAGGATCTCCTATTGGGAGGCGTGTATCTCATGTCGGATGCACTATTCCTTCTTTATTGCATCCGTCGATCCCTCACAATGACGAATTAACACAGAAATTGCGTCGCTATGAAATACTATAGGTTCTATGAATTCTTTTTCTAAATCGAGGAGCGTTTCTATGGCAACGACAGGATCTCCTATTGGGAGGCGAGTATCTCATGTCGGATGCACTATTCCTTCTTAATTGCATCCGTCGATCCCTCACAATGACGAATTAACACACAAATTGCGTCGCTATGAAATGCTATAGGTTCTATGACTTCTCTTTCTAAATCAAGGAGCGTTTCTATGGCAACGACAGGTTCTCCTATTCGGAGGAGAGCATGTCATGTCGGATGCACTATTCCTTCTGTATTGCATCCGTCGATACCTGACAATGACTAATTGACACAGAAATTGCGTCGCTATGAAATACTATAGGTTCTATGACTTCTCTTTCTAAATCGAGGAGCGTTTCTATTGCAACGACAGTATCTCCTATTTGAAGGCGAGTATCTCATGTCGAATGCACTATTCCTTCTTGATTGCATCCGTCGATCCCCCACAATGACGAATTAACACAGAAATTGCGTCGCTATGAAATACTATAGAATCTATGACTTCTCATTCTAAATCGAGGAGCGTTTCTATGGCAACGACAGGATCTCCTATTGGGAGGCGAGTATCTCATGTCGGATGCACTATTCCTTCTTTATTGCATCCGTCGATCCCTCACAATGACGAATTAACGCAGAAATTGCGTCGCTATGAATTACTATAGGTTCCATGACTTCTCTTTCTAAATCGAGGAGCGTTTCTATGGCAACGACAAGATCTCTTATTGGGAGATGTGTATCTCATGTCGGATGCACTATTCCTTCTTTATTGCATCCGTCGTTCCCTCACAATGACGAATTAACACAGAAATTGCGTCGCTATGAAATACTATAGGTTCTATGACTCATCTTTCTAAATCGAGGAGCGTTTCTATGGCTACTACAGGATCTTCTATTGGGAGAAGAGTATCTCATGTCGGATGCACTATTCCTTCTTTATTGCATCCGTCGATCAATCACAATGACGAATTAACACAGAAATTGCGTCGCTATGAAATACTATAGGTTCTATGACTTCTCTTCTTAAATCGAGGAGCGTTTCTATGGCAACGACAAGATCTCCTATTGGGAGGCGAGTATCTCATTTCAGATGCACTATTCCTTCTTTATTGCATCCGTCGACCCCTCACAATACGAATTAACACAGAAATTGCGTCGCTATGAAATACTATAGCTTCTATGACTTCTGTTTCGAAATCGAGGAGCTTTTCTATGGCAACGACAGGATCTCCTATTGGGAGGCGAGTATCTCATGTCGGATGCACTATTCCTTCTTTATTGCATCCGTCGATCCCTCACAATGACGAATTAACGCAGAAATTGCGTCGCTATGAGATACTATAAGTTCTATGACTTCTCTTTCCAAATCAAGGAGCGTTTCTATGGTAACGACTGGATCTCCTATTGGAAGGCGAGTATCTCATGTTGGATGCACTATTCCTTCTTTATTGCATCCGCCGATCACTCACAATGACGAATTAACACAGAAATTGCGTCGCTATGAAATACCATAGGTTCCATGACTACTCTTTCTAAATCGAGGAGCGTTTCTATGGCAACGACAGGATCTCCTATTGGGAGGCGAGTATCTGATGTCGTATGCACTATTCCTTCTTTATTGCATCCGTCGATCCCTCACAATGACGAATTAACACAGAAATTGCGTCGCTATGAGCTACTATAGGTTCTATGACTTCTCTTTCTAAATCGAGGAGCGTTTCTATAGCAACGACAGGTTCTCCTATTGGGAGGCGAGTATCTCATGTCGGATGCACTATTCCTTCTTCATTGCATCCGTCGATCCCTCACAATGACGAATTAACACAGAAATTGCGTCGCTATGAAATACTATAGGTACTATGACTTCTCTTTCTAAATCGAGGAGCGTTTCTAAGGCAACGACAGGATCTCCTATTGGGAGATGTGTATCTCATGTCGGATGCACTATTCCTTCTTTATTGCATCCGTCGTTCCCTCACAATGACGAATTGACACAGAAATTGCGTCGCAATGAAATACTATAGGTTCTATGATTCCCCTCTCTAAATCAAGGTGCGTTTCTATGGCAACGACCGGATCCAATTGGGAGGCGAGTATCTCATGTCGGATTTACTATTCCTTCTTTATTGCATCCGTCGATCCCTCACAATGACGAATTAACACAGAAATTGCGTCGCTAAGAAATACTATAGGTTCTGTGAATTCTCTTTCTAAATCGAGGAGCGTTTCTATGGAAACGACAGGATCTCCTATTGGGGGCGAGTGTCTCATGTCGGATGCACTATTCCTTCTGTATTGCATCCGTCGATCCATCTCAGTGACGAATTAACACAGAAATTGCGTCGCTATAACATACTAAAGGTTCTATGACTTCTCTTTCTAAATCGAGGAGCGTTTCTATGGCAACGACAGGATCTCCTATTGGGAGGCGAGTATCTCATGTGGGATGCACTATTCCTTCTTTATTGCATCCGTCGATCCCTCACAATGACGAATTAACACAGAAATTGCGTCGCTATGAAATACTATAGAATCTATGACTTCTCTTTCTAAATCGAGGAGCGTTTCTATGGCAACGACAGGATCTCTTATTGGGAGATGTGTATCTCATGTCGGATGCATTATTCCTTCTTTATTGCATCCGTCGTTCCCTCACAATGACGCATTAACACAGAAATTGCGTCGCTATGAAATACTACAGGTTCTATGACTTCTCTTTCTAAATCAAGGAGCGTTTCTATGGCAACGACAGGATCTCCTATTGGGAGGCGAGTATCTCATGTCGGATACACTATTCCTTCTTTATTGCATCCGTCGATCCCTCACAATGACGAATTAACACAGAAATTGCGTCGCTATGACATACTAAAGGTTCTATGACTTCTCTTTCTAAATCGAGGAGCGTTTCTATGGCAACGACTGGATCTCCAATTGGGAGGCAAGTATCTCATGTCGGATGCACTATTCCTTCTTTATTGCATCCGTCGATCCCTCACAATGACGAATTAACACAGAAATTGCGTCGCTATCAATTACTATAGGTTCTATGACTTCTCTTACTAAATCGAGGAGCGTTTCTATGGCAACGACAGGATCTCCTATTGGAAGATGTGTATCTCATTTCCTATGCACTATTCCTTCATTATTGCATCCGCCGATCCCTCACAATGACGAATTAACACAGAAATTGCGTCGCTATGAAATACTATAAGTTATATGACTTCTCTTTCTAAATCAAGGAGCGTTTCTATGGCAACGACAGGATCTCCTATTGGGAGGCGAGTATCTCATGTCGGATGCACTATTCCTTCTTTATTGCATCCGTCGATCCCTCACAATGACGAATTAACACAGAAATTGCGTCGCTATGGAAAACTATAGGTACTATGACTTCTCTTTCTAAATCGAGGAGAGTTTCTATGGCAACGACAGGATCTGCTATTGGGAGGCGAGTATCTCATGTCGGATGCACTATTCTTTCTTTATTGCATCCGTCGATCCCTCACAATGACTAATTAACACAGAAATTGCGTCGCTACGAAATACTATAGGTTCTATGAATGCTCTTCCTTAATCGAGGAGCGTTTCTATGGCAACGACAGGATCTCCTATTAGGAGGCGAGTATCTCATGTCGGATGCACTATTCCTTCTTTATTGCATTCGTCGATCCCTCACAATGACGAATTAACACATAAATTGCGTTGCTATGAAATGCAATAGGTTCTCTGACTTCTCTTTCTAAATCGAAGAGCGTTTCTATGCCAACGACAGGATCTCCTATTGGGAGGCGAGTATCTCATTTCAGATGCACTATTCCTTCTTTATTGCATCCGTCTATCCCTTACAATGCCGAATTAACACTGAAATTGCGTCGCTATGAAATACTATAGTTGCTATGACTTCTCTTTCTAAAACGAGGAGCGTTTCTATGGCAACGACAGGATCTCCTATTGGGAGGCGAGTATCTCATGTCGGATGCCCTATTCGTTCTTTATTGCATCCGTCGATACCTCACAATGACGAATTAACACAGAAATTGCGTCGCTATGAAATACTATAGGTTCTATGACTCATCTTTCTAAATCGAGGAGCGTTTCTATGGCAACTACAGGATCTCTTATTGGGAGGCGAGTATCTCATGTCGGATGCACTATTCCTTCTTTATTGCATCTGTCGATCCCTCACAATGACGAATTAACACAGAAATTGCGTCGCTATGAAATACTATAGGTTCTATGACTTCTCTTTCTAAATCGAGGAGCGTTTCTATGGCAACGACAAGATCTCGTATTGGGAGGTGAGTATCACATTTGAGATGCACTATTCCTTCTTTATTGCATCCGTCGATCCCTCACAACGACGAATTAACACAGAAATTGCGTCGCTATGAAATACTATAGGTTCTATGACTTCTCTTTCGAAATCGAGGAGCTTTTCTATGGCAACGACAGGATCTCCTATTGGGAGGCGAGTATCTCATGTCGGATGCACTAATCCCTCTTTATTGCATTCGTCGATCCCTCGTAATGACGAATTAACACAGAAATTACGTCGCTATGAGATACTATAAGTTCTATGACTTCTCTTTCCAAATCAAGGAGCGTTTCTATGGCAACGACTGGATCTCCTATTGGAAGGCGAGTATCTAATGTCGGATGCACTATTCCTTCTTTATTGCATCCGTCGATCACTCAAAATGACGAATTGACACAGAAATTGCGTCGCTATGAAATACTATGGGTTCTATGATTCCCCTCTCTAAATCAAGGTGCGTTTCTATGGCAACGACAGGATCTCCTATTGGGAGGCGAGTATCTCATGTCGGATTTACTATTCCTTCTTTATTGCATCCGTCGATCCCTCACAATGACGAATTAACACAGAAATTGCGTCGCTATGAAATACTATAGGTTCTATGAATTCCCTTTCTAAATCGAGAAGCGTTTCTATGGCAACGAAAGGATCTCCAATTGGGAGGCGAGTATCTCATGTCGGATGCACTATTCCTTCTTTATTGCATCCGTCGTTCCCTCACAATGACGAATTAACACAGAAATTGCGTCGCTATGAAATACTATAGGTTCTATGACTCATCTTTCTAAATCGAGGAGCGTTTCTATGGCTACTACAGGATCTTCTATTGGGAGAAGAGTATCTCATGTCGGATGCACTATTCCTTCTTTATTGCATTCGTCGATCAATCACAATGACGAATTAACACAGAAATAGCGTCGCTATGAAATACTATAGGTTCTATGACTTCTCTTCTTAAATCGAGGAGCGTTTCTATGGCAACGACAAGATCTCCTATTGGGAGGGGAGTATCTCATTTCAGATGCACTATTCCTTCTTTATTGCATCCGTCGACCCCTCACAATGACGAATTAACACAGAAATTGCGTCGCTATGAAATACTATAGCTTCTATGACTTCTGTTTCGAAATCGAGGAGCTTTTCTATGGCAACGACAGGATCTCCTATTGGGAGGCGAGTATCTCTTGTCGGATGCACTATTCCTTCTTTATTGCATCCGTCGATCCCTCACAATGACGAATTAACGCAGAAATTGCGTCGCTATGAGACACTATAAGTTCTATGACTTCTCTTTTCAAATCAAGGAGCGTTTCTATGGTAACGAATGGATCTCCTATTGGAAGGCGAGTATCTCATGTTGGATGCACTATTCCTTCTTTATTGCATCCGTCGATCACTCACAATGACGAATTAACACAGAAATTGCGTCGCTATGAAATACCATAGGTTCCATGACTACTCTTTGTAAATCGAGGAGCGTTTCTATGGCAACGACAGGATCTCCTATTGGGAGGCGAGTATCTCATGTCGTATGCACTATTCCTTCTTTATTGCATCCGTCGATCCCTCACAATGACGAATTAACACAGAAATTGCGTCGCTATGAGCTACTATAGGTTCTATGACTTCTCTTTCTAAATCGAGGAGCGTTTCTATAGCAACGACAGGTTCTCCTATTGGGAGGCGAGTATCTCATGTCGGATGCACTATTCCTTCTTTATTGCATCCGTCGATCCCTCACAATGACGAATTAACACAGAAATTGCGTCGCTATGAAATACTATAGGTTCTATGACTTCTCTTTCTAAATCGAGGAGCGTTTCTATGGCAACGACAGGATCTCTTTTTGGGAGATGTGTATCTCATGTCGGATGCACTATTCCTTCTTTATTGCATCCGTCGTTCCCTCACAATGACGAATTGACACAGAAATTGCGTCGCAATGAAATACTATAGGTTCTATGATTCCCTTCTTCAAATCAAGGTGCGTTTCTATGGCAACGACCGGATCCAATTGGGAGGCGAGTATCTCATGTCGGATTTACTATTCCTTCTTTATTGCATCCGTCGATCCCTCACAACGACGAATTAACACAGAAATTGCGTCGCTATGAAATACTATAGGTTCTGTGAATTCTCTTTCTAAATCGAGGAGCCTTTCTATGGAAACGACAGGATCTCCTATTGGGGGCGAGTGTCTCATGTCGGATGCACTATTCCTTCTTTATTGCATCCGTCGATCCCTCTCAGTGACGAATTAACACAGAAATTGCGTCGCTATAACATACTAAAGGTTCTATGACTTCTCTTTCTAAATCGAGGAGCGTTTCTATGGCAACGACAGGATCTCCTATTGGGAGGCGAGTATCTCATGTGGGATGCACTATTCCTTCTTTATTGCATCCGTCGATCCCTCACAATGACGAATTAACACAGAAATTGCGTCGCTATGAAATACTATAGAATCTATGACTTCTCTTTCTAAATCGAGGAGCGTTTCTATGGCAACGACAGGATCTCTTATTGGGAGATGTGTATCTCATGTCGGATGCATTATTCCTTCTTTATTGCATCCGTCGTTCCCTCACAATGACGCATTAACACAGAAATTGCGTCGCTATGAAATACTACAGGTTCTATGACTTCTCTTTCTAAATCAAGGAGCGTTTCTATGGCAACGACAGGATCTCCTATTGGGAGGCGAGTATCTCATGTCGGATACACTATTCCTTCTTTATTGCATCCGTCGATCCCTCACAATGACGAATTAACACAGAAATTGCGTCGCTATGACATACTAAAGGTTCTATGACTTCTCTTTCTAAATCGAGGAGCGTTTCTATGGCAACGACTGGATCTCCTATTGGGAGGCAAGTATCTCATGTCGGATGCACTATTCCTTCTTTATTGCATCCGTCGATCCCTCACAATGACGAATTAACACAGAAATTGCGTCGCTATCAATTACTATAGGTTCTATGACTTCTCTTTCTAAATCGAGGAGCGTTTCTATGGCAACGACAGGATCTCCTATTGGGAGATGTGTATCTCATATCCTATGCACTATTCCTTCATTATTGCATCCGCCGATCCCTCACAATGACGAATTAACACAGAAATTGCGTCGCTATGAAATACTATAGGTTATATGACTTCTCTTTCTATATCAAGGAGCGTTTCTATGGCAACGACAGGATCTCCTATTGGGAGGCGAGTATCTCATGTCGGATGCACTATTCCTTCTTTATTGCATCCGTCGATCCCTCACAATGACGAATTAACACAGAAATTGCGTCGCTATGGAAAACTATAGGTACTATGACTTCTCTTTCTAAATCGAGGAGAGTTTCTATGGCAACGACAGGATCTGCTATTGGGAGGCGAGTATCTCATGTCGGATGCACTATTCCTTCTTTATTGCATCCGTCGATCCCTCACAATGACTAATTAACACAGAAATTGCGTCGCTACGAAATACTATAGGTTCTATGAATGCTCTTTCTTAATCGAGGAGCGTTTCTATGGCAACGACAGGATCTCCTATTAGGAGGCGAGTATCTCATGTCGGATGCACTATTCCTTCTTTATTGCATTCGTCGATCCCTCACAATGACGAATTAACACATAAATTGCGTTGCTATGAAATGCAATAGGTTCTATGACTTCTCTTTCTAAATCGAAGAGCGTTTCTATGCCAACGACAGGATCTCCTATTGGGAGGCGAGTATCTCATTTCAGATGCACTATTCCTTCTTTATTGCATCCGTCGATCCCTTACAATGCCGAATTAACACAGAAATTGCGTCGCTATGAAATACTATAGTTGCTATGAC
This sequence comes from Schistocerca cancellata, assembly GCF_023864275.1. NCBI lineage: Eukaryota > Metazoa > Arthropoda > Insecta > Orthoptera > Acrididae > Schistocerca > Schistocerca cancellata. The sequence goes on along the minus strand of NC_064628.1, from coordinate 958,835,575 downwards.
TTCTCTTTCTAAAACGAGGAGCGTTTCTATGGCAACGACAGGATCTCCTATTGGGAGGCGAGTATCTCATGTCGGATGCCCTATTCGTTCTTTATTGCATCCGTCGATACCTCACAATACGAATTAACACAGAAATTGCGTCGCTATGAAATACTATAGGTTCTATGACTCATCTTTCTAAATCGAGGAGCGTTTCTATGGCAACTACAGGATCTCTTATTGGGAGGCGAGTATCTCATGTCGGATGCACTATTCCTTCTTTTTTGCATCTGTCGATCCCTCACAATGACGAATTAACACAGAAATTGCGTCGCTATGAAATACTATAGGTTCTATGACTTCTCTTTCTAAATCGAGGAGCGTTTCTATGGCAACGACAAGATCTCGTATTGGGAGGCGAGTATCTCATTTGAGATGCACTATTCCTTCTTTATTGCAACCGCCGATCCCTCACAACGACGAATTAACACAGAAATTGCGTCGCTATGAAATACTATAGGTTCTATGACTTCTCTTTCGAAATCGAGGAGCTTTTCTATGGCAACGAGAGGATCTCCTATTGGGAGGCGAGTATCTCATGTCGGATGCACTATTCCCTCTTTATTGCATCCGTCGATCCCTCACAATGACGAATTAACACAGAAATTACGTCGCTATGAGATACTATAAGCTCTATGACTTCTCTTTCCAAATCAAGGAGCGTTTCTATGGCAACGACTGGATCTCCTATTGGAAGGCGACTATCTAATGTCGGATGCACTATTCCTTCTTTATTGCATCCGTCGATCACTCACAATGACGAATTGACACAGAAATTGCGTCGCTATGAAATACTATGGGTTCTATGATTCCCCTCTCTAAATCAAGGTGCGTTTCTATGGCAACGACAGGATCTCCTATTGGGAGGCGAGTATCTCATGTCGGATTTACTATTCCTTCTTTATTGCATCCGTCGATCCCTCACAATGACGAATTAACACAGAAATTGCGTCGCTATGTAATACTATAGGTTCTATGAATTCTCTTTCTAAATCGAGGAGCGTTTCTATGGCAACGACAGGATCTCCTATTGGGAGGCGAGTATCTCATGTGGGATGCAGTATTCCTTCTTTATTGCATCCGTCGATCCCTCACAATGACGAATTAACACAGAAATTGCGTCGCTATGAAATACTATAGGTTCTATGAATTCTCTTTCTAAATCGAGGAGCGTTTCTATGGCAACGACAGGATCTCCTATTGGGAGGCGAGTGTCTCTTGTTGGATGCACTATTCCTTCTTTATTGCATCCGTCGATCCCTCTCAGTGACGAATTAACACAGAAATTGCGTCGCTATAACATACTAAAGGTTCTATGACTTCTCTTTCTAAATCGAGGAGCCTTTCTATGGCAACGACAGGATCTCCTATTGGGAGGCGAGTATCTCATGTGGGATGCACTATTCCTTCTTTATTGCATCCGTCGATCCCTCACAATGACGAATTAACACAGAAATTGCGTCGCTATGAGCTACTATAGGTTCTATGACTTCTCATTCTAAATCGAGGAGCGTTTCTATAGCAACGACAGGTTCTCCTATTGCTAGGCGAGTATCTCATGTCGGATGCACTATTCCTTCTTTATTGCATCCGTCGATCCCTCACAATGACGAATTAACACAGAAATTGCGTCGCTATGAAATACTATAGGTTCTATGACTACTCTTTCTAAATCGAGGAATGATCCTATGGCAACGACATGATCTGCTATTGGTAGGCGAGTATCTCATGTCGGATGCACTATTCCTTCTTTATTGCATCCGTCGATCACTCACAATGACGAATTAACACAGAAATTGCGTCGCTATGAAATACTATAGGTTCTATGACTTCTCTTTCTAAATCGAGGAGCGTTTCTATGGCAACGACAGGATCTCCTATTGGGAGATGTGTATCTCATGTCGGATGCACTATTCCTTCTTTATTGCATCCGTCGTTCCCTCACAATGACGAATTGACACAGAAATTGCGTCGCTATGAAATACTATAGGTTCTATGATTCCCCTCTCTAAATCAAGGTACGTTTCTATGGCAACGACAGGATCTCCAATTGGGAGGCGAGTATCTCATGTCGGATTTATTATTCCTTCTTTATTGCATCCGTCGATCCCTCACAATGACGAATTAACACAGAAATTGCGTCGCTATGAAATACTATAGGTTATATGACTTCTCTTTCTATATCAAGGAGCGTTTCTATGGCAACGACAGGATCTCCTATTGGGAGGCGAGTATCTCATGTCGGATGCACTATTCCTTCTTTATTGCATCCGTCGATCCCTCACAATGACGAATTAACACAGAAATTGCGTCGCTATGGAAAACTATAGGTACTATGACTTCTCTTTCTAAATCGAGGAGAGTTTCTATGGCAACGACAGGATCTGCTATTGGGAGGCGAGTATCTCATGTCGGATGCACTATTCCTTCTTTATTGCATCCGTCGATCCCTCACAATGACTAATTAACACAGAAATTGCGTCGCTACGAAATACTATAGGTTCTATGAATGCTCTTTCTTAATCGAGGAGCGTTTCTATGGCAACGACAGGATCTCCTATTAGGAGGCGAGTATCTCATGTCGGATGCACTATTCCTTCTTTATTGCATTCGTCGATCCCTCACAATGACGAATTAACACATAAATTGCGTTGCTATGAAATGCAATAGGTTCTATGACTTCTCTTTCTAAATCGAAGAGCGTTTCTATGCCAACGACAGGATCTCCTATTGGGAGGGGGGGATCTCATTTCAGATGCACTATTCCTTCTTTATTGCATCCGTCGATCCCTTACAATGCCGAATTAACACAGAAATTGCGTCGCTATGAAATACTATAGTTGCTATGACTTCTCTTTCTAAAACGAGGAGCGTTTCTATGGCAACGACAGGATCTCCTATTGGGAGGCGAGTATCTCATGTCGGATGCCCTATTCGTTCTTTATTGCATCCGTCGATACCTCACAATGACGAATTAACACAGAAATTGCGTCGCTATGAAATACTATAGGTTCTATGACTCATCTTTCTAAATCGAGGAGCGTTTCTATGGCAACTACAGGATCTCTTATTGGGAGGCGAGTATCTCATGTCGGATGCACTATTCCTTCTTTTTTGCATCTGTCGATCCCTCACAATGACGAATTAACACAGAAATTGCGTCGCTATGAAATACTATAGGTTCTATGACTTCTCTTTCTAAATCGAGGAGCGTTTCTATGGCAACGACAAGATCTCGTATTGGGAGGCGAGTATCTCATTTGAGATGCTCTATTCCTTCTTTATTGCAACCGCCGATCCCTCACAACGACGAATTAACACAGAAATTGCGTCGCTATGAAATACTATAGGTTCTATGACTTCTCTTTCGAAATCGAGGAGCTTTTCTATGGCAACGAGAGGATCTCCTATTGGGAGGCGAGTATCTCATGTCGGATGCACTATTCCCTCTTTATTGCATCCGTCGATCCCTCACAATGACGAATTAACACAGAAATTACGTCGCTATGAGATACTATAAGCTCTATGACTTCTCTTTCCAAATCAAGGAGCGTTTCTATGGCAACGACTGGATCTCCTATTGGAAGGCGACTATCTAATGTCGGATGCACTATTCCTTCTTTATTGCATCCGTCGATCACTCACAATGACGAATTGACACAGAAATTGCGTCGCTATGAAATACTATGGGCTCTATGATTCCCCTCTCTAAATCAAGGTGCGTTTCTATGGCAACGACAGGATCTCCTATTGGGAGGCGAGTATCTCATGTCGGATTTACTATTCCTTCTTTATTGCATCCGTCGATCCCTCACAATGACGAATTAACACAGAAATTGCGTCGCTATGTAATACTATAGGTTCTATGAATTCTCTTTCTAAATCGAGGAGCGTTTCTATGGCAACGACAGGATCTCCTATTGGGAGGCGAGTATCTCATGTGGGATGCAGTATTCCTTCTTTATTGCATCCGTCGATCCCTCACAATGACGAATTAACACAGAAATTGCGTCGCTATGAAATACTATAGGTTCTATGAATTCTCTTTCTAAATCGAGGAGCGTTTCTATGGCAACGACAGGATCTCCTATTGGGAGGCGAGTGTCTCTTGTTGGATGCACTATTCCTTCTTTATTGCATCCGTCGATCCCTCTCAGTGACGAATTAACACAGAAATTGCGTCGCTATAACATACTAAAGGTTCTATGACTTCTCTTTCTAAATCGAGGAGCGTTTCTATGGCAACGACAGGATCTCCTATTGGGAGGCGAGTATCTCATGTGGGATGCACTATTCCTTCTTTATTGCATCCGTCGATCCCTCACAATGACGAATTAACACAGAAATTGCGTCGCTATGAGCTACTATAGGTTCTATGACTTCTCATTCTAAATCGAGGAGCGTTTCTATAGCAACGACAGGTTCTCCTATTGCTAGGCGAGTATCTCATGTCGGATGCACTATTCCTTCTTTATTGCATCCGTCGATCCCTCACAATGACGAATTAACACAGAAATTGCGTCGCTATGAAATACTATAGGTTCTATGACTACTCTTTCTAAATCGAGGAACGATCCTATGGCAACGACATGATCTGCTATTGGTAGGCGAGTATCTCATGTCGGATGCACTATTCCTTCTTTATTGCATCCGTCGATCACTCACAATGACGAATTAACACAGAAATTGCGTCGCTATGAAATACTATAGGTTCTATGACTTCTCTTTCTAAATCGAGGAGCGTTTCTATGGCAACGACAGGATCTCCTATTGGGAGATGTGTATCTCATGTCGGATGCACTATTCCTTCTTTATTGCATCCGTCGTTCCCTCACAATGACGAATTGACACAGAAATTGCGTCGCTATGAAATACTATGGGTTCTATGATTCCCCTCTCTAAATCAAGGTACGTTTCTATGGCAACGACAGGATCTCCAATTGGGAGGCGAGTATCTCATGTCGGATTTACTATTCCTTCTTTATTGCATCCGTCGATCCCTCACAATGACGAATTAACACAGAAATTGCGTCGCTATGAAATACTATAGGTACTGTGAATTCTCTTTCTAAATCGAGGAGCGTTTCTATGGCAACGACAGGATCTCCTATTGGGGGCGAGTGTCTCATGTCGGATGCACTATTCCTTCTTTATTGCATCCGTCGATCCCTCTCAGCGACGAATTAACACAGAAATTGCGTCGCTATAACATACTAAAGGTTCTATGACTTCTCTTTCTAAATCGAGGAGCGTTTCTATGGCAACGACAGGATCTCCTATTGGGAGGCGAGTATCTCATGTGGGATGCACTATTCCTTCTTTATTGCATCCGTCGTTCCCTCACAATGACGCATTAACACAGAAATTGCGTCGCTATGAAATACTACAGGTTCTATGACTTCTCTTTCTAAATCAAGGAGCGTTTCTATGGCAACGACAGGATCTCTTATTGGGAGGCGAGTATCTCATGTCGGATACAGTATTCCTTCTTTATTGCATCCGTCGATCCCTCAAAATGACGAATTAACACAGAAATTGCGTCGCTATGACATACTAAAGGTTCTATGACTTCTCTTTCTAAATCGAGGAGCGTTTCTATTGCAACGACTGGATCTCCTATTGGGAGGCAAATATCTCATGTCGGATGCACTATTCCTTCTTTATTGCATCCGTCGATCCCTCACAATGACGAATTAACACAGAAATTGCGTCGCTATGAATTACTATAGGTTCTATGACTTCTCTTTCTAAATCGAGGAGCGTTTCTATGGCAACGACAGGATCTCCTATTGGCAGATGTGTATCACATTTCCTATGCACTATTCGTTCATTATTGCATCCGTCGATCCCTCACAATGACGAATTAACACAGAAATTGCGTCGCTATGAAATACTATAGTTGCTATGACTTCTCTTTCTAAAACGAGGAGCGTTTCTATGGCAACGACAGGATCTCCTATTAGGAGGCGAGTATCTCATGTCGGATGCACTATTCCTTCTTTATTGCATCCGTCGATACCTCACAATGACGAATTAACACAGAAATTGCGTCGCTATAAACTACTATAGGTTCTATGAATTCTCCTTCTAAATCGAGGAGCGTTTCTATGGCAACGACAGGATCTCCTATTGGGAGGCGAGTATCTCATGTCGGATGCACTATTCCTTCCTTATTGCATCCGTCGATCCCTGACAATGACGAATTAACACAGAAATGACGTCGCTATGGAAAACTATAGGTACTATGACTTCTCTTTCTAAATCGAGGAGAGTTTCTATGGCAACGACAGGATCTGCTATTGGGAGGCGAGTATCTCATGTCGGATGCACTATTCCTTCTTTATTGCATCCGTCGATCCCTCACAATGACGAATTAACACAGAAATTGCGTCGCTAGGAAATACTATAGGTTCTATGACTCATCTTTCTAAATCGAGGAGCGTTTCTATGGCAACTACAGGATCTCTTATTGGGAGGCGAGTATCTCATGTCGGATGCACTATTCCTTCTTTATTGCATCTGTCGATCCCTCACAATGACGAATTAACACAGAAATTGCGTCGCTATGAAATACTATAGGTTCTATGACTTCTCTTTCTAAATCGAGGAGCGTTTCTATGGCAACGCAAGATCTCGTATTGGGAGGCGAGTATCTCATTTCAGATGCACTATTCCTTCTTTATTGCATCCGCCGATCCCTCACAATGACGAATTAACACAGAAATTGCGTCGCTATGAAATACTATAGGTTCTATGACTTCTCTTTCGAAATCGAGGAGCTTTTCTATGGCAACGACAGGATCTCTTTTTGGGAGATGTGTATCTCATGTCGGATGCACTATTCCTTCTTTATTGCATCCGTCGTTCCCTCACAATGACGAATTGACACAGAAATTGCGTCGCAATGAAATACTATAGGTTCTATGATTCCCCTCTCTAAATCAAGGTGCGTTCCTATGGCAACGACCGGATCCAATTGGGAGGCGAGTATCTCATGTCGGATTTACTATTCCTTCTTTATTGCATCCGTCGATCCCTCACAACGACGAATTAACACAGAAATTGCGTCGCTATGAAATACTATATGTTCTGTGAATTCTCTTTCTAAATCGAGGAGCCTTTCTATGGAAACGACAGGATCTCCTATTGGGGGCGAGTGTCTCATGTCGGATGCACTATTCCTTCTTTATTGCATCCGTCGATCCCTCTCAGTGACGAATTAACACAGAAATTGCGTCGCTATAACATACTAAAGGTTCTATGACTTCTCTTTCTAAATCGAGGAGCGTGTCTATGGCAACGACAGGATCTCCTATTGGGAGGCGAGTATCTCATGTGGGATGCACTATTCCTTCTTTATTGCATCCGTCGATCCCTCACAATGACGAATTAACACAGAAATTGCGTCGCTATGAAATACTATAGAATCTATGACTTCTCTTTCTAAATCGAGGAGCGTTTCTATGGCAACGACAGGATCTCTTATTGGGAGATGTGTATCTCATGTCGGATGCATTATTCCTTCTTTATTGCATCCGTCGTTCCCTCACAATGACGCATTAACACAGAAATTGCGTCGCTATGAAATACTACAGGTTCTATGACTTCTCTTTCTAAATCAAGGAGCGTTTCTATGGCAACGACAGGATCTCCTATTGGGAGGCGAGTATCTCATGTCGGATACACTATTCCTTCTTTATTGCATCCGTCGATCCCTCACAATGACGAATTAACACAGAAATTGCGTCGCTATGACATACTAAAGGTTCTATGACTTCTCTATCTAAATCGAGGAGCGTTTCTATGGCAACGACTGGATCTCCTATTGGGAGGCAAGTATCTCATGTCGGATGCACTATTCCTTCTTTATTGCATCCGTCGATCCCTCACAATGACGAATTAACACAGAAATTGCGTCGCTATCAATTACTATAGGTTCTATGACTTCTCTTTCTAAATCGAGGAGCGTTTCTATGGCAACGACAGGATCTCCTATTGGGAGATGTGTATCTCATATCCTATGCACTATTCCTTCATTATTGCATCCGCCGATCCCTCACAATGACGAATTAACACAGAAATTGCGTCGCTATGAAATACTATAGGTTATATGACTTCTCTTTCTATATCAAGGAGCGTTTCTATGGCAACGACAGGATCTCCTATTGGGAGGCGAGTATCTCATGTCGGATGCACTATTCCTTCTTTATTGCATCCGTCGATCCCTCACAATGACGAATTAACACAGAAATTGCGTCGCTATGGAAAACTATAGGTACTATGACTTCTCTTTCTAAATCGAGGAGAGTTTCTATGGCAACGACAGGATCTGCTATTGGGAGGCGAGTATCTCATGTCGGATGCACTATTCCTTCTTTATTGCATCCGTCGATCCCTCACAATGACTAATTAACACAGAAATTGCGTCGCTACGAAATACTATAGGTTCTATGAATGCTCTTTCTTAATCGAGGAGCGTTTCTATGGCAACGACAGGATCTCCTATTAGGAGGCGAGTATCTCATGTCGGATGCACTATTCCTTCTTTATTGCATTCGTCGATCCCTCACAATGACGAATTAACACATAAATTGCGTTGCTATGAAATGCAATAGGTTCTATGACTTCTCTTTCTAAATCGAAGAGCGTTTCTATGCCAACGACAGGATCTCCTATTGGGAGGCGAGTATCTCATTTCAGATGCACTATTCCTTCTTTATTGCATCCGTCGATCCCTTACAATGCCGAATTAACACAGAAACTGCGTCGCTATGAACTACTATAGTTGCTATGACTTCTCTTTCTAAAACGAGGAGCGTTTCTATGGCAACGACAGGATCTCCTATTGGGAGGCGAGTATCTCATGTCGGATGCCCTATTCGTTCTTTATTGCATCCGTCGATACCTCACAATGACGAATTAACACAGAAATTGCGTCGCTATGAAATACTATAGGTTCTATGACTCATCTTTCTAAATCGAGGAGCGTTTCTATGGCAACTACAGGATCTCTTATTGGGAGGCGAGTATCTCATGTCGGATGCACTATTCCTTCTTTATTGCATCTGTCGATCCCTCACAATGACGAATTAACACAGAAATTGCGTCGCTATGAAATACTTTAGGTTCTATGACTTCTCTTTCTAAATCGAGGAGCGTTTCTATGGCAACGACAAGATCTCGTATTGGGAGGCGAGTATCTCATTTGAGATGCACTATTCCTTCTTTATTGCAACCGCCGATCCCTCACAACGACGAATTAACACAGAAATTGCGTCGCTATGAAATACTATAGGTTCTATGACTTCTCTTTCGCAATCGAGGAGCTTTTCTATGGCAACGAGAGGATCTCCTATTGGGAGGCGAGTATCTCATGTCGGATGCACTATTCCCTCTTTATTGCATCCGTCGATCCCTCACAATGACGAATTAACACAGAAATTACGTCGCTATGAGATACTATAAGCTCTATGACTTCTCTTTCCAAATCAAGGAGCGTTTCTATGGCAACGACTGGATCTCCTATTGGAAGGCGACTATCTAATGTCGGATGCACTATTCCTTCTTTATTGCATCCGTCGATCACTCACAATGACGAATTGACACAGAAATTGCGTCGCTATGAAATACTATGGGTTCTATGATTCCCCTCTCTAAATCAAGGTGCGTTTCTATGGCAACGACAGGATCTCCTATTGGGAGGCGAGTATCTCATGTCGGATTTACTATTCCTTCTTTATTGCATCCGTCGATCCCTCACAATGACGAATTAACACAGAAATTGCGTCGCTATGAAATACTATAGGTTCTATGAATTCTCTTTCTAAATCGAGGAGCGTTTCTATGGCAACGACAGGATCTCCTATTGGGAGGCGAGTATCTCATGTGGGATGCAGTATTCCTTCTTTATTGCATCCGTCGATCCCTCACAATGACGAATTAACACAGAAATTGCGTCGCTATGAAATACTATAGGTTCTATGAATTCTCTTTCTAAATCGAGGAGCGTTTCTATGGCAACGACAGGATCTCCTATTGGGAGGCGAGTGTCTCATGTTGGATGCACTATTCCTTCTTTATTGCATCCGTCGATCCCTCTCAGTGACGAATTAACACAGAAATTGCGTCGCTATAACGTACTAAAGGTTCTATGACTTCTCTTTCTAAATCGAGGAGCGTTTCTGTGGCAACGACAGGATCTCCTATTGGGAGGCGAGTATCTCATGTGGGATGCACTATTCCTTCTTTATTGCATCCGTCGATCCCTCACAATGACGAATTAACACAGAAATTGCGTCGCTATGAGCTACTATAGGTTCTATGACTTCTCATTCTAAATCGAGGAGCGTTTCTATAGCAACGACAGGTTCTCCTATTGCTAGGCGAGTATCTCATGTCGGATGCACTATTCCTTCTTTATTGCATCCGTCGATCCCTCACAATGACGAATTAACACAGAAATTGCGTCGCTATGAAATACTATAGGTTCTATGACTACTCTTTCTAAATCGAGGAACGATCCTATGGCAACGACATGATCTGCTATTGGTAGGCGAGTATCTCATGTCGGATGCACTATTCCTTCTTTATTGCATCCGTCGATCACTCACAATGACGAATTAACACAGAAATTGCGTCGCTATGAAATACTATAGGTTCTATGACTTCTCTTTCTAAATCGAGGAGCGTTTCTATGGCAACGACAGGATCTCCTATTGGGAGATGTGTATCTCATGTCGGATGCACTATTCCTTCTTTATTGCATCCGTCGTTCCCTCACAATGACGAATTGACACAGAAATTGCGTCGCTATGAAATACTATAGGTTCTATGATTCCCCTCTCTAAATCAAGGTACGTTTCTATGGCAACGACAGGATCTCCAATTGGGAGGCGAGTATCTCATGTCGGATTTTCTATTCCTTCTTTATTGCATCCGTCGATCCCTCACAATGACGAATTAACACAGAAATTGCGTCGCTATGAAATACTATAGGTACTGTGAATTCTCTTTCTAAATCGAGGAGCGTTTCTATGGCAACGACAGGATCTCCTATTGGGGGCGAGTGTCTCATGTCGGATGCACTATTCCTTCTTTATTGCATCCGTCGATCCCTCTCAGTGACGAATTAACACAGAAATTGCGTCGCTATAACATACTAAAGGTTCTATGACTTCTCTTTCTAAATCGAGAAGCGTTTCTATGGCAACGACAGGATCTCCTATTGGGAGGCGAGTATCTCATGTGGGATGCACTATTCCTTCTTTATTGCATCCGTCGTTCCCTCACAATGACGCATTAACACAGAAATTGCGTCGCTATGAAATACTACAGGTTCTATGACTTCTCTTTCTAAATCAAGGAGCGTTTCTATGGCAACGACAGGATCTCTTATTGGGAGGCGAGTATCTCATGTCGGATACAGTATTCCTTCTTTATTGCATCCGTCGATCCCTCACAATGACGAATTAACACAGAAATTGCGTCGCTATGACATACTAAAGGTTATATGACTTCTCTTTCTAAATCGAGGAGCGTTTCTATGGCAACGACTGGATCTCCTATTGGGAGGCAAGTATCTCATGTCGGATGCACTATTCCTTCTTTATTGCATCCGTCGATCCCTCACAATGACGAATTAACACAGAAATTGCGTCGCTATGAATTACTATAGGTTCTATGACTTCTCTTTCTAAATCGAGGAGCGTTTCTATGGCAACGACAGGATCTCCTATTGGCAGATGTGTATCACATTTCCTATGCACTATTCCTTCATTATTGCATCCGTCGATCCCTCACAATGACGAATTAACACAGAAATTGCGTCGCTATGAAATACTATAGTTGCTATGACTTCTCTTTCTAAAACGAGGAGCGTTTCTATGGCAACGACAGGATCTCCTATTAGGAGGCGAGTATCTCATGTGGGATGCACTATTCCTTCTTTATTGCATCCGTCGATACCTCACAATGACGAATTAACACAGAAATTGCGTCGCTATGAACTACTATAGGTTCTATGAATTCTCCTTCTAAATCGAGGAGCGTTTCTATGGCAACGACAGGATCTCCTATTGGGAGGCGAGTATCTCATGTCGGATGCACTATTCCTTCCTTATTGCATCCGTCGATCCCTGACAATGACGAATTAACACAGAAATGACGTCGCTATGGAAAACTATAGGTACTATGACTTCTCTTTCTAAATCGAGGAGAGTTTCTATGGCAACGACAGGATCTGCTATTGGGAGGCGAGTATCTCATGTCGGATGCACTATTCCTTCTTTATTGCATCCGTCGATCACTCACAATGACGAATTAACACAGAAATTGCGTCGCTATGAAATACCATAGATTCCATGACTACTCTTTCTAAATCGAGGAGCGTTTCTATGGCAACGACAGGATCTGCTAGTGGGAGGCGAGTATCTCATGTCGTATGCACTATTCCTTCTTTATTGCATCCGTCGATCCCTCACAATGACGAAATAACACAGAAATTGCGTCGCTATGAAATACTATAGGTTCTATGACTTCTCTTTCTAAATCGAGGAGCGTGTCTATGGCAACGACAGGATCTCCTATTGGGAGATGTGTATCTCATGTCGGATGCACTATTCCTTCTTTATTGCATCCGTCGTTCCCTCACAATGACGAATTGACACAGAAATTGCGTCGCTATGAAATACTATGGGTTCTATGATTCCCCTCTCTAAATCAAGGTGCGTTTCTATGGCAACGACAGGATCTCCTATTGGGAGGCGAGTATCTCATGTCGGATTTACTATTCCTTCTTTATTGCATCCGTCGATCCCTCACAATGACGAATTAACACAGAAAATGCGTCGCTATGAATTACTATAGGTTCTATGAATTCTCTTTCTAAATCGAGGAGCGTTTCTATGGCAACGACAGGATCTCCTATTGGGAGGCGAGTGTCTCATGTCGGATGCACTATTCCTTCTTTATTGCATCCGTCGATCCCTCTCAGTGACGAATTAACACAGAAATTGCGTCGCTATAACATACTAAAGGTTCTATGACTTCTCTTTCTAAATCGAGGAGCGTTTCTATGGCAACGACAGGATCTGCTATCGGAAGGCGAGTATCTCATGTCGGATGCACTATTCCTTCTTTATTGCTTCCGTCGATCACTGACAATGACGAATTAACACAGAAATTGCGTCGCTATGAAAAACCATAGGTACTATGACTTCTCCTTCTAAATCGAGGAGCGTTTCTATGGCAACGACAGGATCTCCTATTGGTAGGCGAGTATCTGATGTCGGATGCACTACTCCTTCTTTATTGCATCCATCGATCCCTCACAATGACGTATTAACACAGAAATTGCGTCGCTATGAAATACTATAGGTTCTATGACTACTCTTTCTAAATCGAGGAGCGTTTCTATGGGAACGACAGGATAACCTATTGGGAGGCGAGTATCTCATGTCGGATGCACTATTCCTTCTTTATTGCATCCGTCGATCCCTCACAATGACGAATTAACACAGAAATTGCGTCGCAATGAAATAGTATAGGTTCTATGACTTCTCTTTCTAAATCGAGGAGCGTTTCTATGGCAACGACAGGATCTCCTAATGGGAGGCGAGTATCTCATGTCAGATGCACTATTCCTCCTTTATTGCATCGGTCGATCCTCTACAATGCCGAATTAACACAGAAATTGCGTCGCTATGAAATACTATAGGTTCTATGAATTCTCGTTCTTAATCGAGGAGCGTTTCTATGGCAACGACAGGATCTCCTATTGGGAGGCGAGTATCTCATGTCGGATGCACTATTCCTTCATAATTGCATCCGTCGATCCCTCACAATGACGAATTAACACAGAAATTGCGTCGCTATGAAATACTATAGTTGCTATGACTTCTCTTTCTAAAACGAGGAGCGTTTCTATGGCAACGACAGGATCTCCTATTAGGAGGCGAGTATCTCATGTGGGATGCACTATTCCTTCTTTATTGCATCCGTCGATACCTCACAATGACGAATTAACACAGAAATTGCGTCGCTATGAACTACTATAGGTTCTATGAATTCTCCTTCTAAATCGAGGAGCGTTTCTATGGCAACGACAGGATCTCCTATTGGGGGCGAGTGTCTCATGTCGGATGCACTATTCCTTCTTTATTGCATCCGTCGATCCCTCTCAGTGACGAATTAACACAGAAATTGCGTCGCTATAACATACTAAAGGTTCTATGACTTCTCTTTCTAAATCGAGAAGCGTTTCTATGGCAACGACAGGATCTCCTATTGGGAGGCGAGTATCTCATGTGGGATGCACTATTCCTTCTTTATTGCATCCGTCGATCCCTTACAATGCCGAATTAACACAGAAATTGCGTCGCTATGAACTACTATAGTTGCTATGACTTCTCTTTCTAAAACGAGGAGCGTTTCTATGGCAACGACAGGATCTCCTATTGGGAGGCGAGTATCTCATGTCGGATGCCCTATTCGTTCTTTATTGCATCCGTCGATACCTCACAATGACGAATTAACACAGAAATTGCGTCGCTATGAAATACTATAGGTTCTATGACTCATCTTTCTAAATCGAGGAGCGTTTCTATGGCAACTACAGGATCTCTTATTGGGAGGCGAGTATCTCATGTCGGATGCACTATTCCTTCTTTATTGCATCTGTCGATCCCTCACAATGACGAATTAACACAGAAATTGCGTCGCTATGAAATACTTTAGGTTCTATGACTTCTCTTTCTAAATCGAGGAGCGTTTCTATGGCAACGACAAGATCTCGTATTGGGAGGCGAGTATCTCATTTGAGATGCACTATTCCTTCTTTATTGCAACCGCCGATCCCTCACAACGACGAATTAACACAGAAATTGCGTCGCTATGAAATACTTTAGGTTCTATGACTTCTCTTTCCAAATCAAGGAGCGTTTCTATGGCAACGACTGGATCTCCTATTGGAAGGCGACTATCTAATGTCGGATGCACTATTCCTTCTTTATTGCATCCGTCGATCACTCACAATGACGAATTGACACAGAAATTGCGTCGCTATGAAATACTATGGGTTCTATGATTCCCCTCTCTAAATCAAGGTGCGTTTCTATGGCAACGACAGGATCTCCTATTGGGAGGCGAGTATCTCATGTCGGATTTACTATTCCTTCTTTATTGCATCCGTCGATCCCTCACAATGACGAATTAACACAGAAATTGCGTCGCTATGAAATACTATAGGTTCTATGAATTCTCTTTCTAAATCGAGGAGCGTTTCTATGGCAACGACAGGATCTCCTATTGGGAGGCGAGTATCTCATGTGGGATGCAGTATTCCTTCTTTATTGCATCCGTCGATCCCTCACAATGACGAATTAACACAGAAATTGCGTCGCTATGAAATACTATAGGTTCTATGAATTCTCTTTCTAAATCGAGGAGCGTTTCTATGGCAACGACAGGATCTCCTATTGGGAGGCGAGTGTCTCATGTTGGATGCACTATTCCTTCTTTATTGCATCCGTCGATCCCTCTCAGTGACGAAATAACACAGAAATTACGTCGCTATAACATACTAAAGGTTCTATGACTTCTCTTTCTAAATCGAGGAGCGTTTCTATGGCAACGACAGGATCTCCTATTGGGAGGCGAGTATCTCATGTGGGATGCACTATTCCTTCTTTATTGCATCCGTCGATCCCTCACAATGACGAATTAACACAGAAATTGCGTCGCTATGAGCTACTATAGGTTCTATGACTTCTCATTCTAAATCGAGGAGCGTTTCTATAGCAACGACAGGTTCTCCTATTGCTAGGCGAGTATCTCATGTCGGATGCACTATTCCTTCTTTATTGCATCCGTCGATCCCTCACAATGACGAATTAACACAGAAATTGCGTCGCTATGAAATACTATAGGTTCTATGACTACTCTTTCTAAATCGAGGAACGATCCTATGGCAACGACATGATCTGCTATTGGTAGGCGAGTATCTCATGTCGGATGCACTATTCCTTCTTTATTGCATCCGTCGATCACTCACAATGACGAATTAACACAGAAATTGCGTCGCTATGAAATACTATAGGTTCTATGACTTCTCTTTCTAAATCGAGGAGCGTTTCTATGGCAACGACAGGATCTCCTATTGGGAGATGTGTATCTCATGTCGGATGCACTATTCCTTCTTTATTGCATCCGTCGTTCCCTCACAATGACGAATTGACACAGAAATTGCGTCGCTATGAAATACTATAGGTTCTATGATTCCCCTCTCTAAATCAAGGTACGTTTCTATGGCAACGACAGGATCTCCAATTGGGAGGCGAGTATCTCATGTCGGATTTACTATTCCTTCTTTATTGCATCCGTCGATCCCTCACAATGACGAATTAACACAGAAATTGCGTCGCTATGAAATACTATAGGTACTGTGAATTCTCTTTCTAAATCGAGGAGCGTTTCTATGGCAACGACAGGATCTCCTATGGGGGGCGAGTGTCTCATGTCGGATGCACTATTCCTTCTTTATTGCATCCGTCGATCCCTCTCAGTGACGAATTAACACAGAAATTGCGTCGCTATAACATACTAAAGGTTCTATGACTTCTCTTTCTAAATCGAGAAGCGTTTCTATGGCAACGACAGGATCTCCTATTGGGAGGCGAGTATCTCATGTGGGATGCACTATTCCTTCTTTATTGCATCCGTCGTTCCCTCACAATGACGCATTAACACAGAAATTGCGTCGCTATGAAATACTACAGGTTCTATGACTTCTCTTTCTAAATCAAGGAGCGTTTCTATGGCAACGACAGGATCTCTTATTGGGAGGCGAGTATCTCATGTCGGATACAGTATTCCTTCTTTATTGCATCCGTCGATCCCTCACAATGACGAATTAACACAGAAATTGCGTCGCTATGACATACTAAAGGTTATATGACTTCTCTTTCTAAATCGAGGAGCGTTTCTATGGCAACGACTGGATCTCCTATTGGGAGGCAAGTATCTCATGTCGGATGCACTATTCCTTCTTTATTGCATCCGTCGATCCCTCACAATGACGAATTAACACAGAAATTGCGTCGCTATGAATTACTATAGGTTCTATGACTTCTCTTTCTAAATCGAGGAGCGTTTCTATGGCAACGACAGGATCTCCTATTGGCAGATGTGTATCACATTTCCTATGCACTATTCCTTCATTATTGCATCCGTCGATCCCTCACAATGACGAATTAACACAGAAATTGCGTCGCTATGAAATACTATAGTTGCTATGACTTCTCTTTCTAAAACGAGGAGCGTTTCTATGGCAACGACAGGATCTCCTATTAGGAGGCGAGTATCTCATGTGGGATGCACTATTCCTTCTTTATTGCATCCGTCGATACCTCACAATGACGAATTAACACAGAAATTGCGTCGCTATGAACTACTATAGGTTCTATGAATTCTCCTTCTAAATCGAGGAGCGTTTCTATGGCAACGACAGGATCTCCTATTGGGAGGCGAGTATCTCATGTCGGATGCACTATTCCTTCCTTATTGCATCCGTCGATCCCTGACAATGACGAATTAACACAGAAATGACGTCGCTATGGAAAACTATAGGTACTATGACTTCTCTTTCTAAATCGAGGAGAGTTTCTATGGCAACGACAGGATCTGCTATTGGGAGGCGAGTATCTCATGTCGGATGCACTATTCCTTCTTTATTGCATCCGTCGATCACTCACAATGACGAATTAACACAGAAATTGCGTCGCTATGAAATACCATAGATTCCATGACTACTCTTTCTAAATCGAGGAGCGTTTCTATGGCAACGACAGGATCTGCTAGTGGGAGGCGAGTATCTCATGTCGTATGCACTATTCCTTCTTTATTGCATCCGTCGATCCCTCACAATGACGAAATAACACAGAAATTGCGTCGCTATGAAATACTATAGGTTCTATGACTTCTCTTTCTAAATCGAGGAGCGTGTCTATGGCAACGACAGGATCTCCTATTGGGAGATGTGTATCTCATGTCGGATGCACTATTCCTTCTTTATTGCATCCGTCGTTCCCTCACAATGACGAATTGACACAGAAATTGCGTCGCTATGAAATACTATGGGTTCTATGATTCCCCTCTCTAAATCAAGGTGCGTTTCTATGGCAACGACAGGATCTCCTATTGGGAGGCGAGTATCTCATGTCGGATTTACTATTCCTTCTTTATTGCATCCGTCGATCCCTCACAATGACGAATTAACACAGAAAATGCGTCGCTATGAATTACTATAGGTTCTATGAATTCTCTTTCTAAATCGAGGAGCGTTTCTATGGCAACGACAGGATCTCCTATTGGGAGGCGAGTGTCTCATGTCGGATGCACTATTCCTTCTTTATTGCATCCGTCGATCCCTCTCAGTGACGAATTAACACAGAAATTGCGTCGCTATAACATACTAAAGGTTCTATGACTTCTCTTTCTAAATCGAGGAGCGTTTCTATGGCAACGACAGGATCTGCTATCGGAAGGCGAGTATCTCATGTCGGATGCACTATTCCTTCTTTATTGCTTCCGTCGATCACTGACAATGACGAATTAACACAGAAATTGCGTCGCTATGAAAAACCATAGGTACTATGACTTCTCCTTCTAAATCGAGGAGCGTTTCTATGGCAACGACAGGATCTCCTATTGGTAGGCGAGTATCTGATGTC
The DNA here is from genome assembly GCF_023864275.1 of Schistocerca cancellata. Lineage (NCBI taxonomy): Eukaryota > Metazoa > Arthropoda > Insecta > Orthoptera > Acrididae > Schistocerca > Schistocerca cancellata. The sequence goes on along the minus strand of NC_064628.1, from coordinate 958,816,811 downwards.
GGATGCACTACTCCTTCTTTATTGCATCCATCGATCCCTCACAATGACGTATTAACACAGAAATTGCGTCGCTATGAAATACTATAGGTTCTATGACTACTCTTTCTAAATCGAGGAGCGTTTCTATGGGAACGACAGGATAACCTATTGGGAGGCGAGTATCTCATGTCGGATGCACTATTCCTTCTTTATTGCATCCGTCGATCCCTCACAATGACGAATTAACACAGAAATTGCGTCGCAATGAAATAGTATAGGTTCTATGACTTCTCTTTCTAAATCGAGGAGCGTTTCTATGGCAACGACAGGATCTCCTAATGGGAGGCGAGTATCTCATGTCAGATGCACTATTCCTCCTTTATTGCATCGGTCGATCCTCTACAATGCCGAATTAACACAGAAATTGCGTCGCTATGAAATACTATAGGTTCTATGAATTCTCGTTCTTAATCGAGGAGCGTTTCTATGGCAACGACAGGATCTCCTATTGGGAGGCGAGTATCTCATGTCGGATGCACTATTCCTTCATAATTGCATCAGTCGATCCCTCACAATGACGAATTAACACAGAAATTGCGTTGCTATGAAATGCAATAGTTTCTATGGCTTCTCTTTCTAAATCGAGGAGCGTTTCTATGGCAACGACAGGATCTGCTAGTGGGAGGCGAGTATCTCATGTCGGATGCACTATTCCTTCTTTATTGCATCCGTCGATCCCTCACAATGACGAATTAACACAGAAATTGCGTCGCTATGAAATACTATAGGTTCTATGCCTTCTCTTTCTAAATCGAGGAGCGTTTCTATGGCAACGAAAGGATCTCTTATTGGTAGGCGAGTATCTCATGTCGGATGCCCTATTCGTTCTTTATTGCATCCGTCGATACCTCACAATGACGAATTAACACAGAAATTGCGTCCATATGAAATACTATAAGTTCTATGACTCATTTTCCAAATCGAGGAGCGTTTCTATAGCAACTACAGGATCTCTTATTGGGAGGCGAGTATCTCATGTCGGATGCACTATTCCTTCTTTATTGCATCCGTCGATCCCTCACAATGACGAATTAACACAGAAATTGCGTCGCTATGAAATACTATAGGTTCTATGACTTCTCTTTCTAAATCGAGGTGCGTTTCTATGGCAACGACAGGATCTCCTATTGGGAAGCGAGTATCTAATGTCAGACGCACTATTCCTTCTTTATTGCATCCGTCGATCCCTTACAATGCCGAATTAACACAGAAATTGCGTCGCTATGAAATACTATAGGTTCTATGACTTCTCTTTCTAAAGCGAGGAACGAACCTATGGCAACGACATGAACTGCTATTGGTAGGCGAGTATCTCATGTCGGATGCACGATTCCTTCTATATTGCATCCGTCGTTCCCTCACAATGACGAATTGACACAGAAATTGCGTCGCTATGAAATACTATAAGTTCTATGACTCCCCTTTCTAAATCAAGGTGCGCTTCTATGGCAACGACAGGATCTCCTATTGGGAGGCGAGTATCTCATGTCGGATTTACTGTTCCTTCTTTATTGCATCCGTCGATCGCTCACAATGACGAATTAACACAGAAATTGCGTCGCTATGAAATACTATTCGTTCTATGAATTCTCTTTCTAAATCGAGGAGCGTTTCTATGGCAACGACAGGATTTCCTATTGGCAGGCGAGTGTCTCATGTCGGATGCACTATTCCTTCTTTATTGCATCCGTCGATCCCTCTCAGTGACGAATTAACACAGAAATTGCGTCGCTATAACATAATAAAGGTTCTATGACTTCTCTTTCTAAATCGAGGAGCGTTTCTATGGCAACGACAGGATCTCCTATTGGGAGGCGAGTATCTCATGTAGGATGCACTATTCCTTCTTTATTGCATCCGTCGATCCCTCACAATGACGAATTAACACAGAAATTGCGTCGCCATGAAATACTATAGGATCTATGACTTCTCTTTCTAAATCGAGGGGCGTTTCTATGGCAACGACAGGATCTCTTATTGGGAGATGTGTATCTCATGTCGGATGCATTATTCCTTCTTTATTGCATCCGTCGTTCCCACACAATGACGAATTCACACAGAAACTTCGTCGCTATGTAATACTACAGGTTCTATGCCTTCTCTTTCTAAATCAAGGAGCGTTTCTATGGCAACCACAGAATCTCCTATTGGGAGGCGAGTATCTCATGTGGGATGCACTATTCCTTCTTTATTGCATCCGTCGATCCCTCACAATGACGAATTAACACAGAAATTGCGTCGCTATGAAATACTATAGGATCTATGACTTCTCTTTCTAAATCGTGGAGCGTTTCTATGGCAACGACAGGATCTCTTATTGGGAGATGTGTATCACATGTCGGATGCATTATTCCTTCTTTATTGCATCCGTCGTTCCCTCACAATGACGAATTAACACAGAAATTGCGTCGCTATGAAATACTACAGGTTCTATGACGTCTCTTTCTAAATCAATTAGCGTTTCTATGGCAACGACAGGATCTCCTATTGGGAGGCGAGTATCTCATGTCGGATGCACTATTCCTTCTTTATTGCATCCGTCGATCCCTCACAATGACGAATTACCACAGAAATTGCGTCGCTATGAAATACTATAGGTTCTATTAATTCTCTTTCTAAATCGAGGAGCGTTTATATGGCAACGACAGGTTCTCCTATTGGGAGGCGAGTGTCTCATGTCGGATGCACTATTCCTTCTTTATTCCATCCGTCGATCCCTCACAATGACGAATTAACACAGAAATTGCGTCGCTATGACATACTAAAGGATCTATGACTTCTCTTTCTAAATCGAGGAGCGTTTCTATGGCAACGACAGGATCTCCAATTGGGAGGCGAGTGTCTCATGTCGGATGTACTATTCCTTCTTTATTGCATCCGTCGATCCCTCACAATGACGAATTAACACAGAAATTGTGGCGCTATGACATACTAAAAGTTCTATGACTTCTCTTTCTAAATCGAGGAGCGTTTCTATTACAACGACAGGATCTCCTATTGGGAGGCGAATATCTCATGTCGGAAGCACTATTCCTTCTTTATTGCATCCGTCGATCCCTCACAATGACGAATTAACACAGAAATTGTGTCGCTAAGAAATACTATAGGTTCTATGACTTCTCTTTCTAAATCGAGGAGCGTTTCTATGGCAACGACAGGATCTCCTATTGGGAGGCGAGTATCTCATGTCGGATGCACTATTCCTTCTTTATTGCATCCGTCGATCCCTCACAATGACGAATTAACACATAAATTGCGTCGTTATGAGCTACTATAGGTTCTATGACTTTTCTTTCTAAATAGAGGAGCGTTTCTATAGCAACGACAGGATCTCCCATTGGCAGGCGAGTATCTCATGTCGGATGCACTATTCCTTCTTTATTGCATCAGTCGTCCCTCACAATGACGAATTAACACAGAAATTGCGTCGCTATGAAATACTATGGGTTCTATGACTTCTCTTTCTAAATCGAGGAACGATCCTATGGCAACGACTTGATCTGCTATTGGTAGGCGAGTATCTCTTGTCGGATGCACTATTCCTTCTTTATTGCATCCGTCGATCCCTCACAATGAAGAATTAACACAGAAATTGCTTCGCTATGAAATACTATAGGTTCTATTACTTCTCTTTCTAAATCGAGGAGCGTTTCTATGGCAACGACAGGATCTCCTATTGGGAGATGTGTATCTCATGTCGGATGCACTATTCCTTCTTTATTGCATCCGTCGTTCCCTCACAATGACGAATTGACACAGAAATTGCGTCGCTATGAAATACTATAGGTTCTATGACTCCATTTTCTAAATCAAGGTGCGTTTCTATGGCAACGACAGGATCTCCTATTGGGAGGCGAGTATCTCATGTCGGATTTACTATTCCTTCTTTATTGCATCCGTCGATCCCTCACAATGACGAATTAACACAGAAATTGCGTCGCTAAGAAATACTATAGGTTCTATGAATTCTCTTTCTAAATCGAGGAGCGTTTCTATGGCAACGACAGGATCTCCTATTGGCAGGCGAGTGTCTCATGTCGGATGCACTATTCCTTCTTTATTGCATCCGTCGATCCCTCTCAGTGACGAATTAACACAGAAATTGCGTCGCTTTAACATACTAAAGGTTCTATGACTTCTCTTTCTAAATCGAGATGCGTTTCTATGGCAACGACAGGATCAACTATTGGGAGGCGAGTATCTCATGTGGGATGCACTATTCCTTCTTTATTGCATCCGTCGATCCCTCACAATGACGAATTAACACAGAAAATGCGTCGCTATGAAATACTATAGGATCTATGCCTTCTCTTTCTAAATCGAGGAGCGTTTCTATGGCAACGACAGGATCTCTTATTGGGAGATGTGTATCTCATGTCGGATGCAATATTCCTTCTTTATTGCATTCGTCGTTCCCACACAATGACGAATTAACACAGAAATTGCGTCGCTATGAAATACTACAGGTTCTATGACTTCTCTTTCTAAATCAAGGAGCGTTTCTATGGCAACGACATGATCTCCTATTAAAAGGCGAGTATCTCATGTCGGATGCACTATTCCTTCTTTATTGCATCCGTCGATCGCTCACAATGACGAATTAACACAGAAATTGCGTCGCTATGAAATACTATAGGTTCTATGAATTCTCTTTCTAAATCGAGGAGCGTTTCTATGGCAACGACAGGATCTCCTATTGTGATGCGAGTATCTCATGTGGGATGCACTATTCCTTCTTTATTGCATCCGTCGTTCGCTCACAATGACGAATTAACACAGAAATTGCGTCGCTATGAAATACCATAGGATCTATGACTTCTCTTTCTAAATCGAGGAGCGTTTCTATGGCAACGAAAGGATCTCTTATTGGGAGATGTGTATCTCATGTCGGATGCATTATTCCTTCTTTATTGCATCCATCGTTCCCTCACAATGACGAATTAACACAGAAATTGGGTCGCTATGAAATACTACAGATTCTATGACTTCTCTATCTAAATCAATTAGCGTTTCTATGGCAACGACAGGATCTCCTATTGGGAGGCGAGTATCTCATGTCGGATGCACTATTCCTTCTTTATTGCATCCGTCGTTTCCTCACAATGACGAATTGACACAGAAATTGCGTCGCTGTGAAATACTATAGGTTCTATGACTCCCCTTTCTAAATCAAGGTGCGTTTCTATGGCAACGACAGGATCTCCTATTGGGAGGCGAGTATCACATGTCGGATTTACTATTCCTTCTTTATTGCATCCGTCGATCCCTCACAATGACGAATTAACACAGAAATTGCGTCGCTATGAAATACTATAGGTTCTATGAATTCTCTTTCTAAATCGAGGAGCGTTTCTATGGCAACGACAGGATCTCCTATTGGGAGGCGAGTGTCTCATGTCGGATGCACTATTCCTTCTTTATTGCATCCGTCGATCCCTCTCAGTGACGAATTAACACAGAAATTGCGTCGCTTTAACATACTAAAGGTTGTATGACTTCTCTTTCTAAATCGAGGAGCGTTTCTTTGGCAACGACAGGATCTCCAATTGGGAAGCGAGTATCTCATGTGGGATGCACTATTCCTTCTTTATTGTATTCGTCGATCCCTCACAATGACGAATTAACTAAGAAATTGCGTCGCTATGAAATAATATAGGATCTATGACTTCTCTTTCTAAAACGAGGAGCGTTTCTATGGCAACGACAGGATCTCTTATTGGGAGATGTGTATCTCATGTCGGATGCATTATTCCTTCTTTATTGCATCCGTCGTTCCCTCACAATGACGAATTAACACAGAAATTGCGTCGCTATGAAATACTACAGGTTCTATGACTTCTCTTTCTAAATCAAGGAGCGTTTCTATGGCAACGACAGGATCTCCTATTGGGAGACGAGTATCTCATGTCGGATGCACTATTCCTTCCTTATTGCATCCGTCGATCCCTCACAATGACGAATTAACACAGAAATTGCGTCGCTAAGAAATACTATAGGTTCTATGAATACTCTTTCTAAATGGAGGAGCGTTTCCATGGCAACGACAGGATCTCCAATTGTGAGCCGAGTGTCTCATGTCGGATGCACTATTCCTTCTTTATTGCATCCGTCGATCCCTCACAATGACGAATTAACACAGAAATTGCGTCGCTATGACATACTAAAGGTTCTATGACTTCTCTTTCTAAATCGAGGAGCGTTTGTATGGCAACGACAGGATCTCCTATTGGGAGGCAAGTATCTCATGTCGGATGCACTATTCCTTCTTTATTGCATCCGTCGATCCCTCACAATGACGAATTAACACAGAAATTGCGACGCTATGAAATACTATAGGTCCTATGACTTCTCTTTCTAAATCGAGGAGCGTTTCTATGGCAACGACAGGATCTCCTATTGGGAGATGTGAATCTCATTTCGGATGCACTATTCCTTCTTTATTGCATCCGTCGATCCCTCACAATGACGAATTAACACAGAAATTGCGTCGCTATGAAATACTATAGGTTATATGACTTCTCTTTCTAAATCAAGGAGCGTTTCTATGGCAACGACAGGATCTCCTATTGGGAGGCGAGTATCTCATGTCGGATGCACTATTCCTTCTTTATTGCATCCGTCGATCCCTCACAATGACGTATTAACACAGAAATCGCGTCGCTATGAAATACTATAGGTTCTATGAATTCTCTTTCTAAATCGAGGAGCGTCTCTATGGCAACGACAGGATCTCCTATTGGGAGGCGAGTGTCCCATGTCGGATGCACTATTCCTTCTTTATTGCATCCGTCGATCCCTCATAATGACGAATTAACACAGAAATTGCGGCGCTATGACATACTAAATGTTCTATGACTTCTCTTTCTAAATCGAGGAGCGTTTCTATTACAACGACAGGATCTCCTATTGGGAGGCGAGTATCTCATGTCGGATGCACTATTCCTTCTTTATTGTATCCGTCGATCCCACACAATGACGAATTAACACAGAAATTGTGTCGCTATGAAATACAATAAATTCAATGACTTCTCTTTCTAAATCGAGGAGCGTTTCTATGGCAACGACAGGATCTCGTATTGGGAGGCGAGTATCGCATGTCGGATGCACTATTCCTTCTTTATTGCATCCGTCGATCCCTCACAATGACGAATTAACACAAAAATTGCGTCGCTATGAAATTTTATAAGTTCTATGAATTCTGTTTCTAAATCGAGGAGCGTTTCTATGGCAACGACAGGATCTCCTATTGGGAGGCGAGTATCTCATGTCGGATGCACAATGACGAATTAACACAGAAATTGCGTCGCTATGAAAAACTATAGGTACTATGACTTCTCTTCCCAAATCGAGGAGCGTTTCTATGGCAACGACAGGATCTCCTATTGGGAGGCGAGTATCTCATGTCGGATGCACTATTATTTCTTTATTGCATCCATCGATCCCTCACAATGACGAATTAACACAGAAATTGCGTCGCTATGAAACACTATAGGTTCTATGACTTATCTTTCTAAATCGTGGAGCGTTTCTATGGCAACGACAGAATAACCTATTGGGAGGCGAGTATCTCATGTTGGATGCACTATTCCTTCTTTATTGCATCCGTCGATCCCTTACAATGCCGAATTAACACCGAAATTGCGTCGCTATTAAATACTATAGGTTCTATGACTTCCCTTTCTAAATCGAGGAGCGTTTCTATGGCAACGACAGGATCTCCTATTGGAAGGCGAGTATCTCATGTCGGATGCACTATTCCTTCTTTATTGCATCCGTCGATCCCTGACAATGACGAATTAACACAGAAATTGCGTCGCTATGAAAAACTATAGGTCCTATGACTTCTCTTTCTAAATCGAGGAGCGTTTCTATGGCAACGACAATATCTCCTATTGGGAGGCGAGTATCTCATGTCGGATGCACTATTATTTCTTTATTGCATCCATCGATCCCTCACAATGACGAATTAACACAGAAATTGCGTCGCTATGAAATACTATAGGTTCAATGACTTCTCTTTCTAAATCGAGGAGCGTTTCTATGGCAACTACAGGATCTCTTATTGGGGAGCGAGTATCTCATGTCAGATGCACTATTCCTTCTTTATTGCATCCGTCGATCCCTTACAATGCCAAATTAACACCGAAATTGCGTCGCTATGAAATACCATAGGTTCTGTGACTTCCCTTTCTAAATCGAGGAGCGTTTCTATGGCAACGACAGGATCTCCTATTGGGAGGCGTGTATCTCATGTCGGATGCACTATTCCTTCTTTATTGCATCCGACGATCCCTCACAATGACGAATTAACACAGAAACTGCGTTGCTATGAAATGCAATAGGTTCTATGACTTCTCTTTCTAAATCGAGGAGCGTTTCTATGGCAACGACAGGATCTTCTAGTGGGAGGCGAGTATCTCATGTCGGATGCACTATTCCTTCATTATTGCATCCGTCGATCCCTCGGAATGACGAATTAACACAGAAACTGCGTTGCTATGAAATGCAATAGGTTCTATGACTTCTCTTTCTAAATCGAGGAGCGTTTCTATGGCAACGACAGGATTTTCTAGTGGGAGGCGAGTATCTCATGTCGGATGCACTATTCCTTCTTTATTGCATCCGACGATCCCTCACAATGACGAATTAACACAGAAACTGCGTTGCTATTAAATGCAATATGTTCTATGACTTCTCTTACTAAATCGAGGAGCGTTTCTATGGCAACGACAGCATCTGCTAGTGGGAGGCGAGTATCTCATGTCGGTTGCACTATTCCTTCTTTATTGCATCCGTCGATCCCTCACAATGACGAATTAACACAGAAATTGCGTCGCTAAGATATACTATAGGTTCTATGACTTCTCTTTCTAAATCGAGGAGCGTTTCTATGGCAACGACAGGATCTCCTATTGGAAGGCGAGTATCTCATGTCGGATGCACTATTCCTTCTTTATTGCATCCGTCGATACCTCACAATGACGAATTAACACAGAAATTGCGTCGCTATGAAATACTATAGGTTCTATGACTTCTCTTTCTAAATCGAGGAGCGTTTCTATGGCAACTACAGGATCTCTTATTGGGAAGCGAGTATCTCATGTCGGATGCACTATTCTTTCTTTATTGCATCCGTCGATCCCACACAATGACGAATTAACACAGAAATTGCGTCGCTATGAAATACTATAGGTTCTATGACTTCTCTTTCTAAATCGAGGAGCGTTTCTATGGCAACGACAGGATCTGCTAGTGGGAGGCGAGTATCTCATGTCGGATGCACTATTCCTTCTTTATTGCATCCGTCGATACCTCACAATGACGAATTAACACAGAAATTGCGTCGCTATGAAATTTTATAAGTTCTATGAATTCTGTTTCTAAATCGAGGAGCGTTTCTATGGCAACGACAGAATCTCCTATTGGGAGGCGAGTATCTCATGTCGGATGCACTATTCCTTCTTTATTGCATCCGTCGATCCCTGACAATGACGAATTAACACAGAAATTGCGTCGCTATGAAAAACTATAGGTTCTATGACTTCTCTTTCTAAATCGAGGATCGTTTCTATGGCAACGACAGGATCTCCTATTGGGAGGCGAGTATCTCATGTCGGATGCACTATTATTTCTTTATTGCATCCATCGATCCCTCACAATGACGAATTAACACAGAAATTGCGTCGCTATGAAATACTATAGGTTCTATGACTTCTCTTTCTAAATCGTGGAGCGTTTCTATGGCAACGACAGTATAACCTATTGGGAGGCGAGTATCTCATGTCGGATGCACTATTCCTTCTTTATTGCATCCGTCGATCCCTCACAATGACGAATTAACACAGAAATTGCGTCGCAATGAAATACTATAGGTTCTATGACATCTCCATCTAAATCGAGGACCGTTTCTATGGCAACGACAGGATCTGCTAGTGGGAGGCGAGTATCTCATGTCGGATGCACTATTCCTTCTTTATTGCATCCGTCGATCCCTCACAATGACGAATTAACACAGAAATTGCGTCGCTATGAAATACTATAGGTTCTATGACTTCTCTTTCTAAATCGAGGAGCGTTTCTATGGCAACTACAGGATCTCTTATTGGGAAGCGAGTATCTCATGTCGGATGCACTATTCCTTCTTTACTGCATCCGTCAATCCCTCACAATGACGAATTAACACAGAAACTGCGTTGCTATGAAATGCAATAGGTTCTATGACTTCTCTTTCTAAATCGACGAGCGTTTCTATGGCAACGACAGGATCTGCTAGTGGGAGGCGAGTATCTCATGTCGGATGCACTATTCCTTCTTTATTGCATCCGTCGATCCCTCACAATGACGAATTAACACAGAGATTGCGTCGCTAAGATATACCATAGGTTCTATGACTTCTCTTTCTAAATCGAGGAGCGTTACTATGGCAACGACAGGATCTCCTATTGGAAGGCGAGTATCTCATGTCGGATGCACTATTCCTTCTTTATTGCATCCGTCGATACCTCACAATGACGAATTAACACAGAAATTGCGTCGCTATGAAATACTATAGGTTCTATGAATTCTCTTTCTTAATCGAGGAGCGTTTCTATGGCAACGACAGGATCTCCTATTGGGAGGCGAGTATCTCATGTCGGATGCACTATTCCTTCTTCATTGCATCCGTCGATCCCTCACAATGACGAATTAACACAGAAACTGCGTTGCTATGAAATGCAATAGGTTCTATGACTTCTCTTTCTAAATCGAGGAGCGTTTCTATGGCAACGACAGGATCTGCAATTGGGAGGCGAGTATCTCATGTCGGATGCACTATTCCCTCTTTATTGCATCCGTCGATCCCACACAATGACGAATTAACACAGAAATTGCGTCGTTATGAAATACTATATGTTCTATGAATTCTCTTTCTTAATCGAGGAGCGTTTCTATGGCAACGACAGGATCTCCTATTAGGAGGCGAGTATCTCATGTCGGATGCACTATTCCGTCATTATTGCATCCGTCGATACCTCACAATGACGAATTAACACAGAAATTGCGTCGCTATGAAATACTATAGGTTCTATGACTTCTCTTTCTAAATCGAGGAGCGTTTCTATGGCAACTACAGGATCTCTTATTGGGAAGCGAGTAACTCATGTCGGATGCACTATTCCATCTTTATTGCATGCGTCGATCCCTCACAATGACGAATTAACACAGAAACTGCGTTGCTATGAAATGCAATAGGTTCAATGACTTCTCATTCTAAATCGAGGAGCGTTTCTATGGCAACGACAGGATCTGCTAGTGGGAGGCGAGTATCTCATGTCGGATGCACTATTCCTTCTTTATTGCATCCGTCGATCCCTCAGAATGACGAATTAACACAGAAATTGCGTCGCTATGAAATACTATAGGTTCTATGACTTCTCTTTCTAAATCGTGGAGCGTTTCTATGGCAACGACAGTATAACCTATTGGGAGGCGAGTATCTCATGTCGGATGCACTATTCCTTCTTTATTGCATCCGTCGATCCCTCACAATGACGAATTAACACAGAAATTGCGTCGCAATGAAATACTATAGGTTCTATGACATCTCTATCTAAATCGAGGACCGTTTCTATGGCAACGACAGGATCTGCTAGTGGGAGGCGAGTATCTCATGTCGGATGCACTATTTCTTCTTTATTGCATCCGTCGATCCCTCACAATGACGAATTAACACAGAAATTGCGTCGCTATGAAATACTATAGGTTCTATGACTTCTCTTTCTAAATCGAGGAGCGTTTCTATGGCAACTACAGGATCTCTTATTGGGAAGCGAGTATCTCATGTCGGATGCACTATTCCTTCTTTATTGCATCCGTCGATCCCTCACAATGACGAATTAACACAGAAACTGCGTTGCTATGAAATGCAATAGGTTCTATGACTTCTCTTTCTAAATCGAGGAGCGTTTCTATGGCAACGACAGGATCTGCTAGTGGGAGGCGAGTATCTCATGTCGGATGCACTATTCCTTCTTTATTGCATCCGTCGATCCCTCACAATGACGAATTAACACAGAGATTGCGTCGCTAAGATATACCATAGGTTCTATGACTTCTCTTTCTAAATCGAGGAGCGTTACTATGGCAACGACAGGATCTCCTATTGGAAGGCGAGTATCTCATGTCGGATGCACTATTCCTTCTTTATTGCATCCGTCGATACCTCACAATGATGAATTAACACATAAATTGCGTCGCTATGAAATACTATAGGTTCCATGAATTCTCTTTCAAAATCGAGGAGCGTTTCTATGGCAACTACAGGATCTCTTATTGGGAATCGAGTAACTCATGTCGGATGCACTATTCCTTCTTCATTGCATCCGTCGATCCCTCACAATGACGAATTAACACAGAAACTGCGTTGCTATGAAATGCAATATGTTCTATGACTTCTCTTTCTAAATCGAGGAGCGTTTCTATGGCAACGACAGGATCTGCAATTGGGAGGCGAGTATCTCATGTCGGATGCACTATTCCCTCTTTATTGCATCCGTCGATCCCACACAATGACGAATTAACACAGAAATTGCGTCGCTATGAAATACTATAGGTTCTATGAATTCTCTTTCTTAATCGAGGAGCGTTTCTATGGCAACGACAGGATCTCCTATTAGGAGGCGAGTATCTCATGTCGGATGCACTATTCCGTCTTTATTGCATCCGTCGATACCTCACAATGACGAATTAACACAGAAATTGCGTCGCTATGAAATACTATAGGTTCTATGACTTCTCTTTCTACATCGAGGAGCGTTTCTATGGCAACTACAGGATCTCTTATTGGGAATCGAGTAACTCATGTCGGATGCACTATTCCTTCTTCATTGCATCTGTCGATCCCTCACAATGACGAATTAACACAGAAACTGCGTTGCTATGAAATGCAATAGGTTCAATGACTTCTCATTCTAAATCGAGGAGCGTCTCTATGGCAACGACAGGATCTGCTAGTGGGAGGCGAGTATCTCATGTCGGATGCACTATTCCTTCTTTATTGCATACGTCGATCCCTCACAATGACGAATTAACACATAAATTGCGTCGCTAAGATATACCATAGGTTCTATGACTTCTCTTTCTAAATCGAGGAGCGTTTCTATGGCAACGACAGGATCTCCTATTGGAAGGCGAGTATCTCATGTCGGATGCACTATTCCTTCTTTATTGCATCCGTCGATCCCTCACAATGACGAATTAACACAGAAATTGCGTCGCTATGAAATACTATAGGTTCTATGACTTCTCTTTCTAAATCGAGGAGCGTTTCTATGGCAACTACAGGATCTCTTATTGGGAAGCGAGTTTCACATGTCGGATGCACTATTCCTTCTTTATTGCATCCGTCGATCCCTCACAATGACGAATTAACACAGAAACTGCGTTGCTATGAAATGCAATAGGTTCTATGACTTCTCTTTCTAAGTCGAGGAGCGTTTCTATGGCAACGACAGGATCTGCTATTGGGAGGCGAGTATCTCATGTCGGATGCACTATTCCCTCTTTATTGCATCCGTCGATCCCTCACAATGACGAATTAACACAGAAATTGCGTCGCTATGAAATACTATAGGTTCTATGAATCCTCTTTCTTAATCGAGGAGCGTTTCTATGGCAACGACAGGATCTCCTATTGGGAGGCGAGTATCTCATGTCGGATGCACTATTCCTTCTTTATTGCATCCGTCGATCCCTCACAATGACGAATTAACACAGAAATTGCGTCGCTAAGATATACTATAGGTTCTATGACTTCTCTTTCTAAATCGAGGAGCGTTTCTATGGCAACGACAGGATCTCCTATTGGAAGGCGAGTATCTCATGTCGGATGCACTATTCCTTCTTTATTGCATCCGTCGATACCTCACAATGACGAATTAACACAGAAATTGCGTCGCTATGAAATACTATAGGTTCTTTGACTTCTCTTTCTAAATCGAGGAGCGTTTCTATGGCAAGGACAGGATCTCCTATTGGAAGGCGAGTATCTCATGTCGGATGCACTATTCCTTCTTTATTGCATCCGTCGATCCCACACGATGACGAATTAACACAGAAATTGCGTCGCTATGAAATACTATAGGTTCTATGACTTCTCTTTCTAAATCGAGGAGCGTTTCTATGGCAACTACAGGATCTCTTATTGGGAAGCGAGTATCTCATGTCGGATGCACTATTCCTTCTTTATTGCATCCGTCGCTCCCTCACAATGACGAATTAACACAGAAATTGCGTTGCTATGAAATGCAATAGGTTCTATGACTTCTCTTTCTAAATCGAGGAGCGTTTCTATTTCAACGACAGGATCTGCTAGTGGGAGGCGAGTATCTCATGTCGGATGCACTATTCCTTCTTTATTGCATCCGTCGATCCCACACTATGACGAATTAACACAGAAATTGCGTCGCTAAGATATACTATAGGTTCTATGACTTCTCTTTCTAAATCGAGGAGCGTTACTATGGCAACGACAGGATCTCCTATTGGAAGGCGAGTATCTCATGTCGGATGCACTATTCCTTCTTTATTGCATCCGTCGATACCTCACATAGACGAATTAACACAGAATTTGCGTCGCTATGAAATACTATAGGTTCTATGACTTCTCTTTCTAAATCGAGGAGCGTTTCTATGGCAACTACAGGATCTCTTATTGGGAAGCGAGTAACTCATGTCGGATGCACTATTCCTTCTTTATTGCATCCGTCGATCCCTCACAATGACGAATTAACACAGAAACTGCGTTGCTATGAAATGCAATAGGTTCTATGACTTCTCTTTCTAAATCGAGGAGCGTTTCTATGGCAACGACAGGATCTGCTAGTGGGAGGCGAGTATCTCATGTCGGATGCACTATTCCTTCTTTATTGCATCCGTCGATACCTCACAATGACGAATTAACACAGAAATTGCGTCGCTATGAAATTTTATAAGTTCTATGAATTCTGTTTCTAAATCGAGGAGCGTTTCTATGGCAACGACAGGATCTCCTATTGGGAGGCGAGTATCTCATGTCGGATGCACTATTCCTTCTTTATTGCATCCGTCGATCCCTGACAATGACGAATTAACACAGAAATTGCGTCGCTATGAAAAACTATAGGTTCTATGACTTCTCTTTCTAAATCGAGGATCGTTTCTATGGCAACGACAGGATCTCCTATTGGGAGGCGAGTATCTCATGTCGGATGCACTATTATTTCTTTATTGCATCCATCGATCCCTCACAACGACGAATTAACACAGAAATTGCGTCGCTATGAAATACTATAGGTTCTATGACTTCTCTTTCTAAATCGTGGAGCGTTTCTATGGCAACGACAGTATAATCTATTGGGAGGCGAGTATCTCATGTCGGATGCACTATTCCTTCTTTATTGCATCCGTCGATCCCTCACAATGACGAGTTAACACAGAAACTGCGTTGCTATGAAATGCAATAGGTTCAATGACTTCTCATTCTAAATCGAGGAGCGTTTCTATGGCAACGACAGGATCTGCTAGTGGGAGGCGAGTATCTCATGTCGGATGCACTATTCCTTCTTTATTGCATCCGTCGATCCCTCACAATGACGAATTAACACAGAAATTGCGTCGCTAAGATATACCATAGGTTCTATGACTTCTCTTTCTAAATCGAGTAGCGTTTCTATGGCAACGACAGGATCTCCTATTGGAAGGCGAGTATCTCATGTCGGATGCACTATTCCTTCTTTATTGCATCCGTCGATACCTCACAATGACGAATTAACACAGAAATTGCGTCGCTATGAAATACTATAGGTTCTATGACTTATCTTTCTAAATCGAGGAGCGTTTCTATGGCAACTACAGGATCTCTTATTGGGAAGCGAGTATCTCATGTCGGATGCACTATTCCTTCTTTATTGCATCCGTCGATCCCTCACAATGACGAATTAACACAGAAACTGCGTTGCTATGAAATGCAATAGGTTCTATGACTTCTCTTACTAAATCGAGGAGCGTTTATATGGCAACGACAGGATCTGCTATTGGGAGGCGAGTATCTCATGTCGGATGCACTATTCCCTCTTTATTGCATCCGTCGATCCCTCACAATGACGAATTAACACAGAAATTGCGTCGCTATGAAATACTATAGGTTCTATGAATCCTCTTTCTTAATCGAGGAGCGTTTCTATGGCAACGACAGGATCTCCTATTGGAAGGCGAGTATCTCATGTCGGATGCACTATTCCTTCTTTATTGCATCCGTCGATACCTCACAATGACGAATTAACACATAAATTGCGTCGCTATGAAATACTATAGGTTCTATGAATCCTCTTTCTTAATCGAGGAGCGTTTCTATGGCAACGACAGGATCTCCTATTGGGAGGCGAGTATCTCATGTCGGATGCACTATTCCTTCTTTATTGCATCCGTCGATCCCTCACAATGACGAATTAACACAGAAATTGCGTCGCTAAGATATACTATAGGTTCTATGACTTCTCTTTCTAAATCGAGGAGCGTTTCTATGGCAACGACAGGATCTCCTATTGGGAGGCGAGTATCTCATGTCGGATGCACTATTCCTTCTTTATTGCATCCGTCGATCCCTCACAATGACGAATTAACACAGAAATTGCGTCGCTAAGATATACTATAGGTTTTATGACTTCTCTTTCTAAATCGAGGAGCGTTTCTATGGCAACGACAGGATCTCCTATTGGAAGGCGAGTATCTCATGTCGGATGCACTATTCCTTCTTTATTGCATCCGTCGATACCTCACAATGACGAATTAACACAGAAATTGCGTCGCTATGAAATACTATAGGTTCTATGACTTCTCTTTCTAAATCGAGGAGCGTTTCTATGGCAAGGACAGGATCTCCTATTGGAAGGCGAGTATCTCATGTCGGATGCACTATTCCTTCTTTATTGCATCCGTCGATCCCACACAATGACGAATTAACACAGAAATTGCGTCGCTATGAAATACTATAGGTTCTATGACTTCTCTTTCTAAATCGTGGAGCGTTTCTATGGCAACTACAGGATCTCTTATTGGGAAGCGAGTATCTCATGTCGGATGCACTATTCCTTCTTTATTGCATCCGTCGCTCCCTCACAATGACGAATTAACACAGAAACTGCGTTGCTATGAAATGCAATAGGTTCTATGACTTCTCTTTCTAAATCGAGGAGCGTTTCTATTTCATCGACAGGATCTGCTAGTGGGAGGCGAGTATCTCATGTCGGATGCACTATTCCTTCTTTATTGCATCCGTCGATCCCTCACAATGACGAATTAACACAGAAATTGCGTCGCTAAGATATACTATAGGTTCTATGACTTCTCTTTCTAAATCGAGGAGCGTTACTATGGCAACGACAGGATCTCCTATTGGAAGGCGAGTATCTCATGTCGGATGCACTATTCCTTCTTTATTGCATCCGTCGATACCTCACATAGACAAATTAACACAGAAATTGCGTCGCTATGAAATACTATAGGTTCTATGAATTCTGTTTCTAAATCGAGGAGCGTTTCTATGGCAACGACAGGATCTCCTATTGGGAGGCGAGTATCTCATGTCGGATGCACTATTCCTTCTTTATTGCATCAGTCGATCCCTCACAATGACGAATTAACACAGAAATTGCGTCGCTATGAAAAACTATAGGTTCTATGACTTCTCTTTCTAAATCGAGGATCGTTTCTATGGCAACGACAGGATCTCCTATTGGGAGGCGAGTATCTCATGTCGGATGCACTATTATTTCTTTATTGCATCCATCGATCCCTCACAACGACGAATTAACACAGAAATTGCGTCGCTATGAAATACTATAGGTTCTATGACTTCTCTTTCTAAATCGTGGAGCGTTTCTATGGCAACGACAGTATAATCTATTGGGAGGCGAGTATCTCATGTCGGATGCACTATTCCTTCTTTATTGCATCCGTCGATCCCTCACAATGACGAATTAACACAGAAATTGCGTCGCAATGAAATACTATAGGTTCTATGACATCTCTATCTAAATCGAGGACCGTTTCTATGGCAACGACAGGATCTGCTAGTGAGAGGCGAGTATCTCATGTCGGATGCACTATTCCTTCTTTATTGCATCCGTCGATCCCTCACAATGACGAATTAACACAGAAATTGCGTCGCTATGAAATACTATAGGTTCTATGACTTCTCTTTCTAAATCGAGGAGCGTTTCTATGGCATCTACAGGATCTCTTATTGGGAAGTGAGTATCTCATGTCGGATGCACTATTCCTTCTTTATTGCATCCGTCGATCCCTCACAATGACGAATTAACACAGAAACTGCGTTGCTATGAAATGCAATAGGTTCTATGACTTCTCTTTCTAAATCGAGGAGCGTTTCTATGGCAACGACAGGATCTGCTAGTGGGAGGCGAGTATCTCATGTCGGATGCACTATTCCTCCTTTATTGCATCCGTCGATCCCTCACAATGACGAATTAACACAGAGATTGCGTCGCTAAGATATACCATAGGTTCTATGACTTCTCTTTCTAAATCGAGGAGCGTTACTATGGCAACGACAGGATCTCCTATTGGAAGGCGAGTATCTCATGTCGGATGCACTATTCCTTCTTTATTGCATCCGTCGATACCTCACAATGACGAATTAACACAGAAATTGCGTCGCTATGAAATACTATAGGTTCTATGACTTCTCTTTCTAAATCGAGGAGCGTTTCTATGGCAACTACAGGATTTCTTATTGGGAAGCGGGTAACTCATGTCGGATGCACTATTCCTTCTTCATTGCATCCGTCGATCCCTCACAATGACGAATTAACACAGAAATTGCGTCGCTAAGATATACTATAGGTTCTATGACTTCTCTTTCTAAATCGAGGAGCGTTTCTATGGCAACGACAGGATCTCCTATTGGAAGGCGAGTATCTCATGTCGGATGCACTATTCCTTCTTTATTGCATCCGTCGATACCTCACAATGACGAATTAACACAGAAATTGCGTCGCTATGAAATACTATAGGTTCTATGACTTCTCTTTCTAAATCGAGGAGCGTTTCTATGGCAACTACAGGATCTCTTATTGGGAAGCGAGTATCTCATGTCGGATGCACTATTCCTTCTTTATTGCATCCGTCGATACCTCACAATGACGAATTAACACAGAAACTGCGTTGCTATGAAATGCAATAGGTTCTATGACTTCTCTTTCTAAATCGAGGAGCGTTTCTATGGCAACGACAGGATCTCCTATTGGAAGGCGAGTATCTCATGTCGGATGCACTATTCCTTCTTTATTGCATCCGTCGATACCTCACAATGACGAATTAACACAGAAATTGCGTCGCTATGAGATACTATAGGTTCTATGACTTCTCTTTCTAAATCGAGGAGCGTTTCTATGGCAACTACAGGATCTCTTATTGGGAAGCGAGTATCTCATGTCGGATGCACTATTCGTTCTTTTTTGCATCCGTCGATCCCTCACAATGACGAATTAACACAGAAATTGCGTCGCTATGAAATACTATAGGTTCTATGACTTCTCTTTCTAAATCGAGGAGCGTTTCTATGGCAACGACAGGATCTGCTAGTGGGAGGCGAGTATCTCATGTCGGATGCACTATTCCTCCTTTATTGCATCCGTCGATCCCTCACAATGACGAATTAACACAGAAATTGCGTCGCTTAGATATACTATAGGTTCTATGACTTCTCTTTCTAAATCGAAGAGCGTTTCTATGGCAACGACAGGATCTCCTATTGGAAGGCGAGTATCTCATGTCGGATGCACTATTTCTTCTTTATTGCATCCGTCGATACCTCACAATGACGAATTAACACAGAAATTGCGTCGCTATGAAATACTATAGGTTCTATGACTTCTCTTTCTAAATCGAGGAGCGTTTCTATGGCAACTACAAGATCTCTTATTGGGAAGCGAGTATCTCATGTCGGATGCACTATTCCTTCTTTATTGCATCCGTCGATCCCTCACAATGACGAATTAACACAGAAACTGCGTTGCTATGAAATGCAATAGGTTCTATGACTTCTCTTTCTAAATCGAGGAGCGTTTCTATGGCAACGACAGGATCTGCTAGTGGGAGGCGAGTATCTCATGTCGGATGCACTATTCCTTCTTTATTGCATCCGTCGATCCCTCACAATGACGAATTAACACAGAAATTGCTTCGCTAAGATATACTATAGGTTCTATGATTTCTATTTCTAAATCGAGGAGCGTTTCTATGGCAACGACAGGATCTCCTATTGGAAGGCGAGTATGTCATGTCGGATGCACTATTCCTTCTTTATTGCATCCGACGATACCTCACAATGGCGAATTAACACAGAAATTGCGTCGCTATGAAATACTATAGGTTCTATGACTTCTCTTTCTAAATCGAGGAGCGTTTCTATGGCAACTACAGGATCTCTTATTGGGAAGCGAGTATCTCATGTCGGATGCACTATTCCTTCTTTATTGCATCCGTCGATCCCTCACAATGACGAATTAACACAGAAATTGCGTCGCTATGAAATACTATAGGTTCTATGACTTCTCTTTCTAAATCGAGGAGCGTTTCTACGGCAACGACAGGATCTCCTATTGGGAAGCGAGTATCTCATGTCGGATGCACTATTCCTTCCTTATTGCATCCATCGATCCCTCACATTGACGAATTAACACAGAAATTGCGTCGCTATGAAATACCATAAGTTCTATGACTTCTCTTTCTAAATCGATGAATGTTTCTATGGTAACGACAGGATCTGCTATTGGGAAGCGAGAATCTCATGTCGGATGCACTATTCCTTCTTTATTGCATCCGTCGATCCCTCACAATGACGAATTAACACAGAAACTGCGTCGCTATGAAATGCAATAGGTTCTATGACTTCTCTTTCTAAATCGAGGAGCGTTTCTATGGCAACGACAGAATCTCCTATTGGAAGGCGCGTATCTCATGTCGGATGCACTATTCCTTCTTTATTGCATCCGTCGATACCTCACAATGACGTATTAACACAGAAATTGCGTCGCTATGAAATACTATAGGTTCTATGACTTCTCTTTCTAAATCGAGGAGCGTTTCTATGGCAACTACAAGATCTCTTATTGGGAAGCGAGTATCTCATGTCGGATGCACTATTCCTTCTTTATTGCATCCGTCGATCCCTCACAATGACGAATTAACACAGAGATTGCGTCGCTAAGATATACCATAGGTTCTATGACTTCTCTTTCTAAATCGAGGAGCGTTACTATGGCAACGACAGGATCTCCTATTGGAAGGCGAGTATCTCATGTCGGATGCACTATTCCTTCTTTATTGCATCCGTCGATACCTCACAATGACGAATTAACACAGAAATTGCGTCGCTATGAAATACTATAGGTTCTATGACTTCTCTTTCTAAATCGAGGAGCGTTTCTATGGCAACTACAGGATCTCTTATTGGGAAGCGAGTAACTCATGTCGGATGCACTATTCCTTCTCCATTGCATCCGTCGATCCCTCACAATGACGAATTAACACAGAAACTGCGTTGCTATGAAATGCAATAGGTTCTATGACTTCTCTTTCTAAATCGAGGAGCGTTTCTATGGCAACGACAGGATCTGCAATTGGGAGGCGAGTATCTCATGTCGGATGCACTATTCCCTCTTTATTGCATCCGTCGATACCTCACAATGACGAATTAACACAGAAATTGCGTCGCTATGAAATACTATAGGTTCTATGACTTCTCTTTCTTAATCGAGGAGCGTTTCTATGGCAACGACAGGATCTCCTATTAGGAGGCGAGTATCTCATGTCGGATGCACTATTCCGTCTTTATTGCATCCGTCGATACCTCACAATGACGAATTAACACAGAAATTGCGTCGCTATGAAATACTATAGGTTCTATGACTTCTCTTTCTAAATCGAGGAGCGTTTCTATGGCAACTACAGGATCTCTTATTGGGAAGCGAGTAACTCATGTCGGATGCACTATTCCATCTTTATTGCATCCGTCGATCCCTCACAATGACGAATTAACACAGAAACTGCGTTGCTATGAAATGCAATAGGTTCTATGACTTCTCTTTCTAAATCGAGGAGCGTTTCTATGGCAACGACAGGATCTGCTATTGGGAGGCGAGTATCTCATGTCGGATGCACTATTCCCTCTTTATTGCATCCGTCGATCCCTCACAATGACGAATTAACACAGAAATTGCGTCGCTATGAAATACTATAGGTTCTATGAATCCTCTTTCTTAATCGAGGAGCGTTTCTATGGCAACGACAGGATCTCCTATTGGGAGGCGAGTATCTCATGTCGGATGCACTATTCCTTCTTTATTGAATCCGTCGATCCCTCACAATGACGAATTAACACAGAAACTGCGTTGCTATGAAATGCAATAGGATCTATGACTTCTCTTTCTAAATCGAGGAGCGTTTCTATGGCAACGAGAGGATCTGCTAGTGGGAGGCGAGTATCTCATGTCGGATGCACTATTCCTTCTTTATTGCATCCGTCGATCCCTCACAATGACGAATTAACACAGAAATTGCGTCGCTAAGATATACTATAGGTTCTATGACTTCTCTTTCTAAATCGAGGAGCGTTTCTATGGCAACGACAGGATCTCCTATTGGAAGGCGAGTATCTCATGTCGGATGCACTATTCCTTCTTTATTGCATCCGTCGATACCTCACAATGACGAATTAACACAGAAATTGCGTCGCTATGAAATACTATAGGTTCTATGACTTCTCTTTCTAAATCGAGGAGCGTTTCTATGCCAACTACAGGATCTCTTATTGGGAAGCGAGTATCTCATTTCGGATGCACTATTCCTTCTTTACTGCATCCGTCGATACCTCACAATGACGAATTAACACAGAAACTGCGTTGCTATGAAATGCAATAGGTTCTATGACTTCTCTTTCTAAATCGAGGAGCGTTTCTATGGCAACAACAGGATCTCCTATTGGAAGGCGAGTATCTCATGTCGGATGCACTATTCCTTCTTTATTGCATCCGTCGGTACCTCACAATGACGAATTAACACAGAAATTGCGTCGCTATGAGATACTATAGGTTCTATGACTTCTCTTTCTAATTTGAGGAGCGTTTCTATGGCAACTACAGGATCTCTTATTGGGAAGCGAGTATCTCATGTCGGATGCACTATTCGTTCTTTATTGCATCCGTCGATCCCTCACAATGACGAATTAACACAGAAATTGCGTCGCTATGAAATACTATAGGTTCTATGACTTCTCTTTCTAAATCGAGGAGCGTTTCTATGGCAACTACAGGATCTCTTATTGGGAAGCGAGTAACTCATGTCGGATGCACTATTCCTTCTTCATTGCATCCGTCGATCCCTCACAATGACGAATTAACACAGAAACTGCGTTGCTATGAAATGCAATAGGTTCTATGACTTCTCTTTCTAAATCAAGGAGCGTTTCTATGGCAACGACAGGATCTGCAATTGGGAGGCGAGTATCTCATGTCGGATGCACTATTCCCTCTTTATTGCATCCGTCGATCCCACACAATGACGAATTAACACAGAAATTGCGTCGCTATGAAATACTATAGGTTCTATGAATTCTCTTTCTTAATCGAGGAGCGTTTCTATGGCAACGACAGGATCTCCTATTAGGAGGCGAGTATCTCATGTCGGATGCACTATTCCGTCTTTATTGCATCCGTCGATACCTCACAATGACGAATTAACACAGAAATTGCGTCGCTATGAAATACTATAGGTTCTATGACTTCTCTTTCTAAATCGAGGAGCGTTTCTATGGCAACTACAGGATCTCTTATTGGGAAGCGAGTAACTCATGTCGGATGCACTATTCCTTCTTTATTGCATCCGTCGATCCCTCACAATGACGAATTAACACAGAAACTGCGTTGCTATGAAATGCAATAGGTTCAATGACTTCTCATTCTAAATCGAGGAGCGTTTCTATGGCAACGACAGGATCTGCTAGTGGGAGGCGAGTATCTCATGTCGGATGCACTATTCCTTCTTTATTGCATCCGTCGATCCCTCACAATGACGAATTAACACAGAAATTGCGTCGCTAAGATATACTATAGGTTCTATGACTTCTCTTTCTAAATCGAGGAGCGTTTCTATGGCAACGACAGGATCTCCTATTGGAAGGCGAGTATCTCATGTCGGATGCACTATTCCTTCTTTATTGCATCCGTCGATACCTCACAATGACGAATTAACACAGAAATTGCGTCGCTATGAAATACTATAGGTTCTATGACTTCTCTTTCTAAATCGAGGAGCGTTTCTATTTCAACTACAGGATCTCTTATTGGGAAGCGAGTATCTCATGTCGGATGCACTATTCCTTCTTTATTGCATCCGTCGATCCCTCACAATGACGAATTAACACAGAAACTGCGTTGCTATGAAATGCAATAGGTTCTATGACTTCTCTTTCTAAATCGAGGAGCGTTTCTATGGCAACGACAGGATCTGCTATTGGGAGGCGAGTATCTCATGTCGGATGCACTATTCCCTCTTTATTGCATCCGTCGATCCCTCACAATGACGAATTAACACAGAAATTGCGTCGCTATGAAATACTATAGGTTCTATGAATCCTCTTTCTTAATCGAGGAGCGTTTCTATGGCAACGACAGGATCTCCTATTGGGAGGCGAGTATCTCATGTCGGATGCACTATTCCTTCTTTATTGCATCCTTCGAACCCTCACAATGACGAATTAACACAGAAACTGCGTTGCTATGAAATGCAATAGGTTCTATGACTTCTCTTTCTAAATCGAGGAGCGTTTCTATGGCAACGACAGGATCTGCTAGTGGGAGGCGAGTATCTCATGTCGGATGCACTATTCCTTCTTTATTGCATCCGTCGATCCCTCACAATGACGAATTAACACAGAAATTGCGTCGCTAAGATATACTATAGGTTCTATGACTTCTCTTTCTAAATCGAGGAGCGTTTCTATGGCAACGACAGGATCTCCTATTGGAAGGCGAGTATCTCATGTCGGATGCACTATTCCTTCTTTATTGCATCCGTCGATACCTCACAATGACGAATTAACACAGAAATTGCGTCGCTATGAAATACTATAGGTTCTATGACTTCTCTTTCTAAATCGAGGTGCGTTTCTATGGCAACTACAGGATCTCTTATTGGGAAGCGAGTATCTCATGTCGGATGCACTATTCCTTCTTTACTGCATCCGTCGATACCTCACAATGACGAATTAACACAGAAACTGCGTTGCTATGAAGTGCAATAGGTTCTATGACTTCTCTTTCTAAATCGAGGAGCGTTTCTATGGCAACGACAGGATCTCCTATTGGAAGGCGAGTATCTCATGTCGGATGCACTATTCCTTCTTTATTGCATCCGTCGATACCTCACAATGACGAATTAACACAGAAATTGCGTCGCTATGAGATACTATAGGTTCTATGACTTCTCTTTCTAAATCGAGGAGCGTTTCTATGGCAACTACAGGATCTCTTATTGGGAAGCGAGTATCTCATGTCGGATGCACTATTCGTTCTTTATTGCATCCGTAGATCCCTCACAATGACGAATTAACACAGAAATTGCGTCGCTATGAAATACTATAGGTTCTATGACTTCTCTTTCTAAATCGAGGAGCGTTTCTATGGCAACGACACGATCTGCTAGTGGGAGGCGAGTATCTCATGTCGGATGCACTATTCCTTCTTTATTGCATCCGTCGATCCCTCACAATGACGAATTAACACAGAAATTGCGTCGCTTAGATATACTATAGGTTCTATGACTTCTCTTTCTAAATCGACGAGCGTTTCTATGGCAACGACAGGATTTCCTATTGGAAGGCGAGTATCTCATGTCGGATGCACTATTCCTTCTTTATTGCATCCGTCGATACCTCACAATGACGAATTAACACAGAAATTGCGTCGCTATGAAATACTATAGGTTCTATGACTTCTCTTTCTAAATCGAGGAGCGTTTCTATGGCAACTACAGGATCTCTTATTGGGAAGCGAGTATCTCATGTCGGATGCACTATTCCTTCTTTATTGCATCCGTCGATCCCTCACAATGACGAATTAACACAGAAACTGCGTTGCTATGAAATGCAATAGGTTCTATGACTTCTCTTTCTAAATCGAGGAGCGTTTCTATGGCAACGACAGGATCTCCTATTGGAAGGCAAGTATCTCATGTCGGATGCACTATTCCTTCTTTATTGCATCCGTCGATACCTCACAATGACGAATTAACACAGAAATTGCGTCGCTATGAAATACTATAGGTTCTATGACTTCTCTTTCTAAATCAAGGAGCGTTTCTACGGCAACGACAGGATCTCCTATTGGGAGGCGAGTATCTCATGTGAGATGCACTATTCCTTCTTTATTGCATCCGTCGATCCCTCACAATGACGAATTAACACAGAAATTGCGTTGCTAAGATATACTATAGGTTCTATGACTTATCTTTCTAAATCGAGGAGCGTTTCTATGGCAACGACAGGATCTCCTATTGGAAGGCGAGTATCTCATGTCGGATGCACTATTCCTTCTTTATTGCATCCGTCGATACCTCACAATGACGTATTAACACAGAAATTGCGTCGCTATGAAATACTATAGGTTCTATGACTTCTCTTTCTAAATCGAGGATCGTTTCTATGGCAACGACAGGATCTGCTAGTGGGAGGCGAGTATCTCATGTCGGATGCACTAATCCTTCTTTATTGCATCCGTCGATCCCTCACAATGACGAATTAACACAGAGATTGCGTCGCTAAGATATACCATAGTTTCTATGACTTCTCTTTCTAAATCGAGGAGCGTTACTATGGCAACGACAGGATCTCCTATTGGAAGGCGAGTATCTCATGTCGGATGCACTATTCCTTCTTTATTGCATCCGTCGATACCTCACAATGACGAATTAACACAGAAATTGCGTCGCTATGAAATACTATAGGTTCTATGACTTCTCTTTCTAAATCGAGGAGCGTTTCTATGGCAACTACAGGATCTCTTATTGGGAAGCGAGTAACTCATGTCGGATGCACTATTCCTTCTTCGTTGCATCCGTCGATCCCTCACAATGACGAATTAACACAGAAACTGCGTTGCTATGAAATGCAATAGGTTCTATGACTTCTCTTTCTAAATCGAGGAGCGTTTCTATGGCAACGACAGGTTCTGCTAGTGGGAGGCGAGTATCTCATGTCGGATGCACTATTCCTTCTTTATTGCATCCGTCGATCCCTCACAATGACGAATTAACACAGAAATTGCTTCGCTAAGATATACTATAGGTTCTATGACTTCTCTTTCTAAATCGAGGAGCGTTTCTATGGCAACGACAGGATCTCCTATTGGAAGGCGAGTATCTCATGTCGGATGCACTATTCATTCTTTATTGCATCCGTCGATACCTCACAATGACGAATTAACACAGAAATTGCGTCGCTATGAAATACTATAGGTTCTATGACTTCTCTTTCTAAATCGAGGAGCGTTTCTATGGCAACTACAGGATCTCTTATTGGCAAGCGAGTATCTCATGTCGGATGCACTATTCCTTCTTTATTGCATCCGTCGATCCCTCACAATGACGAATTAACACAGAAACTGCGTTGCTATGAAATGCAATAGGTTCTATGACTTCTCTTTCTAAATCGAGGAGCGTTTCTATGGCAACGACAGGATCTGCTTGTGGGAGGCGAGTATCTCATGTCGGATGCACTATTCCTTCTTTATTGCATCCGTCGATCCCTCACAATGACGAATTAACACAGAAATTGCTTCGCTAAGATATACTATAGGTTCTATGACTTCTCTTTCTAAATCGAGGAGCGTTTCTATGGCAACGAGAGGATCTCCTATTGGAAGGCGAGTATCTCATGTCGGATGCACTATTCCTTCTTTATTGCATCCGTCGATACCTCACAATGACGAATTAACACAGAAATTGCGTCGCTATGAAATACTATAGGTTCTATGACTTCTCTTTCTAAATCGAGGAGCGTTTCTATGGCAACTACAGGATCTCTTATTGGGAAGCGAGTATCTCATGTCGGATGCACTATTCTTTCTTTATTGCATCCGTCGATCCCTCACAATGACGAATTAACACAGAAATTGCGTCGCTATGAAATACTATAGGTTCTATGACTTCTCTTTCTAAATCGAGGAGCGTTTCTACGGCAACGACAGGATCTCCTATTGGGAAGCGAGTATCTCATGTCGGATGCACTATTCCTTCCTTATTGCATCCGTCGATCCCTCACATTGACGAATTAACACAGAAATTGCGTCGCTATGAAATACCATAAGTTCTATGACTTCTCTTTCTAAATCGATGAATGTTTCTATGGCAACGACAGGATCTGCTATTGGGAAGCGAGTATCTCATGTCGGATGCACTATTCCTTCTTTATTGCATCCGTCGATCCCTCACAACGACGAATTAACACAGAAACTGCGTCGCTATGAAATACTATAGGTTCTATGACTTCTCTTTCTAAATCGAGGAGCGTTTCTATGGCAACTACAGGATCTCTTATTGGGAAGCGAGTAACTCATGTCGGATGCACTATTCCTTCTTCATTGCATCCGTCGATCCCTCACAATGACGAATTAACACAGAAACTGCGTTGCTATGAAATGCAATAGGTTCTATGACTTCTCTTTCTAAATCGAGGAGCGTTCCTATGGCAACGACAGGATCTGCAATTGGGAGGCGAGTAACTCATGTCGGATGCACTATTCCTTCTTTATTGCATCCGTCGATCCCACACAATGACGAATTAACACAGAAATTGCGTTGCTAAGATATACTATAGGTTATATGACTTATCTTTCTAAATCGAGGAGCGTTTCTATGGCAACGACAGGATCTCCTATTGGAAGGCGAGTATCTCATGTCGGATGCACTATTCCGTCTTTATTGCATCCGTCGATACCTCACAATGACGTATTAACACAGAAATTGCGTCGCTATGAAATACTATAGGTTCTATGACTTCTCTTTCTAAATCGAGGAGCGTTTCTATGGCAACTACAGGATCTCTTATTGGGAAGCGAGTATCTCATGTCGGATGCACTATTCCTTCTTTATTGCATCCGTCGATCCCTCACAATGACGAATTAACACAGAGATTGCGTCGCTAAGGTATACCATAGGTTCTATGACTTCTCTTTCTAAATCGAGGAGCGTTACTATGGCAACGACAGGATCTCCTATTGGAAGGCGAGTATCTCATGTCGGATGCACTATTCCTTCTTTATTGCATCCGTCGATACCTCACAATGACGAATTAACACAGAAATTGCGTCGCTATGAAATACTATAGGTTCTATGACTTCTCTTTCTAAATCGAGAAGCGTTTCTATGGCAACTACAGGATCTCTTATTGGGAAGCGAGTAACTCATGTCGGATGCACTATTCCTTCTTCATTGCATCCGTCGATCCCTCACAATGCCGAATTAACACAGAAACTGCGTTGCTATGATATGCAATAGGTTCTATGACCTCTCTTTCTAAATCGAGGAGCGTTTCTATGGCAACGACAGGATCTGCAATTGGGAGGCGAGTATCTCATGTCGGATGCACTATTCCCTCTTTATTGCATCCGTCGATCCCACACAATGACTATAGGTTCTATGAATTCTCTTTCTTAATCGAGGAGCGTTTCTATGGCAACGACAGGATCTCCTATTGGGAGGCGAGTATCTCATGTCGGATGCACTATTTCTTCTTTATTGCATCCGTCGATCCCTCACAATGACGAATTAACACAGAAATTGCGTCGCTATGAAATACTATAGGTCCTATGACTTCTCTTTCTAAATCGAGGAGCGTTTCTATGGCAACGACAGGATCTCCTATTGGGAGGCGAGTATCTCATGTCGGATGCACTATTCCTTCTTTATTGCATCCGTCGATCCCTCACAATGACGAATGATTACAGGAATTGCGTCGCTATGAAATACTATATGATCTATGACTTCTCTTTCTAAATCGAGGAGCGTTTCTATGGCAACGACAGCATCTCCAATTGGGAGGCGAGTATCTCATGTCGGATGCACTACTCCTTCTTTATTGCATCAGTCGATCCCTCACAATGACGAATTACCACAGAAATTACGTCGCTATGAAATACTATAGGTTCTATGACTTCTCTTTCTAAATCGAGGAGCGTTTCTATGGCAACGACAGGATCTCCTATTGGGAGGCGAGTATCTCATGTCGGATGCACTATTCCTTCTTTATTGCATCCGTCGATCCCTCACAATGACGAATTAACACAGAAATTGAGTCGCTATGGAATACTATAGGTTCTATGACTTCTCTTTCTAAATCGAGGAGCGTTTCTATGGCAACGACAGGATCTCCTATTGGGAGGCGAGTATCTCATGTCGGATGCACTATTCCTTCTTTACTGCATCCGTCGATCCCTCACAATGACGAATTAACACAGATATTGCGTCGCTATGAAATACTATGGGTTCTATGACTTCTCTTTCTAAATAGAGGAGCGTTTCGATGGCAACGACAGGATCTCCTATTGGGAGGCGAGTATCTCATGTCGGAAGCACTATTCCTTTTTTATTGCATCCGTCGATCCCTCACAATGACGAATTAACACAGAAATTGCGTGGCTATGAAATACTATAGTTTTTATGACTTCTCTTTCTAAATCGAGGAGCGTTTCTATGGCAACGACAGGATCTCCAATTGGGAGATGTCGGATGCACTATTCCATCTTTACTGCATCCGTCGATCCCTCACAATGAAGAATTAACACAGAAATTGAGTCGCTATGAAATACTATAGGTTCTATGACTTCTCTTTCTAAATCGAGGAGCGTTTCTATGGCAAAGACAGGATCTCCTATTGGGAGGCGAGTATCTCATGTCGGATGCACTATTCCTTCTTTATTGCATCCGTCGATCCCTCACAATGACGAAATAACACAGAAATTGCGTCGCTATGAAATACTATAGGTTCTATAACTTCTCTTTCTAAATCGAGGAGCGTTTCTATGGCAACGACAGGATCTCCTATTTGGAGGCGAGTATCTCATGTCGGATGCACTATTCCTTCTTTATTGCATCCGTCGATCCCTCACAATGACGAATTAACACAGAAATTGCGTCGCTTTAAAATACTATAGGTTCTACGACTTCTCTTTCTAAATCAATGAGCGTTTCTATGGCAACGACGGGATCTCCTATTGGGTGGCGAGTATCTCATGTCGGATGCACTATTCCTTCTTTATTGCATCCGTCGATCCCTCAAAATGACGAATTATTACAGGAATTGCGTCGCTATGAAATACTATATGTTCTATGACTTCTCTTTCTAAATCGAGGAGCGTTTCTATGGCAACGACAGGATCTCCTATTGGGAGGCGAGTATCTCATGTCGGATGCACTACTCCTTCTTTATTGCATCAGTCGATCCCTCACAATGACGAATTAACACAGAAATTACGTCGCTATGAAATACTATATGTTCTATGACTTCTCTTTCTAAATCGAGGAGCGTTTCTATGGCAACGACAGGACCTCCTATTGGGAGGCGAGTATCTCATGTCGGATGCACTATTCCTTCTTTATTGAATCCGTCGATCCCTCACAATGACGAATTAACACAGAAATTGAGTCGCTATGGAATACTATAGCTTCTATGACTTCTCTTTCTAAATCGAGGGGCATTTCTATGGCAACGACAGGATCTCCTATTGGGAGGCGAGTATCTCATGTCGGATGCACTATTCCTTCTTTACTGCATCCGTCGATCCCTCACAATGACGAATTAACACAGATATTGCGTCGCTATGAAATACTATAGGTTCTATGACTTCTCTTTCTAAATAGAGGAGCGTTTCGATGGCAACGACAGGATCTCCTATTGGGAGGCGAGTATCTCATGTCGGAAGCACTATTCCTTTTTTATTGCATCCGTCGATCCCTCACAATGACGAATTAACACAGAAATTGCGTCGCTGTGAAATACTATAGGTCCTATGACTTCTCTTTCTAAATCGAGGAGCGTTTCTATGGCAACGAGAAGATCTCCAATTGGGAGATGTCGGATGCACTTTTCCTTCTTTACTGCATCCGTCGATCCCTCACAATGAAGAATTAACACAGAAATTGAGTCGCTATGAAATACTATAGGTTCTATGACATCTCTTTCTAAATCGAGGAGCGTTTCTATGGCAACGACAGGATCTCCTATTGGGAGGCGAGTATCTCATGTCGGATGCACTATTCCTTCTTTATTGCATCCGTCGATCCCTCACAATGACGAATTAACACAGAAATTGCGTCGCTATGAAATACTATAGGTTCTATGACTTCTCTTTCTAAATCGAAGAGCGTTTCTATGGCAACGACAGGATGTCCTATTGGGTGGCGAGTATCTCATGTCGGATGCACTATTCCTTCTTTATTGCATCCGTCGATCCCTCACAATGACGAATTAACACAGAAATTGCGTCGCTATGAAATACTATAGGTTCTATGACTTCTCTTTCTAAATCGAGGAGCGTTTCTATGGCATCTACAGGATCTCTTATTGGGAAGTGAGTATCTCATGTCGGATGCACTATTCCTTCTTTATTGCATCCGTCGATCCCTCACAATGACGAATTAACACAGAAACTGCGTTGCTATGAAATGCAATAGGTTCTATGACTTCTCTTTCTAAATCGAGGAGCGTTTCTATGGCAACGACAGGATCTGCTAGTGGGAGGCGAGTATCTCATGTCGGATGCACTATTCCTCCTTTATTGCATCCGTCGATCCCTCACAATGACGAATTAACACAGAGATTGCGTCGCTAAGATATACCATAGGTTCTATGACTTCTCTTTCTAAATCGAGGAGCGTTACTATGGCAACGACAGGATCTCCTATTGGAAGGCGAGTATCTCATGTCGGATGCACTATTCCTTCTTTATTGCATCCGTCGATACCTCACAATGACGAATTAACACAGAAATTGCGTCGCTATGAAATACTATAGGTTCTATGACTTCTCTTTCTAAATCGAGGAGCGTTTCTATGGCAACTACAGGATTTCTTATTGGGAAGCGGGTAACTCATGTCGGATGCACTATTCCTTCTTCATTGCATCCGTCGATCCCTCACAATGACGAATTAACACAGAAATTGCGTCGCTAAGATATACTATAGGTTCTATGACTTCTCTTTCTAAATCGAGGAGCGTTTCTATGGCAACGACAGGATCTCCTATTGGAAGGCGAGTATCTCATGTCGGATGCACTATTCCTTCTTTATTGCATCCGTCGATACCTCACAATGACGAATTAACACAGAAATTGCGTCGCTATGAAATACTATAGGTTCTATGACTTCTCTTTCTAAATCGAGGAGCGTTTCTATGGCAACTACAGGATCTCTTATTGGGAAGCGAGTATCTCATGTCGGATGCACTATTCCTTCTTTATTGCATCCGTCGATACCTCACAATGACGAATTAACACAGAAACTGCGTTGCTATGAAATGCAATAGGTTCTATGACTTCTCTTTCTAAATCGAGGAGCGTTTCTATGGCAACGACAGGATCTCCTATTGGAAGGCGAGTATCTCATGTCGGATGCACTATTCCTTCTTTATTGCATCCGTCGATACCTCACAATGACGAATTAACACAGAAATTGCGTCGCTATGAGATACTATAGGTTCTATGACTTCTCTTTCTAAATCGAGGAGCGTTTCTATGGCAACTACAGGATCTCTTATTGGGAAGCGAGTATCTCATGTCGGATGCACTATTCGTTCTTTTTTGCATCCGTCGATCCCTCACAATGACGAATTAACACAGAAATTGCGTCGCTATGAAATACTATAGGTTCTATGACTTCTCTTTCTAAATCGAGGAGCGTTTCTATGGCAACGACAGGATCTGCTAGTGGGAGGCGAGTATCTCATGTCGGATGCACTATTCCTCCTTTATTGCATCCGTCGATCCCTCACAATGACGAATTAACACAGAAATTGCGTCGCTTAGATATACTATAGGTTCTATGACTTCTCTTTCTAAATCGAAGAGCGTTTCTATGGCAACGACAGGATCTCCTATTGGAAGGCGAGTATCTCATGTCGGATGCACTATTTCTTCTTTATTGCATCCGTCGATACCTCACAATGACGAATTAACACAGAAATTGCGTCGCTATGAAATACTATAGGTTCTATGACTTCTCTTTCTAAATCGAGGAGCGTTTCTATGGCAACTACAAGATCTCTTATTGGGAAGCGAGTATCTCATGTCGGATGCACTATTCCTTCTTTATTGCATCCGTCGATCCCTCACAATGACGAATTAACACAGAAACTGCGTTGCTATGAAATGCAATAGGTTCTATGACTTCTCTTTCTAAATCGAGGAGCGTTTCTATGGCAACGACAGGATCTGCTAGTGGGAGGCGAGTATCTCATGTCGGATGCACTATTCCTTCTTTATTGCATCCGTCGATCCCTCACAATGACGAATTAACACAGAAATTGCTTCGCTAAGATATACTATAGGTTCTATGATTTCTATTTCTAAATCGAGGAGCGTTTCTATGGCAACGACAGGATCTCCTATTGGAAGGCGAGTATGTCATGTCGGATGCACTATTCCTTCTTTATTGCATCCGACGATACCTCACAATGGCGAATTAACACAGAAATTGCGTCGCTATGAAATACTATAGGTTCTATGACTTCTCTTTCTAAATCGAGGAGCGTTTCTATGGCAACTACAGGATCTCTTATTGGGAAGCGAGTATCTCATGTCGGATGCACTATTCCTTCTTTATTGCATCCGTCGATCCCTCACAATGACGAATTAACACAGAAATTGCGTCGCTATGAAATACTATAGGTTCTATGACTTCTCTTTCTAAATCGAGGAGCGTTTCTACGGCAACGACAGGATCTCCTATTGGGAAGCGAGTATCTCATGTCGGATGCACTATTCCTTCCTTATTGCATCCATCGATCCCTCACATTGACGAATTAACACAGAAATTGCGTCGCTATGAAATACCATAAGTTCTATGACTTCTCTTTCTAAATCGATGAATGTTTCTATGGTAACGACAGGATCTGCTATTGGGAAGCGAGAATCTCATGTCGGATGCACTATTCCTTCTTTATTGCATCCGTCGATCCCTCACAATGACGAATTAACACAGAAACTGCGTCGCTATGAAATGCAATAGGTTCTATGACTTCTCTTTCTAAATCGAGGAGCGTTTCTATGGCAACGACAGAATCTCCTATTGGAAGGCGCGTATCTCATGTCGGATGCACTATTCCTTCTTTATTGCATCCGTCGATACCTCACAATGACGTATTAACACAGAAATTGCGTCGCTATGAAATACTATAGGTTCTATGACTTCTCTTTCTAAATCGAGGAGCGTTTCTATGGCAACTACAAGATCTCTTATTGGGAAGCGAGTATCTCATGTCGGATGCACTATTCCTTCTTTATTGCATCCGTCGATCCCTCACAATGACGAATTAACACAGAGATTGCGTCGCTAAGATATACCATAGGTTCTATGACTTCTCTTTCTAAATCGAGGAGCGTTACTATGGCAACGACAGGATCTCCTATTGGAAGGCGAGTATCTCATGTCGGATGCACTATTCCTTCTTTATTGCATCCGTCGATACCTCACAATGACGAATTAACACAGAAATTGCGTCGCTATGAAATACTATAGGTTCTATGACTTCTCTTTCTAAATCGAGGAGCGTTTCTATGGCAACTACAGGATCTCTTATTGGGAAGCGAGTAACTCATGTCGGATGCACTATTCCTTCTCCATTGCATCCGTCGATCCCTCACAATGACGAATTAACACAGAAACTGCGTTGCTATGAAATGCAATAGGTTCTATGACTTCTCTTTCTAAATCGAGGAGCGTTTCTATGGCAACGACAGGATCTGCAATTGGGAGGCGAGTATCTCATGTCGGATGCACTATTCCCTCTTTATTGCATCCGTCGATACCTCACAATGACGAATTAACACAGAAATTGCGTCGCTATGAAATACTATAGGTTCTATGACTTCTCTTTCTTAATCGAGGAGCGTTTCTATGGCAACGACAGGATCTCCTATTAGGAGGCGAGTATCTCATGTCGGATGCACTATTCCGTCTTTATTGCATCCGTCGATACCTCACAATGACGAATTAACACAGAAATTGCGTCGCTATGAAATACTATAGGTTCTATGACTTCTCTTTCTAAATCGAGGAGCGTTTCTATGGCAACTACAGGATCTCTTATTGGGAAGCGAGTAACTCATGTCGGATGCACTATTCCATCTTTATTGCATCCGTCGATCCCTCACAATGACGAATTAACACAGAAACTGCGTTGCTATGAAATGCAATAGGTTCTATGACTTCTCTTTCTAAATCGAGGAGCGTTTCTATGGCAACGACAGGATCTGCTATTGGGAGGCGAGTATCTCATGTCGGATGCACTATTCCCTCTTTATTGCATCCGTCGATCCCTCACAATGACGAATTAACACAGAAATTGCGTCGCTATGAAATACTATAGGTTCTATGAATCCTCTTTCTTAATCGAGGAGCGTTTCTATGGCAACGACAGGATCTCCTATTGGGAGGCGAGTATCTCATGTCGGATGCACTATTCCTTCTTTATTGAATCCGTCGATCCCTCACAATGACGAATTAACACAGAAACTGCGTTGCTATGAAATGCAATAGGATCTATGACTTCTCTTTCTAAATCGAGGAGCGTTTCTATGGCAACGAGAGGATCTGCTAGTGGGAGGCGAGTATCTCATGTCGGATGCACTATTCCTTCTTTATTGCATCCGTCGATCCCTCACAATGACGAATTAACACAGAAATTGCGTCGCTAAGATATACTATAGGTTCTATGACTTCTCTTTCTAAATCGAGGAGCGTTTCTATGGCAACGACAGGATCTCCTATTGGAAGGCGAGTATCTCATGTCGGATGCACTATTCCTTCTTTATTGCATCCGTCGATACCTCACAATGACGAATTAACACAGAAATTGCGTCGCTATGAAATACTATAGGTTCTATGACTTCTCTTTCTAAATCGAGGAGCGTTTCTATGCCAACTACAGGATCTCTTATTGGGAAGCGAGTATCTCATTTCGGATGCACTATTCCTTCTTTACTGCATCCGTCGATACCTCACAATGACGAATTAACACAGAAACTGCGTTGCTATGAAATGCAATAGGTTCTATGACTTCTCTTTCTAAATCGAGGAGCGTTTCTATGGCAACAACAGGATCTCCTATTGGAAGGCGAGTATCTCATGTCGGATGCACTATTCCTTCTTTATTGCATCCGTCGGTACCTCACAATGACGAATTAACACAGAAATTGCGTCGCTATGAGATACTATAGGTTCTATGACTTCTCTTTCTAATTTGAGGAGCGTTTCTATGGCAACTACAGGATCTCTTATTGGGAAGCGAGTATCTCATGTCGGATGCACTATTCGTTCTTTATTGCATCCGTCGATCCCTCACAATGACGAATTAACACAGAAATTGCGTCGCTATGAAATACTATAGGTTCTATGACTTCTCTTTCTAAATCGAGGAGCGTTTCTATGGCAACTACAGGATCTCTTATTGGGAAGCGAGTAACTCATGTCGGATGCACTATTCCTTCTTCATTGCATCCGTCGATCCCTCACAATGACGAATTAACACAGAAACTGCGTTGCTATGAAATGCAATAGGTTCTATGACTTCTCTTTCTAAATCAAGGAGCGTTTCTATGGCAACGACAGGATCTGCAATTGGGAGGCGAGTATCTCATGTCGGATGCACTATTCCCTCTTTATTGCATCCGTCGATCCCACACAATGACGAATTAACACAGAAATTGCGTCGCTATGAAATACTATAGGTTCTATGAATTCTCTTTCTTAATCGAGGAGCGTTTCTATGGCAACGACAGGATCTCCTATTAGGAGGCGAGTATCTCATGTCGGATGCACTATTCCGTCTTTATTGCATCCGTCGATACCTCACAATGACGAATTAACACAGAAATTGCGTCGCTATGAAATACTATAGGTTCTATGACTTCTCTTTCTAAATCGAGGAGCGTTTCTATGGCAACTACAGGATCTCTTATTGGGAAGCGAGTAACTCATGTCGGATGCACTATTCCTTCTTTATTGCATCCGTCGATCCCTCACAATGACGAATTAACACAGAAACTGCGTTGCTATGAAATGCAATAGGTTCAATGACTTCTCATTCTAAATCGAGGAGCGTTTCTATGGCAACGACAGGATCTGCTTGTGGGAGGCGAGTATCTCATGTCGGATGCACTATTCCTTCTTTATTGCATCCGTCGATCCCTCACAATGACGAATTAACACAGAAATTGCGTCGCTAAGATATACTATAGGTTCTATGACTTCTCTTTCTAAATCGAGGAGCGTTTCTATGGCAACGACAGGATCTCCTATTGGAAGGCGAGTATCTCATGTCGGATGCACTATTCCTTCTTTATTGCATCCGTCGATACCTCACAATGACGAATTAACACAGAAATTGCGTCGCTATGAAATACTATAGGTTCTATGACTTCTCTTTCTAAATCGAGGAGCGTTTCTATTTCAACTACAGGATCTCTTATTGGGAAGCGAGTATCTCATGTCGGATGCACTATTCCTTCTTTATTGCATCCGTCGATCCCTCACAATGACGAATTAACACAGAAACTGCGTTGCTATGAAATGCAATAGGTTCTATGACTTCTCTTTCTAAATCGAGGAGCGTTTCTATGGCAACGACAGGATCTGCTATTGGGAGGCGAGTATCTCATGTCGGATGCACTATTCCCTCTTTATTGCATCCGTCGATCCCTCACAATGACGAATTAACACAGAAATTGCGTCGCTATGAAATACTATAGGTTCTATGAATCCTCTTTCTTAATCGAGGAGCGTTTCTATGGCAACGACAGGATCTCCTATTGGGAGGCGAGTATCTCATGTCGGATGCACTATTCCTTCTTTATTGCATCCTTCGAACCCTCACAATGACGAATTAACACAGAAACTGCGTTGCTATGAAATGCAATAGGTTCTATGACTTCTCTTTCTAAATCGAGGAGCGTTTCTATGGCAACGACAGGATCTGCTAGTGGGAGGCGAGTATCTCATGTCGGATGCACTATTCCTTCTTTATTGCATCCGTCGATCCCTCACAATGACGAATTAACACAGAAATTGCGTCGCTAAGATATACTATAGGTTCTATGACTTCTCTTTCTAAATCGAGGAGCGTTTCTATGGCAACGACAGGATCTCCTATTGGAAGGCGAGTATCTCATGTCGGATGCACTATTCCTTCTTTATTGCATCCGTCGATACCTCACAATGACGAATTAACACAGAAATTGCGTCGCTATGAAATACTATAGGTTCTATGACTTCTCTTTCTAAATCGAGGTGCGTTTCTATGGCAACTACAGGATCTCTTATTGGGAAGCGAGTATCTCATGTCGGATGCACTATTCCTTCTTTACTGCATCCGTCGATACCTCACAATGACGAATTAACACAGAAACTGCGTTGCTATGAAGTGCAATAGGTTCTATGACTTCTCTTTCTAAATCGAGGAGCGTTTCTATGGCAACGACAGGATCTCCTATTGGAAGGCGAGTATCTCATGTCGGATGCACTATTCCTTCTTTATTGCATCCGTCGATACCTCACAATGACGAATTAACACAGAAATTGCGTCGCTATGAGATACTATAGGTTCTATGACTTCTCTTTCTA
Organism: Schistocerca cancellata; assembly: GCF_023864275.1. Classification (NCBI taxonomy): domain Eukaryota; kingdom Metazoa; phylum Arthropoda; class Insecta; order Orthoptera; family Acrididae; genus Schistocerca; species Schistocerca cancellata. The sequence continues at coordinate 958,776,845 of NC_064628.1, read as the reverse complement.
AATCGAGGAGCGTTTCTATGGCAACTACAGGATCTCTTATTGGGAAGCGAGTATCTCATGTCGGATGCACTATTCGTTCTTTATTGCATCCGTAGATCCCTCACAATGACGAATTAACACAGAAATTGCGTCGCTATGAAATACTATAGGTTCTATGACTTCTCTTTCTAAATCGAGGAGCGTTTCTATGGCAACGACACGATCTGCTAGTGGGAGGCGAGTATCTCATGTCGGATGCACTATTCCTTCTTTATTGCATCCGTCGATCCCTCACAATGACGAATTAACACAGAAATTGCGTCGCTTAGATATACTATAGGTTCTATGACTTCTCTTTCTAAATCGACGAGCGTTTCTATGGCAACGACAGGATTTCCTATTGGAAGGCGAGTATCTCATGTCGGATGCACTATTCCTTCTTTATTGCATCCGTCGATACCTCACAATGACGAATTAACACAGAAATTGCGTCGCTATGAAATACTATAGGTTCTATGACTTCTCTTTCTAAATCGAGGAGCGTTTCTATGGCAACTACAGGATCTCTTATTGGGAAGCGAGTATCTCATGTCGGATGCACTATTCCTTCTTTATTGCATCCGTCGATCCCTCACAATGACGAATTAACACAGAAACTGCGTTGCTATGAAATGCAATAGGTTCTATGACTTCTCTTTCTAAATCGAGGAGCGTTTCTATGGCAACGACAGGATCTCCTATTGGAAGGCAAGTATCTCATGTCGGATGCACTATTCCTTCTTTATTGCATCCGTCGATACCTCACAATGACGAATTAACACAGAAATTGCGTCGCTATGAAATACTATAGGTTCTATGACTTCTCTTTCTAAATCAAGGAGCGTTTCTACGGCAACGACAGGATCTCCTATTGGGAGGCGAGTATCTCATGTGAGATGCACTATTCCTTCTTTATTGCATCCGTCGATCCCTCACAATGACGAATTAACACAGAAATTGCGTTGCTAAGATATACTATAGGTTCTATGACTTATCTTTCTAAATCGAGGAGCGTTTCTATGGCAACGACAGGATCTCCTATTGGAAGGCGAGTATCTCATGTCGGATGCACTATTCCTTCTTTATTGCATCCGTCGATACCTCACAATGACGTATTAACACAGAAATTGCGTCGCTATGAAATACTATAGGTTCTATGACTTCTCTTTCTAAATCGAGGATCGTTTCTATGGCAACGACAGGATCTGCTAGTGGGAGGCGAGTATCTCATGTCGGATGCACTAATCCTTCTTTATTGCATCCGTCGATCCCTCACAATGACGAATTAACACAGAGATTGCGTCGCTAAGATATACCATAGTTTCTATGACTTCTCTTTCTAAATCGAGGAGCGTTACTATGGCAACGACAGGATCTCCTATTGGAAGGCGAGTATCTCATGTCGGATGCACTATTCCTTCTTTATTGCATCCGTCGATACCTCACAATGACGAATTAACACAGAAATTGCGTCGCTATGAAATACTATAGGTTCTATGACTTCTCTTTCTAAATCGAGGAGCGTTTCTATGGCAACTACAGGATCTCTTATTGGGAAGCGAGTAACTCATGTCGGATGCACTATTCCTTCTTCGTTGCATCCGTCGATCCCTCACAATGACGAATTAACACAGAAACTGCGTTGCTATGAAATGCAATAGGTTCTATGACTTCTCTTTCTAAATCGAGGAGCGTTTCTATGGCAACGACAGGTTCTGCTAGTGGGAGGCGAGTATCTCATGTCGGATGCACTATTCCTTCTTTATTGCATCCGTCGATCCCTCACAATGACGAATTAACACAGAAATTGCTTCGCTAAGATATACTATAGGTTCTATGACTTCTCTTTCTAAATCGAGGAGCGTTTCTATGGCAACGACAGGATCTCCTATTGGAAGGCGAGTATCTCATGTCGGATGCACTATTCATTCTTTATTGCATCCGTCGATACCTCACAATGACGAATTAACACAGAAATTGCGTCGCTATGAAATACTATAGGTTCTATGACTTCTCTTTCTAAATCGAGGAGCGTTTCTATGGCAACTACAGGATCTCTTATTGGCAAGCGAGTATCTCATGTCGGATGCACTATTCCTTCTTTATTGCATCCGTCGATCCCTCACAATGACGAATTAACACAGAAACTGCGTTGCTATGAAATGCAATAGGTTCTATGACTTCTCTTTCTAAATCGAGGAGCGTTTCTATGGCAACGACAGGATCTGCTTGTGGGAGGCGAGTATCTCATGTCGGATGCACTATTCCTTCTTTATTGCATCCGTCGATCCCTCACAATGACGAATTAACACAGAAATTGCTTCGCTAAGATATACTATAGGTTCTATGACTTCTCTTTCTAAATCGAGGAGCGTTTCTATGGCAACGAGAGGATCTCCTATTGGAAGGCGAGTATCTCATGTCGGATGCACTATTCCTTCTTTATTGCATCCGTCGATACCTCACAATGACGAATTAACACAGAAATTGCGTCGCTATGAAATACTATAGGTTCTATGACTTCTCTTTCTAAATCGAGGAGCGTTTCTATGGCAACTACAGGATCTCTTATTGGGAAGCGAGTATCTCATGTCGGATGCACTATTCTTTCTTTATTGCAATCGTCGATCCCTCACAATGACGAATTAACACAGAAATTGCGTCGCTATGAAATACTATAGGTTCTATGACTTCTCTTTCTAAATCGAGGAGCGTTTCTACGGCAACGACAGGATCTCCTATTGGGAAGCGAGTATCTCATGTCGGATGCACTATTCCTTCCTTATTGCATCCGTCGATCCCTCACATTGACGAATTAACACAGAAATTGCGTCGCTATGAAATACCATAAGTTCTATGACTTCTCTTTCTAAATCGATGAATGTTTCTATGGCAACGACAGGATCTGCTATTGGGAAGCGAGTATCTCATGTCGGATGCACTATTCCTTCTTTATTGCATCCGTCGATCCCTCACAACGACGAATTAACACAGAAACTGCGTCGCTATGAAATACTATAGGTTCTATGACTTCTCTTTCTAAATCGAGGAGCGTTTCTATGGCAACTACAGGATCTCTTATTGGGAAGCGAGTAACTCATGTCGGATGCACTATTCCTTCTTCATTGCATCCGTCGATCCCTCACAATGACGAATTAACACAGAAACTGCGTTGCTATGAAATGCAATAGGTTCTATGACTTCTCTTTCTAAATCGAGGAGCGTTCCTATGGCAACGACAGGATCTGCAATTGGGAGGCGAGTAACTCATGTCGGATGCACTATTCCTTCTTTATTGCATCCGTCGATCCCACACAATGACGAATTAACACAGAAATTGCGTTGCTAAGATATACTATAGGTTATATGACTTATCTTTCTAAATCGAGGAGCGTTTCTATGGCAACGACAGGATCTCCTATTGGAAGGCGAGTATCTCATGTCGGATGCACTATTCCGTCTTTATTGCATCCGTCGATACCTCACAATGACGTATTAACACAGAAATTGCGTCGCTATGAAATACTATAGGTTCTATGACTTCTCTTTCTAAATCGAGGAGCGTTTCTATGGCAACTACAGGATCTCTTATTGGGAAGCGAGTATCTCATGTCGGATGCACTATTCCTTCTTTATTGCATCCGTCGATCCCTCACAATGACGAATTAACACAGAGATTGCGTCGCTAAGGTATACCATAGGTTCTATGACTTCTCTTTCTAAATCGAGGAGCGTTACTATGGCAACGACAGGATCTCCTATTGGAAGGCGAGTATCTCATGTCGGATGCACTATTCCTTCTTTATTGCATCCGTCGATACCTCACAATGACGAATTAACACAGAAATTGCGTCGCTATGAAATACTATAGGTTCTATGACTTCTCTTTCTAAATCGAGAAGCGTTTCTATGGCAACTACAGGATCTCTTATTGGGAAGCGAGTAACTCATGTCGGATGCACTATTCCTTCTTCATTGCATCCGTCGATCCCTCACAATGCCGAATTAACACAGAAACTGCGTTGCTATGATATGCAATAGGTTCTATGACCTCTCTTTCTAAATCGAGGAGCGTTTCTATGGCAACGACAGGATCTGCAATTGGGAGGCGAGTATCTCATGTCGGATGCACTATTCCCTCTTTATTGCATCCGTCGATCCCACACAATGACTATAGGTTCTATGAATTCTCTTTCTTAATCGAGGAGCGTTTCTATGGCAACGACAGGATCTCCTATTGGGAGGCGAGTATCTCATGTCGGATGCACTATTTCTTCTTTATTGCATCCGTCGATCCCTCACAATGACGAATTAACACAGAAATTGCGTCGCTATGAAATACTATAGGTCCTATGACTTCTCTTTCTAAATCGAGGAGCGTTTCTATGGCAACGACAGGATCTCCTATTGGGAGGCGAGTATCTCATGTCGGATGCACTATTCCTTCTTTATTGCATCCGTCGATCCCTCACAATGACGAATGATTACAGGAATTGCGTCGCTATGAAATACTATATGATCTATGACTTCTCTTTCTAAATCGAGGAGCGTTTCTATGGCAACGACAGCATCTCCAATTGGGAGGCGAGTATCTCATGTCGGATGCACTACTCCTTCTTTATTGCATCAGTCGATCCCTCACAATGACGAATTAACACAGAAATTACGTCGCTATGAAATACTATAGGTTCTATGACTTCTCTTTCTAAATCGAGGAGCGTTTCTATGGCAACGACAGGATCTCCTATTGGGAGGCGAGTATCTCATGTCGGATGCACTATTCCTTCTTTATTGCATCCGTCGATCCCTCACAATGACGAATTAACACAGAAATTGAGTCGCTATGGAATACTATAGGTTCTATGACTTCTCTTTCTAAATCGAGGAGCGTTTCTATGGCAACGACAGGATCTCCTATTGGGAGGCGAGTATCTCATGTCGGATGCACTATTCCTTCTTTACTGCATCCGTCGATCCCTCACAATGACGAATTAACACAGATATTGCGTCGCTATGAAATACTATGGGTTCTATGACTTCTCTTTCTAAATAGAGGAGCGTTTCGATGGCAACGACAGGATCTCCTATTGGGAGGCGAGTATCTCATGTCGGAAGCACTATTCCTTTTTTATTGCATCCGTCGATCCCTCACAATGACGAATTAACACAGAAATTGCGTGGCTATGAAATACTATAGTTTTTATGACTTCTCTTTCTAAATCGAGGAGCGTTTCTATGGCAACGACAGGATCTCCAATTGGGAGATGTCGGATGCACTATTCCATCTTTACTGCATCCGTCGATCCCTCACAATGAAGATTTAACACAGAAATTGAGTCGCTATGAAATACTATAGGTTCTATGACTTCTCTTTCTAAATCGAGGAGCGTTTCTATGGCAAAGACAGGATCTCCTATTGGGAGGCGAGTATCTCATGTCGGATGCACTATTCCTTCTTTATTGCATCCGTCGATCCCTCACAATGACGAAATAACACAGAAATTGCGTCGCTATGAAATACTATAGGTTCTATAACTTCTCTTTCTAAATCGAGGAGCGTTTCTATGGCAACGACAGGATCTCCTATTTGGAGGCGAGTATCTCATGTCGGATGCACTATTCCTTCTTTATTGCATCCGTCGATCCCTCACAATGACGAATTAACACAGAAATTGCGTCGCTTTAAAATACTATAGGTTCTACGACTTCTCTTTCTAAATCAATGAGCGTTTCTATGGCAACGACGGGATCTCCTATTGGGTGGCGAGTATCTCATGTCGGATGCACTATTCCTTCTTTATTGCATCCGTCGATCCCTCAAAATGACGAATTATTACAGGAATTGCGTCGCTATGAAATACTATATGTTCTATGACTTCTCTTTCTAAATCGAGGAGCGTTTCTATGGCAACGACAGGATCTCCTATTGGGAGGCGAGTATCTCATGTCGGATGCACTACTCCTTCTTTATTGCATCAGTCGATCCCTCACAATGACGAATTAACACAGAAATTACGTCGCTATGAAATACTATATGTTCTATGACTTCTCTTTCTAAATCGAGGAGCGTTTCTATGGCAACGACAGGATCTCCTATTGGGAGGCGAGTATCTCATGTCGGATGCACTATTCCTTCTTTATTGAATCCGTCGATCCCTCACAATGACGAATTAACACAGAAATTGAGTCGCTATGGAATACTATAGCTTCTATGACTTCTCTTTCTAAATCGAGGGGCATTTCTATGGCAACGACAGGATCTCCTATTGGGAGGCGAGTATCTCATGTCGGATGCACTATTCCTTCTTTACTGCATCCGTCGATCCCTCACAATGACGAATTAACACAGATATTGCGTCGCTATGAAATACTATAGGTTCTATGACTTCTCTTTCTAAATAGAGGAGCGTTTCGATGGCAACGACAGGATCTCCTATTGGGAGGCGAGTATCTCATGTCGGAAGCACTATTCCTTTTTTATTGCATCCGTCGATCCCTCACAATGACGAATTAACACAGAAATTGCGTCGCTGTGAAATACTATAGGTCCTATGACTTCTCTTTCTAAATCGAGGAGCGTTTCTATGGCAACGACAAGATCTCCAATTGGGAGATGTCGGATGCACTTTTCCTTCTTTACTGCATCCGTCGATCCCTCACAATGAAGAATTAACACAGAAATTGAGTCGCTATGAAATACTATAGGTTCTATGACATCTCTTTCTAAATCGAGGAGCGTTTCTATGGCAACGACAGGATCTCCTATTGGGAGGCGAGTATCTCATGTCGGATGCACTATTCCTTCTTTATTGCATCCGTCGATCCCTCACAATGACGAATTAACACAGAAATTGCGTCGCTATGAAATACTATAGGTTCTATGACTTCTCTTTCTAAATCGAAGAGCGTTTCTATGGCAACGACAGGATGTCCTATTGGGTGGCGAGTATCTCATGTCGGATGCACTATTCCTTCTTTATTGCATCCGTCGATCCCTCACAATGACGAATTAACACAGAAATTGCGTCGCTGTGAAATACTATATGTCCTATGACTTCTCTTTCTAAATCGAGGAGCGTTTCTATGGCAACGACAGGATCTCCTATTGGGAGGCGAGTATCTCATGTCGGATGCACTATTCCTTCTTTATTGCATCCGTCGATCCCTCACAATGACGAATGATTACAGGAATTGCGTCGCTATGAAATACTATATGTTCTATGACTTTTCTTTCTAAATCGAGGAGCGTTTCTATGGCAACGACAGGATCTCCTATTGGGAGGCGAGTATCTCATGTCGGGTGCACTACTCCTTCTTTATTGCATCAGTCGATCCCTCACAATGACGAATTAACACAGAAATTACGTCGCTATGAAATACTATATGTTCTATGACTTCTCTTTCTAAATCGAGGAGCGTTTCTATGGCAACGACAGGATCTCCTATTGGGAGGCGAGTATCTCATGTCGGATGCACTATTCCTTCTTTATTGCATCCGTCGATCCCTCACAATGACGAATTAACACAGAAATTGAGTCGCTATGGAATACTATAGGTTCTATGACTTCTGTTTCTAAATCGAGGAGCGTTACTATGGCAACGACAGGATCTCCAATTGGGAGATGTCGGATGCACTATTCCTTCTTTACTGCATCCGTCGATCCCTCACAATGAAGAAGTAACACAGAAATTGAGTCGCTATGAAATACTATAGGTTCTATGACTTCTCTTTCTAAATCGAGGAGCGTTTCTATGGCAACGACAGGATCTCCTATTGGGAGGCGAGTATCTCATGTCGGATGCACTATTCCTTCTTTATTGCATCCGTCGATCCCTCACAATGACGAATTAACACAGAAATTGCGTCGCTATGAAATACTATAGGTTCTATGAGTTCTCTTTCTAAATCGAAGAGCGTTTCTATGGCAACGACAGGATCTCCTATTGGGAAGCGAGTATCTCATGTCGGATGCACTATTCCTTCTTTACTGCATCCGTCGATCCCTCACAATGAAGAATTAACACAGAAATTGCGTCGCTATGAAATACTATAGGATCTATGACTTCTCTTTCGAAGTCGAGTAGCGTTTCTATGGCAACGACAGGATCTCCTATTGGGAGGCGAGTATCTCATGTCGGATGCACTATTCCTTATTTATTGCATCCGTCGATCCCTCACAATGACGAATGAATACAGAATTGCGTCGCTATGAAGTACTATATGTTCTATGACTTCTCTTTCTAAATCGAGGAGCGTTTCTATGGCAACGACAGGATCTCCTATTGGGAGGCGAGTATCTCATGTCGGATGCACTACTCCTTCTTTATTGCATCAGTCGATCCCTCACAATGACGAATTAACACAGAAATTACGTCGCTATGAAATACTATAGGTTCTATGACTTCCCTTTCTAAATCGAGGAGCGTTTCTATGGCAACGACAGGATCTCCTATTGGGAGGCGAGTATCTCATGTCGGATGCACTATTCCTTCTTTACTGCATCCGTCGATCCCTCACAATGACGAATTAACACAGATATTGCGTCGCTATGAAATGCTATAGGTTCTATGACTTCTCTTTCTAAATCGAGGAGTGTTTCTATGGCAACGACAGGATCTCCAATTGGGAGGCGAGTATCTCATGTCGGATGCACTATTCCTTCTTTATTGCATCCGTCGATCCCTCACATTGACGAATTAACACAGAAATTGCGTCGCTATGAAATACTATAGGTTCTATGACTTCTCTTTCTAAATCGAAGAGCGCTTCTATGGCAACGACAGGATCTCCTATTGGGTGGCGAGTATCTCATGTCGGATGCACTATTCCTTCTTTATTGCATCCGTCGATCCCTCACAATGACGAATTAACACAGAAATTGCGTCGCTGTGAAATACTATAGGTCCTATGACTTCTCTTTTTAAATCGAGGAGCGTTTCTATGGCAACGACAGGATCTCCTATTGGGAGCGCGAGTATCTCATGTCGGATGCACTATTCCTTCTTTATTGCATCCGTCGATCCCTCACAATGACGAATTAACACAGAAATTGCGTCGCTATGACATACTATAGGTTCTACGACTTCTCTTTCTAAATCGAGGAGCGTTTCTACGCCAACGACAGGATCTCCTATTGGGAGGCGAGTATCTCATGTCGGATGCACTATTCCTTCTTTATTGCATCCGTCGAACCTTCACAATGACGAATTAACACAGAAATTGCGTCGCTATGAAATACTATAGGTTCTATGACTTCTCTTTCTAAATCGAGGAGCGTTTCTATGGCAACGACAGGATCTCCTATTGGGAGGCGAGTATCTCATGTCGGATGCACTATTCCTTCTTTTTGCATCCGTCGATCCCTCACAATGACGAATTAACACAGAAATTGAGTCGCTATGGAATACTATAGGTTCTATGACTTCGCTTTCTAAATCGAGGAGCGTTTCTATGGCAACGACAGGATCTCCTATTGGGAAGCGAGTATCTCATGTCGGATGCACTATTCCTTCTTTACTGCATCCGTCGATCCCTCACAATGACGAATTAACACAGATATTGCGTCGCTATGAAATACTATAGGTTCTATGACTTCTCTTTCTAAATAGAGGAGCGTTTCGATGGCAACGACAGGATCTCCTATTTGGAGGCGAGTATCTCATGTCGGAAGCACTATTCCTTCTTTATTGCATCCGTCGATCCCTCACAATGACGAATTAACACAGAAATTGCGGCGCTGTGAAATGCTATAGGTCCTATGACTTCTCTTTTTAAATCGAGGAGCGTTTCTATGGCAACGACAGGATCTCCTATTGGGAGCGCGAGTATCTCATGTCGGATGCACTAATCCTTCTTTATTGCATCCGTCGATCCCTCACAATGACAAATTAACACAGAAATTGCGTCGCTATGACATACTATACGTTCTACGACTTCTCTTTCTAAATCGAGGAGCGTTTCTACGGCAACGACAGGATCTCCTATTGGGAGGCGAGTATCTCATGTCGGATGCACTATTCCTTCTTAATTGCATCCGTCGAACCTTCACAATGACGAATTAACACAGAAATTGCGTCGCTATGAAATACTATAGGTTCTATGACTTCTCTTTCTAAATCGAGGAGCGTTTCTATGGCAACGACAGGATCTCCTATTGGGAGGCGAGTATCTCATGTCGGATGCACTATTCCTTCTTTTTGCATCCGTCGATCCCTCGCAATGACGAATTAACACAGAAATTGAGTCGCTATGGAATACTATAGGTTCTATGACTTCTCTTTCTAAATCGAAGAGCGCTTCTATGGCAACGACAGGATCTCCTATTGGGTGGCGAGTATCTCATGTCGGATGCACTATTCCTTCCTTATTGCATCCGTTGATCCCTCACAATGACGAATTAACACAGAAATTGCGTCGCTATGAAATACTATAGGTTCTGTGACTTCTGTTTCTGAATCAAGGGCCGTTTCTATGGCAAAGACAGGATCTCCTATTGGGAGGCGAGTATCTCATGTCATATGCACTGTTCCTTCTTTATTGCATCCGTCGATCCCTCACAATGACGAATTAACACAGAAATTGCGTCGCTATGAAATACTATAGGTTCTATGACTTCTCTTTCTAAATCGAGGTGCGTTTCTATGGCAACGACAGGATCTCCTATTGGGAGGCGAGTATCTAATGTCAGACGCACTATTCCTTCTTTATTTCATCCGTCGATCCCTTACAATGCCGAATTAACACAGAAATTGCGTCGCTATGAGATACTATGGGTTCTATGACTTCTGTTTCTAAATCGAAGTGCGTTTCTATGGCAACGACAGGATCTCCTATTGGGAGGCGAGTATCTCATGTCGGATGCACTATTCCTTCTTTATTGCATCCGTCGATCCCTCTCAATGACGAATTAACACAGAAATTGAGTCGCTATGGAATACTATAGGTTCTATGACTTCTGTTTCTAAATCGAGGAGCGTTTCTATGGCAACGACAGGATCTCCTATTGGGAGGCGAGTATCTCATGTCGGATGCACTATTCCTTCTTTACTGCATCCGTCGATCCCTCACAATGACGAATTAACACAGATATTGCGTCGCTATGAAATACTATAGGTTCTATGACTTCTCTTTCTAAATCGAGGAGTGTTTCTATGGCAACGACAGGATCTCCTATTGGGAGGCGAGTATCTCATGTCGGATGCACTAATCCTTCTTTATTGCATCCGTCGATCCCTCACAATGACGAATTAACACAGAAATTGCGTCGCTATGAAATACTATAGGTTCTATGACTTCTCTTTCTAAATCGAAGAGCGTTTCTATGGCAACGACAGGATCTCCTATTGGGTGGCGAGTATCTCATGTCGGATGCACTATTCCTTCTTTATTGCATCCGTCGATCCCTCACAATGACGAATTAAAACAGAAATTGCGTCGCTGTGAAATACTATAGGTCCTATGACTTCTCTTTTTAAATCGAGGAGCGTTTCTATGGCAACGACAGGATCTCCTATTGGGAGGCGAGTATCTCATGTCGGATGCACTATTCATTCTTTATTGCATCCGTCGATCCCTCACAATGACGAATTAACACAGAAATTGCGTCGCTATGACATACTATAGGTTCTACGACTTCTCTTTCTAAATCGAGGAGCGTTTCTATGGCAACGACAGGATCTCCTATTGGGAGGCGAGTATCTCATGTCGGATGCACAATTCCTTCTTTTTGCATCCGTCGATCCCTCACAATGACGAATTAACACAGAAATTGAGTCGCTATGGAATGCTATAGGTTCTATGACTTCGCTTTCTAAATCGAGGAGCGTTTCTATGGCAACGACAGGATCTCCTATTGGGAAGAGAGTATCTCATGTCGGATGCACTATTCCTTCTTTACTGCATCCGTCGATCCCTCACAATGACGAATTAACACAGATATTGCGTCGCTATGAAATACTATAGGTTCTATGACTTCTCTTTCTAAATAGAGGAGCGTTTCGATGGCAACGACAGGATCTCCTATTTGGAGGCGAGTATCTCATGTCGGAAGCACTATTCCTTCTTTATTGCATCCCTCGATCCCTCACAATGACGAATTAACACAGAAATTGCGTCGCTATGAAATACTATAGGTTCTGTGACTTCTGTTTCTGAATCGAGGGGCGTTTCTATGGCAACGACAGGATCTCCTATTGGGAGGCGAGTATCTCATGTCATATGCACTGTTCCTTCTTTATTGCATCCGTCGATCCCTCACAATGACGAATTAACACAGAAATTGCGTCGCTATGAAATACTATAGGTTCTATGACTTCTCTTTCTAAATCGAGGTGCGTTTCTATGGCAACGACAGGATCTCCTATTGGGAGGCGAGTATCTCATGTCATATGCACTGTTCCTTCTTTATTGCATCCGTCGATCCCTCACAATGACGAATTAACACAGAAATTGCGTCGCTATGAAATACTATAGGTTCTATGACTTCTCTTTCTAAATCGAGGTGCGTTTCTATGGCAACGACAGGATTTCCTATTGGGAGGCGAGTATCTAATGTCAGACGCACTATTCCTTCTTTATTTCATCCGTCGATCCCTTACAATGCCGAATTAACACAGAAATTGCGTCGCTATGAGATACTATGGGTTCTATGACTTCTGTTTCTAAATCGAGGTGCGTTTCTATGGCAACGATAGGATCTCCTATTGGGAGGCGAGTATCTCATGTCGGATGCACTATTCCTTCTTTATTGCATCCGTCGATCCCTCTCAATGACGAATTAACACAGAAATTGAGTCGCTATGGAATACTATAGGTTCTATGACTTCTGTTTCTAAATCGAGGAGCGTTTCTATGGCAACGACAGGATCTCCTATTGGGAGGCGAGTATCTCATGTCGGATGCACTATTCCTTCTTTACTGCATCCGTCGATCCCTCACAATGACGAATTAACACAGATATTGCGTCGCTATGAAATACTATAGGTTCTATGACTTCTCTTTCTAAATCGAGGAGTGTTTCTATGGCAACGACAGGATCTCCTATTGGGAGGCGAGTATCTCATGTCGGATGCACTATTCCTTCTTTATTGCATCCGTCGATCCCTCACAATGACGAATTAACACAGAAATTGCGTCGCTATGAAATACTATAGGTTCTATGACTTCTCTTTCTAAATCGAAGAGCGTTTCTATGGCAACGACAGGATCTCCTATTGGGTGGCGAGTATCTCATGTCGGATGCACTATTCCTTCTTTATTGCATCCGTCGATCCCTCACAATGACGAATTAAAACAGAAATTGCGTCGCTGTGAAATACTATAGGTCCTATGACTTCTCTTTTTAAATCGAGGAGCGTTTCTATGGCAACGACAGGATCTCCTATTGGGAGGCGAGTATCTCATGTCGGATGCACTATTCCTTCTTTATTGCATCCGTCGATCCCTCACAATGACGAATTAACACAGAAATTGCGTCGCTATGACATACTATAGGTTCTACGACTTCTCTTTCTAAATCGAGGAGCGTTTCTATGGCAACGACAGGATCTCCTATTGGGAGGCGAGTATCTCATGTCGGATGCACAATTCCTTCTTTTTGCATCCGTCGATCCCTCACAATGACGAATTAACACAGAAATTGAGTCGCTATGGAATGCTATAGGTTCTATGACTTCGCTTTCTAAATCGAGGAGCGTTTCTATGGCAACGACAGGATCTCCTATTGGGAAGCGAGTATCTCATGTCGGATGCACTATTCCTTCTTTACTGCATCCGTCGATCCCTCACAATGACGAATTAACACAGATATTGCGTCGCTATGAAATACTATAGGTTCTATGACTTCTCTTTCTAAATAGAGGAGCGTTTCGATGGCAACGACAGGATCTCCTATTTGGAGGCGAGTATCTCATGTCGGAAGCACTATTCCTTCTTTATTGCATCCCTCGATCCCTCACAATGACGAATTAACACAGAAATTGCGTCGCTATGAAATACTATAGGTTCTGTGACTTCTGTTTCTGAATCGAGGGGCGTTTCTATGGCAACGACAGGATCTCCTATTGGGAGGCGAGTATCTCATGTCATATGCACTGTTCCTTCTTTATTGCATCCGTCGATCCCTCACAATGACGAATTAACACAGAAATTGCGTCGCTATGAAATACTATAGGTTCTATGACTTCTCTTTCTAAATCGAGGTGCGTTTCTATGGCAACGACAGGATCTCCTATTGGGAGGCGAGTATCTAATGTCAGACGCACTATTCCTTCTTTATTGCATCCGTCGATCCCTTACAATGCCGAATTAACAGAGAAATTGCGTCGCTATGAGATACTATAGGTTCTATGACTTCTCTTTCTAAATCGAGGAGCGTTTCTATGGCAACTACAGGATCTCTTATTGGGAGGCGAGTATCTCATGTCGGATGCACTATTCCTACTTTACTGCATCCGTCGATCCCTCACAATGAAGAATTAACACAGAAATTGCGTCGCTATGAAATACTATAGGTTCTATGACTTCTCTTTCGAAGTCGAGGAGCGTTTCTATGGCAACGACAGGATCTCCTATTGGGAGGCGAGTATCTCATGTCGGATGCACTATTCCTTATTTATTGCATCCGTCGATCCCTCACAATGACGAATTAACACAGAAATTGCGTCGCTATGAAATACTATATGTTCTATAACTTCTCTTTCTAAATCGAGGTGCGTTTCTATGGCAACGACAGGATCTCCTACTGGGAGGCGAGTATCTAATGTCAGACGCACTATTCCTTCTTTATTGCATCCGTCGATCCCTTACAATGCCGAATTAACACAGAATTTGCGTCGCTATGAGATACTATAGGTTCTATGACTTCTCTTTCTAAATCGAAGTGCGTTTCTATGGCAACGACAGGATCTCCTATTGGGTGGCGAGTATCTCATGTCGGATGCACTATTCCTTCTTTATTGCATCCGTCGATCCCTCACAATGACCAATTAACACAGAAATTGCGTCGCGGTGAAATACTATAGGTCCTATGACTTCTCTTTCTCAATCAAGGAGCGTTTCTATGGCAACGACAGGAACTCCTATTGGGAGGCGAGTATCTCATGTCGGATGCACTATTCCTTCTTTATTGCATCCGTCGATCCCTCACAATGACGAATGAATACAGGAATTGCGTCGCTATGAAGTACTATATGTTCTATGACTTCTCTTTCTAAATCGAGGAGCCTTTCTATGGCAACGACAGGATCTCCTATTGGGAGGCGAGTTTCTCATGTCGGATGCACTACTCCTTCTTTATTGCATCAGTCGATCCCTCACAATGACGAATTAACACAGAAATTACGTCGCTATGAAATACTATAGGTTCTATGACTTCTCTTTCTAAATCGAGGAGCGTTTCTATGGCAACGACAGGATCTCCTATTGGGAGGCGAGTATCTCATGTCGGATGCACTATTCCTTCTTTACTGCATCCGTCGATCCCTCACAATGACGAATTAACACAGATATTGCGTCGCTATGAAATACTATAGGTTCTATGACTTCTCTTTCTAAATCGAGGAGTGTTTCTATGGCAACGACAGGATCTCCTATTGGGAGGCGAGTATCTCATGTCGGATGCACTATTCCTTCTTTATTGCATCCGTCGATCCCTCACAATGACGAATTAACACAGAAATTGCGTCTCTATGAAATACTATAGGTTCTATGACTTCTCTTTCTAAATCGAAGAGCGCTTCTATGGCAACGAAAGGATCTCCTATTGGGTGGCGAGTATCTCATGTCGGATGCACTATTCCTTCTTTATTGCATCCGTCAGTCCCTCACAATGACGAATTAACACAGAAATTGCGTCGCTGTGAAATGCTATAGGTCCTATGACTTCTCTTTTTAAATCGAGGAGCGTTTCTATGGCAACGACAGGATCTCCTATTGGGAGCGCGAGTATCTCATGTCGGATGCACTATTCCTTCTTTATTGCATCCGTCGATCCCTCACAATGACGAATTAACACAGAAATTGCGACGCTATGACATACTATAGGTTCTACGACTTCTCTTTCTAAATCGAGGAGCGTTTCTACGGCAACGACACGATCTCCTATTGGGAGGCGAGTATCTCATGACGGATGCACTATTCCTTCTTTATTGCATCCGTCGATCCCTCACAATGACGAATTAACACAGAAATTGCGTCGCTATGAAATACTATAGGTTCTATGACTTCTCTTTCTAAATCGAGGAGCGTTTCTATGGCAACGACAGGATCTCCTATTGGGAGGCGAGTATCTCATGTCGGATGCACTATTCCTTCTTTTTGCATCCGTCGATCCCTCACAATGACGAATTAACACAGAAATTGTGTCGCTATGGAATACTATAGGTTCTATGACTTCGCTTTCTAAATCGAGGAGCGTTTCTATGGCAACGACAGGATCTCCTATTGGGAAGCGAGTATCTCATGTCGGATGTACTATTCCTTCTTTACTGCATCCGTCGATCCCTCACAATGACGAATTAACACAGATATTGCGTCGCTATGAAATACTATAGGTACTATGACTTGTCTTTCTAAATAGAGGAGCGTTTCGATGGCAACGACAGGATCTCCTATTTGGAGGCGAGTATCTCATGTCGGAAGCACTATTCCTTCTTTATTGCATCCGTCGATCCCTCACAATGACGAATTAACACAGAAATTTCGTCGCTATGAAATACTATAGGTTCTGTGACTTCTGTTTCTGAATCGAGGGGCGTTTCTATGGCAACGACAGGATCTCCTATTGGGAGGCGAGTATCTCATGTCATATGCACTGTTCCTTCTTTATTGCATCCGTCGATCCCTCACAATGACGAATTAACACAGAAATTGCGTCGCTATGAAATACTATAGGTTCTATGACTTCTCTTTCTAAATCGAGGTGCGTTTCTATGGCAACGACAGGATCTCCGATTGGGAGGCGAGTATCTAATGTCAGACGCACTATTCCTTCTTTATTGCATCCGTCGATCCCTTACAATGCCGAATTAACACAGAAATTGCGTCGCTATGAGATACTATAGGTTCTATGACTTCTCTTTCTAAATCGAGGAGCGTTTCTATGGCAACTACAGGATCTCTTATTGGGAGGCGAGTATCTCATGTCGGATGCACTATTCCTTCTTTACTGCATCCGTCGATCCCTCACAATGACGAATTAACACAGAAATTGCGTCGCTATGAAATACTATAGGTTCTATGACTTCTCTTTCGAAGTCGAGGTGCGTTTCTATGGCAACGACAGGATCTCCTATTGGGAGGCGAGTATCTCATGTCGGATGCACTATTCCTTATGTATTGCATCCGTCGATCCCTCACAATGACGAATTAACACAGAAATTGCGTCGCTATGAAATACTATATGTTCTATGACTTCTCTTTCTAAATCGAGGTGCGTTTCTATGGCAACGACAGGATCTCCTACTGGGAGGCGAGTATCTAATGTCAGACGCACTATTCCTTCTTTATTGCATCCGTCGATCCCTTACAATGCCGAATTAACACAGAAATTGCGTCGCTATGAGATACTATAGGTTATATGACTTCTCTTTCTAAATCGAGGAGCGTTTCTATGGCAACGACAGGATCTCCTATTGGGAGGCGAGTATCTCATGTCGGATGCACTATTCCTTCTTTATTGCATCCGTCGATCCCTCACAATGACGAATTAACACAGAAATTGCGTCGCTATGAAATACTATAGGTTCTATGACTTCTCTTTCTAAATCGAGGAGCGTTTCTATGGCAACGACAGGATCTCCTATTGAAAGGCGAGCATCTCATGTCGGATGCACTATTCCTTCTTTATTGCATCCATCGACCCCTCACAATGACGAATTAACACAGAAATTGCGTCGCTATGAAATACTATAGGTTCTATGACTTCTCTTTCTAAATCGAGGAGCGTTTCTATGGCAACGACAGGATCTCCTATTGAAAGGCGAGTATCTCATGTCGGATGCACTATTCCTTCTTTAATGCATCCGTCGATCTCTCACAATGACGAATGAATACAGGAATTGCGTCGCTATGAAATACTATATGTTCTATGACTTCTCTTTCTAAATCGAGGAGCGTTTCTATGGCAACGACAGGATCTCCTATTGGGAGGCGAGTATCTCATGTCGGATGCACTATTCCTTCTTTATTGCATCCGTCGATCCCTCACAATGACGAATTAACACAGAAATTGCGTCGCTATGAAATACTATAGGTTCCATGACTTCTCTTTCTAAATCGAAGAGCGTTTCTATGGCAACGACAGGATCTCCTATTGGGAGGCGAGTATCTCATGTCGGATGCACTATTCTTTCTTTATTGCATTCGTCGATCCCTCACAATGACGAATGAACACAGAAATTGCGTCGCTATGAAATACTATAGGTTCTATGACTTCTCTTTCTAAATCGAGGAGCGTTTCTATGGCAAGGACAGGATCTCCTATTGGGAGGCGAGTATCTCATGTCGGATGCACTACTCCTTCTTTATTGCATCCGTCGATCCCTCACTATGACGAATTAGCACAGAAATTGCGTCGCTATGAAATACTATAGGTTCTATGACTTCTCTTTCTAAATCGAGGAGCGTTTCTATGGCAACGACAGGATCTCCTATTGGGAGGCGAGTATCTCATGTCGGATGCACTATTCCCTCTTTATTGCATCCGTCGATCCCTCACAATGACGAATTAACACAGAAATTGCGTCGCTATGAAATACTATAGGTTCTATGACTTCTCTTTCTAAATCGAAGAGCGTTTCTATGGCAACGACAGGATCTCCTATTGGGTGGCGAGTATCTCATGTCGGATGCACTATTCCTTCTTTATTGCATCCGTCGATCCCTCACAATGACGAATTAACACAGAAATTGCGTCGCTGTGAAATACTATAGTTCCTATGACTTCTCTTTCTAAATCGAGGAGCGTTTCTATGGCAACGACAGGATCTCCTATTGGGAGGCGAGTATCTCATGTCGGATGCACTATTCCTTCTTTATTGCATCCGTCGGTCCCTCACAATGTCGAATGAACACAGATATTGCGTCGCTATGAAATTCTATAGGTTCTATGACTTCTCTTTCTAAATCGAGGAGCGTTTCCATGGCAACGACAGGATCTCCTATTGGGAGGCGAGTATCTCATGTCGGATGCACTATTCCTTCTTTATTGCATCCGTCGATTCCTCACAATGACGAATTGACACAGAAATGGCGTCGCTATGAAATACTATATGTTCTATGACTTCTCTTTCTAAATCGAGGAGCGTTTCTATGGCAACGACAGGATCTCCTATTGGGAGGCGAGTATCTCATGTCGGCTGCACTATTCCTTCTTTATTGCATCCGTCGATTCCTCACAATGATGAATTAACACAGAAATTGAGTCACTATGGAATACTATATTTTCTATGACTTCGCTTTCTAAATCGAGGGACGTTTCTATGGCAACGACCGGATCTCCTATTGGGAGCGAGTATCTAATGTCATATGCACTGTTCCTTCTTTATTGCATCCGTCGATCTCTCACAATGACGAATTAACACAGAAATTGCGTCGCTATGAAATACTATAGGTTCTATGCCTTCTCTTTCTAAATCGAGGAGCGTTTCTATGGCAACGACAGGATCTCTTATTGGGAGGCGAGTATCTCATGTCGGATGCACTATTCCTTCTTTATTGCATCCGTCGATCCCTCACAATGACGAATTAACACAGAGATTGCGTCGCTATGACATACTATAGGTTCAATAACTTCTCTTTCTAAATCGAGGTGCGTTTCTATTACAACGACAGGATCTCCTATTGGGAGGCGAGTATCTAATGTCAGACGCACTATTCCTTCTTTATTGCATCCGTCGACCCCTTACAATGCCGATTTAACACAGAAATTGCGTCGCTATGAGATACTATAGGTTCTATGACTTCTCTTTCTAAATCAAGGAGCGTTTCTATGGCAACGACAGGATCTCCTATTGGGAGGCGAGTATCTCATGTCGGACGCCCTATTCTTTCTTTACTGCATCCGTCGATCCCTCACAATGACGAAGTAACACAGATATTGCGTCGCTATGAAATACTATAGGTTCTATGACTTCTCTTTCTAAATAGAGGAGCGTTTCGATGGCAACGAGAGGATCTCTTATTGGGAGGCGAGTATCTCATGTCGGAAGCACTATTCCTTCTTTATTGCATCCGTCGATCCCTCACAAAGACGAATTAACACAGAAATTGCGTCGCTATGAAATACTGTAGGTTCTATGACTTCTCTTTCTAAATCGAGGGGCGTTTCTATGGCAACGACAGGATCTCCTATTGGGAGGCGAGTATCTCATGTCGGATGCCCTATTCTTTCTTTACTGCATCCGTCGATCCCTCACAATGACGAATTAACACAGATATTGCGTCGCTATGAAATACTATAGGTTCTATGACTTCTCTTTCTAAATCGAGGAGCGTTTCTATGGCAACGACAGGATCTCCTATTGGGAGGCGAGTATCTCATGTCATATGCACTGTTCCTTCTTTATTGCATCCGTCGATCCCTCACAATGACGAATTAACACAGAAATGGCGTCGCTATGAAATACTATAGGTTCTATGACTTCTCTTTCGAAATCGAGGAGCTTTTCTATGGCAACGACAGGATCTCCTATTGAGAGTCGAGTATCTCATGTCGCATGCGCTATTCCTTCTTTATTGCATCCGTCGATCTCTCACAATGACGAATTAACACAGAAATTGCGTCGCTATGAAATACTATAGGTTCTATGACTTCTCTTTCTAAATCGAGGAACGATCGTATGGCAACGACATGATCTCCGATTGGGAGACGGGGGTCTCATGTCGGATGCACTATTCCCTCTTTATTGCATCCGTCGACCCCTCACAATGACGAATTAACACAGAATTTGCGTCGCTATGAAATACTATAGGTTCTATGCCTTCTCTTTCTAAATCGAGGAACCTTTCTATGGCAACGACAGGATCTCCTATTGGGAGGCGAGTATCTTATGTCAGATCCATTATTCCTTCTTTATTGCAACCGAGGATCCCTCACAATGACGAATTAACACAGAAATTGCGTCGCTATGAAATACTATAGGTTCTATGACTTCTCTTTCTAAATCGAAGAGCGTTTCTATGGCAACGACAGGATCTCCAATTGAGTGGCGAGTATCTCATGTCGGATGCACTATTCCTTATTTATTGCATCCGTCGATCCCTCACAATGACGAATTAACACAGAAATTGCGTCGCTATGAAATACTATAGGTCCTATGACTTCTCTTTCTAAATCGAGGAGCGTTTCTATGGCAACGACAGGATCTGCTATTGGGAAGCGAGTATCTCATGTCGGATGCACTATTCCTTCTTTATTGCATCCGTCGATCCCTCACAATGACGAATGAACATAGAGATTGCGTCGCTATGAAGTACTATAGGTTCTATGACTTCTCTTTCTAAATCGAGGAGCGTTTCTGTGGTAACGACAGGATCTCCTATTGGGAGGCGAGTATCTCATGTCGGATGCACTATTCCTTCTTTATTGCATCCGACGATCCCTCACAATGACGAATTAATACAGAAATTGCGACGCTATGTAATACTATAGGTTCTATGGCCTCTCTTTCTACATCGAGGGGCGTTCCTATGGCAACGACAGGATCTCCTATTGGGAGACGAGTATCTCATGTCGGATGCACTACTCCTTCTTTATTGCATCCGTCGATCCCTCACAATGACGAATTAACACAGAAATTGCGTCGCTATGAAATACTATAGGTTCTATGACTTCTCTTCCTAAATCGAGGAGCGTTTCTATGGCAACGACACGATCTCCTATTGGGAGGCGAGTATCTCATGTGGGATGCACTATTCCTTCTTTATTGCATCCGTCGATTCCTCACAATGAAGAATTAACACAGAAATTGCGTCGCTATGAAATACTATAGGTTCTATGCCTTCTCTTTCTAAATCGAGGAGCGTTTCTATGGCAACGACAGGATCTCCTATTGGGAGGCGAGTATCTTATGTCAGATCCATTATTCCTTCTTTATTGCAACCGACGATCCCTCACAAAGACGAATTAACACAGAAATTGCGTCGCTATGAAATACTATAGGTTCTATGACTTCTCTTTCTAAATGGAAGAGCGTTTCTATGGCAACGACAGGATCTCCTATTGAGTGGCGAGTATCTCATGTCGGATGCACTATTCCTTCTTTATTGCATCCGTCGATCCCTCACAATGACGAATTAACACAGAAATTGCGTCGCTATGAAATACTATAGGTCCTATGACTTCTCTTTCTAAATCGAGGAGCGTTTCTATGGCAACGACAGGATCTCCTATTGGGAAGCGAGTGTCTCATGTCGGATGCACTATTCCTTATTTATTACATCCGTCGATCCCTCACAATGAGGAATGAACATAGAAATTGCGTCGCTATGAAGTACTATAGGTTCTATGACTTCTCTTTCTAAATCGAGAAGCGTTTCTTTGGCAACGACAGGATCTCCTATTGGGAAGCGAGTATCTCATGTCGGATGCACTATTCCTTCTTTATTGCATCCGACGATCCCTCACAATGACGAATTAATACAGAAATTGCGACGCTATGAAATACTATAGGTTCTATGGCTTCTCTTTCTACATCGAGGAGCGTTCCTATGGCAACGACAGGATCTCCTATTGGGAAGCGAGTATCTCATGTCGGATGCACTATTCCTTCTTTATTGCATCCGTCGATCCCTCACAATGACGAATGAACACAGAAAATGCGTCGCTATGAAATACTATAGGTTCAATGACTTCTCTTTCTAAATCGAGTAGCGTTTCTATGGCAACGACAGGATCTCCTATTGGGAGGCGAGTATCTCATGTCGGATGCTCTACTCCTTCTTTATTGCATCCGTCGATCCCTCACAATGACGTATTAACAAAGAAATTGCGTCGCTATGAAATACTATAGGTTCTATGACTTCTCTTTCTAAATCGAGGAGCGTTTCTATGGCAACGACAGGATCTCCTATTGGGAGGCGAGTATCTCATGTCGGATGCACTATTCCTTCTTTATTGCATCCGTCGATCCCTCACAATAACGAATTAACACAGAAATTGAGTCGCGATGGAATACTATATGTTCTATGACTTCGCTTTCTAAATCGAGGAGCGTTTCTATGGCAACGTTTGGATCCCCTATTGGGAGGCGAGTATCTCATGTCGGATGCACTATTCCTTCTTAACTGCATCCGTCGATCCCTCACAATGACGAATTAACACAGATATTGCGTCGCTATGAAATACTAAAGGTTCTAAGACTTCTCTTTCTAAATAGAGGAGCGTTTCGATGGCAACGACTGGATCTCTTATTGGGAGGCGAGTATCTCATGTCGGAAGCACTATTCCTTCTTTATTGCATCATTCGATCCCTCACAATGAAGAATTAACACAGAAATTGCGTCGCTATGAAATACTATAGTTTCTATGACTTCTCTTTCTAAATCGAGGAGCGTTTCTATGGCAACGACAGGATCTCCAATAGGGAGATGTCGGATGCACTATTCCTTCTTTATTGCATCCGTCGATCCCTCACAATGACGAATTAACACAGAAATTGCGTCGCTATGAAATACTATAGGTTCTATGACTTCTATTTCTAAATCGAGGAACGATCCTATGGCAACGACAGGATCTCCTATTGGGATGCGAGTATCTCAAGTCATATGCACTGTTCCTTCTTTATTGCATCCGTCGATCCCTCACAATGACGAATTAACACAGAAATTGCGTCGCTATGAAATACTATAGGTTCTATGACTTCTATTTCTAAATCGAGGAACGATCCTATGGCAACGACAGGATCTCCTATTGGGATGCGAGTATCTCATGTCATATGCACTGTTCCTTCTTTATTGCATCCGTCGATTCCTCACAATGACGAATTAACACAGAAATTGCGTCGCTATGAAATACTATAGGTTCTATGACTTCTATTTCTAAATCGAGGAGCGTTTCTATGGCAACGACAGGATCTCCAATTGGGAGATGTCGGAAGCACTATTCCTTCTTTATTGCATCCGTCGATTCCTCACAATGACGAATTAACACAGAAATTGCGTCGCTATGAAATACTATAGGTTCTATGACTTCACTTTCTAAATCGAGGAACGTTTCTATGGCAACGACAGGATCTCCTATTGGGATGCGAGTATCTCATGTCATATGCACTGTTCCTTCTTTATTGCATCCGTCGATCCCTCACAATGACGAATTAACACAGAAATTGCGTCGCTATGAAATACTATAGGTTCTATGACTTCTCTTTCTAAATCGAGGAACGATCCTATGGCAACGACATGATCTCCTATTGGTAGGCGAGTATCTCATGTCGGATGCACTATTCCTTCTTTATTGCATCCGTCGATTCCTCACAATGACGAATTAACACAGAAATTGCGTCGCTATTAAATACTATAGGTTCTATGACTTCTATTTCTAAATCGAGGAGCGTTTCTATGGCAACGACAGGATCTCCTATTGGGAGACGAGGATCTCATGTCGGATGCACTATTCCTTCTTTATTGCATCCGTCGACCCCTCACAATGACGAATTAACACAGAATTTGCGTCGCTATGAAATACTATAGGTTCAATGACTTCTCTTTCTAAATCGAGGAACGATCCTATGGCAACGACATGATCTCCTATTGGTAGGCGAGTATCTCATGTCGGATGCACTATTCCTTCTTTATTGCATCCGTCGATCCCTCACAATGACGAATTAACACAGAAATTGCGTCGCTATGAAATACTATAGGTTCTATGACTTCTATTTCTAAATCGAGGAGCGTTTCTATGGCAACGACAGGATCTAAGATTGGGAGACGAGGATCTCATGTCGGATGCACTATTCCTTCTTTATTGCATCCGTCGACCCCTCACAATGACGAATTAACACAGAATTTGCGTCGCTATGAAATACTATAGGTTCTATGCCTTCTCTTTCTAAATCGAGGAACGTTTCTATGGCAACGACAGGATCCTCTATTGGGAGGCGAGTATCTTATGTCAGATCCATTATTCCTTCTTTATTGCAACCGACGATTCTTCACATTGACGAATTAACACAGAAATTGCGTCGCTATGAAATACTATAGGTTCTATGACTTCTCTTTCTAAATCGAAGAGCGTTTCTTTGGCAACGACAGGATCTCCTATTGAGTGGATAGTATCTCATGTCGGATGCACTATTCCTTCTTTATTGCTTCCGTCGATCCGTCACAATGACGAGTTAACACAGAAATTGCGTCGCTATGAAACACTATAGGTTCTATGACTTCTCTTTCTAAATCGAGGAGCGTTTCTATGGCAACGACAGGATCTCCTATTGGGAGGCGAGTATCTCATGTCGGATGCACTATACCTTCTTTACTGCATCCGTCGATCCCACACAATGACGAATTACCACAGAAATTGCGTCGCTATGAAATACTGTAGGTTCTATGACTTCTGTTTCTAAATCGAAGAGCGTTTCTATGGCAACGACAGGATCTCCTATTGGGAGGCGAGTATCTCATGTCGGATGCACTATTCCTTCTTTATTGCATCCGACGATCCCTCACAATGACGAATTAACACAGAAATTGCGTCGCTATGAAATACTATAGGTTCTATGACTTCTGTTTCTAAATCGAGGGGCGTTTCTATGGCAGCGACAGGATCTCCTATTGGGAGGCGAGTATCTCATGTCATATGGACTGTTCCTTATTTATTGCATTCGTCGATCCCTCACAATGACGAATTAACACAGAAATGGCGTCGCTATGAAATACTATAGGTTCTATGACTTCTATTTCTAAATCGAGGAACGATCCTATGGCAACGACAGGATCTCCTATTGGGATGCGAGTATCTCATGTCATATGCACTGTTCCTTCTTTATTGCATCCGTCGATTCCTCACAATGACGAATTAACACAGAAATTGCGTCGCTATGAAATACTATAGGTTCTATGACTTCTATTTCTAAATCGAGGAGCGTTTCTATGGCAACGACAGGATCTCCAATTGGGAGATGTCGGAAGCACTATTCCTTCTTTATTGCATCCGTCGATTCCTCACAATGAAGAATTAACACAGAAATTGCGTCGCTTTGAAATACTATAGGTTCTATGACTTCTATTTCTAAATCGAGGAGCGTTTCTATGGCAACGACAGGATCTCCAATTGGGAGATGTCGGATGCACTGTTCCTTCTTTATTGCATCCGTCGATCCCTCACAATGACGAATTAACACAGAAATTGCGTCGCTATGAAATACTATAGGTTCTATGACTTCTCTTTCTAAATCGAGGAACGTTTCTATGGCAACGACAGGATCTCCTATTGGGATGCGAGTATCTCATGTCATATGCACTGTTCCATCTTTATTGCATCCGTCGATCCCTCACAATGACGAATTAACACAGAAATTGCGTCGCTATGAAATACTATAGGCTCTATGACTTCTCTTTCTAAATCGAGGAGCGATCCTATGGCAACGACATGATCTCCTATTGGTAGGCGAGTATCTCATGTGGGATGCACTATTCCTTCTTTATTGCATCCGTCGATTCCTCACAATGACGAATTAACACAGAAATTGCGTCGCTATGAAATACTATAGGTTCTATGACTTCTATTTCTAAATCGAGGAGCGTTTCTATGGCAACGAAAGGATCTCCTATTGGGAGACGAGGATCTCATGTCGGATGCACTATTCCTTCTTTATTGCATCCGTCGACCCCTCACAATGACGAATTAACACAGAATTTGCGTCGCTATGAAATACTATAGGTTCTATGACTTCTCTTTCTAAATCGAGGAACGATCCTATGGCAACGACATGATCTCCTATTGGTAGGCGAGTATCTCATGTCGGATGCACTATTCCTTCTTTATTGCATCCGTCGATCCCTCACAATGACGAATTAACACAGAAATTGCGTCGCTATGAAATACTATAGGTTCTATGACCTCTATTTCTAAATCGAGGAGCGTTTCTATGGCAACGACAGGATCTCCGATTGGGAGACGAGGATCTCATGTCGGATGCACTATTCCTTCTTTATTGCATCCGTCGACCCCTCACAATGACGAATTAACACAGAATTTGCGTCGCTATGAAATACTATAGGTTCTATGCCTTCTCTTTCTAAATCGAGGAACGTTTCTATGGCAACGACAGGATCCTCTATTGGGAGGCGAGTATCTTATGTCAGATCCATTATTCCTTCTTTATTGCAACCGACGATTCTTCACATTGACGAATTAACACAGAAATTGCGTCGCTATGAAATACTATAGGTTCTATGACTTCTCTTTCTAAATCGAAGAGCGTTTCTTTGGCAACGACAGGATCTCCTATTGAGTGGCGAGTATCTCATGTCGGATGCACTATTCCTTCTTTATTGCTTCCGTCGATCCCTCACAATGACGAGTTAACACAGAAATTGCGTCGCTATGAAATACTATAGGTTCTATGACTTCTCTTTCTAAATCGAGGAGCGTTTCTATAGCAACGACAGGATCTCCTATTGGGAGGCGAGTATCTCATGTCGGATGCACTATTCCTTCTTTACTGCATCCGTCGATCCCACACAATGACGAATTAACACAGAAATTGCGTCGCTATGAAATACTATAGGTTCTATGAATTCTCTTTCTAAATAGAGGAGCGTTTCTATGGCAACGACAGGATCTCCTGTTGAGGGGCGAGTATCTCATGTCGGATGCACTATTCCTTCTTTATTGCATCCGTCGATCCCTCACAATGACGAATTAACACAGAAATTGCGTCGCTATGAAATACTATAGGTTCCATGACTTCTCTTTCTAAATCGAGGAGCGTTTCTATGGCAACGACAGAATCTCCTATTGGGAGGGGAGTATCTCATTTCGGATGCACTATTCCTTCTTTATCGCATCCGTCGATCCCTCACAATGACGAATTAACACAGAAATTGCGTCGCTATGAAATACTATAGGTTCTATGACTTCTATTTCTAAATCGAGGAGCGTTTCTATGGCAACGACAGGATCTCCAATTGGGAGATGTCGGATGCACTATTCCTTCTTTATTGCATCCGTCGATCCCTCACAATGACGAATTAACACAGAAATAGCGTCGCTATGAAATACTATAGGTTCTATGACTTCTATTTGTAAATCGAGGAACGATCCTATGGCAACGACAGGGTCTCCTATTGGGATGCGAGTATCTCATGTCATATGCACTGTTCCTTCTTTATTGCATCCGTCGATTCCTCACAATGACGAATTAACACAGAAATTGCGTCGCTATGAAATACTATAGGTTCTATGACTTCTATTTCTAAATCGAGGAGCCTTTCTATGGCAACGACAGGATCTCCAATTGGGAGATGTTGGAAGCACTATTCCTTCTTTATTGCATCCGTCGATCCCTCACAATGACGAATTAACACAGAAATTGCGTCGCTATGAAATACTATAGGTTCTATGACTTCTCTTTCTAAATCGAGGAACGTTTCTATGGCAGCGACAGGATCTCCTATTGGGATGCGAGTATCTCATGTCATATGCACTGTTCCTTCTTTATTGCATCCGTCGATCCCTCACAATGACGAATTAACACAGAAATTGCGTCGCTATGAAATACTATAGGTTCTATGACTTCTCTTTCTAAATCGAGGAACGATCCTATGGCAACGACATGATCTCCTATTGGTAGGCGAGTATCTCATGTCGGATGCACTATTCCATCTTTATTGCATCCGTCGATTCCTCACAATGACGAATTAACACAGAAATTGCGTCGCTATGAAATACTATAGGTTCTATGACTTCTATTTCTAAATCGAGGAGCGTTTCTATGCCAACGACAGGATCTCCTATTGGGAGACGAGGATCTCATGTCGGATGCACTATTCCTTCTTTATTGCATCCGTCGACCCCTCACAATGACGAATTAACACAGAATTTGCGTCGCTATGAAATACTATAGGTTCTATGACTTTTCTTTCTAAATCGAGGAACGATCCTATGGCAACGACATGATCTCCTATTGGTAGGCGAGTATTTCATGTCGGATGCACTATTCCTTCTTTATTGCATCCGTCGACCCCTCACAATGACGAATTAACACAGAATTTGCGTCGCTATGAAATACTATAGGTTCTATGCCTTCTCTTTCTAAGTCGAGGAACGTTTCTATGGCAACGACAGGATCCTCTATTGGGAGGCGAGTATCTTATGTCAGATCCATTATTCCTTCTTTATTGCAACCGACGATTCTTCACATTGACGAATTAACACAGAAATTGCGTCG
This sequence comes from Schistocerca cancellata, assembly GCF_023864275.1. NCBI lineage: Eukaryota > Metazoa > Arthropoda > Insecta > Orthoptera > Acrididae > Schistocerca > Schistocerca cancellata. The sequence goes on along the minus strand of NC_064628.1, from coordinate 958,747,439 downwards.
CTATGAAATACTATAGGTTCTATGACTTCTCTTTCTAAACCGAAGAGCGTTTCTTTGGCAACGACAGGATCTCCTATTGAGTGGCGAGTATCTCATGTCGGATGCACTATTCCTTCTTTATTGCTTCCGTCGATCCCTCACAATGACGAGTTAACACAGAAATTGCGTCGCTATGAAATACTATAGGTTCTATGACTTCTCTTTCTAAATCGAGGAGCGTTTCTATGGCAACGACAGGATCTCCTATTGGGAGGCGAGTATCTCATGTCGGATGCACTATTCCTTCTTTACTGCATCCGTCGATCCCACACAATGACGAATTAACACAGAAATGGCGTCGCTATGAAATACTATAGGTTCTATGACTTCTATTTCTAAATCGAGGAACGATCCTATGGCAACGACAGGATCTCCTATTGGGATGCGAGTATCACATGTCATATGCACTGTTCCTTCTTTATTGCATCCGTCGATTCCTCACAATGACGAATTAACACAGAAATTGCGTCGCTATGAAATACTATAGGTTCTATGACTTCTCTTTCTAAATCGAGGAGCGTTTCTATGGCAACGACAGGATCTCCAATTGGGTGTTGTCGGATGCACTGTTCCTTCTTTATTGCATCCGTGGATCCCTCACAATGACGAATTAACACAGAAATTGCGTCGCTATGAAATACTATAGGTTCTATGACTTCTCTTTCTAAATCGAGGAACGATCCTATGGCAACGACATGATCTCCTATTGGTAGGCGAGTATCTCATGTCGGATGCACTATTCCTTCTTTATTGCATCCGTCGATTCCTCACAATGACGTATTAACACAGAAATTGCGTCGCTATGAAATACTATAGGTTCTATGACTTCTATTCCTAAATCGAGGAGCGTTTCTATGGCAACGACAGGATCTCCTATTGGGAGACGAGGATCTCATGTCGGATGCACTATTCCTTCTTTATTGCATCCGTCGACCCCTCACAATGACGAATTAACACAGAATTTGCGTCGCTATGAAATACTATAGGTTCTATGACTTCTCTTTCTAAATCGAGGAACGATCCTATGGCAACGACATGATCTCCTATTGGTAGTCGAGTATCTCATGTCGGATGCACTATTCCTTCTTTATTGCATCCGTCGATCCCTCACAATGACGAATTAACACAGAAATTGCGTCGCTATGAAATACTATAGGTTCTATGATTTCTATTTCTAAATCGACGAGCGTTTCTATGGCAACGACAGGATCTCCGATTGGGAGACGAGGATCTCATGTCGGATGCACTATTCCTTCTTTATTGCATCCGTCGACCCCTCACAATGACGAATTAACACAGAATTTGCGTCGCTATGAAATACTATAGGTTCTATGCCTTCTCTTTCTAAATCGAGGAACGTTTTATGGCAACGACAGGATCCTCTATTGGGAGGCGAGTATCTTATGTCAGATCCATTATTCCTTCTTTATTGCAACCGACGATTCTTCACATTGACGAATTAACACAGAAATTGCGTCGCTATGAAATACTAAATGTTCTATGACTTCTCTTTCTAAATCGAAGAGCGTTTTTTTGGCAACGACAGGATCTCCTATTGAGTGGCGAGTATCTCATGTCGGATGCACTATTCCTTCTTTATTGCTTCCGTCGATCCCTCACAATGACGAGTTAACACAGAAATTGAGTCGCTATGAAATACTATATGTTCTATGACTTCTCTTTCTAAATCGAGGAGCGTTTCTATGGCAACGACAGGATCTCCTATTGGGAGGCGAGTATCTCATTTCGGATGCACTATTCCTTCTTTATTGCATCCGTCGATCCCTCATAATGACGAATTAACACAGAAATTGCGTCGCTATGAAATACAATAGGTTCCATGACTTCTCTTTCTAAATCGAGGAGCGTTTCTATGGCAACGACAGAATCTCCTATTGGGAGGCGAGTATCTCATTTCGGATGCACTATTCCTTCTTTATAGCATCCGTCGATCCCTCACAATGACGAATTAACACAGAAATTGCGTCGCTATGAAATACTATAGGTTCTATGACTTCTATTTCTAAATCGAGGAACGATCCTATGGCAACGACAGGATCTCCTATTGGGATGCGAGTATCTCATGTCATATGCACTGTTCCTTCTTTATTGCATCCGTCGATTCCTCACAATGACGAATTAACACAGAAATTGCGTCGCTATGAAATACTATAGGTTCTATGCCTTCTATTTCTAAATCGAGGAGCGTTTCTATGGCAACGACAGGATCATCAATTGGGAGATGTCGGAAGCACTACTCCTTCTTTATTGCATCCGTCGATTCCTCACAATGACGAATTAACACAGAAATTGCGTCGCTATGAAATACTATAGGTTCTATGACTTCTATTTCTAAATCGAGGAGCGTTTCTATGGCAACGACAGGATCTCCAATTGGGAGATGTCGGATGCACTGTTCCTTCTTTATTGCATCCGTCGGTCCCTCAAAATGACGAATTAACACAGAAATTGCGTCGCTATGAAATACTATAGGTTCTATGACTTCTCTTTCTAAATCGAGGAACGATCCTATGGCAACGACATGATCTCCTATTGGTAGGCGAGTATCTCATGTCGGATGCACTATTCCTTCTTTATTGCATCCGTCGATTCCTCACAATGGCGAATTAACACAGAAATTGCGTCGCTATGAAATACTATAGGTTCTATGACTTCTCTTTCTAAATCGAGGAACGATCCTATGGCACCGACACGATCTCCTATTGGTAGGCGAGTATCTCATGTCGGATGCACTATTCCTTCTTTATTGCATCCGTCGATTCCTCACAATGACGAATTAACACAGAAATTGCGTCGCTATGAAATACTATAGTTTCTATGACTTCTATTTCTAAATCGAGGAGCGTTTCTATGGCAACGACAGGATCTCCTATTGGGAGGCGAGGATCTCATGTCGGATGCACTATTCCTTCTTTATTGCATCCGTCGACCCCTCACAATGACGAATTAAAACAGAATTTGCGTCGCTATGAAATACTATAGGTTCTATGACTTCTCTTTCTAAATCGAGGAACGATCCTATGGCAACGACATGATCTCCTATTGGTAGGCGAGTATCTCATGTCGGATGCACTATTCCTTCTTTATTGCATCCGTCGATCCCTCACAATGACGAATTAACACAGAAATTGCGTCGCTATGAAATACTATAAGTTCTATGACTTCTATTTCTAAATCGAGGAGCGTTTCTATGGCAACGACAGGATCTCCGATTGGGGGACGAGGATCTCATGTCGGATGCACTATTCCTTCTTTATTGCATCCGTCGACCCCTCACAATGACGAATTAACACAGAATTTGCGTCGCTATGAAATACTATAGGTTCTATGCCTTCTCTTTCTAAATCGAGGAACGTTTCTATGGCAACGACAGGATCCTCTATTGGGAGGCGAGTATCTTATGTCAGATCCATTATTCCTTCTTTATTGCAACCGACGATTCTTCACATTGACGAATTAACACAGAAATTGCGTCGCTATGAAATACTATAGGTTCTATGACTTCGCTTTCTAAATCGAAGAGCGTTTCTTTGGCAACGACAGGATCTCCTATTGAGTGGCGAGTATCTCATGTCGGATGCACTATTCCTTCTTTATTGCTTCCGTCGATCCCTCACAATGACGAGTTAACACAGAAATTGCGTCGCTATGAAATACTATAGGTTCCATGACTTCTCTTTCTAAATCGAGGAGCGTTTCTATGGCAACGACAGAATCTCCTATTGGGAGGGGAGTATCTCATTTCGAATGCACTATTCCTTCTTTATTGCATCCGTCGATCCCTCACAATGACGAATTAACACAGAAATTGCGTCGCTATGAAATACTATAGGTTCTATGACTTCTATTTCTAAATCGAGGAGCGTTTCTATGGCAACGACAGGATCTCCAATTGGGAGATGTCGGATGCACTATTCCTTCTTTATTGCATCCGTCGATCCCTCACAATGACGAATTAACACAGAAATTGCGTCGCTATGAAATACTATAGGTTCTATGACTTCTATTTGTAAATCGAGGAACGATCCTATGGCAACGACAGGGTCTCCTATTGGGATGCGAGTATCTCATGTCATATGCACTGTTCCTTCTTTATTGCATCCGTCGATTCCTCACAATGACGAATTAACACAGAAATTGCGTCGCTATGAAATACTATAGGTTCTATGACTTCTATTTCTAAATCGAGGAGCCTTTCTATGGCAACGACAGGATCTCCAATTGGGAGATGTTGGAAGCACTATTCCTTCTTTATTGCATCCGTCGATCCCTCACAATGACGAATTAACACAGAAATTGCGTCGCTATGAAATACTATAGGTTCTATGACTTCTATTTCTAAATCGAGGAACGATCCTATGGCAACGACAGGATCTCCTATTGGGATGCGAGTATCTCATGTCATATGCACTGTTCCTTCTTTATTGCATCCGTCGATTCCTCACAATGACGAATTAACACAGAAATTGCGTCGCTATGAAATACTATAGGTTCTATGCCTTCTATTTCTAAATCGTGGAGCGTTTCTATGGCAACGACAGGATCTCCAATTGGGAGATGTCGGAAGCACTATTCCTTCTTTATTGCATCCGTCGATTCCTCACAATGACGAATTAACACAGAAATTGCGTCGCTATGAAATACTATAGGTTCTATGACTTCTATTTCTAAATCGAGGAGCGTTTCTATGGCAACGACAGGATCTCCAATTGGGAGATGTCGGATGCACTGTTCCTTCTTTATTGCATCCGTCGATCCCTCACAATGACGAATTAACACAGAAATTGCGTCGCTATGAAATACTATAGGTTCTATGACTTCTCTTTCTAAATCGAGGGACGTTTCTATGGCAACGACAGGATCTCCTATTGGGATGCGAGTATCTCATGTCATATGCACTGTTCCTTCTTTATTGCATCCGTCGATTCCTGACAATGACGAATTAACACAGAAATTGCGTCGCTATGAAATACTATGAGTTCTATCACTTCTCTTTCTAAATCGAGGAACGATCCTATGGCAACGACATGATCTCCTATTGGTAGGCGAGTATCTCATGTCGGATGCACTATTCCTTCTTTATTGCACCCGTCGATTCCTCACAATGACTAATTAATACAGAAATTGCGTCGCTATGAAATACTATAGGTTCTATGACTTCTATTTCTAAATCGAGGAACGTTTCTATGGCAATGACAGGATCTCCTATTGGGAGCCGAGGATCACATGTCGGATGCACTATTCCTTCTTTATTGCATCCGTCGACCCCTCACAATGACGAATTAACACAGAATTTGCGTCGCTATGAAATACTATAGGTTCTATGACTTCACTTTCTAAATCGAGGAACGATCCTACGGCAACGACATGATCTCCTATTGGTAGGCGAGTATCTCATGTCGGATGCACTATTCCTTCTTTATTGCATCCGTCGATTCCTCACAATGTCGAATTAACATAGAAATTGCGTCGCTATGAAATACTATAGGTTCTATGACTTCTATTTCTAAATCGAAGAGCGTTTCTATGGCAACGACAGGATCTCCTATTGGGAGACGACGATCTCATGTCGGATGCACTATTCCTTCTTTATTGCATCCGTCGACCCCTCACAATGACGAATTAACACAGAATTTGCGTCGCTATGAAATACTATAGGTTCTATGACTTCTCTTTCTAAATCGAGGAACGATCCTATGGCAACGACATGATCTCCTATTGGTAGGCGAGTATCTCATGTCGGATGCACTATTCCTTCTTTATTGCATACGTCGATCCCTCACAATGACGTATTAACACAGAAATTGCGTCGCTATAAAATACTATAGGTTCTATGACTTCTATTTCTAAATCGAGGAGCGTTTCTATGGCAACGACAGGATCTCCGTTTGGGAGACGAGGATCTCATGTCGGATGCACTATTCCTTCTTTATTGCATCCGTCGACCCCTCACAATGACGAATTAACACAGAATTTGCGTCGCTATGAAATACTATAGGTTCTATGCCTTCTCTTTCTAAATCGAGGAACGTTTCTATGGCAACGACAGGATCCTCTATTGGGAGGCGAGTATCTTATGTCATATCCATTATTCCTTCTTTATTGCAACCGACGATTCTTCACATTGACGAATTAACACAGAAATTGCGTCGCTATGAAATACTATAGGTTCTATGACTTCTCTTTCTAAATCGAAGAGCGTTTCTTTGGCAACGACAGGATCTCCTATTGAGTGGCGAGTATCTCATGTCGGATGCACTATTCCTTCTTTATTGCTTCCGTCGATCCCTCACAATGACGAGTTAACACAGAAATTGCGTCGCTATGAAATACTATAGGTTCTATGACTTCTCTTTCTAAATCGAGGAGCGTTTCTATGGATCGACAAGATCTTCTATTGGGAGGCGAGTATCTCATATCGGATGCACTATTCCTTCTTTACTGCATCCGTCGATCCCACACAATGACGAATTAACACAGAAATTGCGTCGCTATGAAATACTATAGGTTCTATGAATTCTCTTTCTAAATAGAGGAGCGTTTCTATGGCAACGACAGGATCTCCTGTTGAGGGGCGAGTATCTCATGTCGGATGCACTATTCCTTCTTTATTGCATCCGTCGATCCCTCACAATGACGAATTAACACAGAAATTGCGTCGCTATGAAATACTATAGGTTCCATGACTTCTCTTTCTAAATCGAGGAGCGTTTCTATGGCAACGACAGAATCTCCTATTGGGAGGCGAGTATCTCATTTCGGATGCACTATTCCTTCTTTATTGCATCCGTCGATCCCTCACAATGACGAATTAACACAGAAATTGCGTCGCTATGAAATACTATAGGTTCTATGACTTCTGTTTCTAAATCGAAGAGCGTTTCTATGGCAACGACAGGATCTCCTATTGGGAGGCGAGTATCTCATGTCGGATGCACTATTCCTTCTTTATTGCATCCGACGATCCCTCACAATGACGAATTAACACAGAAATTGCGTCGCTATGAAATACTATAGGTTCTATGACTTCTCTTTCGAAATCGAGGAGCGTTTCTATGGCAACGACAGGATCTCCTATTGGGAGGCGAGTATCTCATGTCGGATGCACTATTCCTTCTTTATTGCATCCGTCGATCTCTCACAATGACGAATTAACACAGAAATTGCGTCGCTATGAAATACTATAGGTTCTATGACTTCTCTTTCTAAATCGAGGAACGATCCTATGGCAACGACATGATCTCCGATTGGGAGACGAGGATCTCATGTCGGATGCACTATTCCTTCTTTATTGCATCCGTCGACCCCTCACAATGACGAATTAACACAGAATTAGCGTCGCTATGAAATACTATAGGTTCTATGCCTTCTCTTTTTAAATCGAGGAACTTTTCTATGGCAACGACAGGATCTCCTATTGGGAAGCGAGTATCTCATGTCGGATGCACTATTCGTTCTTTATTGCATCCGACGATCCTTCACAATGACGAATTAATACAGAAATTGCGACGCTATGAAATACTATAGGTTCTATGGCTTTTCTTTCTACAGCGTGGAGCGATCCTATGGCAACGACAGGATCTCCTATTGGGAGACGAGTATCTCATGTCGGATGCACTACTCCTTCTTTATTGCATCCGTCGATCCCTCACAATGACGAATTAACACAGAAATTGCGTCGCTATGAAATACTATAGGTTCTATGACTTCTCTTTCTAAATCGAGGAACGATCCTATGGCAACGACATGATCTCCTATTGGTAGGCGAGTATCTCATGTCGGATGCACTATTCCTTCTTTATTGCATCCGTCGATTCCTCACAATGAAGAATTAACACAGAAATTGCGTCGCTATGAAATACTATAGGTTCTATGACTTCTCTTTCTAAATCGAGGAGCGTTTCTATGGCAACGACAGGATCTCCTATTGGGAGGCGAGTATCTCATGTCGGATTCACTATTCCTTCTTTATTGCATCCGTCGATCCCTCACAATGACGAATTAACACAGAAATTGCGTCGCTATGAAATACTATAGGTTCTATGACTTCTCTTTCTAAATCGAAGAGCGTTTCAATGGCAACGACAGGATCTCCTATTGGGTGGCGAGTATCTCATGTCGGATGCACTATTCCTTCTTTATTGCATCCGTCGATCCCTCACAATGACGAATTAACACAGAAATTGCGTTTCTATGGCAACGACAGGATCTCCTATTGGGAAGCGAGTATCTCATGTCGGATGCACTATTCGTTCTTTATTGCATCCGACGATCCCTCACAATGACGAATTAATACAGAAATTGCGACGCTATGAAATACTATAGGTTCTATGGCTTTTCTTTCTACAGCGAGGAGCGATCCTATGGCAACGACAGGATCTCCTATTGGGAGACGAGTATCTCATGTCGGATGCACTACTCCTTCTTTATTGCATCCGTCGATCCCTCACAATGACGAATTAACACAGAAATTGCGTCGCTATGAAATACTATAGGTTCTATGACTTCTCTTCCTAAATCGAAGAGCGTTTCTATGGCAACGCCACGATCTCCTATTGGGAGGCGAGTATCTCATGTCGGATGCACTATTCCTTCTTTATTGCATCCGTCGATTCCTCACAATGAAGAATTAACACAGAAATTGCGTCGCTATGAAATACTATAGGTTCTATGACTTCTCTTTCTAAATCGAGGAGCGTTTCTATGGCAACGACAGGATCTCCTATTGGGAGGCGAGTATCTCATGTCGGATGCACTATTCCTTCTTTATTGCATCCGTCGATCCCTCACAATGACGAATTAACACAGAAATTGCGTCGCTATGAAATACTATAGGTTCTATGACTTCTCTTTCTAAATCGAAGAGCGTTTCTATGGCAACGACAGGATCTCCTATTGGGTGGCGAGTATCTCATGTCGGATGCACTATTCCTTCTTTATTGCATCCGTCGATCCCTCACAATGACGAATTAACACAGAAATTGCGTCGCTGTGAAATACTATAGGTCCTATGACTTCTCTTTCTTAACCGAGGAGTGTTTTTATGGCAACGACAGGATCTCCTATTGGGAGGCGAGTATCTCATGTCGGATGCACTATTCCTTCTTTATTGCATCCGTCGATCCCTCACAATGACGAATGTACACAGAAATTGCGTCGCTATGAAGTACTATAGGTTCTATGACTTCTCTTTCTAAATCGAGGAGCGTTTCTATGGCAACGACAGGATCTCCTATTGGGAGGCGAGTATCTCATGTCGGATGCACTACTCCTTCTTTATTGCATCCGTCGATCCCTCACAATGACGAATTAACACAGAAATCGAGACGCTATGGAATACTATAGGTTCTATGACTTCGCTTTCTAAATCGAGGAGCGTTTCTATGGCAACGTTTGGATCTCCTATTGGTAGGCGAGTATCTCATGTCGGATGCACTATTCCTTCTTTACTGCATCCGTCGATCCCTCACAATGACGAATTAACACAGATATTGCGTCGCTATGAAATACTAAAGGTTCTAAGACTTCTCTTTCTAAATAGAGGAGCGTTTCGATGGCAACGACAGGATCTCTTATTGGGAGGCGAGTATCTCATGTCGGAAGCGCTATTCCTTCTTTATTGCATCCGTCGATCCCTCACAATGAAGAATTAACACAGAAATTGCGTCGCTATGAAATACTATAGTTTCTATGACTTCTCTTTCTAAATCGAGGAGCGGTTCTATGGCAACGACAGGATCTCCAATTGGGAGATGTCGGATGCACTATTCCTTCTTTATTGCATCCGTCGATCCCTCACTATGACGAATTAACACAGAAATTGCGTCGCTATGAAATACTATAGGTTCTATGACTTCTCTTTCTAAATCGAGGAACGTTTCTATGGCAACGACAGGATCTCCTATTGGGATGCGAGTATGTCATGTCATATGCACTGTTCCTTCTTTATTGCATCCGTCGATCCCTCACAATGACGAATTAACACAGAAATTGCGTCGCTATGAAATACTATAGGTTCTATGACTTCTCTTTCTAAATCGAGGAACGATCCTATGGCAACGACATGATCTCCTATTGGTAGGCGAGTATGTCATGTCGGATGCGCTATTCCTTCTTTAGTGCATCCGTCGATTCCTTACAATGACGAATTAACACAGAAATTGCGTCGCTATGAAATACTATAGGTTCTATGACTTCTATTTCTAAATCGAAGAGCGTTTCTATGGCAACGACAGGATCTCCGATTGGGAGACGAGGATCTCATTTCGGATGCACTTTTCCTTCTTTATTGCATCCGTCGACCCCTCAGAATGACGAATTAACACAGAATTTGCGTCGCTATGAAATACTATAGGTCCTATGACTTCTCTTTCTAAATCGAGGAACGTTTCTATGGCAACGACAGGATCCTCTATTGGGAGGCGAGTATCCTATGTCAGATCCATTATTCCTTCTTTATTGCAACCGACGATTCTTCACAATGACGAATTAACACAGAAATTGCGTCGCTATGAAATACTATAGGTTCTATGACTTCTCTTTCTAAATCGAAGAGCGTTTCTTTGGCAACGACAGGATCTCCTATTGAGTGGCGAGTATCTCATGTCGGATGCACTATTCCTTCTTTATTGCATCCGTCGATCCCTCACAATGACGAGTTAACACAGAAATTGCGTCGCTATGAAATACTATAGGTTCTATGACTTCTCTTTCTAAATCGAGGAGCGTTTCTATGGCAACGACAGGATCTCCTATTGGGAGGCGAGTATCTCATGTCGGATGCACTATTCCTTCTTTACTGCATCCGTCGATCCCACACAATGACGAATTAACACAGAAATTGCGTCGCTATGAAATACTATAGGTTCTATGAATTCTCTTTCTAAATAGAGGAGCGTTTCTATGGCAACGACAGGATCTCCTGTTGAGGGGTGAGTATCTCATGTCGGATGCACTATTCCTTCTTTATTGCATCCGTCGATCCCTCACAATGACGAATTAACACAGAAATTGCGTCGCTATGAAATACTATAGGTTCTATGACTTCTATTTCTAAATCGAGGAGCGTTTCTATGGCGACGACAGGATCTCCGATTGGGAGACGAGGATCTCATGTCGGATGCACTATTCCTTCTTTATTGCATCCGTCGACCCCTCACAATGACGAATTAACACAGAATTTGCGTCGCTATGAAATACTATAGGTTCTATGACTTCTCTTTCTAAATCGAGGAACGATCCTATGGCAACGACATGATCTCCTATTGGTAGGCGAGTATCTCATGTCGGATGCACTATTCCTTCTTTATTGCATCCGTCGATCCCTCACAATGACGAATTAACACAGAAATTGCGTCGCTATGAAATACTATAGGTTCTATGACTTCTATTTCTAAATCGAGGAGCGTTTCTATGGCAACGACAGGATCTCCGATTGGGAGACGAGGATCTCATGTTGGATGCACTATTCCTTCTTTATTGCATCCGTCGACCCCTCACAATGACGAATTAACACAGAATTTGCGTCGCTATGAAATACTATAGGTTCTATGACTTCTCTTTCTAAATCGAGGAACGTTTCTATGGCAACGACAGGATCCTCTATTGGGAGGCGAGTATCTTATGTCAGATCCATTATTCCTTCTTTATTGCAACCGACGATTCTTCACAATGACGAACTAACACAGAAATTGCGTCGCTATGAAATACTATAGGTTCTATGACTTCTCTCTCTAAATCGAAGAGCGTTTCTTTGGCAACGACAGGATCTCCTATTGAGTGGCGAATATCTCATGTCGGATGCACTATTCCTTCTTTCTTGCATCCGTCGATCCCTCACAATGACGAGTTAACACAGAAATTGCGTCGCTATGAAATACTATAGGTTCTATGACTTTTGTTTCTAAATCGAGGAGCGTTTCTATGGCAACGACAGGATCTCCTATTGGGAGGCGAGTATCTCATGTTGGATGCACTATTCCTTCTTTACTGCATCCGTCGATCCCACACAATGACGAATTAACACAGAAATTGCGTCGCTATGAAATACTATAGGTTCTATGAATTCTCTTTCTAAATAGAGGAGTGTTTCTATGGCAACGACAGGATCTCCTGTTGAGGGGTGAGTATCTCATGTCGGATGCACTATTCCTTCTTTATTGCATCCGTCGATCCCTCACAATGACGAATTAACACAGAAATTGCGTCGCTATGAAATACTATAGGTTCCATGACTTCTCTTTCTAAATCGAGGAGCGTTTCTATGGAAACGACAGAACCTCCTATTGGGAGGCGAGTATCTCATTTCGGATGCACTATTCCTTCTTTATTGCATCCGTCGATCCCTCACAATGAAGAATTAACACAGAAATTGCGTCGCTATGAAATACTATAGGTTCTATGACTTCTCTTTCTAAATCGAAGAGCGTTTCCATGGCAACGACAGGATCTCCTATTGGGAGGCGAGTATCTCATGTCGGATGCACTATTCCTTCTTTATTGCATCCGTCGATCCCTCACAATGACGAATTAACACAGAAATTGCGTCGCTATGAAATACTATAGGTTCTATGACTTCTCTTTCAAAATCGAGGTTCGTTTCTATGGCATCGACAGGATCTCCTATTGGGAGGCAAGTATCTCATGTCGGATGCACTATTCCTTCTTTATTGCATCCGTCGATCCCTCACAATGACGAATTAACCTAGAAATTGCGTCGCTATGAATCACTAAACGTTCTATGACTTCTCTTTCTAAAACGAGGAGCGTTTCTATGGCAACGTAAGGATCTCCTATTGGGAGGCGAGTGTCTCATGTCGGATGCACTATTCCTTCTTTATTGCATCCGTCGATCCCTCACAATGACGAATTAACACAGAAATTGCGTTCTAATAAATACTATAGGTCCTATGACTTCTCTTTCTAAATCGAGGAGCGTTTCTATGGCAACGTCAGGATCTCCTATTGGGAGGCGAGTATCTCATTCCTTCTTTATTGCATCCGTCCATACCTCACAATGACGAATGAACCCAGAAATTGCTTCGCTATGAAATACTATAGGTTCTATGACCGCTCTTTCTAAATCGAGGAGCGTTTCTGTGGCAACGACAGGATCTCCTATTGGGAGGTGAGTATCTCATGTCGCATGCACTATTCCTTCTTTATTGCATCCGTCGATCCCTAACAATGATGAATTAACACAGAAATTGCTTCGCTATGAAATACTATATGTTCTGTGTCTTCTCTTTCTAAATCGACTAGCGTTTCTATGGAATCGACAGGATCTCCTATTGGGAGGCAAGTATCTCATGTCGAATGCACTATTCCTTCTTTATTGCATCCGTCGATTCCTCACAATGACGAATTAACACGGAAATTGCGTCACTATGAAATACTATATGTTCTAAGCCTTCTCTTTCTAAATCGAGGAACGATCCTATGGCAACGAATGGATCTCCTAATGGGAGGCGAGTATCTGTTTTCGGATGCACTATTCCTTCTCAGTTGCATCCGTCGATCCCACACAATGACGAATTCACACAGAAATGGCGTCGCTATGAAATAATATAGGTTCTATGACTTCTCTTTCTAAATCGAGAAGCGTTTCTATCGCAACGACAGGATCTCCTATTGGGAGGCGATTAGCTCATGTCGGATGCACTATTCCTTCTTTATTGCATCCGTCGATCCCTCACAATGACGAATTAACACAGAAATTGCGTCGCTATGAAATACTATACGTTCTATGACTTCTCTTTCTAAATCGAGGAGCGTTTCTGTGGCAACGACAGGATCTCCTATTGGGAGGCGAGTATCACATGTCGGATGCACTATTCCTTCTTTATTGCATCCGTCGATCCCTTACAATGACGAATTAACACAGAAATTGCGTCGCTATGAAATACTATAGGTTCTATGACTTCTCATTTTAAATCGAGGAGCGTTTCTATGGCAACGACAGGATCTCCTATTGGGAGGCGAGTATCTCATGTCGGATGAACTATTTCTTCATTATTGCATCCGTCGATCCCTCACAATGACGAATTAACATAGAAATTGCGTCGCTATGAAATACTATAGGTTCTATGACTACTCTTTCTAAATCGAGGAGCGTTTCTATGTCAACGACAGGATCTCCTATTGGGACTCGAGTATGTCATGTCGGATGCACTATTCCTTCTTTATTGCATCGGTCGATCGCTCACAATGACGAATTAACACAGAAATTGCTTCGCTATCAAATACTATATGTTATATGACTTCTCTTTCTTAATGGTGGAGTGTTTCTATGGCAACGACAGGATCTCCTATTGGGAGGCAAGTATCTCATGTCGGATGCACTATTCCTTCTTTATTACATCCGACGATCCCTCACAATGACGAATTAACACAGAAATTACGTCGCTATGAAATACTATAGGTTCTATGACTTCTCCTTCTAAATCGAGGAGCGTTTCTATGGCAACGAAAGGATCTCCTATTGGAAGGCGAGTATCTCATGTCGGATGCACTATTCCTTCTTTATTGCATCCGTCGATCCCTCACAATGACGAATTAACACAGAAATTGCGTCGCTTTGAAATTCTATAGGTTCTATGACTTCTCTTTCTAAATCGAGGAGCGTTTCTATGGCAACGACAGGATCTCCTATTGGGAGGTGAGTATCTCATGTCGGATGCACTATTCCTTCTTTATTGCAACCGTCGATCCCTAACAATGAAGAATTAACACAGAAATTGCTTCACTATGAAATACTATAAGTTCTATGTCTTCTCTTTCTAAATCGAGGAGCGTTTCTATGGCAACGACAGGATCTCCTATTGGGAGGCGAGTATCTCATGTCGAATGCACTATTCCTTCTTTATTGCATCCGTCGATTCCTCACAATGACGAATTAACAAAGAAATTGCGTCGCTATAAAATACTATATGTTCTACGCCTTCTCTTTCCAAATCGAGGCACGATCCAATGGCAACGAAAGGATCTCCTATTGGGAGGCGAGTATCTCTTTTCGGATGCACTATTCCTTCTCAATTGCATCCGTCGATCCCTCACAATGACGAATTAACACAGAAATTGCGTCGCTATGGAATACTATAGGTTCTATGACATCTCTTTTAAAATCGAAGAGCGTTTCTATGGCAACGACAGGATCTCCTATTGGGAGGCGGATATCTCATGTCGGATGCACTATTCCTTCTCAATTGCATCCGTCGATCCCTCACAATGACGAATTAACACAGAAATTGCGTGGCTATGAAATACTATAGGTTCTATGACTTCTCTTTCAAAATCGAGGTTCGTTTCTATGGTAACGACAGGATCTCCTATTGGGAGGCGATTATCTCATGTCGGATGCACTATTCCTTCTCAATTGCATCCGTCGATCCCTCACAATGACGAATTAACACAGAAATTGCGTCGCTATGAAATACTATAGGTTCTATGGCTTCTCTTTCTAAATCGAGGAGCATTTCTATGGCAACGTCAGGAACTCCTATTGGGAGGCGAGTATCTCATGTCGGATGCACTATTCCTTCTCAATTGCATCCGTCGATCCCTCACAATGACGAATTAACACAGAAATTGCGTCTCTATGAAATACTATAAGGTCTACGCCTTTTCTTTCTAAATCGAGGAACGATCCTATGGCAACGAAAGGATCTTCTATTGGGAGGCGAGTATCTCATGTCGGTTGCACTATTTCTGCATTATTGCATCCGTCGATCCCTCACAATGACGAATTAACACAGAAATTGCGTCGCTATGAAATACTATAGGTTCTATGACATCTCTTTCTAAATCGAGGAGCGTTTCTATGGCAACGAATAGATCTCTTATTGGGAGGCGAGTATCTCATGTCGGATGCACTATTCCTTCTTTATTGCATCCGTCGATCTCTCACAATGACGAATTAACACAGAAATTGCGTCGCTATGAAATACTATAGGTTCTATGACTTCTCTTTTTAAATCGAGGAGCGTTTCTATGGCAACGACAGGATCTCCGATTGGGAGGCAAGTATCTCTTTTCGGATGCACTATTCCTTCTTTATTGTATCCGACGATCCCTCACAATGACGAATTAACACAGAAATTGCGTCGCTCTGAAATACTATAGGTTCTATGACTTCTCCTTCTAAATCGAGTAGCGTTTCTATGGCAACGACAGGATCTCCTATTGGATGGCGAGTATCTCATGTCGGATGCACTATTCCTTCTTTATTGCATCCGTCGATCTCTCACAATGACGAATTAACACAGAAATTGCGTCGCTTTGAAATACTATAGGTTCTATGACTTCTCTTTCTAAATCGAGGAGCGTTTCTATGGCAACGAATGGATCTCCTAATGGGAGGCGAGTATCTCATGTCGGATGCACTATTCCTTCTTTATTGCATCCGTCGATCCCTAACAATTATGAATTAACACAGAAATTGCTTCACTATGAAATACTATAAGTTCTATGTCTCCTCTTTCTGAATCGAGGAGCGTTTCTATGGCAACGACAGGATCTCCTATTGGGAGGCGAGTATCTCATGTCGAATGCACTATTCCTTCTTTATTGCATCCGTCGATTCCTCACAATGACAAATTATTACAGAAATTGCGTCGCTATGAAATACTATGTGTTCTACACCTTCTCTTTCCAAATCGAGGAACGATCCTATGGCAACGAAAGGATCTCCTATTGGAAGGCGAGTATCTCTTTTCGGATGCACCATTCCTTCTCAATTGCATCCGTCGGTCCCTCACAATGACGAATTAACACAGAAATTGCGTCGCTATGAAATACTATAGGATCTATGACTTCTCTTTCTAAATCGAGGAGCGTTTCTATGGCAACGACAGGATCTCCTATCGGGAGCCGAGAATCTCATGTCGGATGCACTATTCCTTCTTTATTGCATCCGTCGATCCCTCACAATGTCGAATTAACACAGAAATTGCGTCGCTATGCAATACTATAGATTCTATGAGTTCTCTTTGTAAATCGAGAAGCATTTCTATGGCAACGACAGGATCTCATATTTGGAGGCGAGTATCTCATGTCGGATGCACTATTCCTTCTCAATTGCATCCGTCGATCCCTCACAATGACGAATTAACACAGAAATTGCGTCGCTATGAAATACTATAGGTTCTATGACTTCTCTTTCTAAATCGAGGTTCGTTTCTATGGCAACGACAGGATCTCCTGATGGGAGGCGAGTATCTCATGTCGGATGCACTATTCCTTCTTTATTGCATCCGTCGATCCCTCACAATGACGAATTAACACAGAAATTGCGTCGCTATGAAATACTATAGGTTCTATGACTTCTCTTTCTAAATCGAGGAGCGTTTCTATGGCAACGACAGGATCTCCTATTCGGAAGCGAGTATCTAATGTCGGATGCACTATTCCTTCTTTATTGCATCCGTCGATCCCTCACAATGACGAATTAACACAGAAATTGCGTCGCTATGAAATACTGAAGGTTAAATGATTTCTCTTTCTAAATCGAGCTGCGTTCCTATGGCAACGACAGGATCTCCTATTGGGAGGCGAGTATCTCATGTCGGATGCACTATTCCTTCTTTATTGCATCCGTCGATTCCTCGCAATGACGAATTAACACAGATATTGTGTCGCAAGGAAATACTATATGTTCTATGACTTCTCTTTCTAAATCGAGGAGCGTTTCAATGGCAACTACAGGATCTCCTATTGGGAGGCGAGTATCTCATTTGGGATGCACTATTCCTTCTCAATTGCATCCGTCGATCCCTCACATGGCGAATTAACGCAGATTTTACGTCGCTATGAAATAATATAGGTTCTATGACTTCTCTTTCTATATCTAGGGTCGTTGCTATGGCAAAGACAGGATCTCCTGTTGGGAGGCGAGTATCTCATGTCGAATGCACTATTCCTTCTTTATTGCATCCGTAGATTCCTCACAATGACGAATTAACACAGAAATTGCGTCGCCATGAAATACTATATGTTCTACGCCTTCTCTTTATAAATCGAGGTACGATCCTATGGCAACGAAAGGATCTCCTATTGGGAGGCGAGTATCTCTTTTTGGATGCACTATTCCTTCTCAATTGCATCCGTCGATCCATCACAATGACGAATTAACACAGAAATTGCGTCGCTATGAAATACTATAGGTTCTATGAATTCTCTTTCTAAAACGAAGAGCGTTTCTATGACAACGATAGGACCTCCTATTGGGAGGCGAGTATCTCATGTCGGATGCACTATTCCTTCTCAATTGCATCCGTCGATCCCTCACAATGACGAATTAACACAGAAATTGCGTCGCTATGAAATACTATAGGTTCTATGACTTCTCTTTCTAAATCGAGGTTCGTTTCTATGGCAACGACAGGATCTCCTATTGGGAGGCGAGTATCTCATGTCGGATGCACTATTCCTTGTTTATTGCATCCGTCGATCCCTCACAATGACGAATTAACACAGAAATTGCGTCGCTATGAAATACTATAGGTTCTATGACTTCTCTTTCTAAATCGAGGAGCTTTTCTATGACAACGACAGGATATCCTATTGTGAGGCGAGTATCTCATGTCGGATGCACTATTCCTTCTTTATTGCATCCGTCGATCCCTCACAATGACGAATTAACACAGAAAATGCTTCGCTATGAAATTCTATAGATTCTATGACCTCTCTTTGTAAATCGAGGAGCGTTTCTATGGCAACGACAGGATCTCGTATTGGGAGGCGAGTATCTCTTGTCGGTTGCACTATTTATTCATTATTGCATCCGTCGATCCCTCACAATGACGAATTAACACAGAAATTGCGTCGCTATGAAATACTATAGGTTCTATGACTTCTCTTTCTAAATCGAGGTTCGTTTCTATGGCAACGACAGGATCTCCAATTGGGAGACGAGTATCTCATGTAGGATGCACTATTCCTTCTTTATTGCATCCGTCGATCCCTCACAATGACGAATTAACACTGAAATTGCGTCGCTATGAAATACTATAGGTTCCATGACTTCACTTTCTAAATCGAGGAGCGTTCCTATGGCAATGACAGGATCTCCTATTGGGAGGCGAGTATCTCATGTCGGATGCACTATTCCTTCTTTATTGCATCTGTCGATCCGTAACAATGACAAATTAACACAGAAATTGCGTCGCTATGAAATACTATAGGTTCTATGACTTCTCTTTCTAAATCGAGGAGCGTTTTAATGGCAACGACAGGATCTCCTATTGGGAGGCGAGTATCTCATATCGGATGCGCTATTTCTTCATTATAGCATCCGTCGATCCCTCACAATGACGAATTAACACAGAATTTGCGTCGCTATGAAATACTATAGGTTCTATGACTTCTCTTTCTAAATCGAGGAGCCTTTCTATGGCAACGACAGGATCTCCTATTGGGAGGCGAGTATCTCATGTCGGATGCACTATTCCTTCTTTATTGCATCCGTCGATCCCTAACAATGACGAATTAACACAGAAATTGCGTCGCTATCAAATACTATAAGTTCTATGACTTCTCTTTCTAAATCGTGGAGTGTTTCTATGGCAACGACAGGATCTCCTGTTGGGAGGCGAGTATCTCTTTTCGGATGCACTATTCCTTCTTTATTGCATCCGACGATCCCTCACAATGACGAATTAACACAGAAATTGCGTCGCTATGAAGTACTATAGGTTCTATGACTTCTCCTTCTAAATCGAGTAGCGTTTCTATGGCAACGACAGGATCTCCAATTGGAAGGCGAGTATCTCATGTCGGACGCACTATTCCTTCTTTCTTGCATCCGTCGATCCCTCACAATGACGAATTAACACAGAATTTGCGTCGCTTTGAAATACTATAGGTTCTATGACTTCTCTTTCTAAATCGAGGAGCGTTTCTATGGCAACGAATGGATCTCCTATTGGGAGGCGAGTATCTCATGTCGGATGCACTATTCCTTCATTATTGCATCCGTCGATCCCTAACAATGATGAATTAACACCGAAATTGCTTCACTATGAAATACTATATGTTCTATGTCTCCTCTTTCTAAATCGGGAGCGTTTCTATGGCAACGACAGGATCTCCTATTGGGAGGCGAGTATCTCATGTCGAATGCACTATTCCTTCTTTATTGCATCCGTCGATTCCTGACAATGACGAATTATTACAGAAATTGCGTCGCTATGAAATACTATATGTTCTACACCTTCTCTTTCCAAATCGAGGAACGATCCGATGGCAACGAAAGGATTGGGAGGCGAGTATCTCTTTTCGGATGCACTATTCCTTCTCAATTGCATCCGTCGATCCCTCACAATGACGAATTAACACAGAAATTGCGTCGCTATGAAATACTATAGGTTCTATGACTTCTCTTTCTAAATCGAGGAGCGTTTCTATGGCAACGACAGGATCTCCTATCGGGAGGCGAGAATCTCATGTCGGATGCACTATTCCTTGTTAATTGCATCCGTCGATCCCTCACAATGACGAATTAACACAGAAATTGCGTCGCTATGAAATACTATAGGTTCTATGACTTCTCTTTTTAAATCGAAAAGCGTTTCTATGGCAACGACAGGATCTCCTATTGGGAGGCGGATATCTCATGTCGGATGCACTATTCCTTCTCAATTGCATCCGTCGATCCCTCACAATGACGAATTAACACAGAAATTGCGTCGCTATGAAAAACTATAGGTTCTATGACTTCTCTTTCTAAATCGAGGTTCGTTTCTATGGCAACGACAGGATCTCCTATTGGGAGGCGAGTATTTCTTGTCGGATGCACTATTCCCTGTTTATTGCATCCGTCGATCCCTCACCATGACGAATTAACACAAAAATTGCGTCGCTATGAAATACTATAGGTTCTATGGCTTCTCTTTCTAAATCGAAGAGCGTTTCTATGACAACGACAGGATCTCCTATTGGGAGGCGAGTATCTCATGTCGGTTGCACTATTTCTTCATTATTGCTTCCGTCGATCCCTCACAATGACGAATTAACACAGAAATTGCGTCGCTATGAAATACTATGGGTTCTATGACTTCTCTATCTAAATCGAGGTTCGTTTCTATGGCAACGACAGGATCTCCTATTGGGAGACGAGTATCTCATGTAGGATGCACTATTCCTTCTTTATTGCATCCGTCGATCCCTCAAAATGACGAATTAACACAGAAATTGCGTCGCTATGAAATACTATAGGTTCTATGACTTCTTTTTCTAAATCGAGGAGCGTTCCTATGGCAACGACAGGATCTCCTATTGGGAGGCGAGTATCTCATGTCGGATGCACTATTCGTTCTTTATTGCATCCGTCGATCCGTAACAATGACAAATTAACACAGAAATTGCTTCGCTATGAAATACTATAGGTTCTACGAGTTCTCTTTCTAAATCGAGGAGCGTTTCTATGGCAACGACAGGATCTCCTATTGGGAGGCGAGTATCTCATGTCGGATGCACTATTTCTTCATTATTGCATCCGTCGATCCCTCACAATGAAGAATTAACACAGAAATTGCGTCGCTATGAAATACTATAGGTTGTATGACTTCTCTTTCTAAATCGAGGAGCGTTTCTATGGCAACGACAGGATCTCTTATTGGGAGGCGAGTATCTCATGTCGGATGCACTATTCCTTCTTTATTGCATCCGCCGATCTCTCACAATGACGAATTAACACAGAAATTGCGTCGCTATGAAATACTGTAGGTTCTATGACTTCTCTTTCTAAATCGAGGAGCGTTTCGATGGCAACGACAGGATCTCCTATTGGGAGGCGAGTATCCCTTTTCGGATGCACTATTCCTTCTTTATTGCATCCGACGATCCCTCACAATGACGAATTAACACAGAAATTGCGTCGCTATGAAATACTATAGGTTCTATGACTTCTCTTTCTAAATCGAGGAGCGTTTCTATGGCAACGACAGGATCTCCTATTGGAAGGCGAGTATCTCATGTCGGATGCACTATTCCTTCTTTATTGCATCCGTCGATCCCTCACAATGACGTATTAACACAGAAATTGCGTCGCTTTGAAATACTACAGGTTCTATGCCTTCTCTTTCTAAATCGAGGAGCGTTTCTATGGCAAGAATGGATCTCCTATTGGGAGGCGAGTATCTCATGTCGCATGCACTATTCCTTCTTTATTGCATCCGTCGATCCCTAACAATGATGAATTAACACAGAAATTGCTTCACTATGAAATACTATAAGTTCTATGTCTCCTCTTTCTAAATCGAGGAGCGTTTCAATGGCAACGACAGGGTCTCCTATTGGGAGGCGAGTATCTCATGTCGAATGCACTATTCCTTCTTTATTGCAATCGTCGATTCCTCACAATGACGAATTATTACAGAAATTGCGTCGCTATGAAATACTATATGTTCTACACCTTCTCTTTCCAAATCGAGGAACGATCCTATGGCAACGAAAGGATCTACTATTGGGAGGCGAGTATCTCTTTTCGGATGCACCATTCCTTCTCAATTGCATCCGTCGATCCCTCACAATGACGAGTTAACACAGAAATTGCGTCGCTATGAAATACTATAGGTTCTATGACTTCTCTTTCTAAATCGAGGAGCGTTTCTATGGCAACGAATAGATCTCTTATTGGGAGGCGAGTATCTCATGTCGGATGCACTATTCCTTCTTTATTGCATCCGTCGATCTCTCACAATGACGAATTAACACAGAAAATGCGTCGCTATGAAATACTGTAGGTTCTATGACTTCTCTTTCTAAATCGAGGAGCGTTTCTATGGCAACGACAGGATCTCCTATTGGGAGGCGAGTATTCCTTTTCGGATGCACTATTCATTCTTTATTGCATCCGACGATCCCTCACAATGACGAATTAACACAGAAATTGCGTCGCTATGAAATACAATAGGTTCTATGACTTCTCCTTCTAAATCGAGTAGCGTTTCTATGGCAACGACAGGATCTCCTATTGGAAGGCGAGTATCTCATGTCGGATGCACTAATCCTTCGTTATTGCATCCGTCGATCCCTCACAATGACGAATTAACACAGATATTGCGTCGCTTTGAAATACTATAGGTTCTATGACTTCTCTTTCTAAATCGAGGAGCGTTTCTATGGCAACGAATGGATCTCCTATTGGGAGGCGAGTATCTCATGTCGGTTGCACTATTCCTTCTTTATTGCGTCCGTCGATCCCTAACAATGATGAATTAACACAGAAATTGCTTCACTATGAAATACTATAAGTTCTATGTCTCCTCTTTCTAAATCGAGGAGCGTTTCTATGGCAACGACAGGATCTCCTATTGGGAGGCGTGTATCTCATGTCGAATGCACTATTCCTTCTTTATTGGATCCGTCGATCCGTCACAATGACGAATTAACACAGAAATTGCGTCGCTATGAAATACTAGAGGTTCTATGACTTCTCTTTCTAAATCGAGGTTCGTTTCTATGGCAACGACATGATCTCCTATTGGGAGGCGAGTATCTCATGTCGGATGCACTATTCCTTCTTTATTGCATCCGTCGATCCCTCACAATGACGAATTAACAAAGAAATTGCGTCGCTATGAAATACTATAGGTTCTATGACTTCTCTTTCTAAATCGAGGAGCGTTTCTATAGCAACGACAGGATCTCATATTGGGAGGCGAGTATCTCATGTCGGATGTACTATTCCTTCCTATTGCATCCGTCGATGCCTCACAATGACGAAATAACACAGAAATTGCGTCGCTATGAAATTTTATAGGTTCTATGACCTCTCTTTCTAAATCGAGGAGCGTTTCTATGGCTACGACAGGATCTCCTATTGGGAGACGAGTATCTCATGTAGGATGCACTATTCCTTCTTTATTGCATCCGTCGATTCCTCACAATGACGTATTAACACAGATATTGCGTCGCAATGAAATACTATATGTTCTATGACTTCTCTTTCTAAATCGAGGAGCGTTTCTATGGCAACTACAGGATCTCCTATTGGGAGGCGAGTATCTCATTTCGGAAGCACTATTCCTTCTCAATTGCATCCGTCGATCCCTCACAATGACGAATTAACACAGAAATTGCGTCGCTATGAAATAATATAGGTTCTATGACTTCTCTTTCTATATCGAGGGGCGTTTCTATGGCAAAGACAGGATCTCCTATTGGGAGGCGAGTATCTCATGTCGAATGCACTATTCCTTCTTTATTGCATCCGTCGATTCCTCACAACGACGAATTAACACAGAAATTGCGTCGCTATGAAATACTATATGTTCTACGCCTTCTCTTTCCAAATCGAGGTACGATCCTATGGCAACGAAAGGATCTCCTATTGGGAGGCGAGTATCTCTTTTCGGATGCACTATTCCTTCTCAATTGCATCCGTCGATCCATCACAATGACGAATTAACACAGAAATTGCGTCGCTATGAAATACTATAGGTTCTATGACTACTCTTTCTAAATCGAGGTTCGTTTCTATGGCAACGACAGGATCTCCTATTGGGAGGCGAGTATCTCATGTCGGATGCACTATTCCTTGTTTATTGCATCCGTCGATCCCTCACAATGACGAATTACCACAGAAATTGCGTCGCTATGAAATACTATAGGTTCTATGACTTCTCTTTCTAAATCGAGGAGCGTTTCTATGACAACGACAGGATCTCCTATTGGGAGGCGAGTATCTCATGTCGGATGCACTATTCCTTCTTTATTGCATCCGTCGATCCCTCACAATGACGAATTAACACAGAAATTGCTTCGCTATGAAATACTATAGATTCTATGACCTCTCTTTCTAAATCGAGGAGCGTTTCTATGGCAACGACAAGATCTCCTATTGGGAGGCGAGTATCTCATGTCGGATGCACTATTTCTTCATTATTGCATCCGTCGATCCCTCACAATGACGAATTAACACAAAAATTGCGTCGCTATGAAATACTATAGGTTCTATGACTTCTCTTTCTAAATCGAGGTTCGTTTCTATGGCAACGACAGGATCTCCTATTGGGCGACGAGTATCTCATGTAGGATGCACTATTCCTTCTTTATTGCATCCGTCGATCCCTCACAATGACGAATTAACATAGAAATTGCGTCGCTATGAAATACTATAGGTTCTATGACTTCTCTTTCTAAATCGAGGAGCGTTTCTACGGCAACGACAGGATCTCCTGTTGGGAGGCGAGTATCTCATGTCGGATGCACTATTCCTTCTATATTGCATCCGTCGATCCCTCACAATGACGAATTAACAGAGAAATTGCGTCGCTATGAAATACTATAGGTTCTATGACTTCTCTTTCTAAATCGAGGAGCGTTTCTGTGGCAACGACAAAATCTCCTATTGGGAGGCGAGTATCTCATGTCGGATGCACTATTCCTTCTGTATTGCATCCGTCGATCCGTCTCAATGACGAATTAACACAGAAATTGCGTCGCTATGAAATACTATAGGTTCTCTGCCTTCTCTTTCTAAATCGAGGAACGATCCTATGGCAACGACAGGATCTCCTATTGGGAGGCGAGTATCTCATGTCGGATGCAGTATTCCTTCTTTATTGCATCCATGGATCCCTCACAATGACGAATTAACACAGAAATTGCGTCGCTATGCAATACTATAGGTTCTATGACTTCTCTTTCTAAATCGTGGAGCGTGTCTATGGAAACGACAGGATCTCCTATCGGGAGGCGAGAATCTCATGTCGGATGCACTATTCCTTCTTTATTGCATCCGTCGATCCCTCACAATGTTCAATTAACACAGAAATTGCGTCGCTATGAAATACTATAGGTTCTATGCGTTCTCTTTCTAAATCGAGGAGCGTTTCTATGGCAACGACAGGATCTCATATTGGGAGGCGAGTATCTCATGTCGGATGCACTATTCCTTCTCAATTGCATCCGTCGATCCCTCACAATGACGAATTAACACAGAAATTGCGTCGCTATGAAATACTATAGGTTCTATGAATTCTCTTTCTAAATCGAGGTTCGTTTCTATGGCAACGACAGGATATCCTATTGGGAGGCGAGTATCTAATGTCGGATGCACTATTCCTTCTTTATTGCATCCGTCGATCCCTCACAATGACGAATTAACACAGAAATTGCGTCGCTATGAAATACTATAGGTTCTATGACTTCTCTTTCTAAATCGAGGAGCGTTTCTATGGCAACGACAGGATCTCATATTGGGAGGCGAGTAACTCATGTCGGATGCACTATTCCTTCTTTATTGCAACCGTCGATCCCTCACAATGACGAATTAACACAGAAATTGCGTCGCTATGAAATTTTATATGTTCTATGACCTCTCTTTCTAAATCGAGGAGCGTTTCTATGGCTACGACAGGATCTACTATTGGGAGACGAGTATCTCATGTAGGATGCACTATTCCTTCTTTATTGCATCCGTTGACCCCTCACAATGACGAATTAACACAGAAATTGCGTTGCTATGAAATACTGTAAGTCCAATGACTTCTCTTTCTAAATCGAGCTGCGTTCCTATGGCAACGACAGGATCTCCTATTGGGAGGCGAGTATCTCATGTCGGATGCACTATTCCTTCTTTATTGCATCCGTCGATTCCTCACAATGACGTATTAACACAGATATTGCGTAGCAATGAAATACTATATATTCTATGACTTCTCTTTCTAAATCGAGGAGCGTTTCTATGGCAACTACAGGATCTCCTATTGGGAGGCGAGTATCTCATTTCGGATGCACTATTCCTTCTCAATTGCATCCGTCGATCCCTCACAATGACGAATTAACACAAAAATTGCGTCGCTATGAAATAATATAGGTTCTATGACATCTCTTTCTATATCGAGGGGCGTTTCTATGGCAAAGACAGGATCTCCTATTGGGAGGCGAGTATCTCATGTCGAATGCACTATTCCTTCTTTATTGCATCCGTCGATTCGTCACAACGACGAATTAACACAGAAATTGCGTCGCTATGAAATACTATATGTTCTACGCCTTCTCTTTCCAAATCGAGGTACGATCCTATGGCAACGAAAGGATCTCCTATTGGGAGGCGAGTATCTCTTTTCGGATGCACTATTCCTTCTCAATTGCATCCGTCGATCCCTCACAATGACGAATTAACACAGAAATTGCGTCGCTATGAAATACTATAGGTTCTATGACTTCTCTTTCTAAATCGAGGAGCGTTTCTATGACAACGATAGGATCTCCTATTGGGAGGCGAGTATCTCATGTCGGATGCACTATTCCTTCTTTATTGCATCCGTCGATCCCTCACAATGACGAATTAACACAGAAATTGCTTCGCTATGAAATACTATAGATTCTATGACCTCTCTTTCTAAATCGAGGAGCGTTTCTATGGCAACGACAGGATCTCCTATTGGGAGGCGAGTATCTCATGTCGGTTGCACTATTTCTTCATTATTGCATCCGTCGATCCCTCACAATGACGAATTAACACAGAAATTGCGTCGCTATGATATACTATAGGTTCTATGACTTCTCTTTCTAAATCGAGGTTCGTTTCTATGGCAACGACAGGATCTCCTATTGGGAGACGGGTATCTCATGTAGGATGCACTATTCCTTCTTTATTGCATCCGTCGATCCCTCACAATGACGAATTAACACAGAAATTGCGTCGCTATGAAATACTATAGGTTCTATGACTTCACTTTCTAAATCGAGGAGCGTTCCTATGGCAACGTAAGGATGTCCTATTGGGAGGCGAGTATTTCATGTCGGATGCACTATTCCTTCTTTATTGCATCCGTCGATCCGCAACAATGACAAATTAACACAGAAATTGCTTCGCTATGAAATACTATAGGTTCTATGACTTCTCTTTCTAAATCGAGGAGCGTTTCTATGGCAACGACAGGATCTCCTATTGGGAGGCGAGTATCTCATGTCGGATGCATTATTTCTTCATTATTGCATCCGTCGATCCCTCACAATGACGAATTAACACAGAAATTGCGTCGCTATGAAATACTATAGGTTCTATGACTTCTCTTTCTAAATCGAGAAGCGTTTCTATGGCAACGAATGGATCTCCTATTGGGACGCAAGTATCTCATGTCGGATGCACTATTCCTTCTTTATTGTATCCGTCGATCTCTCACAATGACAAATTAACACAGAAATTGCGTCGCTATGAAATACTATAGGTTCTATGACTTCTCTTTCTAAATCGAGGAGCCTTTCTATGGCAACGACAGGATCTCCTATTGGGAGGCGAGTATCTCATGTCGGATGCACTATTCCTTCTTTATTGCATCCGTCGATCCCTCACAATGAAGAATTAACACAGAAATTTCGTCGCTATCAAATACTATAAGTTCTATGACTTCTCTTTCTAAATCGTGGAGTGATTCTATGGCAACGACAGGATCTCCTATTGGGAGGCGAGTATCTCTTTTCGGATGCACTATTCCTTCTTTATTGCATCCGTCGATCCTTAACAATGATGAATTAACACAGAAATTGCTTCACTATGAAATACTATAAGTTCTATGTCTCCTCTTTCTTAATCGAGGAGCGTTTCTATGGCAACGACAGGATCTCCTATTGGGAGGCGAGTATCTCATGTCGAATGCACTATTCCTTCTTTATTGCATCCGTCGATTCCTCACAATGACGAATTATTACAGAAATTGCGTCGCAATGAAATACTATATGTTCTACACCTTCTCTTTCCAAATCGAGGAACGATCCTATGGCAACGAAAGGATCTCCTATTGGGAGGCGAGTATCTCATGTCGAATGCACTATTCCTTCTTTATTGCATCCGTCGATCCCTCACAATGACGAATTAACACAGAAATTGCGTCGCTATGAAATACTATAGGTTCTATGACTTCACTTTCTAAATCGAGGAGCGTTCCTATGGCAACGACAGGATCTCCTATTGGGAGGCGAGTATCTCTTTTCGGTTGCACCATTCCTTCTCAATTGCATCCGTCGATCCCTCACAATGAGGAATTAACACAGAAATTGCGTCGCTATGAAATACTATAGGTTCTATGACCTCTCTTTCTAAATCGAGGAGCGTTTCTATGGCAACGACGGGATCTCCTATTGGGAGACGAGTATCTCATGTAGGATGCACTATTCCTTCTTTATTGCATCCGTTGACCCCTCACAATGACGAATTAACACAGAAATTGCGTCGCTATGAAATACTGTAGGTCCAATGACTTCTCTTTTTAAATGGAGCTGCGTTCCTATGGCAACGACAGGATCTCCTATTGGGAGGCGAGAATCTCATGTCGGATGCACTATTCTTTCTTTATTGCATCCGTCGATCCCTCACAATGTCGAATTAACACCGAAATTGCGTCGCTATGAAATACTGTAGGTTCTATGAGTTCTCTTTCTAAATCGAGGAACGTTTCTATGGCAACGACAGGATCTCATATTGGGAGGCGAGTATCTCATGTCGGATGCACTATTCCTTCTCAATTGCATCCGTCGATCCCTCACAATGGCGAATTAACACAGAAATTGCGTCGCTATGAAATACAATAGGTTCTATGACTTCTCTTTCTAAATAGAGGTTCGTTTCTATGGCAACGACAGGATCTCCTATTGGGAGGCGTGTATCTCATGTCGGATGCACTATTCCTTCTTTATTGCATCCGTCGATCCCTCACAATGACGAATTAACACAGAAATTGCGTCGCTATTAAATACTATAGGTTCTATGACTTCTCTTTCTAAATCGAGGAGCGTTTCTATGGCAACGAAAGGATCTCCTATTTAGAGGCGAGTATCTCATGTCGGATGCACTATTCCTTCTTTATTGCATCCGTCGATCCCTCACAATGACGAATTAACACAGAAATTGCGTCGCTATGATATACTATAGGTTCTATGATCTCTCTTTCTAAATCGAGGAGCGTTTCTATGGCAACGACAGGATCTCCAATTGGGAGACGAGTATCTCATGTAGGATGCACTATTCCTTCTTTATTGCATCCGTTGACCCCTCACAATGACGAATTAACACAGAAATTGCGTCGCTATGAAATACTGTAGGTCCAATGCCTTCTCTTTCTAAATGGAGCTGCGTTCCTATGGCAACGACAGGATCTCCTATTGGGAGGCGAGTATCTCATGTCGGATGCACTATTCCTTCTTTATTGCATCCGTCGATCCCTCACAATGACGAATTAACACAGAAATTGCGTCGCTATTAAATACTATAGGTTCTATGACTTCTCTTTCTAAATCGAGGAGCGTTTCTATGGCAACGACAGGATCTCCTATTGGGAGGCGAGTGTCTCATGTCGGATGCACTATTCCTTCTTTATTGCATCCGTCGATCCCTCTCAGTGACGAATTAACACAGAAATTGCGTCGCTATAACATACTAAAGGTTCTATGACTTCTCTTTCTAAATCGAGGAGCGTTTCTATGGCAACGACAGGATCTCCTATTGGGAGGCGAGTATCTCATGTGGGATGCACTATTCCTTCTTTATTGCATCCGTCGATCCCTCACAATGACGAATTAACTCATAAATTGCGTCGCTATGAAACACTATATGTTCTACGAATTCTCTTTCCAAATCGAGGTACGATCCTATGGCAACGAAAGGATCTCCTACTGGGACTCGAGTATCTCATGTCGAATGCACTATTCCTTCTTTATTGCATCCGTCGATTCCTCACAATGACGAATTATTACAGAAATTGCGTCGCTAAGAAATACTATATGTTCTACACCTTCTCTTTCCAAATCGAGGAACTATCCTATGGCAACGAAAGGATCTCCAATTGGGAGGCTAGTATCTCTTTTCGGATGCACTATTCCTTCTCAATTGCATCCGTCGATCCCTCACAATGACGAATTTATACAGAAATTGCGTCGCTATGAAATACTATATGTTCTACACCTTCTCTTTCCAAATCGAGGAACGATCCTATGGCAACGAAAGGATCTCCTATTGGGAGGCGAGTATCTCTTTTCGGATGCACCATTCCGTCTTTATTGCATCCGTCGATCCCTCACAATGTCGAATTAACACAGAAATTGCGTCGCTATGAAATACTGTACGTTCTATGTGTTCTCTTTCTAAATCGAGGAGCGTTTCTATGGCAACGACAGGATCTCATATTGGGAGGCGAGTATCTCATGTCGGATGCGCTATTCCTTCTCAATTGCATCCGTCGATCCCTCACAATGACGAATTAACACAGAAATTGAGTCGCTATGAAATACTATAGGTTCTATGACTTCTCTTTCTAAATCGAGGAGAGTTTCTATGGCAACGACAGGATCTCCTATTGGGAGGCGAGCATCTCATTTCGGATTCACTATTCCTTCTTTATTGCATTCGTCGATTCCCCACAATGACGAATTAACACAGAAATTGCGTCGCTATGAAATACTATATGTTCTATGCTTTCTCTTTCCAAATCGAGGAACGATCCTATGGCAACGAAAGGATCTCCTATTGGGAGACGAGTATCTCATGTCGGATGCACTATTCCTTCTTTATTGCATCCGTCGATCCCTCAAAATGACGAATTAACACAGAAATTGCGTCGCTATGAAATACTATAGGTTCTACGACTTCTCGTTCTAAATCGAGGAGCGTTTCTATGGCAACGACCTGATCTCCTATTGGGAGGCGAGTATCTCATGTTGGATGCACTATTCCTTCTTTATTGCATCCGTCGATCCCTAACAATGATGAATTAACACAGAAATTGCTTCGCTATGAAATACTATATGTTCTATGACTTCTCTTTCTAAATCGAGGAGCGTTTCTATGGCTATGACAGGATCTCCTATTGGGAGGCGAGTATATCATGTCGGATTCACTATTCCTTCTTTATTGCATCCGTCGATTCCTCACAATGACGAAGTAACACAAAAATTGCGTCGCTATGAAATACTATATGTACTATGCCTTCTCTTTCCAAATCGAGGAACGATCCTATGGCAACGAAAGTATCTCTTATTGGGATGCGAGTATCTCTTTTCGGATGCACTATTCCATCTCTATTGCATCTGTCGATCCTCACAATGACGAATTAACACAGAAATTGCGTCGCTATGAAATAATATAGGTTCTATGACTTCTCGTTCTAAATCGAGGAGCGTTTCTATGGCAACGACCTGATCTCCTATTGGGAGGCGAGTATCTCATGTTGGATGCACTATTCCTTCTTTATTGCATCCGTCGATCCCTAACAATGATGAACTAACACAGAAATTGCGTCGCTATGTAATACTATAAGTTCAATGACTTCTCTTTCTAAATCGAGGAGCGTTTCTATGGCAACGACAGGATCTCTTATTGGGAGGCGAGTACCTCATGTCGGATGAACTATCCCTTCTTTATTGTATCCGTCGATCCCTTACAATGACGAATTAACACAGAAATTGCGTCGCTATGAAATACTATGGGTTCTATGACTTCTCTTTTTAAATCGAGGAGCCTTTCCTTCGCAACGAAAGGATCTCCTATTGGGAGGCGATATTTCATGTCGGATGCACTATTCCTTCCTTATTGCATCCGTCGATCCCTAACAATGACGAATTAACACAGAAATTCCTTCGCTATGATATACTATAAGTACTATGACTTCTCTTTCTAAATCGAGGAGCGTTTCTATGGCAACGACAGGTTCTGCTATTGGGAGTCGAGTATCTCATGTCGGATGCACTATTCCTTCTTTATTGCATCCGTCGATCCCTGTCAATGACGAATTAACACAGAAATTGCGTCGCTATGAAATACTATAGGTTCTATGCCTTCTCTTTCTAAATCGACAAACGATCCTATGGCAACGAAATGGTCTCCTATTGGGAGGTGAGTATCTCATGTCGGATGCACTATTCCTTCTTTATTGCATCCGTGGATCCCTCACAATGACGAATTAACACAGAAATTGCGTCGCTATGAAATAATATAGGTACTATGTCTTCTCTTTCTAAATCCAGGAGCGTTTCTATGGCAACGACAGGATCTCCTATGGAGAGGGGAGTATCTCATGTTGGATGCACTATTCCTTCTTTATTGCATCCGTCGATCCCTCACAATGTGGAATTAACACATAAATTGCGTCTCTATGAAATACTATAGGTTCTATGACTTCTCTTTCTAAATCGAGGAGCGTTTCTATGGCAACGACAGGATCTCCTATTGGGAGGCGAGTATCTCATGTCGGATGCACTATTCCTTCTTTATTGCATCCGTCGATCCCTCACAATGACGAATTAACACAGAAATTGCGTCGCTATGAAATACTATATGTTCGATGACTTCTCTTTCTAAATCGTGGAGCGTTTCTATGGCAACGACAGGATCTCCTATTGGGAGGTGAGTATCTCATGTCGGATGCACTATTCCTTCTTTATTGCATCCGTGGATCCCTCACAATGACGAATTAACACAGAAATTGCGTCGCTATGAAATACTATACGTTCTATGCTTTCTCTTTCTAAATCGAGGAATGATCCTATGGCAACGAAAGGATCTCCTATTGGGAGGCGAGTATCTCTTTTCGGATGCACTATTCCTTCTCTATTGCATCCGTCGATCCCTCACAGTAACGAATTAACACAGAAATTGCGTCGCTATGAATTACTATATGTTCTATGCGTTCTCTTTCTAAATCGAGGAACGATCCTATGGAAACGAAAAGATCTCCAATTGGGAGGCAAGTATCTCTTTTCGGATGCACTATTCCTTCTCTATTGCATCCGTCGATCCCTCACAATGACGAATTAACACAGAAATTGCGTCGCTATGAAATACTATAGGTTCTATGTCTTCTCTTTCTAAATCGAGGAACGATCCTATGGCAACGAAAGGATCTCCTATTGGGAGGCGAGTATCTCTTTTCGGATGCACTATTCCTTCTGTATTGCATCTGTCGATCCCTCACAATGACGAATTAACACAGAAATTGCGTCGATATGAAATAATATAGGTTCTATGTCTTCTCTTTCTATATCGTGGAGCGTTTCTATGGCAACGACAGGATCTCCTATTGGGAGGCGAGTATCTCATGTCGGATGCACTGTTCCTTCTTTATTGCGTCCGTCGATCCCTCACAATGACGAATTAACACAGAAATTGAGTCGCTATGAAATACTATAGGTTCTGTGACTTCTCTTTCTAAATCGAGTAGCGTTTCAATGGCAACGACAGGATCTCCAATTGGGAGGCGAGTATCTCATGTCGGAGCACTATTCCTTCTTTGTTGCATCTGTCGATCCCTCGCAATGACGAATTAACACAAAAATTGCGTCGCTATGAAATACTATAGGTTCTATGTCTTCTCTTTCTATATCGAGGAGCGTTTCAATGGCAACGACAGGATCTCCTATCGGGAGGCGAGAATCTCATGTCGGATGCACTATTCCTTCTTTATTGCATCCGTCGATCCCTCTCAATGTCGAATTAACACAGAAATTGCGTCGCTATGAAATACTGTGGGTTCTATGTGTTCTCTTTCTAAATCCAGGAGCGTTATTATGGCAACGACAGGATCTCCTATTGGGAGGCGAGTAACTCATGTCGGATGAACTATTCCTTCTTTATTGCATCCGTCGATTCCTCACAATGACGAATTAACACAGATATTGCGTCGCAATGAAATACTATATGTTCTATGACTTCTCTTTCTAAATCGAGGAGCGTTTCAATGGCAATTACAGGATCTCCTATTGGGAGGCGAGTATCTCATTTCGGATGCACTATTCCTTCTCAATTGCATCCGTCGATCCCTCACAATGACGAATTAACACAGAAATTGCGTCGCTATGAAATAATATAGGTTCTATGACTTCTCTTTCTATATCGAGGAGCGTTTCTATGGCAACGACAGGATCTCCTATTGGGAGGCGGGAATCTCATGTCGGATGCACTATTCCTTCTTTATTGCATCCGTCGATCGATCACAATGACGAATTAACACAGAAATTGCGTCGCTATGAAATAATATAGGTTCTATGACTCTTCTTTCTAAATCCAGGAGCGTTTCTATGGCAACGACAGGATCTCCTATAGAGAGGCGAGTATCTCATGTTGGATGCACTATTCCTTCTTTATTGCATCCGTCGATCCCTCACAATGTCGAATTAACACATAAATTGCGTCGCTATGAAATACTATAGGTTCTATGACTTCTCTTTCTAAATCGAGGAGCGTTTCTAGGGCAACGACAGGATCTCCTATTGGGAGGCGAGTATCTCATGTCGGATGCACTATTCCATCTTTATTGCATCCCTCGATCCCTCACAATGACGAATTAACACAGAAATTGCGTCGCTATGAAATACTATATGTTCGATGACTTCTCTTTCTAAATCGAGGAGCGTTTCTATGGCAACGACAGGATCTCCTATTGGGAGGCGAGTATCTCATGTCGGATGCACTATTCCTTCTTTATTGCATCCGTGGATCCCTCACAATGACGAATTAACACAGAAATTGCGTCGCTATGAAGTACTATACGTTCTATGCCTTCTCTTTCTAAATCGAGGAATGATCCTATGGCAACGAAAGGATCTCCAATTGGGAGGCGAGTATCTCTTTTCGGATGCACTATTCCTTCTCTATTGCATCCGTCGATCCCTCACAATGACGAATTAACACAGAAATTCGTCGCTATGAAATACTATAGGTTCTATGCCTTCTCTTTCTAAATCGAGGAACGATCCTATGGCAACGAAAGGATCTCCTATTTGGAGGCGAGTATCTCTTTTCGGATGCACTATTCCTTCTGTATTGCATCCGTCGATCATTCTCAATGACGAATTAACACAGAAATTGCGTCGATATGAAATAATATAGGTTCTATGACCTCTCTTTCTAAATCGAGGAGCGTTTCTATGGCAACGACAGGATCTCCTATTGGGAGACGAGTATCTCATGTCGGATGCACTATTCCTTCTTTATTGCATCCGTTGATCCCTCACAATGACGAATTAACACAGAAATTGCGTCGCTATGATATACTATAGGTTCTATGACTTCACTTTCTAAATCGAGGAGCGTTCCTATGGCAATGACAGGATCTCCTATTGGGAGGCGAGTATCTCATGTCGGATGCACTATTCCTTCTCAATTCCATCCGTCTATCCCTCACAATGACGAATTAACACAGAAATTGCGTCGCTATGAAATACTATAGGTTCTACGACTTCTCTTTCTAAATCGAGGAGCGTTTCTATGGCAACGACAGGATCTCCTGTTGGGACGCGAGTATCTCATGTCGGATGCACTATTCCTTCTTTATTGCATCCGTCGATCCCTCACAATGACGAATTATCACAGAAATTGCGTCGCTATGAAATACTATAGGTTCTATGACCTCTCTTTCTAAATCGAGGAGCGTTTCTATGGCAACGACAGGATCTCCTATTGGGAGACGAGTATCTCATGTCGGATGCACTATTCCTTCTTTATTGCATCCGTTGATCCCTCACAATGACGAATTAACACAGAAATTGCGTCGCTATGATATACTATAGGTTCTATGACTTCACTTTCTAAATCGAGGAGCGTTCCTATGGCAACGACAGGATCTCCTATTGGGAGGCGAGTATCTCATGTCGGATGCACTATTCCTTCTTTATTCCATCCGTCGATCCGTAACAATAACAAATTAACACAGAAATTGCTTCGCTATGAAATACTATAAGTTCTACGTCTTCTCTTTATAATCGAGGAGCGTTCCTATGGCAACGGCACGATCTCCTATTGGGAGGCGAGTATCTCATGTCGGATGCACTATTCCTTCTTTATTGCATCCGTCGATTCCTCACAATGACGAATTAACACAGATATTGCGTCGCTATGATATAATATAGGTTCTATGACTGCTCTTTCTATATCGAGGAGCGTTTCTATGGCAACGACAGGATCTCCTATTGGGAGGCGGGAATCTCATGTCGTATGCAATATTCCTTCTTTATTGCATCCGTCGATCCCTCACAATGACGAATTAACACAGAAATTGCGTCGCTATGAAATACTATATGTTCTATGACTTCTCTTTCTAAATCGAGGAGCGTTTCTATGGCAACGACAGGATCTCCTATTGCATCCGTCGATCCCTCACAATGACGAATTAACACAGAAATTGCGTCGCTATGAAATAATATAGGTTCTATGACTGCTCTTTCTATATCGAGGAGCGTTTCTATGGCAACGACAGGATCTCCTATTGGGAGGCGAGTATCTCATGTCGGATGCACTGTTCCTTCATTATTGCGTCCGTCGATCCCTCACAATGACGAATTAACACAGAAATTGAGTCGCTATGAAATACTATAGGTTCTGTGACTTCTCTTTCTAAATCGAGTAGCGTTTCAATGGCAACGACAGGATCTCCTATTGGGAGGCGAGTATCTCATGTCGGAGCACTATTCCTTCTTTGTTGCATCTGTCGATCCCTCGCAATGACGAATTAACACAAAAATTGCGTCGCTATGAAATACTATAGGTTCTATGCCTTCTCTTTCTATATCGAGGAGCGTTTCAATGGCAACGACAGGATCTCCTATCGGGAGGCGAGAATCTCATGTCGGATGCACTATTCCTTCTTTATTGCATCCGTCGATCCCTCTCAATGTCGAATTAACACAGAAATTGCGTCGCTATGAAATACTGTGGGTTCTATGTGTTCTCTTTCTAAATCCAGGAGCGTTATTATGGCAACGACAGGATCTCCTATTGGGAGGCGAGTAACTCATGTCGGATGCACTATTCCTTCTTTATTGCATCCGTCGATTCCTCACAATGACGAATTAACACAGATATTGCGTCGCAATGAAATACTATATGTTCTATGACTTCTCTTTCTAAATCGAGGAGCGTTTCAATGGCAATTACAGGATCTCCTATTGGGAGGCGTCACTATTCCTTCTCAATTGCATCCGTCGATCCCTCACAATGACGAATTAACACAGAAATTGCGTCGCTATGAAATAATATAGGTTCTATGACTTCTCTTACTATATCGAGGAGCGTTTCTATGGCAACGACAGGATCTCCTATTGGGAGGCGGGAATCTCATGTCGGATGCACTATTCCTTCTTTATTGCATCCGTCGATCCCTCACAATGACGAATTAACACAGAAATTGCGTCGCTATGAAATAATATAGGTTCTACGACTTTCCTTTCTAAATCCAGGAGCGTTTCTATGGCAACGACAGGATCTCCTATAGAGAGGCGAGTATCTCATGTTGGATGCACTATTCCTTCTTTATTGCATCCGTCGATCCCTCACAATGTCGAATTAACACATAAATTGCGTCGCTATGAAATACTATAGGTTCTATGACTTCTCTTTCTAAATCGAGGAGCGTTTCTAGGGCAACGACAGGATCTCCTATTGTGAGGCGAGTATCTCATGTCGGATGCACTATTCCATCTTTATTGCATCCCTCGATCCCTCACAATGACGAATTAACACAGAAATTGCGTCGCTATGAAATACTATATGTTCGATGACTTCTCTTTCTAAATCGAGGAGCGTTTCTATGGCAACGACAGGATCTCCTATTGGGAGGCGAGTATCTCATGTCGGATGCACTATTCCTTCTTTATTGCATCCGTGGATCCCTCACAATGACCAATTAACACAGAAATTGCGTCGCTATGAAATACTATACGTTCTATGCCTTCTCTTTCTAAATCGAGGAATGATCCTATGGCAACGAAAGGATCTCCTATTGGGAGGCGAGTATCTCTTTTCGGATGCACTATTCCTTCTCTATTGCATCCGTCGATCCCTCACAGTAACGAATTAACACAGAAATTGCGTCGCTATGAAATACTATATGTTCTATGCGTTCTCTTTCTAAATCGAGGAACGATCCTATGGAAACGAAAGGATCTCCAATTGGGAGGCGAGTATCTCTTTTCGGATGCACTATTCCTTCTCTATTGCATCCGTCGATCCCTCACAATGACGAATTAACACAGAAATTCGTCGCTATGAAATACTATAGGTTCTATGCCTTCTCTTTCTAAATCGAGGAACGATCCTATGGCAACGAAAGGATCTCCTATTGGGAGGCGAGTATCTCTTTTCGGATGCACTATTCCTTCTGTATTGCATCCGTCGATCCCTCTCAATGACGAATTAACACAGAAATTGCGTCGATATGAAATAATATAGGTTCTATGTCTTCTCTTTCTAAATCGAGGAGCGTTTCTATGGCAACGACAGGATCTCATATTGGGAGGCGAGTATCTCATGTCGGATGCTCTATTCCTTCTCAATTGCATCCGTCTATCCCTCACAATGACGAATTAACACAGAAATTGCGTCGCTATGAAATACTATAGGTTCTACGACTTCTCTTTCTTAATCGAGGAGCGTTTCTATGGCAACGACAGGATCTCCTGTTGGGACGCGAGTATCTCATGTCGAATGCACTATTCCTTCTTTATTGCATCCGTCGATCCCTCACAATGACGAATTATCACAGAAATTGCGTCGCTATGAAATACTATAGGTTCTATGACCTCTCTTTCTAAATCGAGGAGCGTTTCTATGGCAACGACAGGATCTCCTATTGGGAGGCGAGTATCTCATGTCGGATGCACTATTCCTTATTTATTCCATCCGTCGATCCGTAACAATGACAAATTAACACAGAAATTGCTTCGCTATGAAATACTATAAGTTCTACGTCTGCTCTTTATAATCGAGGAGCGTTCCTATGGCAACGGCACGATCTCCTATTGGGAGGCGAGTATCTCATGTCGGATGCACTATTCCTTCTTTATTGCATCCGTCGATTCCTCACAATGACGAATTAACACAGATATTGCGTCGCTATGAAATAATATAGGTTCTATGACTGCTCTTTCTATATCGAGGAGCGTTTCTATGGCAACGACAGGATCTCCTATTGGGAGACGGGAATCTCATGTCGGATGCAATATTCCTTCTTTATTGCATCCGTCGATCCCTCACAATGACGAATTAACACAGAAATTGCGTCGCTATGAAATACTATATGTTCTATGACTTCTCTTTCTAAATCGAGGAGCGTTTCTATGGCAACGACAGGATCTCCTATTGCATCCGTCGATCCCTCACAATGACGAATTAACACAGAAATTGCGTCGCTATGAAATACTATAGATTCTATGACTTCTCTTTCTAAATCGAGTTGCGCTTCTATGGCAACGACAGGATCTGCTATTGGGAGGCGAGTATCTCATGTCGGATGCACTATTCAGTCTTTATTGCATCCGTCGATCCCTCACAATGACGAATTAACACAGAAATTGCGTCGCTATGAAATACTATAGGTTCTATGACTTCCCTTTCTAAATCGAGGTGCGTTTCTATGGCAACGACAGGATCTCCTATTGGGAGGCGAGTATCTCATGTCGGATGCACTATTCCTTCTTTATTGTATCCGTCAATCCCTAACAATGACGAATTAACACAGAAATTGCTTCGCTATGAAATACTACAAGTTCTGTGACTCCTCTTTCTAAATCGAGGAGCGTTTCTATGGCAACGACAGGGTCTCCTATTGGGAGGCGAGTATCTCACGTCGGATGCACTATTCCTTCTTTATTGCATCCGTCAATCCCTCACAATAACGAATTAACACAGAAAATGCGTCGCTATGAAATACTATAGGTTCTATGCCTTCTCTTTCAAAATTGAGGAACGATCCTATGGCAACAAAAGGATCTCCTATTGGGAGGCGAGTACCTCTTTTCGGATGCACCATTCCTTCTCTATTGCATCCGTCGATCCCTCACAATGACGAATTAAGACCGAAATTGCGTCGCTATGAAATAATATAGGTTCTATGACTTCTCTTTCTAAATCGAGGAGCGTTTCTATGGCAACGACATGATCTCCTATTGGGAGGCGAGTATCTCATGTCGGATGCACTATTCCTTATTTATTGCATCCGTCGATCCCTAACAATGACGAATTAACACAGAAATTGCTTCGCTATGAAATACTATAAGTTCTGTGACTTCTCTTTCTAAATCGAGGAGCGTTTCTATGGCAACGACAGGATCTCCTATTGGGAGGCGCTTATCTCATGTCGGATGCACTATGCCTTCTTTATTGCATCCGTCAATCCCTCACAATGACTTATTAACACAGAAATTGCGTTGCTATGAAATACTATAGGTTCTATGACTTCTCTTTCTAAATCGTGGAGCGTTTCTATATCAACGACAGGATCTCCTATTGGGAGGCGAGTATCTCATGTCGGATGCACTATTCCTTCCTTATAGCATCCGTCTATTCCTAACAATGATGAATTAACACAAAAATTCCTTCGCTATGAAATACTATATGTTCTACACCTTCTCTTTCCAAGTCGAGGAACGATCCTATGGCAACGAAATGATCTCCTATTGGGAGGCGAGTATCTCCTTTCGGATGCACTATTCCTTCTGAATTGCATCCGTCGATCCCTCACAATGACGAATTAACACAGAAATTGCGTCGCTATGAAATACTATAGGTTCTATGACCTCTCTTTCTAAATCGAGTCGCGTTTCTATGGCAACGACAGGATCTCCTATTGGGAGACGAGTATCTCATGTAGGATGCACTATTCCTTCTTTATTGCATCCGTCGATCACTGACAATGACGAATTAACACAGAAATTGCGTCGCTATGAAATACTATAGGTTCTATGACTTCACTTTCTAAATCGACGAGCGTTCCTATGGCAATGACAGGATCTCCTTTTAGGAGGCGAGTATCTCATGTCGGATGCACTATTCCTTTTTTATTGCATCCGTCGATCCGTAACAATGACAAATTAACACAGAAATTGCTTCGCTATGAAATACTATAAGTTCTACGTCTTCTCTTTCTAAATCGAGTAGCGTTCCTATGGCAACGACAGGATCTCCGATTGGGAGGCGAGTATCTCATGTCGGATGCACTATTCCTTCTTTATTGCATCCGTCGTTTCCTCACAATGACGAATTAACACAGATATTGCGTCGCAATGAAATACTATATGTTCTATGACTTCTCTTGCTAAATCGAGGAGCGTTTCTATGGCAACGACAGGATCTCCTATTGCATCCGTCGATCCCTCACAATGACGAATTAACACAGAAATTGCGTCGCTATGGAATACTATAGATTCTATGACTTCTCTTACTAAATCGACATGCGCATCTATGGCAACGACAGGATCTCCAATTGGGAGGCGAGTATCTCATGTCGGATGCACTATTCAGTCTTTATTGCATCCGTCGATCCCTCACAATGCCGAATTAACACAGAAATTGCGTCGCTATGAAATACTATAGGTTCTATGACATCTCTTTCTAAATCGAGGTG
The DNA here is from genome assembly GCF_023864275.1 of Schistocerca cancellata. Lineage (NCBI taxonomy): Eukaryota > Metazoa > Arthropoda > Insecta > Orthoptera > Acrididae > Schistocerca > Schistocerca cancellata. Next base: position 958,705,047 of record NC_064628.1, on the reverse strand, counting down.
CGTTTCTATGGCAACGACAGGATCTCCTATTGGGAGGCGAGTATCTCATGTCGGATGCACTATTCCTTCTTTATTGCATCCGTCGATCCCTAACAATGACGAATTAACACAGAAATTGCTTTGCTATGAAATACTACAAGTTCTGTGACTCCTCTTTCTAATTCGAGGAGCGTTTCTATGGCAACGACAGGATCTCTTATTGGGAGGCGAGTATCTCACGTCGGATGCGCTATTCCTTCTTTATTGCATCCGTCAATCCCTCACAATGACGAATTAACACAGAAATTGCGTCGCTATGATATACTATAGGTTCTATGCCTTGTCTTTCTAAATTGAGGAACGATCCTATGGCAACAAAAGGATCTCCTATTGGGAGGCGAGTATCTCCTTTCGGATGCACTATTCCTTCTCAATTGCATCCGTCGATCCCTCACAACGACGAATTAACACAGAAATTGCGTCGCTATGAAATACTATAGGTTCTATGACCTCTCTTTCTAAATCGAGGCGCGTTTCTATGGCAACGACAGAATCTCCTATTGGGAGACGAGTATCTCATGTAGGATGCACTATTCCTTCTTTATTGCATCCGTCGATCACTCACAATGACGAATTAACACAGAAATTGCGTCGCTATGAAATACTATAGGTTCTATGACTTCACTTTCTAAATCGAGGAGCGTTCCTATGGCAACGACAGGATCTCCTTTTGGGAGGCGAGTATCTCATGTCGGATGCACTATTCCTTTTTTATTGCATCCGTCGATCCGTAACAATGACAAATTAACACAGAAATTGCTTCGCTATGAAATACTATAAGTTCTACGTCTTCTCTTTCTAAATCGAGTAGCGTTCCTATGGCAACGACAGGATCTCCTATTGGGAGGCGAGTATCTCATGTCGGATGCACTATTCCTTCTTTATTGCATCCGTCGGTTCCTCACAATGACGAATTAACACAGATATTGCGTCGCAATGAAATACTATATGTTCTATGACTTCTCTTTCTAAATCGAGGAGCGCTTCTATGGCAACGACAGGATCTCCTATTGCATCCGTCGATCCCTCACAATGACGAATTAACACAGAAATTGCGTCGCTAATAAATACTATAGATTCTATGACTTCTCTTTCTAAATCGACATGCGCATCTATGGCAACGACAGGATCTCCTATTGGGAGGCAAGTATCTCATGTCGGATGCACTATTCCTTCCTTATTGCATCCGTCTATCCCTAACAATGATGAATTAACACAGAAATTGCTTCGCTATGAAATACTATAAGTTCTATGACTTCTCTTTCTAAATCGAGGATCGTTTCTTTGGCAACGACAGGATCTCCTATTGGGAGGCGAGCATCTCATTTCGGATTCATTATTCCTTCTTTATTGCATCCGTCGATTCCTCACAATGACGAATTAACACAGAAATTGCGTCGCTATGAAATACTATATGTTCTATGATTTCTCTTTCCAAATCGAGGAACGATCCTATGGCAACGAAAGGATCTCCTATTGGGAGGCGAGTATCTCTTTTCGGATGCACTATTCCATCTCTATTGCATCTGTCAATCCCTCACAATGACGAATTAACACAGAAATTTCGTCGCTATGAAATAATATAGGTTCTATGACTTCTCTTTCTAAATCGAGGAGCGTTTCTATGGCAACGACAGGATCACCTATTGGGAGGCGAGTATCTCATGTCGGATGCACTATTCCTTCTTTATTGCATCCGTCGATCCCTCACAATGCCGAATTAACACAGAAATTGCGTCGCTATGAAATACTACAGGTTCTATGACTTCTCTTTCTAAATCGAGGAGCGTTTCTATGGCAACGACCTGATCTCCTATAGGCAGGCGAGTATCTCATGTCGGATGCACTATTCCTTCTTTATTGCATCCGTCGATCCCCAACAATGATGAATTAACACAGAAATTGCGTCGCTATGAAATACTATAGGTTCTATGACTTCTCTTTTTAAATCGAGGAGCCTTTCGTTCGCAACGAAAGGATCTCCTATTGGGAGACGATATTTCATGTCGGATGCACTATTCCTTCTTTATTGCATCCGTCGATCCCTAACAATGACGAATTAACACAGAAATTCCTTCGCTATGATATACTATAAGTACTATGACTTCTCTTTCTAAATCGAGGAGCTTTTCTATGGCAACGACAGGTTCTCCTATTGGTTGTCGAGTATCTCAAGTCGGATGCACTATTCCTTCTCAATTGCATCCGTCGATCCCTCACAATGACGAATTAACACAGAAATTGCGTCGCTATGAAATACTATAGGTTCTATGACTTCTCTTTCTAAATCGAGGAGCGTTTCTATGGCAACGACAGGATCTCCTATTGGGAGGCGAGTATCTCATGTCGGATGCACTATTCCTTCTTTATTGCATCCGTCGATCCCACACAATGACGAATTAACACAGAAATTGCGTCGCTATGAATAACTATAGGTTCTATGACCTCTCTTTCTAAATCGAGGAGCGTTTCTATGGCAACGACAGGATCTCCTATTGGGAGACGAGTATCTCATGTCGCATGCACTATTCCTTCTGTATTGCATCCGTCGATCCCTAACAATGATGGATTAACACAGATATTGCTTCGCTATGAAGTACTAAATGTTCTATGATTTCTCTTTCTAAATCGAGTAGCGTTTCTATGACAACGACAGAATCTCCTATAGGGAGGCGAGCATCTCTTGTCGGATGCACTATTCCTTCCTTATTGCATCCGTCGATCCCTCACAATGACGAATTAACACAGAAATTGCGTCGCTATGAAATAATATAGGTTCTATGACTTCTCTTTCTAAATGGAGGAGCGTTTCTATGGCAACGACAGGGTCTCCTATTGGGAGGCGCGTATCTCATGTCTGATGCACTATGCCTTCTTTATTGCATCCGTCAATCCCTCACAATGACGAATTAACACAGAAATTGCGTTGCTATGAAATACTATAGGTTCTATGACTTCTCTTTCTAAATCGAGGAGCGTTTCTATAACAACGACAGGATCTCCTATTGGGTGGCGAGTATGTCATGTCGGATCCACTATTCCTTCTTTATTGCATCCGTCGATCCCTCACAATGACGAATTAACACAGAAATTGCGTCGCTATGAAATACTATAGGTTCTATGACCTCTCTTTCTAAATCGAGGAGCGTTTCTATAGCAACGACAGGATCTCCTATTGGGAGGCGAGTATCTCATGTCGGATGCACTATTCCTTCTTTATTGCATCCGTCGATCCGTAACAATGACAAATTAACACAGAAATTGCTTCGCTATGAAATACTATAATTTCTACGTCTTCTCTTTCTAAATCGAGTAGCGTTCCTATGGCAACGACAGGATCTCCTATTGGGAGGCGAGTATCTCATGTCGGATGCACTATTCCTTCTTTATTGCATCCGTTGTTTCCTCACAATGACGAATTAACACAGATATTGCGTCGCAATGAAATACTATATGTTCTATGACTTCTCTTTCTAAATCGAGGAGCGTTTCTATGGCAACGACAGGATCTCCTATTGCATCCGTCGATCCCTCACAATGACGAATTAACACAGAAATTGCGTCGCTATGAAATACTATAGATTCTATGACTTCTCTATCTAAATCGAGATGCGCATCTATGGCAACGACAGGATCTCCTATTGTGAGACGAGTATTTCATGTCGGATGCACTATTCAGTCTTTATTGCATCCGTCGATCCCTCACAATGACGAATTAACACAGAAATTGCGTCGCTATGAAATACTATAGGTTCTATGACATCTCTTTCTAAATCGAGGTGCGTTTCTATGGCAACGACAGGATCTCCTATTGGGAGGCAAGTATCTCATGTCGGATGCACTATTCCTTCTTTATTGCATCCGTCGATCACTAAGAATGACGAATTAACACAGAAATTGCTTCGCTATGAAATACTACAAGTTCTGTGACTCTCTTTCTAATTCGAGGAGCGTTTCTATGGCAACGACAGGATCTCCTATTGGGAGGCGAGTATCTCATGTTGGATGCACTATGCCTTCTTTATTGCATCCGTCAATCCCTCACAATGACGAATTAACACAGAAATTGCGTTGCTATGAAATACTATAGGTTCTATGCCTTCTCTTTCTAAATTGAGGAACGGTCCTATGGCAACAAAAGGATCTCCTATTGGGAGGCGAGTATCAGTTTTCGGATGCACTATTCCTTCTCTATTGCATCCGTCGATCCCTCACAATGACGAATTAAGAACGAAATTGCGTCGCTATGGAATAATATAGGTTCTATGACTTCTCTTTCTAAATCGAGGAGCGTTTCTATGGCAACGACAGGATCTCCTATTGGGAGGCGAGTATCTCATGTTGGATGCACTATGCCTTCTTTATTGCATCCGTCAATCCCTCACAATGTCGAATTAACACAGAAATTGCGTTGCTATGAAATACTATAGGTTCTATGACTTCTCTTTCTAAGTCGAGGAGCGTTACTATAGCAACGACAGGATCTCCTATTGGGTGGCGAGTATCTCATGTCGGATGCACTATTCCTTGTTTATTGCATCCGACGATCCCTCACAATGACGAATTAACACAAAAATTGCGTCGCTATGAAACACTATAGGTTCTATGATTTCTCTTTCTAAATCGAGGAGCGTTTCTATGGCAACGACAGGATCTCCTATTGGGAGTTGAGTATCTCATGTCGGATGCACTATTCCTTCTTTATTGCATCCGTCGATCCCTCACAATGACGAATTAACACAGAAATTGCGTCGCTATGAAATACTATAGGTTCTATGACTTCTCTTTCTACATCGAGGAGCGTTTCTATGGCAACGACATGATCTCCTATTAGGAGGCGAGTATCTCATGTCGGATGCACTATTCCTTCCTTATTGCATCCGTCTATCCCTAACAATGATGAATTAACACAGAAATTGCTTCGCTATGAAATACTATATGTTCTATGACTTCACTTTCTAAATCGATGAGCGTTTCTATGGCAACGACAGGATCTCCTATTGGGAGGCGAGTATATCATGTCGGATTCACTATTCCTTCTTTACTGCATCCGTCGATTCCTCACAATGACGAATTAACACAAAAATTGCGTCGCTATGAAGTACTATATGTACTATGCCTCCTCTTTCCAAATCGAGGAACGATCCTATGGCAACGAAAGGATCTCCTATTGGGAGGCGAGTATCTCTTTTCGGATGCACTATTCCATCTCTATTGCATCTGTCAATCCCTCACAATGACGAACTAACACAGAAATTGCGTCGCTATGAAATACTATAAGTTCTATGACTTCTCTTTCTAAATCGAGGAGCGTTTCTATGGCAACGAAAGGATCTCCTATTGGGAGGCGAGTACCTCATGTCGGATGAACTATCCCTTCTTTATTGCATCCGTCGATCCCTCACAATGACGAATTAACACAGAAATTGCGTCGCTATGAAATACTATAGGTTCTATGACTTCTCTTTTTAAATCGAGGAGCCTTTCGTTCGCAACGAAATTATCTCCTATTGGAAGGCGATATTTCGTGTCGGATGCACTATTCCTTCTTTATTGCATCCGTCGATCCCTAACAATGACGAATTAACACAGAAATTCCTTCGCTATGATATACTATAAGTACTATGACTTCTCTTTCTAAATCGAGGAGCGTTTCTATGGCAACGACAGGTTCTCCTATTGGGAGTCGAGTATCTCATGTCGGATGCACTATTCCTTCTTTAATGCATCCGTCGATCCCTCACAATGACGAATTAACACAGAAATTGCGTCGCTATGAAATACTATAGGTTCTATGCCTTCTCTTTCTAAATCGACGAACGATCCTATGGCAACGAAAGGGTCTCCTATTGGGAGGCGAGTATCTCTTTTCGGATGCACTATTCCTTCCTTATTGCATCCGCCGATCCCTCACAATGACGAATTAACACAGAAATTGCGTCGCTATGAAATAATATAGGTTCTATGACTTCTCTTTCTAAATCCAGGAGCGTTTGTATGGCAACGACAGGATCTCCTATTGAGAGGCGAGTATCTCATGTTGGATGCACTATTCCTTCTTTATTGCATCCGTCGATCAGTCACAATGTCGAACTAACACATAAATTGCGTCGCTATGAAATACTATAGGTTCTATGACGTCTCTTTCTAAATCGAGGAGCGTTTCTATGGCAACAACAGGATCTCCTATTGGGAGGCGAGTATCTCATGTCGGATGCACTATTCCTTCTTTATTGCATCCGTCGATCCCTCACAATGACGAATTAACACAGCAATTGCGTCGCTATGAAATACTATATGTTCTATGCTTTCTCTTTCTAAATCGAGGAACGATCCTATGGAAAGGAAAGGATCTCCAATTGGGAGGCGAGTATCTTATGTCAGATGCACTATCCCTCCATTATTACATTCGTCGATACCTCCCACTGACGAATTACCACAGAAATTGCGTCGCTATGAAATACTAAAGGTTCTATGCCTTCACTTTCTAAATCGATTAACGATCCTATGGCAACGAAAGGATGTCCTATTGGGAGGCGAGTATCTCTTTTCGGATGCACTATTCCTTCTGTATTGCATCCGTCGATCCCTCACAATGACGAATTAACACAGAAATTGCGTCGATATGAAATAATATAGGTTCTATGACTTCTCTTTCTAAATCAAGGTGCGTTTCAATGGCAACGACAGGATCTGCTATTGGGAGGCGAGTATCTCATGTCGGATGCACTATTCCTTCTTTATTGCATCCGTCGATCCCTCACAATGACGAATTAACACAGAAATTGCGTCGCTATGAAATACTATAGGTTCTATGTCTTCTCTTTCTAAATCGAGGAGCGTTTCTATGGCAACGACAGGATCTCCTATTGGGAGGCGAGTATCTCATGTAGGATGCACTGTTCCTTCTTTATTGCATCCGTCGATCCCTCACAATGACGAATTAACACAGAAATTGCGTCGCTATGAAATAATATAGGTTCTATGACCTCTCTTTCTAAATGGAGGAGCGTTTCTATGGCAACGACAGGATCTCCTATTGGGAGGCGAGTACCTCATGTCGGATGAACTATCCCTTCTTTATTGCATCCGTCGATCCCTCACAATGACGAATTAACACAGAAATTGCGTCGCTATGAAATACTATAGGTTCTATGACTTCTCTTTTTAAATCGAGGAGCCTTTCGTTCGCAACGAAAGGATCTCCTATTGGGAGGCGATATTTCGTGTCGGATGCACTATTCCTTCTTTATTGAATCCGTCGATCCCTAACAATGACGAATTAACACAGAAATTCCTTCGCTATGATATACTATAAGTACTATGACTTCTCTTTCTAAATAGAGGAGCGTTTCTATGGCAACGACAGGTTCTCCTATTGGGAGTCGAGTATCTCATGTCGGATGCACTATTCCTTCTTTATTGCATCCGTCGATCCCTCACAATGACGAATTAACACAGAAATTGCGTCGCTATGAAATACTATAGGTTCTATGAATTCTCTTTCTAAATCGACGAACGATCCTATGGCAACGAAAGGGTCTCCTATTGGGAGGCGAGTATCTCTTTTCGGATGCACTATTCCTTCCTTATTGCATCCGTCGATCCCTCACAATGACGAATTAACACAGAAATTGCGTCGCTATGAAATACTATATGTTCGATGACTTCTCTTTCTAAATCGAGGAGCGTTTCTATGGCAACGAAAGGATCTCCTATTGGGAGGCGAGTATCTCTTTTCGGATGCACTATTCCTTCTCCATGCATCCGTCGATCCCTCACAGTAACGAATTAACATAGAAATTGCGTCGCTATGAAATATTATAGGTTCTATGACTTCTCCTTCTAAATCGAGGAGCGTTTCTATGGCAACGACAGGATCTCCTATTGGGAGGCGAGTATCTCATGTCGGATGCACTATTCCTTCTTTATTGCATCCGTCGTTTCCTCACAATGATGAATTAACACAGATATTGCGTCGCTATGACATACTATAGGTTCTATGACTTCTCTTTCTTAATTGAGGAGCGTTTCTATGGCAACGACAGGATCTGCTATTGGGAGGCGAGTATCTCATGTCGGATGCACTATTCCTTCTTTATTGCATCCGTCGATCCCTCACAATGACGAATTAACACAGAAATTGCGTCGCTATGAAATACTATATGTTCTATGCGTTCTCTTTCTAATTCGAGGAACGATCCTATGGAAACGAAAGGATCTCCAATTGGGAGGCGAGTATCTCTTTTCGGATGCACTATTCCTTCTGTATTGCATCCGTCGATCCCTCACAATGACGAATTAACACACAAATTGCGTCGCTATGAAATACTGTAGCTTCTATGACTTCTCTTTCTAAATCGAGAAGCGTTTCTATGGCAACGACAGGATCTGCTATTGGGAGGCGAGTATCTCATGTCGGATGCACTACTCCTTCTTTATTGCATCCGTCGATCCGTCACAATGACGAATTACCACAGAAATTGCGTCGCTATGAAATACTATAGGTTCTATGCCTTCACTTTCTAAATCGATTAACGATCCTATGGCAACGAAAGGATGTCCTATTGGGAGGCGAGTATCTCTTTTCGGATGCACTATTCCTTCTGTATTGCATCCGTCGATCCCTCACAATGACGAATTAACACAGAAATTGCGTCGATATGAAATAATATAGGTTCTATGACTTCTCTTTCTAAATCAAGGTGCGTTTCAATGGCAACGACAGGATCTGCTATTGGGAGGCGAGTATCTCATGTCGGATGCACTATTCCTTCTTTATTGCATCCGTCGATCCCTCACAATGACGAATTAACACAGAAATTGCGTCGCTATGAAATACTATAGGTTCTATGTCTTCTCTTTCTAAATCGAGGAGCGTTTCTATGGCAACGACAGGATCTCCTATTGGGAGGCGAGTATCTCATGTAGGATGCACTGTTCCTTCTTTATTGCATCCGTCGATCCCTCACAATGACGAATTAACACAGAAATTGCGTCGCTATGAAATAATATAGGTTCTATGACCTCTCTTTCTAAATGGAGGAGCGTTTCTATGGCAACGACAGGATCTCCTATTGGGAGGCGAGTACCTCATGTCGGATGAACTATCCCTTCTTTATTGCATCCGTCGATCCCTCACAATGACGAATTAACACAGAAATTGCGTCGCTATGAAATACTATAGGTTCTATGACTTCTCTTTTTAAATCGAGGAGCCTTTCGTTCGCAACGAAAGGATCTCCTATTGGGAGGCGATATTTCGTGTCGGATGCACTATTCCTTCTTTATTGAATCCGTCGATCCCTAACAATGACGAATTAACACAGAAATTCCTTCGCTATGATATACTATAAGTACTATGACTTCTCTTTCTAAATAGAGGAGCGTTTCTATGGCAACGACAGGTTCTCCAATTGGGAGTCGAGTATCTCATGTCGGATGCACTATTCCTTCTTTATTGCATCCGTCGATCCCTCACAATGACGAATTAACACAGAAATTGCGTCGCTATGAAATACTATAGGTTCTATGAATTCTCTTTCTAAATCGACGAACGATCCTATGGCAACGAAAGGGTCTCCTATTGGGAGGCGAGTATCTCTTTTCGGATGCACTATTCCTTCTCCATGCATCCGTCGATCCCTCACAGTAACGAATTAACATAGAAATTGCGTCGCTATGAAATACTATAGGTTCTATGACTTCTCCTTCTAAATCGAGGAGCGTTTCTATGGCAACGACAGGATCTCCTATTGGGAGGCGAGTATCTCATGTCGGATGCACTATTCCTTCTTTATTGCATCCGTCGTTTCCTCACAATGATGAATTAACACAGATATTGCGTCGCTATGACATACTATAGGTTCTATGACTTCTCTTTCTTAATTGAGGAGCGTTTCTATGGCAACGACAGGATCTGCTATTGGGAGGCGAGTATCTCATGTCGGATGCACTATTCCTTCTTTATTGCATCCGTCGATCCCTCACAATGACGAATTAACACAGAAATTGCGTCGCTATGAAATACTATATGTTCTATGCGTTCTCTTTCTAATTCGAGGAACGATCCTATGGAAACGAAAGGATCTCCAATTGGGAGGCGAGTATCTCTTTTCGGATGCACTATTCCTTCTGTATTGCATCCGTCGATCCCTCACAATGACGAATTAACACACAAATTGCGTCGCTATGAAATACTGTAGCTTCTATGACTTCTCTTTCTAAATCGAGAAGCGTTTCTATGGCAACGACAGGATCTGCTATTGGGAGGCGAGTATCTCATGTCGGATGCACTACTCCTTCTTTATTGCATCCGTCGATCCGTCACAATGACGAATTACCACAGAAATTGCGTCGCTATGAAATACTATAGGTTCTATGCCTTCACTTTCTAAATCGATTAACGATCCTATGGCAACGAAAGGATCTCCTATTGGGAAGCGAGTATCTCTTTTCGGATGCACTATTCCTTCTGTATTGCATCCGTCGATCCCTCACAATGACGAATTAACACAGAAATTGCGTCGCTATGAAATAATATAGGTTCTATGACTTCTCTTTCTAAATCGAGGAGCGTTTCTATGGCAACGACAGGATCTCCTATTGGGAGGCGAGTATCTCATGTCGGATGCACTATTCCTTCTTTTTGCATCCGTCGATCCCTCACAATGACGAATTAACACAGAAATTGCGTCGCTATGAGATACTATAGGTTCTATGCCTTCTCTTTCTAAATCGAGGAACGATCCTATGGCAACGAAAGGATCTCCTATTGGGAGGCGAGTATCTCTTTTCGGATGCACTATTCCTTCTTTATTGCATCCGTCGATCCCTCACAATAACGAATTAACATAGAAATTGCGTCGCTATGAAATAATATAGGTTCTATGACTTCTCTTTCTAAATCGAGGAGCGTTTCAATGGCAACGACAGGATCGCCTATTGGGAGGCGAGTATTTCATGTCGGAGCACTATTCCTTCTTTATTGCATCTGTCGATCCCTCACAATGACGAATTAACACAGAAATTGCGTCGCTATGATATACTATAGGTTCTATGACTTCTCTTTCTAAATCGAGGAGCGTTTCAATTGCAACGACAGGATCTCCTATGGGGAGGCGAGTATCTCATGTCGGATACACTATCCCTTCCTTATTGCATCCGTCGATCCCTCACAATGACGAATTAACACAGAAATTGCGTCGCTATGAAATACTATACGTTCTACGCCTTTTCTTTCTAAATCGGGGAACGATCCTATGGCAACGACAGGATCTCCTATGGGGAGGCGAGTATCTCATGTCGGATGCACTATTCCTTCTTTATTGCATCCGTCGATCCCTAACAATGATGGATTACCACAGAAATTGCGTCGCTATGAAATACTGTAGGTTCTATGACTTCTCTTTCTAAATCGAGGAGCGTTTCTATTGCAGCGAAAAGATCTCCTATTGGGAGGAGAGTATCTCATGTCGGATGCAATATCCCTCCTTTATTTCATCTGTCGTTCCCTCACAATGACGAATTAACACAGAAATTGCGTCGCTATGAAATACTATAGGTTCTATGCCTTCTCTTTCTAAATCGAGGAACGATCCTATGGCAACGAAAGGATCTCCTTTTGGGAGGCGAGTATCTATTTTCGGATGCACTATTCCTTCTCTATTGCATCCGTCGATCCCTCACAATGACGAATTAACACAGAAATTGCGTCGCTATGAAATAATATAGGTTCTATGACTTCTCTTTCTAAATCGAGGAGCGTTTCTATAGCAGCGACAGGATCTCTTATTGGGAGGCGAGTATCTCATGTCGGATGCACTATTCCTTCTTTATTGCATCCGTCGATCCCTCACAATGACGAATTAACACAGAAATTGCGTCGCTATGAAATACTATAAGTTCTATGCCTTCTGTTTCTAAATCGAGGAACGATGCTATGGCAACGAAAGGATCTCCTATTGGGAGGGGAGTATCTGTTTTCGGATGCACTATTCCTTCTTTATTGCATCCGTCGATCCCTAACAATGATGGATTACCACAGAAATTGCGTCGCTATGAAATACTATAGGTTCTATGCCTTCTCTTTCTAAATCGAGGAACGATCCTATGGCAACGAAAGGATCTCCTTTTGGGAGGTGAGTATCTATTTTCGGATGCACTATTCCTTCTCTATTGCATCCGTCGATCCCTCACAATGACGAATTAACACAGAAATTGCGTCGCTATGAAATAATATAGGTTCTATGACTTCTCTTTCTAAATCGAGGAGCGTTTCTATAGCAGCGACAGGATCTCTTATTGGGAGGCGAGTATCTCATGTCGGATGCACTATTCCTTCTTTATTGCATCCGTCGATCCCTCAGAATGACGAATTAACACAGAGATTGCGTCGCTATGAAATACTATAGGATCTATGTCTTCTCTTTCAAAATCGAGGATCGATCCTATGGCAACGAAAGGATCTCCTATTGGGAGGTGAGTATCTCATGTCGGATGCACTATTCCTTCTTTATTGCATCCGTCGATCCCTCAGAATGACGAATTAACACAGAAATTGCGCCGCTATGAAATACTATACGTTCTATGACTTCTCTTTCTCAATCGAGGAACAATCCTATGGCAACGTAAGGATCTCCTACTGGGAGGCGAGTATCTCTTTTCGGATGCACTATTCCTTCTCATTTGCATCCGTCGATCCCTCACAATGACGAATTAACACAGAAATTGCTTCGCTATGAAATACTATAGGTTCAATGCCTTCTCTTTCTAAATCGAGGAACGATCCTATGGCAACGAAAGGATCTCCTATTGGGAGGCAAGTATCTCATGTCGGATGCACAATTCCATCATTATTGCATCCGTCGATCCCTGACAATGACGAATTAACACAGAAATTGCGTCGCTATGAAATACTACAGATTCTATGACTTCTCTTTCTAAATCGAGGAGCGTTTCTATGGCAACGACAGGATCTAATATTGGGAGGCGAGTATCTCATGTCGGATGCACTATTCCGTCTTTATTGCATCCGTCGATCCCTCACAATGACGAATTAACACAGAAATTGCGTCGCTATGAAATACTATAAGTTCTATGCCTTCTGTTTCTAAATCGAGGAACGATGCTATGGCAACGAAAGGATCTCCTATTGGGAGGGGAGTATCTGTTTTCGGATGCACTATTCCTTCTTTATTGCATCCGTCGATCCCTAACAATGATGGATTACCACAGAAATTGCGTCGCTATGAAATACTATAGGTTCTATGCCTTCTCTTTCTAAATCGAGGAACGATCCTATGGCAACGAAAGGATCTCCTTTTGGGAGGTGAGTATCTATTTTCGGATGCACTATTCCTTCTCTATTGCATCCGTCGATCCCTCACAATGACGAATTAACACAGAAATTGCGTCGCTATGAAATAATATAGGTTCTATGACTTCTCTTTCTAAATCGAGGAGCGTTTCTATAGCAGCGACAGGATCTCTTATTGGGAGGCGAGTATCTCATGTCGGATGCACTATTCCTTCTTTATTGCATCCGTCGATCCCTCAGAATGACGAATTAACACAGAGATTGCGTCGCTATGAAATACTATAGGATCTATGTCTTCTCTTTCAAAATCGAGGATCGATCCTATGGCAACGAAAGGATCTCCTATTGGGAGGTGAGTATCTCATGTCGGATGCACTATTCCTTCTTTATTGCATCCGTCGATCCCTCAGAATGACGAATTAACACAGAAATTGCGCCGCTATGAAATACTATACGTTCTATGACTTCTCTTTCTCAATCGAGGAACAATCCTATGGCAACGTAAGGATCTCCTACTGGGAGGCGAGTATCTCTTTTCGGATGCACTATTCCTTCTCATTTGCATCCGTCGATCCCTCACAATGACGAATTAACACAGAAATTGCTTCGCTATGAAATACTATAGGTTCAATGCCTTCTCTTTCTAAATCGAGGAACGATCCTATGGCAACGAAAGGATCTCCTATTGGGAGGCAAGTATCTCATGTCGGATGCACAATTCCATCATTATTGCATCCGTCGATCCCTGACAATGACGAATTAACACAGAAATTGCGTCGCTATGAAATACTACAGATTCTATGACTTCTCTTTCTAAATCGAGGAGCGTTTCTATGGCAACGACAGGATCTAATATTGGGAGGCGAGTATCTCATGTCGGATGCACTATTCCGTCTTTATTGCATCCGTCGATCCCTCACAATGACGAATTAACACAGAAATTGCTTCGCTATGAAACTCTATAAGTTCTATGACTTCTGTTACTAAACCGAAGAACGATGCTATGGCAACGACAGGATCTTCTATTGGGAGGCAAGAATCTCATGTCGGATTCACTATTCCTTCTTTATTGCATCTGTCGATCCCTCACAATGACGAATTAACACAGAAATTGCGTCGCTATGAAATACTATAGGATCTATGTCTTCTCTTTCTAAATCGAGGATCGATCCTATGGCAACGAAAGGATCTCTTATTGGGAGGCGAGTATCTCATGTCGGATACACTATTCCTTCTTTATTGCATCCGTCGATCCCTCACAATGACGAATTAACACAGAAATTGCATCGCTGTGAAATACTATATGTTCTATGCCTTCTCTTTCAAAATGGAGGAACGATCCTATGGCAACGAAAGAATCTTCTTTTGGGAGGCGATTATCTCATGTCGGAAGCACTATTCCTCCTTTATTGCATTCGTCGATCCCTCATAATGACGAATTAACACAGAAATAGCGTCGCTATGAAATACTATAAGTTCTACGCATTCTCTTTCTAAATCGAGGAACGTTTCTATGGCAACGACAGGATCTTATATTGAGAGGGGAGTATCTCTTTTTGGATGTAACATTCCTTCTTTTTTGCACCCATCGTTCCGTCACAATGAAGAATTAACACAGAAATTGCGTCGCTATTATATACTATAGGTTCTATGACCTCTCTATCTAAATCGAGGAGCGTTTCTATGCAACAACAGGATCTCCTATTGGGAGACGAGTATCTCATGTCGGATGCACTATTCCTTCTTTATTGCATCCGTCGATCCCTCACAATGTGGAATTAACACAGAAATTGCGTCGCTATGAAATACTATAGGTTATATGTATTCTCTTTCTAAATCGAGGATTAATCCTATGGCAACGAAAGGATCTGATATTGGGAGGCGAGTATCTCTTTTCGGATGCACTATTCCTTCTTTATTGCATCCGGCGATCCCTCACAATGACGCACTAACACAGAAATTGCGTCGCTATGTAATACTATAAGTTCTATGACTTCTCTTTCTAAATCGTGGAGCATTTCTATGGCAACGACGGGAGCTCCTATTGGGAGGCGAGTATCTAATGTCGAATGCACTATTCCTTCTTTATTGCGTCAGTCTATACCTCACAGGGACGAATTAACACAGAAATAGCGTCGCTATGAAATACTATAGGTTCTATGCCTTCTCTTTAAAAATCGAGGAAGATCCAATGGCAACGAAAGGATCTCCTATTGGGAGGCGAGTATCTCTTTTCGGATGCACTAATCCTTCTCTATTGCATCCGTCGATCCCTCACAGTGACGAATTAACACAGAAATTGCGTCCCTATGAAATAATATAGGTTCTATGACTTCTCTTTCTAAATCGTTGAGCGTTTCTATGGCAATGACATGACCTCCTATTGGGAGGCGAGTATCTCATTTTGGATGCACTATTCCTTCTTTATTGCATCTGTCGATCCCTCACAATGACGAATTAACACAGAAACTGCGTCGCTATGAAATACTGTAAGTTCTATGGCTTCTCTTTCTAAATCGAGGAGCGTTTCTATGGCAACGACAGGATCTCCTATTGGGAGGCGAGTACCTCATGTCGGATGCACTATTCCTTCTTTATTGCATATGTCGATCCCTAACAATGACGAATTAACACAGAAATTTCTTCGCTCTGATCTACTATAATTTTTATGACTTCTCTTTCTAGATCGAGGAGCGTTTCTATGGCAACGAGAGGATCTCCAATTGGGAGGCGAGTATCTCATGTCGGATGCACTATTCCTTCTTTATTGCATCCGTCGATCACTCACAATGACGAATTAACACATAAATTGCGTCGCTATGAAATACTATAGGTTCTATGCCTTCTCTTTCTAAATCGTGGAACGATCCTATGGCAACGAAAGGATCTCCTATTGGGAGGTGAGTAGCTCATGTCGGATGCACTATTCCTTCTTTATTGCATCCGTCGATCCCTCACAATGACGAATTAACACAGAAATTTCTTCGCTATGAAATACTATAGGTTCTATGACTTCTCTTTCAAAATCGAGGAGCGTTTCTATGGCAACGACAGGATCTCCAATTGGGAGGAGAGTATCTCATGTCGAATGCACTATTCCTTCTTTATTGCATCCGTTGATCCCTCACAATGACGAATTAACACAGAAATTGCGTCGCTATGAAATACTATAGGTCCTACGCCTTCTCTTTCTAAATCGAGGAACGATCCTATGGCAACGAAAGGATCTCCTATTGGGAGGCGAGTATCTCTTTTCGGATGCACTATTCCTTCTTTATTGCATCCGTCGATCCCTAACAATGACGAATTAACACAGAAATTGCTTCGCTATGAAATACTATAAGTTCTATAACTTCTCTTTCTAAATCGAAGAGCGTTTCTATGGCAACGACAGGTTCTCCTATTGGAAGGCGAGTATCTCATGTCGGATGCACTATTCCTTCTTTATTGCATCCGTCGATCCCTCACAATGACGAATTAACACAGTAATTGCGTCGCTATGAAATACTATAGTTTCTATGCCTTCTCTTTCTAATCGAGGAACGATCCTATGGCAACGAAAGGATCTCCTATTGGGAGGCGAGTATCTCTTTTCGGATGCACTATTCCTTCCCTATTGCATCCGTCGATCCCTCACAATGACGCATTAACACAGAAATTGCGTCCCTATGAAATAATATAGGTTCTATGACTTCTCTTTCTAAATCGACGAGCGTTTCTATGGAAACGACAAGATTTCCTATTGGGAGGCGAGTATCTAGTGTCGGATGCACTATTCCTTCTTTATTGCATCCGTCGATCCCTCACAATGACGAATTAACACAGAAATTGCGTCGCCATGAAATACTATAGGTTCTATGACTTCTCTTTCTAAATCTAGGAGCGTTTCTATGGCAACGACAGGATCTCCTATGGGGAGGCGAGTATCTCATGTTGGATGCACTATTAATTCATTATTGCATCCGTCGATCCCACACAATGACGAATTAACACAGGAATTGCGTCGCTATGAAATACTATAGGTTCTATGACTTCTCTTTCTAAATCGATTAGCGTAACTGTGGCGTCGCGTCGCGTGGATCTTCACGGAGATGACTGATCCTCCGAGGTGTGATGGAGTTCACAGCAGTTAGTGCTTTGCCTCCCATGCATGTTGGTGTTGCGTCTTCATATGTGGATTGTCTTCGTGGGTGCCTCCTCAGCACAGGTCTGCAGAGCTAGCTATGCAGCGAGCAGGTGTGGCCAGCGGGTGGTGACGTTGCGCTGCAATTGGCGGCCCAGCGTCCGGATTTGAGCATTGTGCGACCGGCCAGCACGTTCGTAAAAGGTGCGGGCGGTCGTCTGGAAAAGGTCACGGAGCAGAGGTATTTCCGCGACGTCATGTAGATGAGCGGTGGGAAAATCGTAAGGGAGGTGTAAGGCCAGCCGAAGGATGCGGTTCTGCAATGTCTCCAGCTTCTTCAGGTTCGTGTCGGCGGCGTTCCCCCAGACGACAGCGGCATATTAGAGTACAGGGCGGAGCAGCGCCTTGTACAGGGTGATGCCCAGCCGCGGTGGTAGTTGGGAGTCGGGATTCAGCACCGGGTACAGGGTGCGGAGCCTTTTCCGCACCTTGGCCTTTACTTCGCGGATGTGCGGAACCCACGTGAGGCGGCGGTCGATGGTGACGCCGAGGTAATGCGCCGTTGGGCGCCACAGGACAGGGCTGCCACCGACGGTGAGCGGTTGCAGACCCGCAGGTACGAGTCGCCTGGTGACGATCAGGAACTGGGTCTTGGCACCGTTGAATTGGAGACGCCACTTGACTGCCCAGGCTGCCAGGGTGTCAACGGCGAGCTGCAAACGGCGGCGCATGACGGCGGCATTGAGGCTCCTGGTATAGAGAGCCGTGTCATCCGCGTACAGGGCGAGCCGCACACGGTCGATCTTCGGTGCATCAGACGTGTACAGCGAGTACAGGAGAGGCCCCAAGACCGAGCCCTGCGGCACGCCGGCGTTGATGCGGCGGACGGAGGACAAGCCCTGCGCGGCCCGCACATGGAGGGTCCTATCGGCAAGATAGGAAGCGATGAGACGGACGTGCGACGTTGGGACCCCAAGTTCAAAAAGTTTGAACAAGAGGCCGCGGTGCCACACACTGTCGAAGGCACGCGACACGTCCAGGAACACCGCGCCGAAGAACTCGCGCTGCTCGAGGGCGACGAACGCATCTTCCACTAGCCGAAGGAGTTGGTGAACTGCCGAGTGGCCCCTGCGGAATCCGAACTGCTCTTCGGGCAGGAGGCCTTCCTCGTCGACGTGGCGCTGCAGCCGCCTGATGTACACCCTTTCAAAGACCTTGGAGACGGCCGGCAATAAACTAATAGGTCTGTAGTTCACTGGCTGCCGCAGATCCTTCCCCATCTTCGGAATCGCCACGATTTCCGCATGCTTCCAGGACTGAGGAAAACTGCAGGACCGGAGGATGACATTAAAAACGTCGGTAAGATGAGTGACGGCCACGGGTGGCAACTTCTGCAGTAGGGCGTTGGAAACTTCGTCGGGGCCCGCAGCTTTCCTGGGGTTTAGGACACGCAGGATGGACGACACCTCCTCCGCCGTCGTCTCTTCAATGACGTCGTCGTCGTCGCGTGCCTCCAGGTAGCGGGGGAGCCGGTCAGCAACCAGGTCGTCGTGGACAGCGTCGATCGGGTCTGCGATAGGCGTAAACGCAGCCTCGAAGACGTCCGCGAGGGCATCAGCCTTCGCAGCCGGTTCGCAGACAGCCTGACCATGTACCAGCAGCGGAGGGATACGTTGTGTGCGTCGTAGAAGGCGCTTCGTCGTCTGCCAGGCTGTGCCGTCTTCAAGACAAAGGGTGGCGACCTTGTTAGTCGAGTCGCGGTTGCGATGGTTGTCAATGGCGGCCCGGATGTCCCGACGCATCCTGTTGAGGAGGCGCTTGGTGTTGGCATTTCGCGTCCTCTGCCACTCCCGGTAGACCCTGTTCTTCTCGGTGATGGCGGCAAGGATGTCCGGCGGCAGCTGTCGGGAGTAGTCTGGCGGAGGGCGAGGTCGGGGCGGCGTCGCCATGGTGGCAGCGTCGATCGTGGTGGCCGCGAAGTGCAGAAGTGCTTCGTCCGCTCCAACTTCCGCAGGGGGCGGCGCGACGGCGAGTGAATGCGTCACGGCTGCTTGGAACCTGTCCCAGTCGATGCCAGCAAGTGAGATACCGCGCCTGGGCTGTTGGAGGGCGTCTAGGTCGATATCAAAAACTACAGGGACATGATCCGAAGACAGCGCCGTCCTCGTCGTGGCGGTGATCTGATGAGGGACGCCCTTGACGACCGCGATGTCAATTATATCTGGGAGCCCACGGGCAGGGAAGATTGTCGGGTCGTACGGCCCCACCACCAGCGCATTGTGACGTTCCACTACCCGGAGCAGGCAGCGGCCAGCGGCATTGGTGATCCTGGAGTTCCAGGAGACGTGTTTGCTATTGAAGTCCCCGGCGACGAACACCTGCCCCCTCAGGGAGAGCAGAGCATCGATGTCAGCAGGGTCCAGGGGACGAGACGGCGGCCGGCAGGCCGCGATGAACGTGATGGCGCCCGCCGAGGTGTGAACAACGACACCAGTGGCCTCCAGCGTTGCCAGCGGGGGAAGTTGTATCACATGATGACGAATGCCGTTGCGGACGTAGACGGCTGTTCCGCCACCCGCCGTCGGTCGGTCGGTGCGATAGCTGGAATAGTTAGCCGCCCTGACGTCGACCCCAGGCTTGAGGTGTGTTTCATTGATAAGGCAGACGTCGACGGCTTCGTCACGGAGAAATTGGCGAAGTTCGCCAGCTTGAGTGCGGACGCCGTTGGCATTCCACGCGACGACTGTGAGCCCTCTAACGCTGCCCATGGTGCGGCTGGGGAGTGTGGACAGCGGTCGGGGCCGTAGAGGCCATCGGCACTGCAGCGGTGAGTTGCTGCGACAGGACGTCAATCAACTTCGTAGCACAGGTCACCAGAGCTGTGAGCTGCGCGACGAGGTTGGCCAGGTCAGCGGTGGAGGCAGCCGGCGCGGCCCCGGCGCTGGAAGGGGGAGGCGTGGCTGCTTCGCTGTGAGAGTCCGTCTGGGGCTGCTCGACGGACGATGTCAAGGGCTGGGTACCCTCAGGGCGGCGACTCCCGCGCCGGCGGTTAGCGGGGCGTGGCCTGGCCGACGTCCCGGGAGAGGCAGCAGCCGGTTCCGCCACTAGCAGCTGTGCTGGAGGCGCAGGAGCATCAGGTGGCAGGACGGCCTCGGATGCGGCAGGAGCAGGAGCAGCCGGCGCAGTTGGAGTGGCGGAGGGCGCCCCTGACGTTGCCGCCGCGAAAGAGACGCCTGGCCGTCGCGTTGCTGGCCTCTTCTGACGTGGCGCCGGTGTTTGGCCACGTTGTCGAGCGATGGCACGCTTCCACACCTCACACCCACGATAACTGGCCACGTGAGCACCGCCACAGAGTGCACATGTGGGCTTCTCGGTGGGCGGACGGGGGCACGCACGCCCCGCATGAGCGCCGGCGCATTTAACACATCTGTCCGGCATGGAGCAGTGGCGCGCGACGTGATTGATCCCCTGGCAGCGAAAACACTGCACAGGGCCTCTCCGGGAGCGAAGATCTTCGGTCTGAACCGGAACGTCGGCGACCCGCGTCAATTGATAGAGTTTGCGGTTCTCCACGGTGTCAGAGCAGACGACCAGGAAGAGCGACATATCTTCGCGTGACTTCGGCGACTTCATCTTCACGACCGCTCTGATATAGAAGCCCAGGTCAGCGAGTTCCCGATGCAGGTGATCGGCTTCCATGTTGAACGGGAGGTCGCGGAAGACAATCTTCAAGACCTTGTCAGGCGCTGAAGCGTGGGTATAGAATGGTATACCACGATCAGACGCCTCCTGAGTGACCCGTCGATAATCTTCAGTAGAGCGCAGTGTGACCCTGTACAGGTCGCGCCCCGCAGGCTTCACGGTGTACACTGCCGTTGTCCAGCTGCGCAACAGCTTCTGCAGTTCCCCATACGGCGGCCGAAATTGGAGGACCACCGGCGGGAGATGGGAATCTCTCTTCGGCGCAGGAGCGCGCAGCGGCGGGTCCGGCGCGTCTTCAAGCGCGTCGAATGAGTTGGCGACGGCAGTTGGAGGCGTCGTCGATGACAGCATGCGTCTTGCAGTGCGCCTGGCTGCAACGAAACCGTCGGCATCAGGGGCGTAATCCTGCTTGGATCGCTTCTCGAACGGCGGGCTGCGAGCAACGGACGTCGCGGCAGTTGCCCTCCTCTTCTGATTCCCGCTGCGTCCGCGTGGCTGGGGCGCGGGAGAGCTCTCATCTTCTGAATCTGGCAGCGGAGTAGACAGCGCAGTCTTCAACGGTTCCGGAGTTGTGTCCGTCAAATCCATAGCCATAGCCATAGCACTGGTCGTCATAAGTGGGGGGCCAGATGGGGCCGCCGGCGGCGCAAGCGCGGCCGGTCGGCGATCTGCCACACCCTTCGCAGTACGTAGCTCCGTTCGCTTCGACATCACAAGCGCGAATCTGCTGCCTGGGGGGGCCGTAACTGTGGCAACGACAGGATCTCCTATTGGGAGGCGAGGATCTCATTTCGGATTCACTATTCCTTCTATATTGCATCCGTCGATCCCTCACAATGACGAATTAACACAGAAATTGCGTCGCTATGAAATACTATAGGTTCTCTGCCTTCTCTTTCTAAATCGAGGAACGAACCTATGGCAACGAAAGGATCTCCAATTGGGAGGCGAGAATCTCATGTCGGTTGCACTATTCCTTCTTTATTGCATCCGTCCATCTTTCACAATGACGAATTAACACAGAAATTGCGTCCCTATGAAATAATATAGGTTCTATGCCTTCTCATTCTAAATCGACGAACGTTTCTATGGCAACGACAGGATCTTTTATTGAGAGGGTAGTATCTCTTTTTGGATGCAATATTCCTTCTTTATTGCACCCATCGTTCCCTCACAATGACGAATTAACACAGAAATTGCGTCGCTATGAAATACTATATGTTCTATGCCTTCTCTTCCCAAATCGAGGAACGTTTCTATTGGAACTACAGGATCTTCTATTGGGAGGCGAGTATCTCTTTTCGGATGCACTATTCCTTCTTTATTGCAATTGTCGATCCCTCACAATGTCGAATTAACACAGAAATTGTGTCGCTATGAAATACTATAGCTTCTATGCCTTCGCATTCTAAATCGATGAACGTTTTTACGGCAACGACAGGATCTTCTATTGGGAGGCGAGTATCTCTTTTCGGATGCACTATTCCATCTTTATTGCATCCGTCGATCCCTCTCAATGACGAATTAACACGGCAATTGCGTCGCTATGAAATACTGTAAGTTCTACGCCTTCTCTTTCTAAATCGAGGAACGAACCTATGGCAACGAAAGGATCTTCTATTGGGAGGCGAGTATCTCTTTTTGGATGCACTATTCCTTCTTTATTGCATCCGTCGATCCCTCACAATGACGAATTAACACAGAAATTGCGTCGCTATGAAATACTATAGGTTCTATGACTTCTCTTTCTAAATCGAGGAACGTTTGTATGGCAACGACAGGATCACCTATTGGGAGGCGAGTATCTCATGTCGGATGCACTATTACTTCTTTATTGCATCCGTCGATCCCTCACAATGACGAATTAACACAGAAATTGCGTCGCTATGATATACTATAGGTTCTATGACTTCTATTTCTAAATCGAGGAGCGTTTCTATGCAACGACAGGATCTACTATTGGGAGGCGAGTATTTCATGTCGGATGCACTATTCCTTCCTTATTGCATTATTCGATCCCTCACAATGACGAAATATCACAGAAATTGCGTCGCTATGAAATACTATAGGTTATATGAATTCTCTTTCTAAATCGAGGATTAATCCTATGGCAACGAAAGGATCTCCTATTGGGAGGCGAGTATCTCTTTTCGGATGCACTATTCCTTCTTTATTGCATCCGTCGATCCCTCACAATGACGCTTTAACACAGAAATTGCGTCGCTATGAAATACTATAAGTTCTATGACTTCTCTTTCTAAATCGAGGAGCGTTTCTATGGCAACGACGGGAGCTCCTATTGGGAGGCGAGTATCTAATGTCGAATCCACTATTACTCCTTTATTGCATCAGTCTATCCCTCACAGTGACGAATTAACACAGAAATTGCGTCGCTATGAAATACTATAGGTTCTATGCCATCTCTTTAAAAATCGAGGAACGATCCAATGGCAACGAAAGGATCTCCTACTGGAAGGCGAGTATCTCTTTTCGGATGCACTAATCCTTCTCTATTGCATCTGTCGATCCCTCACAATGACGAATTAACACAGAAATTGCGTCCCTATGATATAATATTGGTTCTATGTCATCTCATTCTAAATCGAGGAGCGTTTCTATGGCAACGACAGGATCTCCAATTGGGAGGCGAGTATCTCATGTCGGATGCACTATTCCTTCTTTATTGCATCTGTCGATCCCTAACAATGACGAATTAACACAGAAATTTCTTCGCTCTGATCTACTATAATTTTTGTGACTTCTCTTTCTAAATCGAGTAGCGTTTCTATGGCAACGAGAGGATATCCTATTGGGAGGCGAGTATCTCATGTCGGATGCACTATTCCTTTTTTATTGCATCCGTCGATCCCTCACAATGACGAATTAACACAGAAATTGCGTCGCTATGAAATACTATAGGTTCTATGACTTCTCTTTCTAAATCTAGGAGCGTTTCTATGGCAACGACAGGATCTCCTATGGGGAGGCGAGTATCTCATGTTGGATGCACTATTCCTTCTTTATTGCATCCGTCGATCCCTCACAATGACGAATTAACACTGAAATTGCGTCGCTATGAGATACTATAGTTACTGTGACTTCTCTTTATAAATCGAGGGCGTTTCTTTGGCAACGACAGGATCTTTTATTGGGAAGCGAGTATTTCATGTCGGATGCACTATTCCTTCTTTATTGCATCCGTCGATTCCTAACAATGACGAATTAACACAGAAAATGCTTCGCTATGAAATACTATAAGTTCTATGACTACTCTTTCTAAATCGAGGATCGTAACTGTGGCAACGACAGGATCTCCAATTGGGAGGCGAGGATCTCACTCCGGATGCACTATCCCTTCTTTATTGCATCCGTCGATCCCTCACAATGACGAATTAACACAGAAATTGCGTCGCTATGAAATACTATAGGTTCTCTGCCTTCTCTTTCGAAATCGAGGAACGAACCTATGGCAACGAAAGGATCTCCTATTGGGAGGCGAGAGTCTCATGTCGGATGCACTATTCCTTCTTTATTGCTTTCGTCCATCCCTCACAATGACGAATTAACACAGAAATTGCGTCGCTATGAAATACTATACGTTCAACGACTTCTCTTTTTAAATCGAGGAGCGTTTCTATGGCAACGACTGGATCTCCTTTGGGAGGCGAGTATCTCTTTTCGGATGCACTATTCCTTCTTTATTGCATCTGTCGATCAATCACAATGACGAATTAACAAAAAAATAGCGTCGGTATTAAATACTATAGGTTCTATGCCTTCTCATTCTAAATCGACGAACGTTTCTATGGCAACGACAGGATCTTTTATTGAGAGGGTAGTATCTCTTTTTGGATGCAATATTCCTTCTTTATTGCACCCCTCGTTCCCTCATAATGACGAATTAACACAGAAATTGTGTCGCTATGAAATACTACAGATTCTATGCCTTCCCATTCTAAATCGAGGAACGTTTCTATGGCAACGACTGGATCTTATATTGGGAGGCGAGTATCTCTTTTCGGATGCACTATTCCTGCTTTATTGCATGCGTCGATCCCTGACAATGACGAATTAACACAGACATTGCGTCGCTATGGAACACTATAGGTTCTATGCTTTCTCTTTCTAAATCGAGGCAGGTTTCTATGGCAACGAAAGGATCTTCTATTGGGAGGCGAGTATCTCTTTTTGGATGCACTATTCCTTCTTTATTGCATCCATCGATCCCTCACAATGACGAATTAACACAGAAATTGCGTCGCTATGAAATACTATAGGTTCTATGACATATCTTTCTAAATCGAGGAGCGTTTCTATGGCCACGACAGAATCTCCTATTGGGAGGCGAGTATCTCTTTTCGGATGCACTATTCCATCTTTATTGTATCCGTCGATCCCTCTCAATGACGAATTAACACAGAAATTGCGTCGCTATGAAATACTGTAAGTTCTAGGCCTTCTCTTTCTAAATCGAGGATCGAACCGATGGCAACGAAAGGATCTTCTATTGGGAGGCGAGTATCTCATGTCGGATGCACTATTTCTGCTTTATTGCATCCGTCGATCCCTCACAATGACGAATTAACACAGAAATTGCGTCGCTATGATATACTATAGGTTCTATGACTTCTATTTCTAAATCGAGGAGCGTTTCTATGCAACGACAGGATCTCCAATTGGGAGGCGAGTATCTCATGTCGGATGCACTATTCCTTCTTTATTGCATTAGTCCATCCCTCACAATGACGAATTAACACAGAAATTGCGTCGCTATGAAATACTATAGGTTATATGCATTCTCTTTCTAAATCGAGGATTAATCCTAAAGCAACGAAAGGATCTCCTATTGGGGGCGAGTATCTCTTTTCGGATGCACTATTCCTTCTTTATTGTATCCGTCGATCCCTCACAATGACGAATTAACTCAGAAATTGTGTCGCTATTTAATACTATAGGTTCTATGATCTCTCTTTCTAATTCGATTAGCGTTTCTATGGCAACGACAGGATCTCCTATTGGGAGGCGAGTATCTCATGTCGGATGCACTATTCCTTCTTTATTGCATTCGACGATTCCTCACAATGACGAATTAACACAAAAATTGCGTCGCTATGAAATACTATAGGTTCTATGACTTACCTTTCTTAATCTAGGAGCGTTTCTATGGCAACGACAGGATCTCCTAGGGGGAGGCGAGTATCTCATGTTGGATGCACTATTCCTTATTTATTGCATCCGTCGATCCCTCACAATGACGAATTAACACAGAAATTGCGTCGCTATGAAATACTATAGGTTCTATGACTTCTCTTTCTTAATCGAGGAGCGTTTCTTTGGCAATGACAGGATCTTTTCTTGGGAAGCGAGTATTTCATGTCGGATGCACTATTCTTTCTTTATTGCATCCGTCGATTCCTAACAATGACGAATTAACACAGAAATTGCTTCGCTATGAAATACTATAAGTTCTATGACTACTCTTTCTAAATCGAGGAGCGTAACTGTTGCAACGACAGGATCTCCTATTGGGAGGCGAGGATCTCATTTCGGATGCACTATTCCTTCTTTATTGCATCCGTCGATCCCTCCCAATGACGAATTAACACAGAAATTGCGTCGCTATGAAATACTATAGGTTCTATGACTTCTCTTTCTAAATCGAGGAGCGTTTCTATGGAAACGACAGGATCTCCTATTGGGAGGCGAGTATCTCATGTCGGATGCACTATTCCTTCTTTATTGCATCCGTCGATCGCTCCCAATGACGAATTAACACAGAAATTGCGTCGCTATGAAATACTATAGGTTCTATGACTTCTCTTCCTAAATCGAGGAGCGTTTGTATGGCAACGACACGATATCCTATTGGGAGGCGAGAATCTCATGTCGGATGCACTATTCCTTCTTTATTGCATCCGTCCATCCCTCACAATGACGAATTAACACAGAAATTGCGTCGCTATGAAATACTATAGGTTCTATGACTTCTCTTTTTAAATCGAGGAGCGTTTCTATGGCAACGACAGGATCTGCTGCTATTGGGAGGCGAGTATCTTATGTCGGATGCACTATTCCCTCTTTATTGCATCCGTCGATCCCTCACAATGACTAATTAACACACAAATTGCATCGCTATGAAATGCTATATGTTCTATGCCTTCTGTTTCAAAATCGAGGAACGATCCTATGGCAACGAAAGGATCTTCTATTGGGAGGCGAGTATCTCATGTCGGATGCACTATTCCTTCTTATTGCATCCGTCGATCCCTCACAATGACGAATTAACACAGAAATTGCTTCGCTATGAAATACTATAGGTCATATGCCTTCTCTTTCTAAATCGAAGAACGATCCTATGGCAACGAAAGGATCTCCTATTCGGAGGCGAGTATCTCATGTCGGATGCACTATTCCTTCTTTATTGCATCCGTCGATCCCTCACAATGACGAATTAACACAGAAATTGCGTCGGTATTAAATACTATAGGTTCTATGCCTTCTCATTCTAAATCGACGAACGTTTCTATGGCAACGACAGGATCTTTTATTGAGAGGGTAGTATCTCTTTTTGGATGCAATATTCCTTCTTTATTGCACCCATCGTTCCCTCACAATGACGAATTAACAGAGAAATTGCGTCGCTATGAAATACTATATGTTCTATGCCTTCTCTTCAAAAATCGAGGAACGTTTCTATTGGAACTACAGGATCTTCTATTGGGAGGCCATTATTTCTTTTCGGATGCACTATTCCTTCTTTATTGCAATTGTCGGACCCTCACAATGACGAATTAACACAGAAATTGTGTCGATATGAAATACTATAGATTCTATGCCTTCCCATTCTAAATCGAGGAACGTTTCTATGGCAACGACTGGATCTTATATTGGGAGGCGAGTATCTCTTTTCGGATGCACTATTCCTGCTTTATTGCTTGCGTCGATCCCTGACAATGACGAATTAACACAGACATTGCGTCGCTATGAAATACTATAGGTTCTATGACTTCTCTTCCTAAATCGAGGAGCGTTTGTATGGCACCGACACGATATCCTATTGGGAGGCGAGAATCTCATGTCGGATGCACTTTTCTTTCTTTATTGCATCCGTCGATCCCTCACAATGACGAATTAACACAGAAATTGCGTCGCTATGAAATCCTATAGGTTCTATGACTTTTCTTTCTTAATCGAGGAGCGTTTCTTTGGCAACGACAGGATCTTTTCTTGGGAAGCGAGTATTTCATGTCGGATGCACTAGTCTTTCTTTATTGCATCCGTCGATCCCTAACAATGACGAATTAACACAGAAATTGCTTCGCTATGAAATACTATAAGTTCTATGACTACTCTTTCTAAATCGAGGAGCGTAACTGTTGAAACGACAGGATCTCCTATTGGGAGGCGAGGATCTCATTTCGGATGCACTATTCCTTCTTTATTGCATCCGTCGATCCCTCCCAATGACGAATTAACATAGAAATTGCGTCGCTATGAAATACTATAGGTTCTATGACTTCTCTTTCTAAATCTAGGAGCGTTTCTATGGAAACGACTGGATCTCCTATTGGGAGGCGAGTATCTCATGTCGGATGCACTATTCCTTCTTTATTGCAACCGTCGATCCCTCCCAACGACGAATTAACACAGAAATTGCGTCGCTATGATATACTATAGGTTCTATGACTTCTCTTCCTAAATCGAGGAGCGTTTGTATGGCAACGACACGATATCCTATTGGGAGGCGAGAATCTCATGTCGGATGCACTATTCCTTCTTTATTGCATCCGTCCATCCCTCACAATGACGAATTAACACAGAAATTGCGTCGCTATGAAATACTATAGGTTCTATGACTTCTCTTTTTAAATCGAGGAGCGTTTCTATGGCAACGACAGGATCTGCTGCTATTGGGAGGCGAGTATCTTATGTCGGATGCACTATTCCCTCTTTATTGCATCCGTCGATCCCTCACAATGACTAATTAACACACAAATTGCATCGCTATGAAATACTATATGTTCTATGCCTTCCGTTTCAAAATCGAGGAACGATCCTATGGCAACGAAAGGATCTTCTATTCGGAGGCGAGTATCTCATGTCGGATGCACTAGTCCTTCTTTATTGCATCCGTCGATCCCTCACAATGACGAATTAACACAGACATTGCGTCGGTATTAAATACTATAGGTTCTATGCCTTCTCATTCTAAATCGAGGAACGTTTCTATGGCAACGACTGGATCTTATATTGGGAGGCGAGTATCTCTTTTCGGGTGCACTATTCCTGCTTTATTGCATGCGTCGATCCCTGACAATGACGAATTAACACAGACATTGCGTCGCTATGAAATACTATAGTTTCTATGACTTCTCTTCCTAAATCGAGGAGCGTTTGTATGGCAACGACACGATACCCTATTGGGAGGCGAGAATCTCATGTCGGATGCACTATTCCTTCTTTATTGCATCCGTCCATCCCTCACAATGACGAATTAACACAGAAATTGCGTCGCTATGAAATACTATAGGTTATATGCATTCTCTTTCTAAATCGAGGATTAATCCTAAAGCAACGAAAGGATCTCCTATTGGGGGCGAGTATCTCTTTTCGGATGCACTATTCCTTCTTTATTGCATCCGTCGATCCCTCACAATGACGCATTAAAACAGAAATTGCGTCGCTATGAAATACTATAAGTTCTATGACTTCTCTTTCTAAATCGAGGAGCGTTTCTATGGCAAGACGGGAGCTCCTATTGGGAGGCGAGTATCTAATGTCGAATGCACTATTCCATCTTTATTGCATCAGTCAATCCCTCACAGTGACGAATTAACACAGATATTGTGTCGCTATGAAATACTATAGGTTCTATGCCTTCTCTTTAAAAATCTAGGAACGATCCAATGTCAACGAAAGGATCTCCTATTGGGAGGCGAGTATCTCTTTTCGGAAGCACTAATCCTTCTCTATTGCATCCGTCGATCCCTCACAATGACGAATTAACACAGAAATTGCGTCCCTATGAAATAATATAGGTTCTATGACTTCTCTTTCTAAATCGAGGAGCGTTTCTATGGCAACGACAGGATCTCCAATTGGGAGGCGAGTATGTCATGTCGGATGCACTATTCCTTCTTTATTGCATCCGTCGATCCTTCACAATGACGAATTAACACAGAAATTGCGTCGCTATGAAATACTATAGGTTCTACGCCTTCTCTTTCTAAATCGAGGAACGATCCTATGGCAACGAAAAGATCTCCTATTGGGAAGCGAGTATGTCTTTTCGGATGCAATATTCCTTCTTTATTGCATCCGTCGATCCCTCACAATGACGAACTAACACAGAAATTACGTCCCTATGAAATAATATAGGTTCTATGACTTCTCTTTCTAAATCGAGGAGTGTTTCTATGGCAACGACAAGATTTCCTATTAGGAGGCGAGTATCTCATGTCGGATGCACTATTCCTTCTTTATTGCATCCGTCGATCCCTCACAATGACGAATTAACTCAGAAATTGCGTCGCTATTTAATACTATAGGTTCTATGATCCCTCTTTCTAATTCGATTAGCGTTTCTATGGCAACGACAGGATCTCCTATTGGGAGGCGAGTATC
The DNA here is from genome assembly GCF_023864275.1 of Schistocerca cancellata. NCBI lineage: Eukaryota > Metazoa > Arthropoda > Insecta > Orthoptera > Acrididae > Schistocerca > Schistocerca cancellata. The sequence continues at coordinate 958,674,241 of NC_064628.1, read as the reverse complement.
TCATGTCGGATGCACTATTCCTTCTATATTGCATTCGACGATCCCTCACAATGACGAATTAACACAAAAATTGCGTCGCTATGAAATACTATAGGTTCTATGACTTATCTTTCTTAATCTAGGAGCGTTTCTATGGCAACGACAGGATCTCCTAGTTGGAGGCGAGTATCTCATGTTGGATGCACTATTCCTTCTTTATTGCATCCGTCGATCCCTCACAATGACGAATTAACACAGAAATTGCGTCGCTATGAAATACTATAGGTTCTATGACTTCTCTTTCTTAATCGAGGAGCGTTTCTTTGGCAACGACAGGATCTTTTCTTGGGAAGCGAGTATTTCATGTCGGATGCACTAGTCTTTCTTTATTGCATCCGTCGATCCCTAACAATGTCGAATTAACACAGAAATTGCTTCGCTATGAAATACTATAAGTTCTATGACTACTCTTTCTAAATCGAGGAGCGTAACTGTTGCAACGACAGGATCTCCTATTGGGAGGCGAGGATCTCATTTCGGATGCACTATTCCTTCTTTATTGCATCCGTCGATCCCTCCCAATGACGAATTAACACAGAAATTGCGTCGCTATGAAATACTATAGGTTCTATGACTTCTCTTTCTAAATCTAGAAGCGTTTCTATGGAAACGACAGGATCTCCTATTGGGAGGCGAGTATCTCATGTCGGATGCACTATTCCTTCTTTATTGCATCCGTCGATCCCTCCCAACGACGAATTAACACAGAAATTGCGTCGCTATGAAATACTATAGGTTCTATGACTTCTCTTCTAAATCGAGGAGCGTTTCTATGGAAACGAAAGGATCTCCTATTGGGAGGCGAGTATCTCATGTCGGATGCACTATTCCTTCTTTATTGCATCCGTCGATCCCTCCCAATGACGAATTAACACAGAAATTGCGTCGCTATGAAATACTATAGGTTCTATGACTTCTCTCCCTAAATCGAGGAGCGTTTGTATGGCAACGACAGACCATCCTATTGGGAGGCGAGAATCTCATGTCGGATGCACTATTCCTTCTTTATTGCATCCGTCCATCCCTCACAATGACGAATTAACACAGAAATTGCGTCGCTATGAAATACTATAGGTTCTATGACTTCTCTTTTTAAATCGAGGAGCGTTTCTATGGCAACGACAGGATCTGCAATTGGGAGGCGATCATCTCATGTCGGATGCACTATTCCTTCTTTATTGCATCCGTCGATCCCTAACAATGACGAATTAACACAGAAATTGCTTCGCTATGAAATACAATAGGCTCTATGCCTTCTCGTTCTAAATCGAGGAACGATCCTATGGCAATTAAAGGATCTCCTATTGGGAGGCGAGTATCTCATGTCGGATGCACTATTCCTTCTTTATTGCATCGGTCGATCCCTCACAATGACTAATTAACACAGAAATTGCATCGCTATGAAATGCTATATGTTCTATGCCTTCTCTTTCAAAATCGAGGAACGATCCTATGGCAACGAAAGGATCTTGTATTGGAAGGCGAGTATCTCATGTCGGATGCACTATTCTTTCTTTATTGCATCCGTCGATCCCTCACAATGACGAATTAACACAGACATTGCATCGCTATGAAATACTATAGGTCCTATGCCTTCTCTTTCTAAATCGAAGAACGATCCTATGGCAACGAAAGGATCTCCTATTGGAAGGCGAGTATCTCATGTCGGATGCACTATTCCTTCTTTATTGCATCCGTCGATCCCTCACAATCACGAATTAACTCAGAAATTGCGTCGCTATGAAATACTATAGATTCTATGATTTCTCTTTCTAAATCGAGGAGCGTTTCTATGGCAACGACAGGATCTCCTTTGGGAGGCGAGTATCTCTTTTCGGATGCACTATTCCTTCTTTATTGCATCTGTCGACCCCTCACAATGACGAATTAACACAGAAATTGCGTCGGTATTAAATACTATAGGTTCTATGCCTTCTCATTCTAAATCGACGAACGTTTCTATGGCAACGACAGGTTCTTTTATTGAGAGGGTAGTATCTCTTTTCGGATGCAATATTCCTTCTTTATTGCACCCATCGTTCCCTCACAATGACGAATTACCACAGAAATTGCGTCGCTATGAAGTACTATATGTTCTATGCCTTCTCTTCCCAAATCAAGGAACGTTTCTATTGTAACTACAGGATCTTCTGTTGGGAGGCCAGTATCTCTTTTCGGATGCACTATTCCTTCTTTATTGCACCCATCGTTCCCTCACAATGACGAATTACCACAGAAATTGCGTCGCTATGAAGTACTATATGTTCTATGCCTTCTCTTCCCAAATCAAGGAACGTTTCTATTGTAACTACAGGATCTTCTGTTGGGAGGCCAGTATCTCTTTTCGGATGCACTATTCCTTCTTTATTGCAATTGTCGATCCCTCACAATGACGAATTAACACAGAAATTGCGTCGCTATGAAATACTATAGCTTCTATGCCTTCCCATTCTAAATCGAGGAACGTTTTTACGGCAACGACAGGATCTTCTATTGGGAGGCGAGTATCTCTTTTCGGGTGCACTATTCCTTCTTTATTGCATACGTCAATCCATCACAATGACGAATTAACACAGACATTGCGTCGCTATGAAATACTATAGTTTCTATGTCTTCTCATTCTAAATCGAGGAACGTTTCTATGGCAACGACAGGATCTTATATTGGGAGGAGAGTATCTCTTTTCGGATGCACTATTCCTGCTTTATTGCATGCGTCGATCCCTGACAATGACGAATTAACACAGACATTGCGTCGCTATTGAACACTATAGGTTCTATGCTTTCTCTTTCTAAATCGAGGCAGGTTTCTATGGCAACGAAAGGATCTTCTATTGGGAGGCAAGTATCTCATGTCGGATGCACTATTCCTTCTCTATTACATCCGTCGATCCCTCACAATGACGAATTAACACAGAAATTGCGTCGCTATGAAATGCTATAGGTTCTATGACTTGTCTTTCTAAACCGAGGAGCGTTTCCATGGCAACGATAGGATCTCCTATTGGGAGGCGAGTATCACTTTTCGGATGCACTATTCCTTCTTTATTGCATCTGTCCATCCCTCACAATGACGAATTAACACAGAAATTGTGTCGCTATGAAATACTATAAGTTCTACGCCTTCTCTTTCTAAATCGAGGAACGATCCTATGGCAACGAAAGGATCTTCTATTGGGAGGCGATTATCTCTTTTTGGATGCACTATGCTTCTTTATTGCATCCACCGATCCCTCACAATGACGAATTAACACAGAAATTGCGTGGCTATGAAATAGTATAGGTTCGATGACTTATCTTTCTAAATCAAGGAGCGTTTCTATGGCAACGACAGAATTTCTTATTGGGAGGCGAGTATCTCTTTTTGGATGCACTATTCCATCTTTATTGCATCCGTCGATCCCTCTCAATGACGAATTAACACAGAAATTGCGTCGCTATGAAATACTGTAAGTTCTAGGCCTTCTGTATCTAAATCGAGGAACGAACCTATGGCAACGAAAGGATCTTCTATTGGGAGGCGAGTATCTCTTTTTGGATGCACTAGTCCTTCTTTATTGCATCCATCGATCCCTCACAATGACGAATTAACACGGAAATTGCGTCGCTATGATATACTACAGGTTCTATGACTTCTATTTCTAAATCGAGGAGCGTTTCTATGCAACGACAGGATCTCCTATTGGGAGGCGAGTATCTCATGTCGGATGCACTATTCCTTATTTATTGCATTAGTCGATCCCTCACAATGACGAATTAACACAGAAATTGCGTCGCTATGAAATACTATAGGTTATATGCATTTTCTTTCTAAATCGAGGATTAATCCTATGGCAACGAAAGGATCTCCTATTTGGAGGCGAGTATCTCTTTTCGGATGCACTATTCCTTCTTTATTGCATCTGTCGATCCCTCACAATGACGCATTAACACAGAAATTGCGTCGCTATGCAATACTATAAGTTCTATGACTTCTCTTTCTAAATCGAGTAGCGTTTCTATGGCAACGACGGGAGCTCCTATTGGGAGGCGAGTATCTAATGTCGAATGCACTATTCCTTCTTTATTGCATCAGTCTATCCCTCACAGTGACGGATTAACACAGAAATTGTGTCGCTATGAAATACTGTAGGTTCTATGCCTTCTCTTTAAAAATCTAGGAACGATCCAATGGCACCGAAAGGATCTCCTATTGGGAGGCGAGTATCTCTTTTCGGATGCACTAATCCTTCTCTGTTGCATCCGTCGATCCCTCACAATGACAAATTAACACAGAAATTGCGTCCCTATGAAATAATATAGGTTCTATGACTTCTCTTTCTAAATCGTTGAGCGTTTCTATGGGAACGACATGATCTCCTATTGGGAGGCGAGTATCTCATGTGGGATGCACTATTCCTTAATTATTGCATCCGTCGATCCCTCACAATGACGAATTAACACAGAAATTGCGTCGCTATGAAATACTATAGGTTCTATGACTTCTCTTTCTAAATTGAGGAGCGTTTATATAGCAACGACAGTATCTCCTATTGGGAGGCGAGTGTATCATGTCAGGTGCACTATTCCTTCTTTATTGCATCCGTCGATCCCTCACAATGACGAATTGACACAGAAATTGCGTCGCTCTGATCTACTATAATTTCTATGACTTCTCTTTCTAAATCGAGGAGCGTTTCTATGGCAACGACAGGATCTCATATTGGGAGGCGAGTATCTCATGTCGGATGCACTATTCCTTCTTTATTGCACCCATCGTTCCCTCACAATGACGAATTAACACAGAAATTGCGTCCCTATCAAATAATATAGGTTCTATGACTTCTCTTTCTAAATCGAGGAGCGTTTCTATGGCAACGACAAGATTTCCTATTGGGAGGCGAGTATCTCATGTCGGATGCACTATTCCTTCTTTATTGCATCCGTCGATCCCTCACAATGACGAATTAACACAGAAATTGCGTCGCTATGAAATAGTATAGGTTCTATGATTTCTCTTTCTAAATCGAGGAGCGTTTCTATGGCAACGACAAGGATCTCCAATTGGGAGGCGAGTATCTCCTGTCGGATGCACTATTCCTTCTTTATTGCATCGACGATCCCTCACAATGACGAATTAACACAAAAATTGCGTCGCTATGAAATACCATAGGTTCTATGAGTTATCTTTCTAAATCTAGGAGCGTTTCTATGGCAACGACAGGATCTCCTATGGGGTGGCGAGTATCTCATGTTGGATGCACTATTAATTCATTATTGCATCCGTCGATCCCACACAATGACGAATTAACACAGGAATTGCGTCGCTATGAAATACTATAGGTTCTATGACTTCTCTTTCTAAATCGAGGAGCGTAACTGTGGCAACGACAGGATCTCCTATTGGGAGGCGAGGATCTCATTTCGGATTCACTATTCCTTCTATATTGCATCCGTCGATCCCTCACAATGACGAATTAACACAGAAATTGCGTCGCTATGAAATACTATAGGTTCTCTGCCTTCTCTTTCTAAATCGAGGAACGAACCTATGGCAACGAAAGGATCTCCAATTGGGAGGCGAGAATCTCATGTCGGTTGCACTATTCCTTCTTTATTGCATCCGTCCATCTTTCACAATGACGAATTAACACAGAAATTGCGTCGCTATGAAATACTATGGGTTCTATGCCTTCTCTTTCTAAATCGAGGAACGATCCTATGGCAACGAAAGGATCTCCTATTGGGAGGCGAGTATCTCTTTTCGGATGCACTATTCCTTCTCTATTGCATCCGTCGATCCCTCACAGTAACGAATTAACACAGAATTTGCGTCGCTATGAATTACTATATGTTCTATGCGTTCTCTTTCTAAATCGAGGAACGTTTCTATGGCAACGACAGGATCTTATATTGGGAGGAGAGTATCTCTTTTCGGATGCACTATTCCTGCTTTATTGCATGCGTCGATCCCTGACAATGACGAATTAACACAGACATTGCGTCGCTATTGAACACTATAGGTTCTATGCTTTCTCTTTCTAAATCGAGGCAGGTTTCTATGGCAACGAAAGGATCTTCTATTGGGAGGCGAGTATCTCATGTCGGATGCACTATTCCTTCTCTATTGCATCCGTCGATCTCTCACAATGACGAAAAAACACAGAAATTGCGTCGCTATGAAATGCTATAGGTTCTATGACTTGTCTTTCTAAACCGAGGAGCGTTTCCATGGCAACGACAGGATCTCCTATTGGGAGGCGAGTATCACTTTTCGGATGCACTATTCCTTCTTTATTGCATCTGTCGATCCCTCACAATGACGAATTAACACAGAAATTGCGTCGCTATGAAATACTATAAGTTCTACGCCTTCTCTTTCTAAATCGAGGAACGATCCTATGGCAACGAAAGGATCTTCTATTGGGAGGCGATTATCTCTTTTTGGATGCACTATGCTTCTTTATTGCATCCATCGATCCCTCACAATGACGATTAACACAGAAATTGCGTGGCTATGAAATAGTATAGGTTCTATGACTTATCTTTCTAAATCGAGGAGCGTTTCTATGGCAACGACAGAATTTCTTATTGGGAGGCGAGTATCTCTTTTCGGATGCACTATTCCATCTTTATTGCATCCGTCGATCCCTCTCAATGACGAATTTACACAGAAATTGCGTCGCTATGAAATACTGTAAGTTCTAGGCCTTCTCTATCTAAATCGAGGAACGAACCTATGGCAACGAAAGGATCTTATATTGGGAGGCGAGTATCTCTTTTTGGATGCACTATTCCTTATTTATTGCATTAGTCGATCCCTCACGATGACGAATTAACACAGAAATTGCGTCGCTATGAAATACTATAGGTTATATGCATTTTCTTTCTAAATCGAGGATTAATCCTATGGCAACGAAAGGATCTCCTATTGGGAGGCGAGTATCTCTTTTCGGATGCACTATTCCTTCTTTATTGCATCTGTCGATCCCTCACAATGACGCATTAACACAGAAATTGCGTCGCTATGAAATACTATAAGTTCTATGACTTCTCTCTCTAAATCGAGTAGCGTTTCTATGGCATCGACGGGAGCTCCTATTGGGAGGCGAGTATCTAATGTCGAATGCACTATTCCGTCTTTATTGCATCAGTCTATCCCTCACAGTGACGGATTAACACAGAAATTGTGTCGCTATGAAATACTGTAGGTTCTATGCCTTCTCTTTAAAAATCTAGGAACGATCCAATGGCAACGAAAGGATCTCCTATTGGGAGGCGAGTATCTCTTTTCGGATGCACTAATCCTTCTCTATTGCATCCGTCGATCCCTCACAATGACGAATTAACACAGAAATTGCGTCCCTATGAAATAATATAGGTTCTATGACTTCTCTTTCTAAATCGTTGGGCGTTTCTATGGGAACGACATGATCTCCTATTGGGAGGCGAGTATCTCATGAGGGATGCACTATTCCTTCATTATTGCATCCGTCGATCCCTCACAATGACGAATTAACACAGAAATTGCGTCGCTATGAAATACTATAGGTTCTATGACTTCTCTTTCTAAATCGAGGAGCGTTTATATAGCAACGACAGTATCTCCTATTGGGAGGCGAGTATCTCTTTTCGGATGCACTATTCCTTCTCTATTGCATCCGTCGATCCCTCACTATGACGAATTAACACAGAAATTGCGTCCCTATGAAATAATATAGGTTCTATGCCTTCTCATTCTAAATCGACGAACGTTTCTATGGCAACGACAGGATCTTTTATTGAGAGGGTAGTATCTCTTTTTGGATGCAATATTCCTTCTTTATTGCAATTGTCGATCCCTCACAATGTCGAATTAACACAGAAATTGTGTCGCTATGAAATACTATAGCTTCTATGCCTTCGCATTCTAAATCGATGAACGTTTTTACGGCAACGACAGGATCTTCTATTGGGAGGCGAGTATCTCTTTTCGGATGCACTATTCCATCTTTATTGCATCCGTCGATCCCTCTCAATGACGAATTAACACAGAAATTGCTTCTCAATGAAATACTATAAGTTCTACGCCTTCTCTTCCTAATTCGAGTTACGATCCTATGGCAACGAAAGGATCTTCTATTGGGAGGCAAGTATCTCTTTTTGGATGCACTATTCCTTCTTTATTGCATCCATCGATCCCTCACAATGACGAATTAACACAGAAATTGCGTCTCTATGAAATACTTTAAGTTCTACGCCTTCTCTTTCTAATTCGAGGAACGATCCTATGGCAACGAAAGGATCTTCTATTGGGAGGCGAGTATTTCATGTCGGATGCACTATTCCTTCCTTATTGCATTATTCGATCCCTCACAATGACGAAATATCACAGAAATTGCGTCGCTATGAAATACTATAGGTTATATGAATTCTCTTTCTAAATCGAGGATTAATCCTATGGCAACGAAAGGATCTCCTATTGGGAGGCGAGTATCTCTTTTCGGATGCACTATTCCTTCTCTATTGCATCTGTCGATCCCTCACAATGACGAATTAACACAGAAATTGCGTCCTTATGATATAATATAGGTTCTATGTCATCTCATTCTAAATCGAGGAGCGTTTCTATGGCAACGAGAGGATATCCTATTGGGAGGCGAGTATCTCATGTCGGATGCACTATTCCTTTTTTATTGCATCCGTCGATCCCTCACAATGACGAATTAACACAGAAATTGCGTCGCTATGAAATACTATAGGTTCTATGACTTCTCTTTCTAAATCTAGGAGCGTTTCTATGGCAACGACAGGATCTCCTATGGGGAGGCGAGTATCTCATGTTGGATGCACTATTCCTTCTTTATTGCATCCGTCGATCCCTCACAATGACGAATTTAACACTGAAATTGCGTCGCTATGAAATACTATAGTTACAATGACTTCTCTTTCTAAATCGAGGGCGTTTCTTTGGCAACGACAGGATCTTTTATTGGGAAGCGAGTAATTCATGTCGGATGCACTATTCCTTCTTTATTGCATCCGTCGATTCCTAACAATGACGAATTAACACAGAAAATGCTTCGCTATGAAATACTATAAGTTCTATGACTACTCTTTCTAAATCGAGGATCGTAACTGTGGCAACGACAGGATCTCCTATTGGGAGGCGAGGATCTCACTCCGGATGCACTATCCCTTCTTTATTGCATCCGTCGATCCCTCACAATGACGATTTAACACAGAAATTGCGTCACTATGAAATACTATAGGTTCTCTGCCTTCTCTTTCGAAATCGAGGAACGAACCTATGGCAACGAAAGGATCTCCTATTGGGAGGCGCGAGTCTCATGTCGGATGCACTATTCCTTCTTTATTGCTTTCGTCCATCCCTCACAATGACGAATTAACACAGAAATTGCGTCGCTATGAAATACTATACGTTCAACGACTTCTCTCTTTAAATCGAGGAGCGTTTCTATGGCAACGACTGGATCTCCTTTGGGAGGCGAGTATCTCTTTTCGGATGCACTATTCCTTCTTTATTGCATCTGTCGATCAATCACAATGACGAATTAACAAAAAAATAGCGTCGGTATTAAATACTATAGGTTCTATGCCTTCTCATTCTAAATCGACGAACGTTTCTATGGCAACGACAGGATCTTTTATTGAGAGGGTAGTATCTCTTTTTGGATGCAATATTCCTTCTTTATTGCACCCCTCCTTCCCTCACAATGACGAATTAACACAGAAATTGCGTCGCTAGGAAATACTATATGTTCTATGCCTTCTCATCCCATATCGAGGAACGTTTCTATTGGAACTACAGGATCTTCTATTGGGAGGCGAGTATCTCTTTTCGGATGCACTATTCCTTCTTTATTGTAATTGTCGATCCCTCACAATGACGAATTAACACAGAAATTGTGTCGCTATGAAATACTATAGATTCTATGCCATCCCATTCTAAATCGAGGAACGTTTTTACGGCAACGACAGGATCTTCTATTGGGAGGCGAGTATCTCTTTTCGGGTGCACTATTCCTTCTTTATTGCATCCGTCAATCCATCACAATGACGAATTAACACAGACATTGCGTCGCTATGAAATACTATAGTTTCTATGTCTTCTCATTCTAAATCGAGGAACGTTTCTATGGCAACGACTGGATCTTATATTGGGAGGCGAGTATCTCTTTTCGGATGCACTATTCCTGCTTTATTGCATGCGTCGATCCCTGACAATGACGAATTAACACAGACATTGCGTCGCTATGGAACACTATAGGTTCTATGCTTTCTCTTTCTAAATCGAGGCAGGTTTCTATGGCAACGAAAGGATCTTCTATTGGGAGGCGAGTATCTCTTTTTGGATGCACTATTCCTTCTTTATTGCATCCATCGATCCCTCACAATGACGAATTAACACAGAAATTGCGTCGCTATGAAATACTATAGGTTCTATGACATATCTTTCTAAATCGAGGAGCGTTTCTATGGCCACGACAGAATCTCCTATTGGGAGGCGAGTATCTCTTTTCGGATGCACTATTCCATCTTTATTGTATCCGTCGATCCCTCTCAATGACGAATTAACACAGAAATTGCGTCGCTATGAAATACTATAGGTTATATGCATTCTCCTTCTAAATCGAGGATTAATCCTATGGCAACGAAAGGATCTCCTATTGGGGGCGAGTATCTCTTTTCGGATGCACTATTCCTTCTTTATTGCATCCGTCGATCCCTCACAATGACGCATTAACACAGGAATTGCGTCGCTATGAAATACTATAAGTTCTATGACTTCTCTTTCTAAATCGAGGAGCGTTTCTATGGCAACGACGGGAGCTCCTATTGGGAGGCGAGTATCTAATGTCGAATGCACTATTCCATCTTTATTGCATCAGTCAATCCCTCACAGTGACGAATTAACACAGAAATTGTGTCGCTATGAAATACTATAGGTTCTATGCCTTCCCTTTAAAAATCTAGGAACGATCCAATGTCAACGAAAGGATCTCCAATTGGGAGGCGAGTATCTCTTTTCGCAAGCACTAATCCTTCTCTATTGCATCCGTCGATCCCTCACAATGACGAATTAACACAGAAATTGCGTCCCTATGAAATAATATAGGTTCTATGACTTCTCTTTCTAAATCGAGGAGCGTTTCTATGGCAACGACAGGATCTCCAATTGGGAGGTGAGTATGTCATGTCGGATGCACTATTCCTTCTTTATTGCATCCGTCGATTCTTCACAATGACGAATTAACACAGAAATTGCGTCGCTATGAAGTACTATAGGTTCTACGCCTTCTCTTTCTAAATCGAGGAACGATGCTATGGCAACGAAAAGATCTCCTATTGGGAAGCGAGTATGTCTTTTCGGATGCAATATTCCTTCTTTATTGCATCCGTCGATCCCTCACAATGACGAACTAACACAGAAATTACGTCGCTATGAAATAATATAGGTTCTATGACTTCTCTTTCTAAATCGAGGAGTGTTTCTATGGCAACGACAAGATTTCCTATTAGGAGGCGAGTATCTCATGTCGGATGCACTATTCCTTCTTTATTGCATCCGTCGATAACTCACAATGACGAATTAACTCAGAAATTGCGTCGCTATTTAATACTATAGGTTCTATGATTTCTCTTTCTAAATCGAGGAGCGTTTCTATGGCAACGACAGGATCTCCTATTGGGAGGCGAGTATCTCATGTCGGATGCACTATTCCTTCTTTACTGCATTCGACGATCCCTCACAATGACGAATTAACACAAAAATTGCGTCGCTATGAAATACTATAGGTTCTATGACTTATCTTTCTTAATCTCGGAGCGTTTCTATGGCAACGACAGGATCTCCTAGGGGGAGGCGAGTATCTCATGTTGGATGCACTATTCCTTCTTTATTGCATCCGTCGATCCCTCACAATGACGAATTAACACAGAAATTGCGTCGCTATGAAATACTATAGGTTCTATGACTTCTCTTTCTTAATCGAGGAGCTTTTCTTTGGCAACGACAGGATCTTTTATTGGGAAGCGAGTATTTCATGTCGGATGCACTATTCTTTCTTTATTGCATCCGTCGATCCCTAACAATGACGAATTAACACAGAAATTGCTTCGCTATGAAATACTATAAGTTCTATGACTACTCTTTCTAAATCGAGGAGCGTAACTGTTGCAACGACAGGATCTCCTATTGGGAGGCGAGGATCTCATTTCGGATGCACTATTCCTTCTTTATTGCAACCGTCGATCCCTCACAATGACGAATTAACACAGAAATTGCGTCGCTATGAAATACTATAGGTTCTATGACTTCTCTTTCTAAATCGAGGAGCGTTTCTATGGAAACGACAGGATCTCCTATTGGGAGGCGAGTATCTCATGTCGGATGCACTATTCCTTCTTTATTGCATCCGTCCATCCCTCACAATGACGAATTAACACAGAAATTGCGTCGCTATGAAATACTATAGGTTCTATGACTTCTCTTTTTAAATCGAGGAGCGTTTCTATGGCAACGACAGGATCTGCTGCTATTGGGAGGCGAGTATCTTATGTCGGATGCACTATTCCCTCTTTATTGCATCCGTCGATCCCTCACAATGACTAAGTAACACACAAATTGCATCGCTATGAAATGCTATATGTTCTATGCCTTCTGTTTCAAAATCGAGGAACGATCTTATGGCAACGAAAGGATCTTCTATTGGGAGGCGAGTATCTCATGTCGGATGCACTATACCTTCTTTATTGCACCGGTCGATCCCTCACAATGACTAATTAACACAGAAATTGCATCGCTATGAAATGCTATATGTTCTATGCCTTCTCTTTCAAACTCGAGGAACGATCCTATGGCAACGAAAGGATCTTCTATTGGAAGGCGAGTATCTCATGTCGGATGCACTATTCTTTCTTTATTGCATCCGTCGATCCCTCACAATGACGAATTAACACAGACATTGCTTCGCTATGAAATACTATAGGTCCTATGCCTTCTCTTTCTAAATCGAAGAACGATCCTATGGCAACGAAAGGAGCTCCTATTGGGAGGCGAGTATCTCATGTCGGATGCACTATTCCTTCTTTATTGCATCCGTCGATCCCTCACAATCACGAATTAACTCAGAAAATGCGTCGCTATGAAATACTATAGATTCTATGATTTCTCTTTCTAAATCGAGGAGCGTTTCTATGGCAACGACAGGATCTCCTTTGGGAGGTGAGTATCTCTTTTCGGATGCACTATTCCTTCTTTATTGCATCTGTCGATCCCTCACAATGACGAATTAACACAGAAATTGCGTCGGTATTAAATACTATAGGTTCTATGCCTTCTCATTCTAAATCGACGAACGTTTCTATGGCAACGACAGGATCTTTTATTGAGAGGGTAGTATCTCTTTTCGGATGCAATATTCCTTCTTTATTGCACCCATCGTTCCCTCACAATGACGAATTAACACAGAAATTGCGTCGCTATGAAATACTATATGTTCTATGCCTTCTCTTCGCAAATCAAGGAACGTTTCTATTGTAACTAGAGGATCTTCTGTTGGGAGGCCAGTATCTCTTTTCGGATGCACTATTCCTTCTTTATTGCAATTGTCGATCCGTCACAATGACGAATTAACACAGAAATTGTGTCGCTATGAAATACTATAGCTTCTATGCCTTCCCATTCTAAATCGAGGAACGTTTTTACGGCAACGACAGGATCTTCTATTGGGAGGCGAGTATCTCTTTTCGGGTGCACTATTCCTTCTTTATTGCATCCGTCAATCCATCACAATGACGAATTAACACAGACATTGCGTCGCTATGAAATACTATAGTTTCTATGTCTTCACATTCTAAATCGAGGAACGTTTCTATGGCAACGACAGGATCTTATATTGGGAGGAGAGTATCTCTTTTCGGATGCACTATTCCTGCTTTATTGCATGCGTCGATCACTGACAATGACGAATTAACACAGACATTGCGTCGCTATTGAACACTATAGATTCTATGCTTTCTCATTCTAAATCGAGGCAGGTTTCTATGGCAACGAAAGGATCTTCTATTGGGAGGCGAGTATCTCATGTCGGATGCACTATTCCTTCTCTATTGCATCCGTCGATCCCTCACAATGACGAATTAACACAGAAATTGCGTCGTTATGAAATACTATAGGTTCTATGACTTGTCTTTCTAAACCGAGGAGCGTTTCCATGGCAACGACAGGATCTCCTATTGGGAGGCGAGTATCACTTTTCGGATGCACTATTCCTTCTTTATTTCATCTGTCGATCCCTCACAATGACGAATTAACACAGAAATTGCGTCACTATGAAATACTATAAGTTCTACGCCTTCTCTTTCTAAATCGAGGAACGATCCTATGGCAACTAAAGGATCTTCTATTGGGAGGCGATTATCTCTTTTTGGATGCGCTATGCTTTTTTATTGCATCCATCGATCCCTCACAATGACGAATTAACACAGAAATTGCGTGGCTATGAAATAGTATAGGTTCTATGACTTATCTTTCTAAATCGAGGAGCGTTTCTATGGCAACGACAGAATTTCTTATTGGGAGGCGAGTATCTCATTTTGGATGCACTATTCCATCTTTAATGCATCCATCGATCCCTCACAATGACGAATTAACACAGAAATTGCGTCGCTATGATATACTATAGGTTCTATGACTTCTATTTCTAAATCGAGGAGCGTTTCTATGCAACGACAGGATCTCCTATTGGGAGGCGAGTATCTCATGTCGGATGCACTATTCCTTATTTATTGCATTAGTCGATCCCTCACAATGACGAATTAACACAGAAATTGCGTCGCTATGAAATACTATAGGTTATATGCATTTTCTTTCTAAATCGAGGATTAATCCTATGGCAACGAAAGGATCTCCTATTGGGAGGCGAGTATCTCTTTTCGGATGCACTATTCCTTCTTTATTGCATCCGTCAATCCATCACAATGACGAATTAACACAGACATTGCGTCGCTATGAAATACTATAGTTTCTATGTCTTCTCATTCTAAATCGAGGAACGTTTCTATGGCAACGACAGGATCTTATATTGGGAGGAGAGTATCTCTTTTCGGATGCACTATTCCTGCTTTATTGCATGCGTCGATCCCTGACAATGACGAATTAACACAGACATTGCGTCGCTATGGAACACTATAGGTTCTATGCTTTCTCTTTCTAAATCGAGGCAGGTTTCTATGGCAACGAAAGGATCTTCTATTGGGAGGCGAGTATCTCATGTCGGATGCACTATTCCTTCTTTATTGCATCCGTCGATCCCTCACAATGACGAATTAACACAGAAATTGCGTCGCTATGAAATACTATAGGTTCTAAGACTTCTCTTTCTAAATCGAGGAGCGTTTCTATGGAAACGACAGGATCTCCTATTGGGAGGCGAGTATCTCATGTCGGATGCACTATTTCTTCTTTATTGCATCCGTCGATCCCACCCAATGACGAATTAACACAGAAATTGCGTCGCCATGAAATACTATAGGTTCTATGAATTCTCTTCCTAAATCGAGGAGCGTTTGTATGGCAACGACAGGATATTCTATTGGGAGGCGAGAATCTCATGTCAGATGCACTATTCCTTCTTTATTGCATCCGTCGATCCCTAACAATGACGAAATAACACAGACATTGCTTCGCTATGAAATACAATAGGTTCT
This sequence comes from Schistocerca cancellata, assembly GCF_023864275.1. Lineage (NCBI taxonomy): Eukaryota > Metazoa > Arthropoda > Insecta > Orthoptera > Acrididae > Schistocerca > Schistocerca cancellata. Next base: position 958,658,510 of record NC_064628.1, on the reverse strand, counting down.
ATGCCTTCTCGTTCTAAATCGAGGAACGATCCTATGGCAATTAAAAGATCTCCTATTGAGAGGCGAGTATCTCATGTCGGATGCACTATTCCTTCTTTATTGCATCCGTCGATCCCTCACAATGACTAATTAACACAGAAATTGCATCGCTATGGAATGCTATATGTTCTATGCCATCTCTTTCAAAATCGAGGAACGATCCTATCGCAACGAAAGGATCTTCTATTGGGAGGCGAGTATCTCATGTCGGATGCACTATTCTTTCTTTATTGCATCCGTCGATCCCTCACAATGACGAATTAACACAGAAATTGTTTCGCTATGAAATCCTATAGGTCCTATGCCTTCTCTTTCTAAATCGAAGAACGATCCTATGGCAACGAAAGGATCTCCAATTGGGAGGCGAGTATCTCATGTCGGATGCACTATTCCTTCTTTATTGCATCCGTCGATCCCTCACAATGACGAATTAACACAGATATTGCGTCGCTATGAAATACTATAGGTTCTATGACTTCTCTTTTTAAATCGAGGAGCGTTTCTATGGCAACGACAGGATCTGCTATTGGGAGGCGAGTGTCTCATGTCGGGTACACTATTCCTTCTTTATTGCATCCGTCGATCCCTCCCAATGACGAATTAACACAGAAATTGCGTCGCTATGAAATACTATAGGTTCTATGACTTCTCTTCTTAAATCGAGGAGCGTTTGTATGGCAACGACAGGATATCCTATTGGGAGGCGAGAATCACATGTCGGATGCACTATTCCTTCTTTATTGCATCCGTCCATCCCTCACAATGACGAATTAACACAGAAATTGCGTCGCTATGAAATACTGTAGGTTCTATGACTTCTCTTTTTAAATCGAGGAGCGTTTCTATGGCAACGACAGGATCTGCTATTGGGAGGCGAGTATCTCATGTCGGATGCACTATTCCTTCTTTATTGCATCCGTCGATCCCTCACAATGACGAATTAACACAGAAATTGCGTCGGTATTAAATACTATAGGTTCTATGCCTTCTCATTCTAAATCGACGAGCGTTCCTATGGCAACGACAGGATCTTTTATTGAGAGGGTAGTATCTCTTTTTGGATGCAATATTCCTTCCTTATTGCACCCATCGTCCCCTCACAATGACGAATTAACACAGAAATTGCGTCGCTATGAAATAATATATGTTCTATGCCTTCTCTTCCCAAATCGAGGAACGTTTCTATTGGACCTACAGGATCTTCTATTGGGAGGCGAGTATCTCTTTTCGGATGCACTATTCCTTCGTTATTGCAATTGTCGATCCCTCTCAATGACGAATTAACACAGAAATTGTGTCGCTATGAAATACTATAGGTTCTACGCCTTCCCATTCTAAATCGAGGAACGTTTTTACGGCAACGACAGGATCTTCAATTGGGAGGCGAGTATCTTTTTTCGGATGCACTATTCCCTCTTTATTGCATCTGTCAATCCATCACATTGACGAATTAACACAGACATTGCGTCGCTATGAAATACTATAGTTTCTATGTCTTCTCATTCTAAATCGAGGAACGTTTCTATGGCAACGACAGGATCTTATATTGGGAGGCGAGTATCTCTTTTCGGAAGCACTATTCCGGGTTTATTGCATGCGTCGATCCCTGACAATGACGAATTAACACAGACATTGCGTCGCTATGGAACACTATAGGATCTATGCTTTCTCTTTCTAAATCGAGGCAGGTTTCTATGGCAACGAAAGGATCTTCTATTGGGAGGCGAGTATCTCATGTCGGATGCACTATTCCTTCTTTATGGCATCCGTCGATCCCTCACAATGACGAATTAACACAGAAATTGCGTCGCTATGAAATACTATAGGTTCTATGACTTCTCTTTCTAAATCGAGGAGCGTTTCTATGGAAACGACAGGATCTCCTATTGGGAGGCGAGTATCTCATGTCGGATGCACTATTTCTTCTTTATTGCATCCGTCGATCCCACCCAATGACGAATTAACACAGAAATTGCGTCGCCATGAAATACTACAGGTTCTATGAATTCTCTTCCTAAATCGAGGAGCGTTTGTATGGCAACGACAGGATATTCTATTGGGAGGCGAGAATCTCATGTCAGATGCACTATTCCTTCTTTATTGCATCCGTCATCCCTAACAATGACGAATTAACACAGAAATTGCTTCGCTATGAAATACAATAGGTTCTATGCCTTCTCGTTCTAAATCGAGGAACGATCCTATGGCAATTAAAAGATCTCCTATTGGGAGGCGAGTATCTCATGTCGGATGCACTATTCCTTCTTTATTGCATCCGTCGATCCCTCACAATGACTAATTAACACAGATATTGCATCGCTATGAAATGCTATATGTTCTATGCCATCTCTATCAAAATCGAGGAACGATCCTATCGCAACGAAAGGATCTTCTATTGGGAGGCGAGTATCTCATGTCGGATGCACTATTCTTTCTTTATTGCATCCGTCGATCCCTCACAATGACGAATTAACACAGAAATTGTTTCGCTATGAAATACTATAGGTCCTATGCCTTCTCTTTCTAAATCGAAGAACGATCCTATGGCAACGAAAGGATCTCCAATTGGGAGGCGAGTATCTCATGTCGGATGCACTATTCCTTCTTTATTGCATCCGTCGATCCCTCACAATGACGAATTAACACAGAAATTGCGTAGCTATAAAATACTATATGTTCTATGCCTTCTCTTCCCAAAACGAGGAACGTTTCTATTGGAACTACAGGATCTGCTATTGGGAGGCGAGTATCTCTTTTCGGATGCACTAATCCTTCTTTATTGCAATTGTCGTCCCTCACAATGACGAATTAACACAGAAATTGTGTCGCTATGAAATACTATAGCTTCTATGCCTTCCCATTCTAAATCGAGGAACGTTTTTACATCAACGACAGTATCTTCTATTGGGAGGCGAGTATCTCTTTTCGGATGCACTATTCCATCTTTATTGCATCCGTCAATCCATCAAAATGACGAATTAACACAGACATTGCGTCGCTATGAAATACTATAATTTCTATGTCTTCTCATTCTAAATAGAGGAACGTTTCTATGGCAACGACAGGTTCTTATATTGGGAGGCGAGTATCTCTTTTGGGATGCACTATTACTGCTTTATTGCATGCGTCGATCCCTCACAATGACGAATTAACACAGAAATTGCGTCGCAATGAAATACTATAGGTTCTATGACTTGTCTTTCTAAATCGAGGAACGTTTCTATGGCAACGACAGGTTCTCCTATTGGGAGGCGAGTATCTCTTTTCGGATGCACTATTCTTTCTTTATTGCATCCGTCGATCACTCGCAATGACGAATTAACACAGAATTGCGTCGCTATGAAATACTATAGGTTCTATAGTATTCTCTTTCTAAATAGAGGAGCGTTTCTATGACAACGACAGGATCTCCTATTGGGAGGCGAGTATCTCTTTTCGGATGCACTATTCCTTCTTTATTGCATCCGTCGATCACTCGCAATGACGAATTAACACAGAATTGCGTCGCTATGAAATACTATAAGTTCTACACCTTCTCTTTCTAAATCGAGGAACGATCCCATGGCAACGCAAGGATCTTCTATTGGAAGGCGAGTATCTCATGTCGGATGCACTATTCCATCTTTATTGCATCCGTCGATCCCTTACAATGACGAATTAACACAGAATTTGCGTCGCTATGAAATACTATAAGTTCTACGCCTTCTCTTTCTAAATCAAGGCACGATCGTATGGCAACGAAAGGATCTTCTATTGGGATGCGAGTATCTCTTTTTGGATGCACTATTCCTTCTTTATTGCATCCATCGATCCCTCACAATGACGAATTAAAACACAAATTGCGTCGCTATGAAATATTATAAGTCCTACGCCTTCGCTTTCTAAATCGAGGAACGGTCCTATGGCAACGAAAGGATCTTCTATTGGGAGGGGAGTATCTCTTTTCGGATCCATTATTCCTTCTTTATTGCATCCATCGATCCCTCACAATGACGAATTAACACAGAAATTGCGTCGCTATAAAATACCATAGGTTCTATGACTTCTCTTCCTTAATCGAGGAGCATTTCTATGGCAACGACAGGATCTCCTATTGGGAGGCGAGTATCTCTTTTCGGATGCACTACTCCTATTTTATTGCATCCGTCGATCCCTCACAAAGACGAATTTACACGGAAATTGCGTCGCTATGAAATACTATAGGTTCTATGACTTCTCTTTCTAAATCGAGGAGCGTTTCTATGGCAACGACAGGATCTCCTATTGGGAGGCTAGTATCTCTTTTCGGATGCACTATTCCTTCTCTATTGCATCCATCGATCCCTCACAATGACGAATTAACACAGAAATTGCGTCGCTATGAAATACTATATGTTCTACGCCTTCTCTTTCTAAATCGAGGAACGATCCTATGGCAACGAAAGGATCTTCTATTGGGAGGCGAGTATCTCTTTTTGGATGCACTATTCCTTCTTTATTGCATCCATCGATCCCTCACAATGACGAATTAACACAGAAATTGCGTCTCTATGAAATACTATAAGTTCTACGCCTTCTCTTTCTAAATCGAGGAACGATCCTATTGCAACGAAAGGATCTTCTATTGGGAGGCGAGTATCTCTTTTTGGATGCACTATTCCTTCTTTATTGCATCCATCGATCCCTCACAATGACGAATTAACACAGAAATTGCGTCGCTATGGAATGCTATAGGTTCTATGACTTCTCTTTCTAAATCGAGGAGCATTTCTATGGCAATGACAGGAACTCATATTGGGAGGCGAGTATCTCATGTCGGATGCACTATTCCTTCTTTATTGCATCCGTCGTTCCCACACAATGACGAATTAACACAGAATTTGCGTCGCTATGAAATACTATAGGTTCTATGACTTCTCTTTCTAAATCGAGGAGCGTTTCTATGACAACGACAGGATCTCCTATTGGGAGGCGAGTATCTCTTTTCGGATGCACTATTCCTTCTTTATTGCATCCGTCGATCACTCACAATGACGAATTAACACAGAAATTGGGTCTCTATGAAATACTATAAGTTCTACGCCTTCTCTTTCTAAATCGATGCACGATGGTATGACAACGAAAGGATCTTCTATTGAGAGGCGAGTATCTCTTTTTGGACGCATTATTCCTTCTTTATTGCATCCATCGATCCCTCACAATGACGAATTAACACAGAAATTGCGTCGCTATGAAGTATTATAAGTCCTACGCCTTCGCTTTCTAAATCGAGGAACGATCCTATGGCAACGAAAGGATCTTCTATTGGGAGGCGAGTATCTCTTTTTGGATGCACTATTCGTTCTTTATTGCATCCATCGATCCCTCGCAATGACGAATTAACACAGAAATTGCGTCTCTATGAAATACTATAAGTTCTACGACTTCTCTTTCTAAATCGAGGAACGATCCTATGGCAACGAAAGGATCTTCTATTGGGAGGCGAGTATCTCTTTTTGGATGCACTATTCCTTCTTTATTGCATCCATCGATCCCTCACAATGACGAATTAACACAGAAATTGCGTCTCTATGAAATACTATAAGTTCTACGCCTTCTCTTTCTAAATCGAGGAACGATCCTATGGCAACGAAAGGATCTTCTATTGGGAGGCGAGTATCTCTTTTTGGATGCACTATTCCTTCTTTATTGCATCCATCGATCCCTCACAATGACGAATTAACACAGAAATTGCGTCGCTATGAAATACTATAGGTTCTATGACTTCTCTTTCTAAATCGAGGAGCATTTCTATGGCAACGACAGGAACTCCAATTGGGAGGTGAGTATCTCATGTCGGATACACTATTCCTTCTTTATTGCATCCGTCGATCCCTCACAATGACGAATTAACACAGAATTTGCGTCGCTATGAAATACTATAGGTTCTATGACTTCTCTTTCTAAATCGAGGAGCGTTTCTATGACAACGACAGGATCTCCTATTGGGAGGCGAGTATCTCTATTCGGATGCACTATTCCTTCTTTATTGCATCCGTCGATCCCTCACAATGACGAATTAACACAGTTATTGCGTCTCTATGAAATACTATAAGTTCTACGCCTTCTCTTTCTAAATCGAGGTACGATCCTATGGCAACGAAAGGATCTTCTATTGGGAGGCAAGTATCTCTTTTTGGATGCACTATTCCTTCTTTATTGCATCCATCGATCCCTCACAATGACGAATTAACACAGAAATTGCGTCGCTATGAAATACTATAGGTTCTATGACTTCTCTTTCTAAATCGAGGAGCGTTTCTATGACAACGACAGGATCTCCTAATTAGAGCAAGTATCTCTTTTCGGATGCACTATTCCTTCTTTATTGCATCCGTCGATCCATCACAATGACGAATTAACACAGAAATTGCGTCTCTATGAAATACTATAAGTTCTACGCCTTCTCTTTCTAATTCGAGGAACGATCCTATGGCAACGAAAGGATCTTCTATTGGGAGGCGAGTATCTCTTTTTGGATGCACTATTCCTTCTTTATTGCATCCATCGATCCCTCACAATGACGAATTAACACAGAAATTGCGTCGCTATGAAATACTATAGGTACTACGACTTCCCTTTCTAAATCGAGAAGCGTTTCTATGGCAACGGCAGGATCTCCTTTTGGGAGGCTAGTCTCTCTTTTCGGATGCACTATTCCTTCTTTATTGCATCCATCGATCTCTCACAATGACGAATTAACACAGAAATTGGGTCTCTATGAAATACTATAAGTTCTACGCCTTCTCTTATTAAATCGAGGCACGATGGTATGGCAACGAAAGGATCTTCTATTTGGAGGCGAGTATCTCTTTTTGGACGCATTATTCCTTCTTTATTGCATCCATCGATCCCTCACAATGACGAATTAACACAGAAATTGCGTCGCTATGAAGTATTATAAGTCCTACGCCTTCGCTTTCTAAATCGAGGAACGATCCTATGGCAACGAAAGGATCTTCTATTGGGAGGCGAGTATCTCTTTTTGGATGCACTATTCCTTCTTTATTGCATCCATCGATTCCTCGCAATGACGAATTAACACAGAAATTGCGTCTCTATGAAATACTATAAGTTCTACGCCTTCTCTTTCTAAATCGTCGAACGATCCTATGGCAACGAAAGGATCTTCTATTGGGAGGCGAGTATCTCTTTTTGGATGCACTATTCCTTCTTTATTGCATCCATCGATCCCTCACAATGACGAATTAACACAGAAATTGCGTCTCTATGAAATACTATAAGTTCTACGCCTTCTCTTTCTAAATCGAGGTACGATCCTATGGCAACGAAAGGATCTTCTATTGGGAGGCAAGTATCTCTTTTTGGATGCACTATTCCTTGTTTATTGCATCCATCGATCCCTCACAATGACGAATTAACACAGAAATTGCGTCGTTATGAAATACTATAGGTTCTATGGCTTCTCTTTCTAAATCGAGGAGCGTTTCTATGACAACGACAAGATCTCCTATTTAGAGGCGAGTATCTCTTTTCGGATGCACTATTCCTTCTTTATTGCATCCGTCGATCCCTCACAATGACGAATTAACACAGAAATTGCGTCTCTATGAAATACTATAAGTTCTACGCCTTCTCTTCCTAATTCGAGGAACGATCCTATGGCAACGAAAGGATCTTCTATTGGGAGGCGAGTATCTCTTTTTGGATGCACTATTCCTTCTTTATTGCATCCATCGATCCCTCACAATGACGAATTAACACAGAAATTGCGTCGCTATGAAATACTATAGGTTCTATGACTTCTCTTTCTAAATCGAGAAGCGTATCTATGGCAACGGCAGGATCTCCTATTGGGAGGCTAGTATCTCTTTTCGGATGCACTATTCCTTCTTTATTGCATCCATCGATCTCTCACAATGACGAATTAACACAGAAATTGGGTCGCTATGAAATACTATAAGTTCTACGCCTTCTCTTTCTAAATCGAGGAACGATCCTATGGCAACGAAAGGATCTTCTATTGGGAGGCGAGTATATCTTTTTGGATGCACTATTCCTTCTTTATTGCATCCATCGATCCCTCACAATGACGAATTAACACAGAAATTGCGTCTCTATGAAATACTATAAGTTCTACACCTTCTCTTTCTAAATCGAGGAACGATCCTATGGCAACGAAAGGATCTTCTATTGGGAGGCGAGTATCTCTTTTTGGATGCACTATTCCTTCTTTATTGCATCCATTGATCCTTCACAATGACGAATTAACACAGAAATTGCGTCGCTATGAAATACTATAGGTTCTATGACTTCTCTTTCTAAATCGAGGAGCATTTCAATGGCAATGACAGGAACTCATATTGGGAGGCGAGTATCTCATGTCGGATGCACTATTCCTTCTTTATTGCATCCGTCGATCCCTCACAATGACGAATTAACACAGAATTTGCGTCGCTATGAAATACTATAGGTTCTATGACTTCTCTTTCTAAATCGAGGAGCGTTTCTATGACAACGACAGGATCTCCTATTGGGAGGCGAGTATCTCTTTTCGGATGCACTATTCCTTCTTTATTGCATCCGTCGATCACTCACAATGACGAATTAACACAGAAATTGGGTCTCTATGAAATACTATAAGTTCTACGCCTTCTCTTTCTAAATCGAGGCACGATGGTATGGCAACGAAAGGATCTTCTATTGAGAGGCGAGTATCTCTTTTTGGACGCATTATTCCTTCTTTATTGCATCCATCGATCCCTCACAATGACGAATTAACACAGAAATTGCGTCGCTATGAAGTATTATAAGTCCTACGCCTTCGCTTTCTAAATCGAGGAACGATCCTATGGCAACGAAAGGATCTTCTATTGGGAGGCGAGTATCTCTTTTTGGATGCACTATTCCTTCTTTATTGCATCCATCGATCCCTCGCAATGACGAATTAACACAGAAATTGCGTCTCTATGAAATACTATAAGTTCTACGCCTTCTCTTTCTAAATCGAGGAACGATCCTATGGCAACGAAAGGATCTTCTATTGGGAGGCGAGTATCTCTTTTTGGATGCACTATTCCTTCTTTATTGCATCAATCGTTCCCTCACAATGACGAATTAACACAGAAATTGCGTCTCTATGAAATACTATAAGTTCTACGCCTTCTCTTTCTAAATCGAGGAACGATCCTATGGCAACGAAAGGAACTTCTATTGGGAGGCGAGTATCTCTTTTTGGATGCACTATTCCTTCTTTATTGCATCCATCGATCCCTCACAATGACGAATTAACACAGAAATTGCGTCGCTATGAAATACAATAGGTTCTATGACTTCTCTTTCTAAATCGAGGAGCATTTCTATGGCAACGACAGGAACTCCTATTGGGAGGTGAGTATCTCATGTCGGATACACTATTCCTTCTTTATTGCATCCGTCGATCCCTCACAATGACGAATTAACACAGAATTTGCGTCGCTATGAAATACTATAGGTTATATGACTTCTCTTTCTAAATCGAGGAGCGTTTCTATGACAACGACAGGATCTCCTATTGGGAGGCGAGTATCTCTTTTCGGATGCACTATTCCTTCTTTATTGCATCCGTCGATCCCTCACAATGACGAATTAACACAGAAATTGCGTCTCTATGAAATACTATAAGTTCTACGCCTTCTCTTTCTAAATCGAGGCACGATCGTATGGCAACGAAAGGATCTTCTATTTGGAGGCGAGTATCTCTTTTTGGACGCATTATTCCTTCTTTATTGCATCCATCGATCCCTCACAATGACGAATTAACACAGAAATTGCGTCGCTATGAAGTATTATAAGTCCTACGCCTTCGCTTTCTAAATCGAGGAACGATCCTATGGCAACGAAAGGATCTTCTATTGGGAGGCGAGTATCTCTTTTTGGATGCAGTATTCCTTCTTTATTGCATCCATCGATCCCTCGCAATGACGAATTATCACAGAAATTGCGTCTCTATGAAATACTATAAGTTCTACGCCTTCTCTTTCTAAATCGAGGTACGATCCTATGGCAACGAAAGGATCTTCTATTGGGAAGCAAGTATCTCTTTTTGGATGCAATATTCCTTCTTTATTGCATCCATCGATCCCTCACAATGACGAATTAACACAGAAATTGCGTCGCTATGAAATACTATAGGTTCTATGACTTCTCTTTCTAAATCGAGGAGCGTTTCTATGACAACGACAGGTTCTCCTATTTAGAGGCGAGTATCTCTTTTCGGATGCACTATTCCTTCTTTATTGCATCCGTCGATCCCTCACAATGACGAATTAACACAGAAATTGCGTCTCTATGAAATACTATAAGTTCTACGCCTTCTCTTTCTAATTCGAGGAACGATCCTATGGCAACGAAAGGATCTTCTATTGGGAGGCGAGTATCTCTTTTTGGATGCACTATTCCTTCTTTATTGCATCCATCGATCCCTCACAATGACGAATTAACACAGAAATTGCGTCTCTATGAAATACTATAAGTTCTACGCCTTCTCTTTCTAAATCGAGGAACGATCCTATGGCAACGAAAGGATCTTCTATTGGGAGGCGAGTATCTCTTTTTGGATGCATTATTCCTTCTTTATTGCATCCATCGATCCTTCACAATGACGAATTAACACAGAAATTGCGTCGCTATGAAATACTATAGATTCTATGACTTCTCTTTCTAAATCGAGGAGCATTTCTATGGCAACGACAGGACTCCTATTGGGAGGCGAGTATCTCTTTTTGGATGCACTATTCCTTCTTTATTGCATCCGTCGAGCCCTCACAATGACGAATTAACACAGAATTTGCGTCGCTATGAAATACTATAGGTTCTATGACTTCTCTTTCTAAATCGAGGAGCGTTTCTATGACAACGACTGGATCTTCTATTGGGAGGCGAGTATCTGTTTTCGGATGCACTATTCCTTCTTTACTGCATCCGTAGATCCCTCACAATGACGAATTAACACAGAAATTGCGTCGCTATGAAATACTATAAGTTCTACGCCTTCTCATTCTAAATCGAGGAACGATCCTATGGCAACGAAAGGATCTTCTATTGGGAGGCGAGTATCTCATGTCGGATGCACTATTCCTTCTTTATTGCATCCATAGATCCCTCACAATGACGAATTAACACAGAATTTGCGTCGCTATGAAATACTATAGATTCTATGATTTCTCTTTCTAAATCGAGGAGCATTTCTATGGCAACGACAGGAACTCCTATTGGCAGGCGAGTATCTCATGTCGGATGCACTATTCCTTCTTTATTGCATCCGCCGATCCCTGACAATGACGAATTAACACAGAATTTGCGTCGCTATGAAATACTATAGGTTCTATGACTTCTCTTTCTAAATCGAGGAGCGTTTCTATGACAACGACAGGATCTCCTATAGGGAGGCGAGTATCTCTTTTCGGATGCACTATTCCTTCTTTATTGCATCCGTCGATCCCTCACAATGATGAATTAACACAGAATTTCCGTCGCTATGAAATACTATAGGTTCTATGACTTCTCTTTCTAAATCGAGGAGCGTTTCTATGACAACGACAGGATCTCCTATTGGGAGGCGAGTATCTCTTTTCGGATGCACTACTCCTTCTTTATTGCATCCGTCGATCACTCACAATGACGAATTAACACAGAAATTGGGTCTCTATGAAAAACTATAAGTTCTACGCCTTCTCTTTCTAAATCGAGGCACGATGGTATGGCAACGAAAGGATCTTCTATTGAGAGGCGAGTATCTCTTTTTGGACGCATTATTCCTTCTTTATTGCATCCATCGATCCCTCACAATGACGAATTATCACAGAAATTGCGTCGCCATGAAGTATTATAAGTCCTACGCCTTCGCTTTCTAAATCGAGGAACGATCCTATGGCAACGAAAGGATCTTCTATTGGGAGGCGAGTATCTTTTTGGATGCACTATTCCTTCTTTATTGCATCCATCCATCCCTCGCAATGACGAATTAACACAGAAATTGCGTCTCTATGAAATACTATAAGTTCTACGCCTTCTCTTTCTAAATCGAGGAACGATCCTATGGCAACGAAAGGATCTTCTATTGGGAGGCGAGTATCTCTTTTCGGATGCACTATTCCTTCTTTATTGCATCCATCGATCCCTCACAATGACGAATTAACACAGAAATTGCGTCTCTATGAAATACTATAAGTTCTACGCCTTCTCTTTCTAAATCGAGGAACGATCCTATGGCAACGAAAGGAACTTCTATTGGGAGGCGAGTATCTCTTTTTGGATGCACTATTCCTTCTTTATTGCATCCATCGATCCCTCACAATGACGAATTAACACAGAAATTGCGTCGCTATGAAATACTATAGGTTCTATGACTTCTCTTTCTAAATCGAGGAGCATTTCTATGGCAACGACAGGAACTCCTATTGGGAGGTGAGTATCTCATGTCGGATACACTATTCCTTCTTTATAGCACCCGTCGATCCCTCACAATGACGAATTAACACAGAATTTGCGTCGCTATGAAATACTATAGGTTCTATGACTTCTCTTTCTAAATCGAGGAGCGTTTCTATGACAACGACAGGATCTCCTATTGGGAGGCGAGTATCTCTTTTCGGATGCACTATTCCTTCTTTATTGCATGCGTCGATCACTCACAATGACGAATTAACACAGAAATTGCGTCTCTATGAAATACTATAAGTTCTACGCCTTCTCTTTCTAAATCGAGGCACGATCGTATGGCAACGAAAGGATCTTCTATTTGGAGGCGAGTATCTCTTTTTGGACGCATTATTCCTTCTTTATTGCATCCATCGATCCCTCACAATGACGAATTAACACAGAAATTGCGTCGCTATGAAGTATTATAAGTCCTACGCCTTCGCTTTCTAAATCGAGGAACGATCCTATGGCAACGAAAGGATCTTCTATTGGGAGGCGAGTATCTCTTTTTGGATGCACTATTCCTTCTTTATTGCATCCATCGATCCCTCGCAATGACGAATTAACACAGAAATTGCGTCTCAATGAAATACTATAAGTTCTACGCCTTCTCTTCCTAAATCGAGTTACGATCCTATGGCAACGAAAGGATCTTCTATTGGGAGGCAAGTATCTCTTTTTGGATGCACTATTCCTTCTTTATTGCATCCATCGATCCCTCACAATGACGAATTAACACAGAAATTGCTTCGCTATGAAATACTATAGGTTCTATGACTTCTCTTTCTAAATCGAGGAGCGTTTCTATGACAACGACAGGATCTCCTATTTAGAGGCGAGTATCTCTTTTCGGATGCACTATTCCTTCTTTATTGCATCCGTCGATCCCTCACAATGACGAATTAACACAGAAATTGCGTCTCTATGAAATACTTTAAGTTCTACGCCTTCTCTTTCTAATTCGAGGAACGATCCTATGGCAACGAAAGGATCTTCTATTGGGAGGCGAGTATCTCATGTCGGATGCACTATTCCTTCTTTATTGCATCCATCGATCCCTCACAATGACGAATTAACACAGAAATTGCGTCGCTATGAAATACTATAGGTTCTATGACTTCTCTTTCTAAATCGAGAAGCGTTTCTATGGCAACGGCAGGATCTCCTATTGGGAGGCTAGTATCTCTTTTCGGATGCACTATTCCTTCTTTATTGCATCCATCGGTCTCTCACAATGACGTATTAACACAGAAATTGGGTCGCTATGAAATACTATAAGTTCTACGCCTTCTCTTTCTAAATCGAGGAACGATCCTATGGCAACGAAAGGATCTTCTATTGGGAGGCGAGTATCTCTTTTTGGATGCACTATTCCTTCTTTATTGCATCCATCGATGCCTCACAATGACGAATTAACACAGAAATTGCGTCTCTATGAAATACTATAAGTTCTACGCCTTCTCTTTCTAAATCGAGGAACGATCCTATGGCAACGAAAGGATCTTCTATTGGGAGGCGAGTATCTCTTTTTGGATGCACTATTCCTTCTTTATTGCATCCATCGATCCTTCACAATGACGAATTAACACAGAAATTGCGTCGCTATGAAATACTATAGGTTCTATGACTTCTCTTTCTAAATCGAGGAGCATTTCTATGGCAACGACAGGAACTCCTATTGGGAGGCGAGTATCTCATGTCGGATGCACTATTCCTTCTTTATTGCATCCGTCGAACCCTCACAATGACGAATTAACACAGAATTTGCGACGCTATGAAATACTATAGGTTCTATGACTTCTCTTTCTAAATCGAGGAGCGTTTCTATGACAACGACTGGATCTTCTATTGGGAGGCGAGTATCTGTTTTCGGATGCACTATTCCTTCTTTACTGCATCCGTAGATCCCTCACAATGACGAATTAACACAGAAATTGCGTCGCTATGAAATACTATAAGTTCTACGCCTTCTCTTTCTAAATCGAGGAACGATCCTATGGCAACGAAAGGATCTTCTATTGGGAGGCGAGTATCTCATGTCGGATGCACTATTCCTTCTTTATTGCATCCATCGATCCCTCACAATAACGAATTAACACAGAAATTGCGTCGCTATGAAATACTATAGATTCTATGACTTCTCTTTCTAAATCGAGGAGCATTTCTATGGCAACGACAGGAACTCCTATTGGGAGGCGAGTATCTCATGTCGGATGCACTATTCCTTCTTTATTGCATCCGCCTATCCCTGACAATGACGAATTAACACAGAATTTGCGTCGCTATGAAATACTATAGGTTCTATGACTTCTCTTTCTAAATCGAGGAGCGTTTCTATGACAACGACAGGATCTCCTATAGGGAGGCGAGTATCTCTTTTCGGATGCACTATTCCTTCTTTATTGCATCCGTCGATCCCTCACAATGACGAATTAACACAGAATTACCGTCGCTATGAAATACTATAGGTTCTATGACTTCTCTTTCTAAATCGAGGAGCGTCTCTATGACAACGACAGGATCTCCTATTGGGAGGCGAGTATCTGTTTTCGGATGCACTATTCCTTCTTTATTGCATCCGTAGATCCCTCACAATGACGAATTAACACAGAAATTGCGTCGCTATGAAATACTATAAGTTCTACGCCTTCTCTTTCTAAATCGAGGAACGATCCTATGGCAACGAAAGGATCTTCTATTAGGAGGCGAGTATCTCATGTCGGATGCACTATTCCTTCTTTATTGCATCCATCGATCCCTCACAATGACGAATTAACACAGAAATTGCGTCTCTATGAAATACTATAAGTTCTACGCCTTCTCTTTCTAAATCGAGGAACGATCCTATGGCAACGAAAGGATCTTCTATTGGGAGGCGAGTATCTCTTTTTGGATGCACTATTCCTTCTTTATTGCATCCATCGATCCTTCACAATGACGAATTAACACAGAAATTGCGTCGCTATGAAATACTATAGGTTCTATGACTTCTCTTTCTAAATCGTGGAGCATTTCTATGGCAATGACAGGAACTCATATTGGGAGGCGAGTATCTCATGTCGGATGCACTATTCCTTCTTTATTGCATCCGTCGATCCCTCACAATGACGAATTAACACAGAATTTGCGTCGCTATGAAATACTATAGGTTCTATGACTTCTTTTTCTAAATCGAGGAGCGTTTCTATGACAACGACAGGATCTCCTATTGGGAGGCGAGTATCTGTTTTCGGATGAACTATTCCTTCTTTATTGCATCCGTCGATCCCTCACAATGACGAATTAAAACAGAAATTGCGTCTCTATGAAATACTATAAGTTCTACGCCTTCTCTTTCTAAATCGAGGCACGATCGTATTGCAACGAAAGGATATTCTATTTGGAGGCGAGTATCTCTTTTTGGACGCATTATTCCTTCTTTATTGCATCCATCGATCCCTCACAATGACGAATTAACACAGAAATTGCGTCGCTATGAAGTATTATAAGTCCTACGCCTTCGCTTTCTAAATCGAGGAACGATCCAATGGCAACGAAAGGATCATCTATTGGGAGGCGAGTATCTCTTTTTGGATGCACTATTCCTTCTTTATTGCATCCATCGATCCCTCGCAATGACGAATTAACACAGAAATTGCGTCTCTATGAAATACTATAAGTTCTACGCCTTCTCTTTCTAAATCGTCGAACGATCCTATGGCAACGAAAGGATCTTCTATTGGGAGGCGAGTATCTCTTTTTGGATGCACTATTCCTTCTTTATTGCATCCATCGATCCCTCACAATGACGAATTAACACAGAAATTGCGTCTCTATGAAATACTATAAGTTCTACGCCTTCTCTTTCTAAATCGAGGTACGATTCTATGGCAACGAAAGGATCTTCTATTGGGAGGCAAGTATCTCTTTTTGGATGCACTATTCCTTGTTTATTGCATCCATCGATCCCTCACAATGACGAATTAACACAGAAATTGCGTCGCTATGAAATACTATAGGTTCTATGACTTCTCTTTCTAAATCGAGGAACGTTTCTATGACAACGACAAGATCTCCTATTTAGAGGCGAGTATCTCTTTTCGGATGCACTATTCCTTCTTTATTGCATCCGTCGATCCCTCACAATGACGTATTAACACAGAAATTGGGTCGCTATGAAATACTATAAGTTCTACGCCTTCTCTTTCTAAATCGAGGAACGATCCTATGGCAACGAAAGGATCTTCTATTGGGAGGCGAGTATCTCTTTTTGGATGCACTATTCCTTCTTTATTGCATCCATCGATGCCTCACAATGACGAATTAACACAGAAATTGCGTCTCTATGAAATACTATAAGTTCTACGCCTTCTCTTTCTAAATCGAGGAACGATCCTATGGCAACCAAAGGATCTTCTCTTGGGAGGCGAGTATCTCTTTTTGGATGCACTATTCCTTCTTTATTGCATCCATCGATCCTTCACAATGACGAATTAACACAGAAATTGCGTCGCTATGAAATACTATAGGTTCTATGACTTCTCTTTCTAAATCGAGGAGCATTTCTATGGCAACGACAGGAACTCCTATTGGGAGGCGAGTATCTCATGTCGGATGCACTATTCCTTCTTTATTGCATCCGTCGATCCCTCACAATGACGAATTAACACAGAATTTGCGACGCTATGAAATACTATAGGTTCTATGACTTCTCTTTCTAAATCGAGGAGCGTTTCTATGACAACGACTGGATCTTCTATTGGGAGGCGAGTATCTGTTTTCGGATGCACTATTCCTTCTTTACTGCATCCGTAGATCCCTCACAATGACGAATTAACACAGAAATTGCGTCGCTATGAAATACTATAAGTTCTACGCCTTCTCTTTCTAAATCGAGGAACGATCCTATGGCAACGAAAGGATCTTCTATTGGGAGGCGAGTATCTCATGTCGGATGCACTATTCCTTCTTTATTGCATCCATCGATCCCTCACAATAACGAATTAACACAGAAATTGCGTCGCTATGAAATACTATAGATTCTATGACTTCTCTTTCTAAATCGAGGAGCATTTCTATGGCAACGACAGGAACTCCTATTGGGAGGCGAGTATCTCATGTCGGATGCACTATTCCTTCTTTATTGCATCCGCCTATCCCTGACAATGACGAATTAACACAGAATTTGCGTCGCTATGAAATACTATAGGTTCTGTGACTTCTCTTTCTAAATCGAGGAGCGTTTCTATGACAACGACAGGATCTCCTATAGGGAGGCGAGTATCTCTTTTCGGATGCACTATTCCTTCTTTATTGCATCCGTCGATCCCTCACAATGACGAATTAACACAGAATTACCGTCGCTATGAAATACTATAGGTTCTATGACTTCTCTTTCTAAATCGAGGAGCGTCTCTATGACAACGACAGGATCTCCTATTGGGAGGCGAGTATCTGTTTTCGGATGCACTATTCCTTCTTTATTGCATCCGTAGATCCCTCACAATGACGAATTAACACAGAAATTGCGTCGCTATGAAATACTATAAGTTCTACGCCTTCTCTTTCTAAATCGAGGAACGATCCTATGGCAGCGAAAGGATCTTCTATTAGGAGGCGAGTATCTCATGTCGGATGCACTATTCCTTCTTTATTGCATCCATCGATCCCTCACAATGACGAATTAACACAGAAATTGCGTCTCTCTGAAATACTATAAGTTCTACGCCTTCTCTTTCTAAATCGAGGAACGATCCTATGGCAACGAAAGGATCTTCTATTGGGAGGCGAGTATCTCTTTTTGGATGCACTATTCCTTCTTTATTGCATCCATCGATCCTTCACAATGACGAATTAACACAGAAATTGCGTCGCTATGAAATACTATAGGTTCTATGACTTCTCTTTCTAAATCGAGGAGCATTTCTATGGCAATGACAGGAACTCATATTGGGAGGCGAGTATCTCATGTCGGATGCACTATTCCTTCTTTATTGCATCCGTCGATCCCTCACAATGACGAATTAACACAGAATTTGCGTCGCTATGAAATACTATAGGTTCTATGACTTCTTTTTCTAAATCGAGGAGCGTTTCTATGACAACGACAGGATCTCCTATTGGGAGACGAGTATCTGTTTTCGGATGAACTATTCCTTCTTTATTGCATCCGTCGATCCCTCACAATGCGAATTAACACAGAAATTGCGTCTCTATGATATACTATAAGTTCTACGCCTTCTCTTTCTAAATCGAGGCACGATCGTATGGCAACGAAAGGATATTCTATTTGGAGGCGAGTATCTCTTTTTGGACGCATTATTCCTTCTTTATTGCATCCATCGATCCCTCACAATGACGAATTAACACAGAAATTGCGTCGCTATGAAGTATTATAAGTCCTACGCCTTCGCTTTCTAAATCGAGGAACGATCCTATGGCAACGAAAGGATCATCTATTGGGAGGCGAGTATCTCTTTTTGGATGCACTATTCCTTCTTTATTGCATCCATCGATCCCTCGCAATGACGAATTAACACAGAAATTGCGTCTCTATGAAATACTATAAGTTCTACGCCTTCTCTTTCTAAATCGTCGAACGATCCTATGGCAACGAAAGGATCTTCTATTGGGAGGCGAGTATCTCTTTTTGGATGCACTATTCCTTCTTTATTGCATCCATCGATCCCTCACAATGACGAATTAACACAGAAATTGCGTCTCTATGAAATACTATAAGTTCTACGCCTTCTCTTTCTAAATCGAGGTACGATCCTATGGCAACGAAAGGATCTTCTATTGGGAGGCAAGTATCTCTTTTTGGATGCACTATTCCTTGTTTATTGCATCCATCGATCCCTCACAATGACGAATTAACACAGAAATTGCGTCGCTATGAAATACTATAGGTTCTATGACTTCTCTTTCTAAATCGAGGAGCGTTTCTATGACAACGACAAGATCTCCTATTTAGAGGCGAGTATCTCTTTTCGGATGCACTATTCCTTCTTTATTGCATCCGTCGATCTCTCACAATGACGAATTAACACAAAAATTGCGTCTCTATGAAATACTATAAGTTCTACGCCTTCTCTTTCTAATTCGAGGAACGATCCTATGGCAACGAAAGGATCTTCTATTGGGAGGCGAGTATCTCTTTTTGGATGCACTATTCCTTCTTTATTGCATCCATCGATCCCTCACAATGACGAATTAACACAGAAATTGCGTCGCTATGAAATACTATAGGTTCTATGACTTCTCTTTCTAAATCGAGAAGCGTTTCTATGGCAACGGCAGGATCTCCTATTGGGAGGCTAGTATCTCTTTTCGGATGCACTATTCCTTCTTTATTGCATCCATCGATCTCTCACAATGACGAATTAACACAGAAATTGGGTCGCTATGAAATACTATAAGTTCTACGCCTTCTCTTTCTAAATCGAGGAACGATCCTATGGCAACGAAAGGATCTTCTATTGGGAGGCGAGTATATCTTTTTGGATGCACTATTCCTTCTTTATTGCATCCATCGATCCCTCACAATGACGAATTAACACAGATATTGCGTCTCTATGAAATACTATAAGTTCTACACCTTCTCTTTCTAAATCGAGGAACGATCCTATGGCAACGAAAGGATCTTCTATTGGGAGGCGAGTATCTCTTTTTGGATGCACTATTCTTTCTTTATTGCATCCATCGATCCTTCACAATGACGAATTAACACAGAAATTGCGTCGCTATGAAATACTATAGGTTCTATGACTTCTCTTTCTAAATCGAGTAGCATTTCAATGGCAATGACAGGAACTCATATTGGGAGGCGAGTATCTCATGTCGGATGCACTATTCCTTCTTTATTGCATCCGTCGATTCCTCACAATGACGAATTAACACAGAATTTGCGTCGCTATGAAATACTATAGGTTCTATGACTTCTCTTTCTAAATCGAGGAGCGTTTCTATGACAACGACAGGATCTCCTATTGGGAGGCGAGTATCTCTTTTCGGATGCACTATTCCTTCTTTATTGCATCCGTCGATCACTCACAATGACGAATTAACACAGAAATTGGGTCTCTATGAAATACTATAAGTTCTACGCCTTCTCTTTCTAAATCGAGGCACGATGGTATGGCAACGAAAGGATCTTCTATTGAGAGGCGAGTATCTCTTTTTGGACGCATTATTCCTTCTTTATTGCATCCATCGATCCCTCACAATGACGAATTAACACAGAAATTGCGTCGCTATGAAGTATTATAAGTCCTACGCCTTCGCTTTCTAAATCGAGGAACGATCCTATGGCAACGAAAGGATCTTCTATTGGGAGGCGAGTATCTCTTTTTGGATGCACTATTCCTTCTTTATTGCATCCATCGATCCCTCGCAATGACGAATTAACACAGAAATTGCGTCTCTATGAAATACTATAAGTTCTACGCCTTCTCTTTCTAAATCGAGGAACGATCCTATGGCAACGAAAGGATCTTCTATTGGGAGGCGAGTATCTCTTTTTGGATGCACTATTCCTTCTTTATTGCATCCATCGATCCCTCACAATGACGAATTAACACAGAAATTGCGTCTCTATGAAATACTATAATTTCTACGCCTTCTCTTTCTAAATCGAGGAACGATCCTATGGCAACGAAAGGAACTTCTATTGGGAGGCGAGTATCTCTTTTTGGATGCACTATTCCTTCTTTATTGCATCCATCGATCCCTCACAATGACGAATTAACACAGAAATTGCGTCGCTATGAAATACAATAGGTTCTATGACTTCTCTTTCTAAATCGAGGAGCATTTCTATGGCAACGACAGGAACTCCTATTGGGAGGTGAGTATCTCATGTCGGATACACTATTCCTTCTTTATTGCATCCGTCGATCCCTCACAATGACGAATTAACACAGAATTTGCGTCGCTATGAAATACTATAGGTTCTATGACTTCTCTTTCTAAATCGAGGAGCGTTTCTATGACAACGACAGGATCTCCTATTGGGAGGCGAGTATCTCTTTTCGGATGCACTATTCCTTCTTTATTGCATCCGTCGATCCCTCACAATGACGAATTAACACAGAAATTGCGTCTCTATGAAATACTATAAGTTCTACGCCTTCTCTTTCTAAATCGAGGCACGATCGTATGGCAACGAAAGGATCTTCTATTTGGAGGCGAGTATCTCTTTTTGGACGCATTATTCCTTCTTTATTGCATCCATCGATCCCTCACAATGACGAATTAACACAGAAATTGCGTCGCTATGAAGTATTATAAGTCCTACGCCTTCGCTTTCTAAATCGAGGAACGGTCCTATGGCAACGAAAGGATCTTCTATTGGGAGGCGAGTATCTCTTTTTGGATGCACTATTCCTTCTTTATTGCATCCATCGATCCCTCGCAATGACGAATTAACACAGAAATTGCGTCTCTATGAAATACTATAAGTTCTACGCCTTCTCTTTCTAAATCGAGGTACGATCCTATGGCAACGAAAGGATCTTCTATTGGGAAGCATGTATCTCTTTTTGGATGCACTATTCCTTCTTTATTGCATCCATCGATCCCTCACAATGACGAATTAACACAGAAATTGCGTCGCTATGAAATACTATAGGTTCTATGACTTCTCTTTCTAAATCGAGGAGCGTTTCTATGACAACGACAGGATCTCCTATTTAGAGGCGAGTATCTCTTTTCGGATGCACTATTCCTTCTTTATTGCATCCGTCGATCCCTCACAATGACGAATTAACACAGAAATTGCGTCTCTATGAAATACTATAAGTTCTACGCCTTCTCTTTCTAATTCGAGGAACGATCCTATGGCAACGAAAGGATCTTCTATTGGGAGGCGAGTATCTCTTTTTGGATGCACTATTCCTTCTTTATTGCATCCATCGATCCCTCACAATGACGAATTAACACAGAAATTGCGTCGCTATGAAATACTATAGATTCTATGACTTCTCTTTCTAAATCGAGAAGCGTTTCTATGGCAACGGCAGGATCTCCTATTGGGAGGCTAGTATCTCTTTTCGGATGCACTATTCCTTCTTTATTGCATCCATCGATCTCTCACAATGACGAATTAACACAGAAATTGGGTCGCTATGAAATACTATAAGTTCTACGCCTTCTCTTTCTAAATCGAGGAACGATCCTATGGCAACGAAAGGATCTTCTATTGGGAGGCGAGTATCTCTTTTTGGATGCACTATTCCTTCTTTATTGCATCCATCGATCCCTCACAATGACGAATTAACACAGAAATTGCGTCTCTATGAAATACTATAAGTTCTACGCCTTCTCTTTCTAAATCGAGGAACGATCCTATGGCAACGAAAGGATCTTCTATTGGGAGGCGAGTATCTCATGTCGGATGCACTATTCCTTCTTTATTGCATCCATCGATCCCTCACAATGACGAATTAACACAGAAATTGCGTCGCTATGAGATACTATAGATTCTATGACTTCTCTTTCTAAATCGAGGAGCATTTCTATGGCAATGACAGGAACTCATATTGGGAGGCGAGTATCTCATGTCGGATGCACTATTCCTTCTTTATTGCATCCGTCGATCCCTCACAATGACGAATTAACACAGAATTTGCGTCGCTATGAAATACTATAGGTTCTATGACTTCTTTTTCTAAATCGAGGAGCGTTTCTATGACAACGACAGGATCTCCTATTGGGAGGCGAGTATCTGTTTTCGGATGAACTATTCCTTCTTTATTGCATCCGTCGATCCCTCACAATGACGAATTAAAACAGAAATTGCGTCTCTATGAAATACTATAAGTTCTACGCCTTCTCTTTCTAAATCGAGGCACGATCGTATTGCAACGAAAGGATATTCTATTTGGAGGCGAGTATCTCTTTTTGGACGCATTATTCCTTCTTTATTGCATCCATCGATCCCTCACAATGACGAATTAACACAGAAATTGCGTCGCTATGAAGTATTATAAGTCCTACGCCTTCGCTTTCTAAATCGAGGAACGATCCAATGGCAACGAAAGGATCATCTATTGGGAGGCGAGTATCTCTTTTTGGATGCACTATTCCTTCTTTATTGCATCCATCGATCCCTCGCAATGACGAATTAACACAGAAATTGCGTCTCTATGAAATACTATAAGTTCTACGCCTTCTCTTTCTAAATCGTCGAACGATCCTATGGCAACGAAAGGATCTTCTATTGGGAGGCGAGTATCTCTTTTTGGATGCACTATTCCTTCTTTATTGCATCCATCGATCCCTCACAATGACGAATTAACACAGAAATTGCGTCTCTATGAAATACTATAAGTTCTACGCCTTCTCTTTCTAAATCGAGGTACGATTCTATGGCAACGAAAGGATCTTCTATTGGGAGGCAAGTATCTCTTTTTGGATGCACTATTCCTTGTTTATTGCATCCATCGATCCCTCACAATGACGAATTAACACAGAAATTGCGTCGCTATGAAATACTATAGGTTCTATGACTTCTCTTTCTAAATCGAGGAACGTTTCTATGACAACGACAAGATCTCCTATTTAGAGGCGAGTATCTCTTTTCGGATGCACTATTCCTTCTTTATTGCATCCGTCGATCCCTCACAATGACGTATTAACACAGAAATTGGGTCGCTATGAAATACTATAAGTTCTACGCCTTCTCTTTCTAAATCGAGGAACGATCCTATGGCAACGAAAGGATCTTCTATTGGGAGGCGAGTATCTCTTTTTGGATGCACTATTCCTTCTTTATTGCATCCATCGATGCCTCACAATGACGAATTAACACAGAAATTGCGTCTCTATGAAATACTATAAGTTCTACGCCTTCTCTTTCTAAATCGAGGAACGATCCTATGGCAACCAAAGGATCTTCTCTTGGGAGGCGAGTATCTCTTTTTGGATGCACTATTCCTTCTTTATTGCATCCATCGATCCTTCACAATGACGAATTAACACAGAAATTGCGTCGCTATGAAATACTATAGGTTCTATGACTTCTCTTTCTAAATCGAGGAGCATTTCTATGGCAACGACAGGAACTCCTATTGGGAGGCGAGTATCTCATGTCGGATGCACTATTCCTTCTTTATTGCATCCGTCGATCCCTCACAATGACGAATTAACACAGAATTTGCGACGCTATGAAATACTATAGGTTCTATGACTTCTCTTTCTAAATCGAGGAGCGTTTCTATGACAACGACTGGATCTTCTATTGGGAGGCGAGTATCTGTTTTCGGATGCACTATTCCTTCTTTACTGCATCCGTAGATCCCTCACAATGACGAATTAACACAGAAATTGCGTCGCTATGAAATACTATAAGTTCTACGCCTTCTCTTTCTAAATCGAGGAACGATCCTATGGCAACGAAAGGATCTTCTATTGGGAGGCGAGTATCTCATGTCGGATGCACTATTCCTTCTTTATTGCATCCATCGATCCCTCACAATAACGAATTAACACAGAAATTGCGTCGCTATGAAATACTATAGATTCTATGACTTCTCTTTCTAAATCGAGGAGCATTTCTATGGCAACGACAGGAACTCCTATTGGGAGGCGAGTATCTCATGTCGGATGCACTATTCCTTCTTTATTGCATCCGCCTATCCCTGACAATGACGAATTAACACAGAATTTGCGTCGCTATGAAATACTATAGGTTCTGTGACTTCTCTTTCTAAATCGAGGAGCGTTTCTATGACAACGACAGGATCTCCTATAGGGAGGCGAGTATCTCTTTTCGGATGCACTATTCCTTCTTTATTGCATCCGTCGATCCCTCACAATGACGAATTAACACAGAATTACCGTCGCTATGAAATACTATAGGTTCTATGACTTCTCTTTCTAAATCGAGGAGCGTCTCTATGACAACGACAGGATCTCCTATTGGGAGGCGAGTATCTGTTTTCGGATGCACTATTCCTTCTTTATTGCATCCGTAGATCCCTCACAATGACGAATTAACACAGAAATTGCGTCGCTATGAAATACTATAAGTTCTACGCCTTCTCTTTCTAAATCGAGGAACGATCCTATGGCAGCGAAAGGATCTTCTATTAGGAGGCGAGTATCTCATGTCGGATGCACTATTCCTTCTTTATTGCATCCATCGATCCCTCACAATGACGAATTAACACAGAAATTGCGTCTCTCTGAAATACTATAAGTTCTACGCCTTCTCTTTCTAAATCGAGGAACGATCCTATGGCAACGAAAGGATCTTCTATTGGGAGGCGAGTATCTCTTTTTGGATGCACTATTCCTTCTTTATTGCATCCATCGATCCTTCACAATGACGAATTAACACAGAAATTGCGTCGCTATGAAATACTATAGGTTCTATGACTTCTCTTTCTAAATCGAGGAGCATTTCTATGGCAATGACAGGAACTCATATTGGGAGGCGAGTATCTCATGTCGGATGCACTATTCCTTCTTTATTGCATCCGTCGATCCCTCACAATGACGAATTAACACAGAATTTGCGTCGCTATGAAATACTATAGGTTCTATGACTTCTTTTTCTAAATCGAGGAGCGTTTCTATGACAACGACAGGATCTCCTATTGGGAGACGAGTATCTGTTTTCGGATGAACTATTCCTTCTTTATTGCATCCGTCGATCCCTCACAATGCGAATTAACACAGAAATTGCGTCTCTATGATATACTATAAGTTCTACGCCTTCTCTTTCTAAATCGAGGCACGATCGTATGGCAACGAAAGGATATTCTATTTGGAGGCGAGTATCTCTTTTTGGACGCATTATTCCTTCTTTATTGCATCCATCGATCCCTCACAATGACGAATTAACACAGAAATTGCGTCGCTATGAAGTATTATAAGTCCTACGCCTTCGCTTTCTAAATCGAGGAACGATCCTATGGCAACGAAAGGATCATCTATTGGGAGGCGAGTATCTCTTTTTGGATGCACTATTCCTTCTTTATTGCATCCATCGATCCCTCGCAATGACGAATTAACACAGAAATTGCGTCTCTATGAAATACTATAAGTTCTACGCCTTCTCTTTCTAAATCGTCGAACGATCCTATGGCAACGAAAGGATCTTCTATTGGGAGGCGAGTATCTCTTTTTGGATGCACTATTCCTTCTTTATTGCATCCATCGATCCCTCACAATGACGAATTAACACAGAAATTGCGTCTCTATGAAATACTATAAGTTCTACGCCTTCTCTTTCTAAATCGAGGTACGATCCTATGGCAACGAAAGGATCTTCTATTGGGAGGCAAGTATCTCTTTTTGGATGCACTATTCCTTGTTTATTGCATCCATCGATCCCTCACAATGACGAATTAACACAGAAATTGCGTCGCTATGAAATACTATAGGTTCTATGACTTCTCTTTCTAAATCGAGGAGCGTTTCTATGACAACGACAAGATCTCCTATTTAGAGGCGAGTATCTCTTTTCGGATGCACTATTCCTTCTTTATTGCATCCGTCGATCTCTCACAATGACGAATTAACACAAAAATTGCGTCTCTATGAAATACTATAAGTTCTACGCCTTCTCTTTCTAATTCGAGGAACGATCCTATGGCAACGAAAGGATCTTCTATTGGGAGGCGAGTATCTCTTTTTGGATGCACTATTCCTTCTTTATTGCATCCATCGATCCCTCACAATGACGAATTAACACAGAAATTGCGTCGCTATGAAATACTATAGGTTCTATGACTTCTCTTTCTAAATCGAGAAGCGTTTCTATGGCAACGGCAGGATCTCCTATTGGGAGGCTAGTATCTCTTTTCGGATGCACTATTCCTTCTTTATTGCATCCATCGATCTCTCACAATGACGAATTAACACAGAAATTGGGTCGCTATGAAATACTATAAGTTCTACGCCTTCTCTTTCTAAATCGAGGAACGATCCTATGGCAACGAAAGGATCTTCTATTGGGAGGCGAGTATATCTTTTTGGATGCACTATTCCTTCTTTATTGCATCCATCGATCCCTCACAATGACGAATTAACACAGATATTGCGTCTCTATGAAATACTATAAGTTCTACACCTTCTCTTTCTAAATCGAGGAACGATCCTATGGCAACGAAAGGATCTTCTATTGGGAGGCGAGTATCTCTTTTTGGATGCACTATTCTTTCTTTATTGCATCCATCGATCCTTCACAATGACGAATTAACACAGAAATTGCGTCGCTATGAAATACTATAGGTTCTATGACTTCTCTTTCTAAATCGAGTAGCATTTCAATGGCAATGACAGGAACTCATATTGGGAGGCGAGTATCTCATGTCGGATGCACTATTCCTTCTTTATTGCATCCGTCGATTCCTCACAATGACGAATTAACACAGAATTTGCGTCGCTATGAAATACTATAGGTTCTATGACTTCTCTTTCTAAATCGAGGAGCGTTTCTATGACAACGACAGGATCTCCTATTGGGAGGCGAGTATCTCTTTTCGGATGCACTATTCCTTCTTTATTGCATCCGTCGATCACTCACAATGACGAATTAACACAGAAATTGGGTCTCTATGAAATACTATAAGTTCTACGCCTTCTCTTTCTAAATCGAGGCACGATGGTATGGCAACGAAAGGATCTTCTATTGAGAGGCGAGTATCTCTTTTTGGACGCATTATTCCTTCTTTATTGCATCCATCGATCCCTCACAATGACGAATTAACACAGAAATTGCGTCGCTATGAAGTATTATAAGTCCTACGCCTTCGCTTTCTAAATCGAGGAACGATCCTATGGCAACGAAAGGATCTTCTATTGGGAGGCGAGTATCTCTTTTTGGATGCACTATTCCTTCTTTATTGCATCCATCGATCCCTCGCAATGACGAATTAACACAGAAATTGCGTCTCTATGAAATACTATAAGTTCTACGCCTTCTCTTTCTAAATCGAGGAACGATCCTATGGCAACGAAAGGATCTTCTATTGGGAGGCGAGTATCTCTTTTTGGATGCACTATTCCTTCTTTATTGCATCCATCGATCCCTCACAATGACGAATTAACACAGAAATTGCGTCTCTATGAAATACTATAAGTTCTACGCCTTCTCTTTCTAAATCGAGGAACGATCCTATGGCAACGAAAGGAACTTCTATTGGGAGGCGAGTATCTCTTTTTGGATGCACTATTCCTTCTTTATTGCATCCATCGATCCCTCACAATGACGAATTAACACAGAAATTGCGTCGCTATGAAATACAATAGGTTCTATGACTTCTCTTTCTAAATCGAGGAGCATTTCTATGGCAACGACAGGAACTCCTATTGGGAGGTGAGTATCTCATGTCGGATACACTATTCCTTCTTTATTGCATCCGTCGATCCCTCACAATGACGAATTAACACAGAATTTGCGTCGCTATGAAATACTATAGGTTCTATGACTTCTCTTTCTAAATCGAGGAGCGTTTCTATGACAACGACAGGATCTCCTATTGGGAGGCGAGTATCTCTTTTCGGATGCACTATTCCTTCTTTATTGCATCCGTCGATCCCTCACAATGACGAATTAACACAGAAATTGCGTCTCTATGAAATACTATAAGTTCTACGCCTTCTCTTTCTAAATCGAGGCACGATCGTATGGCAACGAAAGGATCTTCTATTTGGAGGCGAGTATCTCTTTTTGGACGCATTATTCCTTCTTTATTGCATCCATCGATCCCTCACAATGACGAATTAACACAGAAATTGCGTCGCTATGAAGTATTATAAGTCCTACGCCTTCGCTTTCTAAATCGAGGAACGGTCCTATGGCAACGAAAGGATCTTCTATTGGGAGGCGAGTATCTCTTTTTGGATGCACTATTCCTTCTTTATTGCATCCATCGATCCCTCGCAATGACGAATTAACACAGAAATTGCGTCTCTATGAAATACTATAAGTTCTACGCCTTCTCTTTCTAAATCGAGGTACGATCCTATGGCAACGAAAGGATCTTCTATTGGGAAGCATGTATCTCTTTTTGGATGCACTATTCCTTCTTTATTGCATCCATCGATCCCTCACAATGACGAATTAACACAGAAATTGCGTCGCTATGAAATACTATAGGTTCTATGACTTCTCTTTCTAAATCGAGGAGCGTTTCTATGACAACGACAGGATCTCCTATTTAGAGGCGAGTATCTCTTTTCGGATGCACTATTCCTTCTTTATTGCATCCGTCGATCCCTCACAATGACGAATTAACACAGAAATTGCGTCTCTATGAAATACTATAAGTTCTACGCCTTCTCTTTCTAATTCGAGGAACGATCCTATGGCAACGAAAGGATCTTCTATTGGGAGGCGAGTATCTCTTTTTGGATGCACTATTCCTTCTTTATTGCATCCATCGATCCCTCACAATGACGAATTAACACAGAAATTGCGTCGCTATGAAATACTATAGATTCTATGACTTCTCTTTCTAAATCGAGAAGCGTTTCTATGGCAACGGCAGGATCTCCTATTGGGAGGCTAGTATCTCTTTTCGGATGCACTATTCCTTCTTTATTGCATCCATCGATCTCTCACAATGACGAATTAACACAGAAATTGGGTCGCTATGAAATACTATAAGTTCTACGCCTTCTCTTTCTAAATCGAGGAACGATCCTATGGCAACGAAAGGATCTTCTATTGGGAGGCGAGTATCTCTTTTTGGATGCACTATTCCTTCTTTATTGCATCCATCGATCCCTCACAATGACGAATTAACACAGAAATTGCGTCTCTATGAAATACTATAAGTTCTACGCCTTCTCTTTCTAAATCGAGGAACGATCCTATGGCAACGAAAGGATCTTCTATTGGGAGGCGAGTATCTCATGTCGGATGCACTATTCCTTCTTTATTGCATCCATCGATCCCTCACAATGACGAATTAACACAGAAATTGCGTCGCTATGAGATACTATAGATTCTATGACTTCTCTTTCTAAATCGAGGAGCATTTCTATGGCAACGACAGGAACTCCTATTGGGAGGCGAGTATCTCATGTCGGATGCACTATTCCTTCTTTATTGCATCCGCCGATCCCTGACAATGACGAATTAACACAGAATTTGCGTCGCTATGAAATACTATAGGTTCTATGACTTCTGTTTCTAAATCGAGGAGCGTTTCTATGACAACGACTGGATCTCCTATAGGGAGGCGAGTATCTCTTTTCGGATGCACTATTCCTTCTTTATTGCATCCGTCGATCCCTCACAATGACGAATTAACACGGAATTTCCGTCGCTATGAAATACTATAGGTTCTATGACTTCTCTTTCTAAATCGAGGAGCGTTTCTATGACAACGACAGGATCTCCTATTGGGAGGCGAGTATCCCTTTTCGGATGCACTACTCCTTCTTTATTGCATCCGTCGATCACTCACAATGACGAATTAACACAGAAATTGCGTCGCTATGAAGTATTATAAGTCCTACGCCTTCGCTTTCTAAATCGAGGAACGGTCCTATGGCAACGAAAGGATCTTCTATTGGGAGGCGAGTATCTCTTTTTGGATGCACTATTCCTTCTCTATTGCATCCATCGATCCCTCGCAATGACGAATTAACACAGAAATTGCGTCTCTATGAAATACTATAAGTTCTACGCCTTCTCTTTCTAAATCGAGGCACGATGGTATGGCAACGAAAAGATCTTCTATTGAGAGGCGAGTATCTCTTTTTGGACGCATTATTCCTTCTTTATTGCATCCATCGATCCCTCACAATGACGAATTAACACAGAAATTGCGTCGCTATGAAGTATTATAAGTCCTACGCCTTCGCTTTCTAAATCGAGGAACGGTCCTATGGCAACGAAAGGATCTTCTATTGGGAGGCGAGTATCTCTTTTTGGATGCACTATTCCTTCTCTATTGCATCCATCGATCCCTCGCAATGACGAATTAACACAGAAATTGCGTCTCTATGAAATACTATAAGTTCTACGCCTTCTCTTTCTAAATCGAGGAACGATCCTATGGCAACGAAAGGATCTTCTATTGGGAGGCGAGTATCTCTTTTTGGATGCACTATTCCTTCTTTATTGCATCCATCGATCCCTCACAATGACGAATTAACACAGAAATTGCGTCTCTATGAAATACTATAATTTCTACGCCTTCTCTTTCTAAATCGAGGAACGATCCTATGGCAACGAAAGGAACTTCTATTGGGAGGCGAGTATCTCTTTTTGGATGCACTATTCCTTCTTTATTGCATCCATCGATCCCTCACAATGACGAATTAACACAGAAATTGCGTCGCTATGAAATACTATAGGTTCTATGACTTCTCTTTCTAAATCGAGGAGCGTTTCTATGACAACGACAGGATCTCCTATTGGGAGGCGAGTACCTCTTTTCGGATGCACTATTCCTTCTTTATTGCATCCGTCGATCCCTCACAATGACGAATTAACACAGAAATTGCGTCTCTATGAAATACTTTAAGTTCTACGCCTTCTCTTTCTAATTCGAGGAACGATCCTATGGCAACGAAAGGATCTTCTATTGGGAGGCGAGTATCTCTTTTTGGATGCACTATTCCTTCTTTATTGCATCCATCGATCCCTCACAATGACGAATTAACACAGAAAGTGCGTCGCTATGAAATACTATAGGTTCTATGACTTCTCTTTCTAAATCGAGAAGCGTTTCTATGGCAACGGCAGGATCTCCTATTGGGAGGCTAGTATCTCTTTTCGGATGCACTATTTCTTCTTTATTGCATCCATCGATCTCTCACAATGACGTATTAACACAGAAATTGGGTCGCTATGAAATACCATAAGTTCTACGCCTTCTCTTTCTAAATCGAGGAACGATCCTATGGCAACGAAAGGATCTTCTATTGGGAGGCGAGTATCTCTTTTTGGATGCACTATTCCTTCTTTATTGCATCCATCGATCCCTCACAATGACGAATTAACACAGAAATTGCGTCTCTATGAAATACTATAAGTTCTACGCCTTCTCTTTCTAAATCGAGGAACGATCCTATGGCAACGAAAGGATCTTCTATTGGGAGGCGAGTATCTCTTTTTGGATGCACTATTCCTTCTTTATTGCATCCATCGATCCTTCACAATGACGAATTAACACAGAAATTGCGTCGCTATGAAATACTATAGGTTCTATGACTTCTCTTTCTAAATCGAGGAGCATTTCTATGGCAACGACAGGAACTCCTATTGGGAGGCGAGTATCTCATGTCGGATGCACTATTCCTTCTTTATTGCATCCATCGATCTCTCACAATGACGTATTAACACAGAAATTGGGTCGCTATGAAATACTATAAGTTCTACGCCTTCTCTTTCTAAATCGAGGAACGATCCTATGGCAACGAAAGGATCTTCTATTGGGAGGCGAGTATCTCTTTTTGGATGCACTATTCCTTCTTTATTGCATCCATCGATCCCTCACAATGACGAATTAACACAGAAATTGCGTCTCTTTGAAATACTATAAGTTCTAGGCCTTCTCTTTCTAATTCGAGGAACGATCCTATGGCAACGAAAGGATCTTCTATTGGGAGGCGAGTATCTCTTTTTGGATGCACTATTCCTTCTTTATTGCATCCATCGATCCCTCACAATGACGAATTAACACAGAAATTGCGTCGCTATGAAATAATATAGGTTCTATGACTTCTCTTTCTAAATCTAGGAGCGTTTCTATGGCAACGGCAGGATCTCCTATTGGGAGGCTAGTATCTCTTTTCGGATGCACTATTCCTTCTTTATTGCATCCATCGATCTCTCACAATGACGAATTGACACAGATATTGCGTCGCTATGAAATACTATAGGTTCTATGACTTCTCTTTCTAAATCGAGGAGCATTTCTATGGCAACGACAGGAACTCCTATTGGGAGGCGGGTATCTCATGTCGGATGCACTATTCCTTCTTTATTGCATCCGTCCATCCCTCACAATGAAGAATTAACACAGAATTTGCGTCGCTATGAAATACTATAGGTTCTATGACTTCTCTTTCTAAATCGAGGAGCGTTTCTATGACAACGACAGGATCTCCTATTGGGAGGCGAGTATCTGTTTTCGGATGCACTATACCTTCTTTATTGCATCCGTAGATCCCTCACAATGACGAATTAACACAGAAATTGCGTCGCTATGAAATACTATAAGTTCTACGCCTTCTCTTTCTAAATCGAGGAACGATCCTATGGCAACGAAAGGATCTTCTATTGGGAGGCGAGTATCTCGTGTCGGATGCACTATTCCTTCTTTATTGCATCCATCGATCCCTCACAATGACGAATTAACACAGAAATTGCGTCGCTATGAAATACTATAGGTTCTATGACTTCTCTTTCTAAATCGAGGAGCATTTCTATGGCAACGACAGGAACTCCTATTGGGAGGCGAGTATCTCATGTCGGATGCACTATTCCTTCTTTATTGCATCCGTCGAACACTCACAATGACGAATTAACACAGAATTTCCGTCGCTATGAAATACTATAGGTTCTATGACTTCTCTTTCTAAATCGAGGAGCGTTTCTATGACAACGACAGGATCTCCTATAGGGAGGCGAGTATCTCTTTTCGGAATCACTATTCCTTCTTTATTGCATCCGTCGATCCCTCACAATGACGAATTAACACAGAAATTGTGTCGCTCTGAAATACTTTATGTTCTACGCCTTCTCTTTCTAAATCGAGGAACGATCCTATGGCAACGAAAGGATCTTCTATTGGGAGGCGAGTATCTCTTTTTGGATGCACTATTCCTTCTTTATTGCATCCATCGGTCCCTCACAATGACGAATTAACACATAAATTGCGTCTCTATGAAATACTATAAGTTCTACGCCTACTCTACCTAAATCGAGGAACGATCCTATGGCAACGAAAGGATCTTCTATTGGGAGGCGAGTATCTCTTTTTGGATGCACTATTCCTTCTTTATTGCATCCATCGTTCCCTCACAATGACGAATTAACACAGAAATTGCGTCGCTATGAAATACTATAGGTTCTATGACTTCTCTTTCTAAATCGAGGAGCATTTCTATGGCAATGACAGGCACGCCTATTGGGAGGCGAGTATCTCATGTCGGATGCACTATTCCTTCTTTATTGCATCCGTCGATCCCTCACAATGACGAATTAACACAGAATTTGCGTCGCTATGAAATACTATAGGTTCTATGACTTCTCTTTCTAAATCGAGGAGCGTTTCTATGACAACGACAGGATCTCCTATTGGGAGGCGAGTATCTCTTTTCGGATGCACTATTCCTTCTTTATTGCATCCGTCGATCCCTCACAATGACGAATTAACACAGAAATTGCGTCTCTATGAAATACTATAAGTTCTACGCCTTCTCTTTCTAAATCGAGGCACGATCGTATGGCAACGAAAGGATCTTCTATTGGGAGGCAAGTATCTCTTTTTGGACGCATTATTCCTTCTTTATTGCATCCATCGATCCCTCACAATGACGAATTAACACAGAAATTGCGTCTCTATGAAATACTATAAGTTCTACGCCTTCTCTTTCTAAATCGAGGAACGATCGTATGGCAACGAAAGGATCTTCTAATGGGAGGCAAGTATCTCTTTTTGGACGCATTATTCCTTCTTTATTGCAACCATCGATCCCTCCCAATGACGAATTAACACAGAAATTGCGTCGCTATGAAATGCTATAGTTTCTATGACTTCTCTTTCTAAATCGAGGAGCATTTCTATGGCAATGACCGGAACTCATATTGGGAGGCGAGAATCTCATGTCGGATGCACTATTCCTTCTTTATTGCATTCGTCGATCCCTCACAATGACGAATTAACACAGCATTTGCGTCGCTATGAAATACTATAGGTTCTATGACTTCTCTTTCTAAATCGAGGAGCGTTTCTATGACAACGACAGGATCTCCTATTGGGAGGCGAGTATCTCTTTTCGGATGCACTATTCCTTCTTTATTGCACCCGTCGATCACTCACAATGACGAATTAACACAGAAATTGCGTCTCTATGAAATACTATAAGTTCTACGCCTTCTCTTTCTAAATCGAGGCACGATCGTATGGCAACGAAAGGATCTTCTATTGATAGGCGAGTATCTCTTTTTGGACGCATTATTCCTTCTTTATTGCATCCATCGATCCCTCACAATGACGAATTAACACAGAAATTGCGTCGCTATGAAGTATTATAAGTCCTGCGCCTTCGCTTTCTAAATCGAGGAACGATCCTATGGCAACGAAAGGATCTTCTATTGGGAGGCGAGTATCTCTTTTTGGATGCACTATTCCTTCTTTATTGCATCCATCGATCCCTCGCAATGACGAAATAACACAGAAATTGCGTCTCTATGAAATACTATAAGTTCTACGCCTTGTCTTTCTAAATCGAGGAACGATCCTATGGCAACGAAAGGATCTTCTATTGGGGGGCGAGTATCTCTTTTTGGATGCACTATTCCTTCTTTATTGCATCCATCGATCCCTCACAATGACGAATTAACACAGAAATTGCGTCGCTATGTAATACTATAGGTTCTATGACTTCTCTTCCCAATCGAGGAGCATTTCTATGGCAACGACAGGATCTCCTATTGGGAGGCGAGTATCTCTTTTCGGATGCACTATTCCTTCTTTATTGCATCCGTCGAACCCTCACAATGATGAATTAACACAAAAATTGCGTCTCTATGAAATACTATAAGTTCTACGCCTTCTCTTTCTAATTCGAGGAACGATCCTATGGCAACGAAAGGATCTTCTATTGGGAGGCGAGTATCTCTTTTTGGATGCACTATTCCTTCTTTATTGCATCCATCGATCCCTCACAATGACGAATTAACACAGAAATTGCGTCGCTATGAAATACTATAGGTTCTATGACTTCTCTTTCTAAATCGAGAAGCGTTTCTATGGCAACGGCAGGATCTATAATTGGGAGGGTAGTATCTCTTTTCGGATGCACTATTCCTTCTTTATTGCTTCCATCGATCTCTCACAATGACGAATTAACACAGAAATTGGGTCGCTATGAAATACTATAAGTTCTACGCCTTCTCTTTCTAAATCGAGGAACGATCCTATGGCAACGAAAGGATCTTCTATTGGGAGGCGAGTATCTCTTTTTGGATGCACTATTCCTTCTTTATTGCATCCATCGATCCCTCACAATGACGAATTAACACAGAAATTGCGTCGCTATGAAATACTATAGATTCTATGACTTCTCTTTCTAAATCGAGGAGCATTTCTATGGCAACGACAGGAACTCCTATTGGGAGGCGAGTATCTCATGTCGGATGCACTATTCCTTCTTTATTGCATCCGCCGATCCCTGACAATGACGAATTAACACAGAATTTGCGTCGCTATGAAATACTATAGGTTCTATGACTTCTCTTTCTAAATCGAGGAGCGTTTCTATGACAACGACAGGATCTCCTATAGGGAGGCGAGTATCTCTTTTCGGATGCACTATTCCTTCTTTATTGCATCCGTCGATCCCTCACAATGACGAATTAACACAGAAATTGCGTCGCTATGAAATACTATAAGTTCTACGTCTTCTCTTTCTAAATCGAGGAACGATCCTATGGCAACGAAAGGATCTTCTATTGGAAGGCGAGTATCTCATGTCGGATGCACTATTCCTTCTTTATTGCATCCGTCGATCCCTTACAATGACGAATTAACACAGTAATTGCGTCGCTATGAAATACTATAAGTTCTACGCCTTCTCTTTCTAAATCGAGGAACGATCGTATGGCAACGAAAGGATCTTCTATTGGGATGCGAGTATCTCTTTTTGGATGCACTATTCCTTCTTTATTGCATCCATCGATCCCTCACAATGACGAATTAACACAGAAATTGCGTCGCTATGAAATACTATACGTTCTATGACTTCTCCTTTCTAAATCGAGGAGCATTTCTATGGCAACGACAGGAACACCTATTATGAGGCCAGTATCTCATGTCGGATGCACTATTCCTTCTTTATTGCATCCATCGATCTCTCACAATGACGAATTAACACAGAAATTGGGTCGCTATGAAATACTATAAGTTCTACGCCTTCTCTTTCTAAATCGAGGAACGATCCTATGGCAACGAAAGGATCTTCTATTGGGAGGCGAGTATCTCTTTTTGGATGCACTATTCCATCTTTATTGCATCCGTCGATCCCTTACAATGACGAATTAACACAGTAATTGCGTCGCTATGAAATACTATAAGTTCTACGCATTCTCTTTCTAAATCGAGGAACGATCGTATGGCAACGAAAGGATCTTCTATTGGGATGCGAGTATCTCTTTTTGGATGCACCATTCCTTCTTTATTGCATCCATCGATCCCTCACAATGACGAATTAACACAGAAATTGCGTTGCTATGAAATACTACAGGTTCTATGACTTCTCATTCTAAATAGAGGAGCATTTCTATGGCAACGACAGGAACTCCTATTGGGAGGCGAGTATCTCATGTCGGATGCACTATTCCTTCTTTATTGCATCCGTCGATCCCTCACAATGACGAATTAACACAGAAATTCCGTCGCTATGAAATACTATAGCTTCTATGACTTCTCTTTCTAAATCGAGGAGCGTTTCTATGACAACGACAGGAACTCCTATTGGGAGGCGAGTATCTGTTTTCGGATGCACTATTCCTTCTTTATTGCATCCGTCGATCCCTCACAATGACGAATTAACACAGAAATTGCGTCTCTATGAAATACTATAAGTTCTACGCCTTCTCTTTCTAAATCGCGGAACGATCCTATGGCAACGAAAGGATCTTCTATTGGGAGGCAAGTATCTCTTTTTGGACGCATTATTCCTTCTTTATTGCAACCATCGATCCCTCACAATGACGAATTAACACAGAAATTGCGTCGCTATGAAATGCTATAGTTTCTATGACTTCTCTTTCTAAATCGAGGAGCATTTCTATGGCAATGATCGGAACTCATATTGGGAGGCGAGTATCTCATGTCGGATGCACTATTCCTTCTTTATTGCATCCGTCGATCCCTCACAATGACGAATTAACACAGCATTTGCGTCGCTATGAAATACTATAGGTTCTATGACTTCTCTTTCTAAATCGAGGAGCGTTTCTATGACAACGACAGGATCTCCTATTGGGAGGCGAGTATCTCTTTTCGGATGCACTATTCCTTCTTTATTGCACCCGTCGATCACTCACAATGACGAATTAACACAGAAATTGCGTCTCTATGAAACACTATAAGTTCTACGCCTTCTCTTTCTAAATCGAGGCACGATCGTATGGCAACGAAAGGATCTTCTATTGAGAGGCGAGTATCTCTTTTTGGACGCATTATTCCTTCTTTATTGCATCCATCGATCCCTCACAATGACGAATTAACACAGAAATTGCGTCTCTATGAAATACTATAAGTTCCACGCCTTTTCTTTCTAAATCGTCGAACGATCCTATGGCAACGAAAGGATCTTCTATTGGGAGGCGAGTTTCTCTTTTTGGATGCACTATTCCTTCTTTATTGCATCCATCGATCCCTCACAATGACGAATTAATACAGAAATTGCGTCTCTATGAAATACTATAAGTTCTACGCCTTCTCTTTCTAAATCGAGGAACGATCCTATGGCAACGAAAGGATCTTCTATTGGGAGGCGAGTATCTCTTTTTGGATGCACTATTCCTTCTTTATTGCATCCATCGATCCCTCACAATGACGAATTAACACAGAAATTGCGTCGCTATGAAATACTATAGGTTCTATGACTTCTCTTTCTAAATCGAGGAGCGTTTCTATGACAACGGCAGGATCTACTATTTAGAGGCGAGTATCTCTTTTCGGATGCACTATTCCTTCTTTATTGCATCCGTCGATCCCTCACAATGATGAAATAACACAGAAATTGCGTCTCTATGAAATACTATAAGTTCTACGCCTTCTCTTTCTAATTCGAGGAACGATCCTATGGCAACGAAAGGATCTTCTATTGGGAGGCGAGTATCTCTTTTTGGATGCACTATTCCTTCTTTATTGCATCCATCGATCCCTCACAACGACGAATTAACACAGAAATTGCGTCGCTATGAAATACTATAGGTTCTATGACTTCTCTTTCTAAATCGAGAAGCGTTTCTATGGCCACGGCAGGATCTATAATTGGGAGGGTAGTATCTGTTTTCGGATGCACTATTCCTTCTTTATTGCTTCCATCGATCTCTCACAATGACGAATTAACACAGAAATTGGGTCGCTATGAAATACTATAAGTTCTACGCCTTCTCTTTCTAAATCGAGGAACGATCCTATGGCAACGAAAGGATCTTCTATTGGGAGGCGAGTATCTCTTTTTGGATG
The DNA here is from genome assembly GCF_023864275.1 of Schistocerca cancellata. Classification (NCBI taxonomy): domain Eukaryota; kingdom Metazoa; phylum Arthropoda; class Insecta; order Orthoptera; family Acrididae; genus Schistocerca; species Schistocerca cancellata. The sequence goes on along the minus strand of NC_064628.1, from coordinate 958,618,656 downwards.
CACTATTCCTTCTTTATTGCATCCATCGATCCCTCACAATGACGAATTAACACAGAAATTGCGTCTCTATGAAATACTATAAGTTCTACGCCTTCTCTTTCTAAATCGAGGAACGATCCTATGGCAACGAAAGGATCTTCAATTGGGAGCCGAGTATCTCTTTTTGGATGCATTATTCCTTCTTTATTGCATCCATCGATCCCTCACAATGACGAATTAACACAGAAATTGCGTCGCTATGAAATACTATAGGTTCTATGACTTCTCTTTCTAAATCGAGGAGCGATTCTATGACAACGACTGGATCTTCTATTGGGAGGCGAGTATCTGTTTTCGGATGCACTATTCCTTCTTTATTGCATCTGTAGATCCCTCACAATGACGAATTAACACAGAAATTGCGTCGCTATGAAATACTATAAGTTCTACGCCTTCTCTTTCTAAATCGAGGAACGATCCTATGGCAACGAAAGGATCTTCTATTGGGAGGCGAGTATCTCATGTCGGATGCACTATTCCTTCTTTAATGCATCCATCGATCCCTGACAATGACGAATTAACACAGAAATTGGGTCGCTATGAAATACTATAGATTCTATGACTTCTCTTTCTAAATCGAGGAGCATTTCTATGGCAACGACAGGAACTCCTATTGGGAGGCGAGTATCTCATGTCGGATGCACTATTCCTTCTTTATTGCATCCGCCGATCCCTGACAATGACGAATTAACACAGAATTTGCGTCGCTATGAAATACTATAGGTTCTATGACTTCTCTTTCTAAATCGAGGAGCGTTTCTATGACAACGACAGGATCTCCTATAGGGAGGCGAGTATCTCTTTTCGGATGCACTATTCCTTCTTTATTGCATCCGTCGATCCCTCACAATGACGAATTAAAACAGAAATTGCGTCGCTATGAAATACTATAAGTTCTCCGTCTCCTCTTTCTAAATCGAGGAACGATCCTATGGCAACGAAAGGATCTTCTATTGGAAGGCGAGTATCTCATGTCGGATGCACTATTCCATCTTTATTGCATCCGTCGATCCCTTACAATGACGAATTAACACAGAAATTGCGTCGCTATGAAGTATTATAAGTCCTACGCCTTCGCTTTCTAAATCGAGGAACGATCCTATGGCAACGAAAGGATCTTCTATTGGGAGGCGAGTATCTCTTTTTGGATGCACTATTCCTTCTTTATTGCATCCATCGATCCCTCGCAATGACGAAATAACACAGAAATTGCGTCTCTATGAAATACTATAAGTTCTACGCCTTCTCTTTCTAAATCGAGGAACGATCCTATGGCAACGAAAGGATCTTCTATTGGGGGGCGAGTATCTCTTTTTGGATGCACTATTCCTTCTTTATTGCATCCATCGATCCCTCACAATGACGAATTAACACAGAAATTGCGTCGCTATGTAATCCTATAGGTTCTATGACTTCTCTTTCTAAATCGAGGAGCATTTCTATGGCAACGACAGGATCTCCTATTGGGAGGCGAGTATCTCTTTTCGGATGCACTATTCCTTCTTTATTGCATCCGTCGATCCCTCACAATGACGAATTAACACAGAAATTGCGTCTCTATGAAATACTATAAGTTCTACGCCTTCTCTTTCTAAATCGAGGCACGATCGTATGGCAACGAAAGGAACTTCTATTTGGAGGCGAGTATCTCTTTTTGGACGCATTATTCCTTCTTTATTGCATCCATCGATCCCTCACAATGACGAATTAACACAGAAATTGCGTCGCTATGAAGTATTATAAGTCCTACGCCTTCGCTTTCTTAATCGAGGAACGATCCTATGGCAACGAAAGGGTCTTCTATTGGGAGTCGAGTATCTCTTTTTGGATGCACTATTCCTTCTTTATTGCATCCATCGATCCCTCGCAATGACGAATTAACACAGAAATTGCGTCTCTATGAAATACTATAAGTTCCACGCCTTTTCTTTCTAAATCGTCGAACGATCCTATGGCAACGAAAGGATCTTCTATTGGGAGCCGAGTTTCTCTTTTTGGATGCACTATTCCTTCTTTATTGCATCCATCGATCCCTCACAATGACGAATTAATACAGAAATTGCGTCTCTATGAAATACTATAAGTTCTACGCCTTCTCTTTCTATATCGAGGAACGATCCTATGGCAACGAAAGGATCTTCTATTGGGAGGCGAGTATCTCTTTTTGGATGCACTATTCCTTCTTTATTGCATCCATCGATCCCTCGCAATGACGAATTAACACAGAAATTGCGTCGCTATGAAATACTATAGGTTCTATGACTTCTCTTTCTAAATCGAGGAGCGTTTCTATGACAACGACAGGATCTACTATTTAGAGGCGAGTATCTCTTTTCGGATGCACTATTCCTTCTTTATTGCATCCGTCGAACCCTCACAATGACGAATTAACACAGAAATTGCGTCTCTATGAAATACTATAAGTTCTACGCCTTCTCTTTCTAATTCGAGGAACGATCCTATGGCAACGAAAGGATCTTCTATTGGGAGGCGAGTATCTCTTTTTGGATGCACTATTCCTTCTTTATTGCATCCATCGATCCCTCACAATGACGAATTAACACAGAAATTGCGTCGCAATGAAATACTATAGGTTCTATGACTTCTCTTTCTAAATCGAGAAGCGTTTCTATGGCAACGGCAGGATCTATAATTGGGAGGGTAGTATCTCTTTTCGGATGCACTATTCCTTCTTTATTGCTTCCATCGATCTCTCACAATGACGAATTAACACAGAAATTGGGTCGCTATGAAATACTATAAGTTCTACGCCTTCTCTTTCTAAATCGAGGAACGATCCTATGGCAACGAAAGGATCTTCTATTGGGAGGCGAGTATCTCTTTTTGGATGCACTATTCCTTCTTTATTGCATCCATCGATCCCTCACAATGACGAATTAACACAGAAATTGCGTCTCTATGAAATACTATAAGTTCTACGCCTTCTCTTTCTAAATCGAGGAACGATCCTATGGCAACGAAAGGATCTTCAATTGGGAGCCGAGTATCTCTTTTTGGATGCACTATTCCTTCTTTATTGCATCCATCGATCCCTCACAATGACGAATTAACACAGAAATTGCGTCGCTATGAAATACTATAGGTTCTATGACTTCTCTTTCTAAATCGAGGAGCGTTTCTATGACAACGACTGGATCTTCTATTGGGAGGCGAGTATCTGTTTTCGGATGCACTATTCCTTCTTTATTGCATCTGTAGATTCCTCACAATGACGAATTAACACAGAAATTGCGTCGCCATGAAATACTATAGATTCTATGACTTCTCTTTCTAAATCGAGGAGCATTTCTATGGCAACGACAGGAACTCCTATTGGGAGGCGAGTATCTCATGTCGGATGCACTATTCCTTCTTTATTGCATCCGCCGATCCCTGACAATGACGAATTAACACAGAATTTGCGTCGCTATGAAATACTATAGGTTCTATGACTTCTCTTTCTAAATCGAGGAGCGTTTCTATGACAACGACAGGATCTCCTATAGGGAGGCGAGTATCTCTTTTCGGATGCACTATTCCTTCTTTATTGCATCCGTCGATCCCTCACAATGACGAATTAACACAGAAATTGCGTCGCTATGAAATACTATAAGTTCTACGTCTTCTCTTTCTAAATCGAGGAACGATCCTATGGCAACGAAAGGATCTTCTATTGGAAGGCGAGTATCTCATGTCGGATGCACTATTCCTTCTTTATTGCATCCGTCGATCCCTTACAATGACGAATTAACACAGTAATTGCGACGCTATGAAATACTATAAGTTCTACGCCTTCTCTTTCTAAATCGAGGAACGATCGTATGGCAACGAAAGGATCTTCTATTGGGATGCGAGTATCTCTTTTTGGATGCACTATTCCTTCTTTATTGCATCCATCGATCCCTCACAATGACGAATTAACACAGAAATTGCGTCGCTATGAAATACTATAGGTTCTATGACTTCTCATTCTAAATAGAGGAGCATTTCTATGGCAACGACAGGAACTCCTATTGGGAGGCGAGTATCTCATGTCGGATGCACTATTCCTTCTTTATTGCATCCGTCGATCCCTCACAATGACGAATTAACACAGAAATTGCATCTCTATGAAATACTATAAGTTCTACGCCATCTCTTTCTAAATCGAGGAACGATCCTATGGCAACGAAAGGATCTTCTATTGGGAGGCGAGTATCTCTTTTTGGATGCACTATTCCTTCTTTATTGCATCCATCGATCCCTCGCAGTGACGAATTAACACAGAAATTGCGTCTCTATCAAATACTATAAGATCTACGCCTTCTCTTTCTAAATCGAGGAACGATCCTATGGCAACGAAAGGATCTTCTATTGGGAGGCGAGTATCTCATTTTGGATGCACTATTCCTTCTTTATTGCATCCATCGATCCCTCACAATGACGAATTAACACAGAAATTGCGTCGCTATGAAATACTATAAGTTCTACGCCTTCTCTTTCTAAATCGAGGAGCATTTCTCTGGCAACGACAGGATCTCCTATTGGGAGGCGAGTATCTCATGTCGGATGCACTATTCCTTCTTTATTGCATCCGTCGATACCTCACAATGACGTATTAACACAGAATTTGCGTCGCTATGAAATACTATAGGTTCTATGACTTCTCTTTCTAAATCGAGGAACATTTCTATGGCAACGACAGGAACTCCTATTGGGAGGCGAGTATCTCATGTCGGATGCACTATTCCTTCTTTATTGCATCCGTCGATCCCTCACAATGACGAATTAACACAGAATTTGCGTCGCTATGAAATACTATAGGTTCTATGACTTCTCTTTCTAAATCGAGGAGCATTTCTATGGCAACGACAGGATCTCCTATTAGGAGGCGAGTATCTCATGTCTGATGCGCTGTTCCTTCTTTATTGCATCCGTCGATACCTCACAATGACGAATTAACACAGAAATTGCGTCGCTATGAAATACTATAAGTTCTACGCCTTCCCTTTCTAAATCGAGGAACGATCTTATGGCAACGAATGGATCTTCTATTGGGAGGCGGGTATCTCTTTTTGGATGCACTATTCCTTCTTTATTGCATCCATCGATCCCTAACATTTACGAATTAACACAGAAATTGCGTTGCTATGACACGCTATAGGTTCTATGACTTCTACTTCTAATTCGAGGAGCATTTCTATGGCAACGTCAGGATCTCCCATTGGGAGGCGAGTATCTCTTTTCGGATGCACTATTCCTTCTTTATTGCATCCGTCGATAACTCACAATGACGAATTAACACAGAAATTGCGTCGCTATGAAATACTATAGGTTCTATGACTTCTCTTTCTAAATCGAGGAACGATCCTATGGCATCGAAAGGATCTTCTATTGGAAGGCGAGTATCTCATGTCGGATGCACTATTCCATCTTTATTGCATCCGTCGTTCCCTTACAATGACGAAGTAACACAGTAATTGCGTCGCTATGAAATACTATATGTTCTACGCCTTCTCTTTCTAAATCGAGGAACGATCGTATGGCAACGAAAGGATCTTCTATTGGGATGTGAGTATCTCTTTTGGATGCACTATTCCTTCTTTATTGCATCCATCGATCCCTCACAATGACGAATTAACACAGAAATTGCGTCGCTATGAAATACTATAGGTTCTATGACTTCTCTTTCTAAATCGAGGAGCATTTCTATGGCAACGACAGGAACTCCTATTGGGAGGTGAGTATCTCATGTCGGATGCACTATTCCTTCTTTAATGCATCCGTCGATCCCTCACAATGACGAATTAACACAGAATTTGCGTCGCTATGTAATACTATAGGTTCTATGACTTCTCTTTCTAAATCGAGGAGCGTTTCTATGACAACGACTGGATCTCCTATTTAGAGGCGAGTATCCTTTTTCGGATGCACTATTCCTTCTTTATTGAATCCGTCGATCCCTCACAATGACGAATTAACACAGAAATTGCGTCTCTATGAAATACTATAAGTTCTACGCCTTCTCTTTCTAATTCGAGGAACGATCCTATGGCAACGAAAGGATCTTCTATTGGGAGGCGAGTATGTCTTTTTGGATGCACTATTCCTTCCTTATTGCATCCATCGATACCTCACAATGACGAATTAACACAGAAATTGCGTCGCTATGAAATAATATAGGTTCTATGACTTCTCTTTCTAAATCGAGGAGCGATTCTATGGCAACGGCAGGATCTCCTATTGGGAGGCTAGTATCTCTTTTCGGATGCACTATTCCTTCTTTATTGCATCTGTAGATTCCTCACAATGACGAATTAACACAGAAATTGCGTCGCCATGAAATACTATAGATTCTATGACTTCTCTTTCTAAATCGAGGAGCATTTCTATGGCAACGACAGGAACTCCTATTGGGAGGCGAGTATCTCATGTCGGATGCACTATTCCTTCTTTATTGCATCCGCCGATCCCTGACAATGACGAATTAACACAGAATTTGCGTCGCTATGAAATACTATAGGTTCTATGACTTCTCTTTCTAAATCGAGGAGCGTTTCTATGACAACGACAGGATCTCCTATAGGGAGGCGAGTATCTCTTTTCGGATGCACTATTCCTTCTTTATTGCATCCGTCGATCCCTCACAATGACGAATTAACACAGAAATTGCGTCGCTATGAAATACTATAAGTTCTACGTCTTCTCTTTCTAAATCGAGGAACGATCCTATGGCAACGAAAGGATCTTCTATTGGAAGGCGAGTATCTCATGTCGGATGCACTATTCCTTCTTTATTGCATCCGTCGATCCCTTACAATGACGAATTAACACAGTAATTGCGACGCTATGAAATACTATAAGTTCTACGCCTTCTCTTTCTAAATCGAGGAACGATCGTATGGCAACGAAAGGATCTTCTATTGGGATGCGAGTATCTCTTTTTGGATGCACTATTCCTTCTTTATTGCATCCATCGATCCCTCACAATGACGAATTAACACAGAAATTGCGTCGCTATGAAATACTATAGGTTCTATGACTTCTCATTCTAAATAGAGGAGCATTTCTATGGCAACGACAGGAACTCCTATTGGGAGGCGAGTATCTCATGTCGGATGCACTATTCCTTCTTTATTGCATCCGTCGATCCCTCACAATGACGAATTAACACAGAAATTGCATCTCTATGAAATACTATAAGTTCTACGCCATCTCTTTCTAAATCGAGGAACGATCCTATGGCAACGAAAGGATCTTCTATTGGGAGGCGAGTATCTCTTTTTGGATGCACTATTCCTTCTTTATTGCATCCATCGATCCCTCGCAGTGACGAATTAACACAGAAATTGCGTCTCTATCAAATACTATAAGATCTACGCCTTCTCTTTCTAAATCGAGGAACGATCCTATGGCAACGAAAGGATCTTCTATTGGGAGGCGAGTATCTCATTTTGGATGCACTATTCCTTCTTTATTGCATCCATCGATCCCTCACAATGACGAATTAACACAGAAATTGCGTCGCTATGAAATACTATAAGTTCTACGCTTTCTCTTTCTAAATCGAGGAGCATTTCTCTGGCAACGACAGGATCTCCTATTGGGAGGCGAGTATCTCATGTCGGATGCACTATTCCTTCTTTATTGCATCCGTCGATACCTCACAATGACGTATTAACACAGAATTTGCGTCGCTATGAAATACTATAGGTTCTATGACTTCTCTTTCTAAATCGAGGAACATTTCTATGGCAACGACAGGAACTCCTATTGGGAGGCGAGTATCTCATGTCGGATGCACTATTCCTTCTTTATTGCATCCGTCGATCCCTCACAATGACGAATTAACACAGAATTTGCGTCGCTATGAAATACTATAGGTTCTATGACTTCTCTTTCTAAATCGAGGAGCATTTCTATGGCAACGACAGGATCTCCTATTAGGAGGCGAGTATCTCATGTCTGATGCGCTGTTCCTTCTTTATTGCATCCGTCGATACCTCACAATGACGAATTAACACAGAAATTGCGTCGCTATGAAATACTATAAGTTCTACGCCTTCCCTTTCTAAATCGAGGAACGATCTTATGGCAACGAATGGATCTTCTATTGGGAGGCGGGTATCTCTTTTTGGATGCACTATTCCTTCTTTATTGCATCCATCGATCCCTAACATTTACGAATTAACACAGAAATTGCGTTGCTATGACACGCTATAGGTTCTATGACTTCTACTTCTAATTCGAGGAGCATTTCTATGGCAACGTCAGGATCTCCCATTGGGAGGCGAGTATCTCTTTTCGGATGCACTATTCCTTCTTTATTGCATCCGTCGATAACTCACAATGACGAATTAACACAGAAATTGCGTCGCTATGAAATACTATAGGTTCTATGACTTCTCTTTCTAAATCGAGGAGCATTTCTATGGCAACGACAGGAACTCCTATTGGGAGGTGAGTATCTCATGTCGGATGCACTATTCCTTCTTTAATGCATCCGTCGATCCCTCACAATGACGAATTAACACAGAATTTGCGTCGCTATGTAATACTATAGGTTCTATGACTTCTCTTTCTAAATCGAGGAGCGTTTCTATGACAACGACTGGATCTCCTATTTAGAGGCGAGTATCCTTTTTCGGATGCACTATTCCTTCTTTATTGAATCCGTCGATCCCTCACAATGACGAATTAACACAGAAATTGCGTCTCTATGAAATACTATAAGTTCTACGCCTTCTCTTTCTAATTCGAGGAACGATCCTATGGCAACGAAAGGATCTTCTATTGGGAGGCGAGTATGTCTTTTTGGATGCACTATTCCTTCCTTATTGCATCCATCGATACCTCACAATGACGAATTAACACAGAAATTGCGTCGCTATGAAATAATATAGGTTCTATGACTTCTCTTTCTAAATCGAGGAGCGATTCTATGGCAACGGCAGGATCTCCTATTGGGAGGCTAGTATCTCTTTTCGGATGCACTATTCCTTCTTTATTGCATCTGTAGATTCCTCACAATGACGAATTAACACAGAAATTGCGTCGCCATGAAATACTATAGATTCTATGACTTCTCTTTCTAAATCGAGGAGCATTTCTATGGCAACGACAGGAACTCCTATTGGGAGGCGAGTATCTCATGTCGGATGCACTATTCCTTCTTTATTGCATCCGCCGATCCCTGACAATGACGAATTAACACAGAATTTGCGTCGCTATGAAATACTATAGGTTCTATGACTTCTCTTTCTAAATCGAGGAGCGTTTCTATGACAACGACAGGATCTCCTATAGGGAGGCGAGTATCTCTTTTCGGATGCACTATTCCTTCTTTATTGCATCCGTCGATCCCTCACAATGACGAATTAACACAGAAATTGCGTCGCTATGAAATACTATAAGTTCTACGTCTTCTCTTTCTAAATCGAGGAACGATCCTATGGCAACGAAAGGATCTTCTATTGGAAGGCGAGTATCTCATGTCGGATGCACTATTCCTTCTTTATTGCATCCGTCGATCCCTTACAATGACGAATTAACACAGTAATTGCGACGCTATGAAATACTATAAGTTCTACGCCTTCTCTTTCTAAATCGAGGAACGATCGTATGGCAACGAAAGGATCTTCTATTGGGATGCGAGTATCTCTTTTTGGATGCACTATTCCTTCTTTATTGCATCCATCGATCCCTCACAATGACGAATTAACACAGAAATTGCGTCGCTATGAAATACTATAGGTTCTATGACTTCTCATTCTAAATAGAGGAGCATTTCTATGGCAACGACAGGAACTCCTATTGGGAGGCGAGTATCTCATGTCGGATGCACTATTCCTTCTTTATTGCATCCGTCGATCCCTCACAATGACGAATTAACACAGAAATTGCATCTCTATGAAATACTATAAGTTCTACGCCATCTCTTTCTAAATCGAGGAACGATCCTATGGCAACGAAAGGATCTTCTATTGGGAGGCGAGTATCTCTTTTTGGATGCACTATTCCTTCTTTATTGCATCCATCGATCCCTCGCAGTGACGAATTAACACAGAAATTGCGTCTCTATCAAATACTATAAGATCTACGCCTTCTCTTTCTAAATCGAGGAACGATCCTATGGCAACGAAAGGATCTTCTATTGGGAGGCGAGTATCTCATTTTGGATGCACTATTCCTTCTTTATTGCATCCATCGATCCCTCACAATGACGAATTAACACAGAAATTGCGTCGCTATGAAATACTATAAGTTCTACGCTTTCTCTTTCTAAATCGAGGAGCATTTCTCTGGCAACGACAGGATCTCCTATTGGGAGGCGAGTATCTCATGTCGGATGCACTATTCCTTCTTTATTGCATCCGTCGATACCTCACAATGACGTATTAACACAGAATTTGCGTCGCTATGAAATACTATAGGTTCTATGACTTCTCTTTCTAAATCGAGGAACATTTCTATGGCAACGACAGGAACTCCTATTGGGAGGCGAGTATCTCATGTCGGATGCACTATTCCTTCTTTATTGCATCCGTCGATCCCTCACAATGACGAATTAACACAGAATTTGCGTCGCTATGAAATACTATAGGTTCTATGACTTCTCTTTCTAAATCGAGGAGCATTTCTATGGCAACGACAGGATCTCCTATTAGGAGGCGAGTATCTCATGTCTGATGCGCTGTTCCTTCTTTATTGCATCCGTCGATACCTCACAATGACGAATTAACACAGAAATTGCGTCGCTATGAAATACTATAAGTTCTACGCCTTCCCTTTCTAAATCGAGGAACGATCTTATGGCAACGAATGGATCTTCTATTGGGAGGCGGGTATCTCTTTTTGGATGCACTATTCCTTCTTTATTGCATCCATCGATCCCTAACATTTACGAATTAACACAGAAATTGCGTTGCTATGACACGCTATAGGTTCTATGACTTCTACTTCTAATTCGAGGAGCATTTCTATGGCAACGTCAGGATCTCCCATTGGGAGGCGAGTATCTCTTTTCGGATGCACTATTCCTTCTTTATTGCATCCGTCGATAACTCACAATGACGAATTAACACAGAAATTGCGTCGCTATGAAATACTATAGGTTCTATGACTTCTCTTTCTAAATCGAGGAACGATCCTATGGCATCGAAAGGATCTTCTATTGGAAGGCGAGTATCTCATGTCGGATGCACTATTCCATCTTTATTGCATCCGTCGTTCCCTTACAATGACGAAGTAACACAGTAATTGCGTCGCTATGAAATACTATATGTTCTACGCCTTCTCTTTCTAAATCGAGGAACGATCGTATGGCAACGAAAGGATCTTCTATTGGGATGTGAGTATCTCTTTTGGATGCACTATTCCTTCTTTATTGCATCCATCGATCCCTCACAATGACGAATTAACACAGAAATTGCGTCGCTATGAAATACTATAGGTTCTATGACTTCTCTTTCTAAATCGAGGAGCATTTCTATGGCAACGACAGGAACTCCTATTGGGAGGTGAGTATCTCATGTCGGATGCACTATTCCTTCTTTAATGCATCCGTCGATCCCTCACAATGACGAATTAACACAGAATTTGCGTCGCTATGTAATACTATAGGTTCTATGACTTCTCTTTCTAAATCGAGGAGCGTTTCTATGACAACGACTGGATCTCCTATTTAGAGGCGAGTATCCTTTTTCGGATGCACTATTCCTTCTTTATTGAATCCGTCGATCCCTCACAATGACGAATTAACACAGAAATTGCGTCTCTATGAAATACTATAAGTTCTACGCCTTCTCTTTCTAATTCGAGGAACGATCCTATGGCAACGAAAGGATCTTCTATTGGGAGGCGAGTATGTCTTTTTGGATGCACTATTCCTTCCTTATTGCATCCATCGATACCTCACAATGACGAATTAACACAGAAATTGCGTCGCTATGAAATAATATAGGTTCTATGACTTCTCTTTCTAAATCGAGGAGCGATTCTATGGCAACGGCAGGATCTCCTATTGGGAGGCTAGTATCTCTTTTCGGATGCACTATTCCTTCTTTATTGCATCCATCGATCTCTTACAATGACGAGTTAACACAGAAATTGGGTCACTATGAAATACTATAAGTTCTACGCCTTCTCTTTCTAAATCGAGGAACGATCCTATGGCAACGAAAGGATCTTCTTATGGGAGGCGAGTATCTCTTTTTGGATGCACTATTCCTTCTTTATTGCATCCATCGATCCCTCACAATGACGAATTAACACAGAAATTGCGTCGCTATGAAATACTATAGGTTCTATGACTTCTCTTTCTAAATCGAGGAGCATTTCTATGGCAACGACAGGAACTCCTATTGGGAGGCGAGTATCTCATGTCTGATGCACTATTCCTTCTTTATTGCATCCGTCGATCCCTCACAATGACGAATTAACACAGAATATCCGTCGCTATGAAATACTATAGGTTCTATGACTTCTCTTTCTAAATCGAGGAGCGTCTCTATGACAACGACAGGATCTCCTATTGGGAGGCGAGTATCTGTTTTCGGATGCACTATTCCTTCTTTATTGCATCCGTAGATCCCTCACAATGTCGAATTAACACAGAAATTGCGTCGCTATGAAATACTATAAGTTCTACGCCTTCTCTTTCTAAATCGAGGAACGATCCTATGGCAAAGAAAGGATCTCTATTGGGAGGCGAGTATCTCATGTCGGATGCACTATTCCTTCTTTATTGCATCCATCGATCCCTCACAATGACTAATTAACACAGAAATTGCGTCGCTAAGAAATACTATAGGTTCTATGACTTCTCTTTCTAAATCGAGGAGCATTTCTATTTCAACGACAGGATCTCCTATAGGGAGGCGAGTATCTCTTTTTGGACGCATTATTCCTTCTTTATTGCATCCATCGATCCCTCACAGTGACGAATTAAAACAGAAATTGCATCGCTATGAAGTATTATAAGTAATACGCCTTCGCTTTCTAAATCGAGGAACGATCCTATGGCAACGAAAGTATCTTCTATTGGGAGGCGAGTATCTCTTTTTGGATGCACTATTCCTTCTTTATTGCATCCATCGATCCCTCGCAATGACTAATTAACACAGAAATTGCGTCTCTAAGAAATACTATAAGTTCTACGCCTTCTCTTTCTAAATCGAGGAACGATCCTATGGCAACGAAAGGATCTTCTATTGTGAGGCGAGTATCTCTTTTTGGATGCACTATTCCTTCTTTATTGCATCCTTCGATCCCTCACAATGACGAATTAACACAGAAATTGCGTCTCTATGAAATACTATAAGTTCTACGCCTTCTCTTTCTAAATCTAGGAACGATCCTATGGAACCGAAAGGATCTTCTATTGGGAGGCGAGTATCTCTTTTTGGATGCACTATTCCTTCTTTATTGCATCCATCGATCCCTCACAATGACGAATTAACACAGAAATTGCGTCGCTATGAAATACTATAGGCTCTATGAATTCTCTTTCTAAATCGTGGAGCATTTCTATGGCAACGAAAGGAACTCCTATTGGGAGGCGAGTATCTCATGTCGGATGCACTATTCCTTCTTTATTGCATTCGTCGATCCCTCACAATGACGAATTAACACAGAATTTGCGTCGCTATGAAATACTATAGGTTCTATGACTTCTCTTTCTAATTCTAGCAGCGATTCTATGACAAGGACAGGATCTCCTATTGGGAGGCGAGTATCTGTTTTCGGATGCACTATTCCTTCTTTATTGCATCCGTAGATCCCTCACAATGACGAATTAACACAGAAATTGCATCTCTATGAAATACTATAAGTTCTACGCCATCTCTTTCTAAATCGAGGAACGATCCAATGGCAACGAAAGGATCTTCTATTGGGAGGCGAGTATCTCTTTTTGGATGCACTATTCCTTCTTTATTCCATCCATCGATCCCTCACAATGACGAATTAACACAGAAATTGCGTCGCTATGAAATACTATAGGTTCTATGACTTCTCCTTCTAAATCGAGGAGCATTTCTATGGCAACGAGAGGAACTCCTATTATGAGGCGAGTATCTCATGTCGGATGCACTATTCCTTCTTTAATGCATCCATCGATCTCTCACAATGACGAATTAACACAGAAATTGTGTCGCTATGAAATACTATAAGTTCTACGCCTTCTCTTTCTAAATCGAGGAACGATCCTATGGCAACGAAAGGATCATCTATTGGGAGGGGAGTAACTCTTTTTGGATGCACTATTCCTTCATTATTGCATCCGTCGATCCCTCAAAATGACGAATTAACACAGAAATTGCGTCGCTATGAAATACTATAAGTTCTACGCCTTCTCTTTCTAAATCGAGGAACGATCCTATGGCAACGAAAGGATCTTCTATTGGGAGGCGAGTATCTCATGTCGGATGCACTATTCCATCTTTATTGCATCCGTCGATCCCTTACAATGACGAATTAACACAGTAATTGCGTCGCTATGAAATGCTATAAGTTCTACGCCTTCCCTTTCTAAATCGAGGAACGATCGTATGGCAACGAAAGGATCTTCTATTGGAATGCGAGTATCTCTTTTTGGATGCACTATTGCTTCTTTATTGCATCCATCGATCCCTCACAATGACGAATTAACACAGAAATTGCATCTCTATGAAATACTATAAGTTCTACGCCATCACTTTCTAAATCGAGGAACGATCCTATGGCAACGAAAGGATCTTCTATTGGGAGGCGAGTATCTCTTTTCGGATGCACTATTCCTTCTTTATTGCATCCATCGATCTCTCACAATGACGAAGTAACACAGAAATTGCGTCGCTATGAAATACTATAAGTTCTACGCCTTCTCTTTCTAAATCGAGGAACGATCCTATGGCAACTAAAGGAGCTTCAATTGGGAAGCGTGTATCTCTTTTTGGATGCACTATTTCTTCTTTATTGCATCCTTCGATCCCTCACAATGACGAATTAACACAGAAATTGCGTCGCTATGAATTACTATAAGTTCTATGACTCCTCTTTCTAAATCGAGGAGCATTTCTATGGCAACGACAGGATCTTCTATTGGGAGGCGAGTATCTCTTTTCGGATGCACTATTCCTTCTTTATTGCATCCGTCGATCCCTCACAATGACGGATTAATACAGAAATTGCGTCGCTATGAAATACTATATGTTATTTGACTTCTCTTTCTTAACCGAGGAGCATTTCGATGGCAACGACAACAACTCCTATTGGGAGGCGAGTATCTCATGTCGGATGCACTATTCCTTCTTTATAGCATCCGTCGATCCCTCACAATGACGAATTAACAAAGAATTTGCGTCGCAATGAAATACTATAGGTTCTATGACTTCTCTTTCTAAATCGAGGAACATTTCTATGGCAACGACAGGAACTCCTATTGGGAGGCGAGTATCTCATGTCGGATGCACTATTCCTTCTTTATTGTATCCATCGATCCCTCACAATGTTGAATTAACACAGAATTTGCGTCGCTATGAAATACTATAGGTTCTATGACTTCTCTTTCTAAATCGAGGAGCATTTCAATGGCAACGACAGGATCTCCTATTGGGAGGCGGGTATCTCATGTCTGATGCGCTATTCCTTCTTTATTGCATCCGTCGTAACCTCACAATGACAAAGTAACACAGAAATTGCGTCGCTATGAAATACTATAAGTTCTACGTCTTCCCTTTCTAAATCGAGGAACGATCTTATGGCAACGAAAGGATCTACTATTGGGAGGCGAGTACTCTTTTTGGATGCACTATTCCTTCTTTATTGCATCCATCGATCCCTCACATTTACGAATTAACACAGAAATTGCGTTGCTATGAAATGCTATAGGTTCTATGACATCTACTTCTAATTCGAGGAGCATTTCTATGGCAACGACAGGATCTCCTATTGGGAGGCGAGTATCTCTTTTCGGATGCACAATTCCTTCTTCATTGCATCCGTCGATCCCTCACAATGACGAATTAACACAGAAATTGCCTCGCTATGAAATACTATAAGTCCTACGCCTTCTCTTTCTAAATCGAGGAACGATCCTATGGCAACGAAAGGATCTTCTATTGGGAGGCGAGTATCTCTTTTTGGATGCACTATTCCTTCTTAATGCATCCATCGATCCCTCACAATGACGAATTAACACAGACTTTGCGTCGCTATGAAATACTATAGGTTCTATGACTTCTCTTTCTATTTCGAGGACCGTTTCTATGGCAACGACAGGATCTACTATTGGGAGGCGAGTATCTCATGTCGGATGCACTATTCCTTCTTTATTGCATCTATCGATCCCTCACAATGACGAATTAACACAGAAATTGCGTCGCTATGAGATACTATAAGTTCTACGCCTTCTTTTTCTCAATCGAGGAACGATCCTATGGCAACGTAAGGATCTTCTATTGGGAGGCGAGTATCTATTTTTGAATGCACAATTCCTTCTTTATTGCATCCATCGATCCCTCACAATGACGAATTAACACAGAAATTGCGTCGCTATGAAATACTATAAGTTCTACGCCTTCTCTTTCTAAATCGAGGAACGATCCTATGGCAAAGAAAGGATCTCTATTGGGAGGCGAGTATCTCATGTCGGATGCACTATTCCTTCTTTATTGCATCCATCGATCCCTCACAATGACTAATTAACACAGAAATTGCGTCGCTAAGAAATACTATAGGTTCTATGACTTCTCTTTCTAAATCGAGGAGCATTTCTATTTCAACGACAGGATCTCCTATAGGGAGGCGAGTATCTCTTTTTGGATGCACTATTCCTTCCTTATTGCATCCATCAATCCCTCACAATGACGAATTAACACAGAAATTGCGTCTCTATGAAATACTATATGTTCTACGCCTTCTCTTTCTAAATCGAGGCACGATCGTATGGCAACGAAAGGATCTTCTATACGGAGGCGAGTATCTCTTTTTGGACGCATTATTCCTTCTTTATTGCATCCATCGATCCCTCACAATGACGAATTAAAACAGAAATTGCATCGCTATGAAGTATTATAAGTAATACGCCTTCGCTTTCTAAATCGAGGAACGATCCTATGGCAACGAAAGGATCTTCTATTGGGAGGCGAGTATCTCTTTTTGGATGCACTATTCCTTCTTTATTGCATCCATCGAACCCTCGCAATGACGAATTAACACAGAAATTGCGTCTCTATGAAATACTATAAGTTCTACGCCTTCTCTTTCTAAATCGAGGAACGATCCTATGGCAACGAAAGGATCTTCCATTGTGAGGCGAGTATCTCTTTTTGGATGCACTATTCCTTCTTTATTGCATCCTTCGATCCCTCACAATGACGAATTAACACAGAAATTGCGTCTCTATGAAATACTATAAGTTCTACGCCTTCTCTTTCTAAATCTAGGAACGATCCTATGGAACCGAAAGGACCTTCTATTGGGAGGCGAGTATCTCTTTTTGGATGCACTATTCCTTCTTTATTGCATCCATCGATCCCTCACAATGACGAATTAACACAGAAATTGCGTCGCTATGAAATACTATAGGATCTATGAATTCTCTTTCTAAATCGAGGAGCATTTCTATGGCAACGAAAGGAACTCCTATTGGGAGGCGAGTATCTCATGTCGGATGCACTATTCCTTCTTTATTGCATCCGTCGATCCCTCACAATGACGAATTAACACAGAATTTGCGTCGCTATGAAATACTATAGGTTCTATGACTTCTCTTTCTAATTCTAGCAGCGATTCTATGACAAGGACAGGATCTCCTATTGGGAGGCGAGTATCTGTTTTCGGATGCACTATTCCTTCTTTATTGCATCCGTAGATCCCTCACAATGACGAATTAACACAGAAATTGCATCTCTATGAAATACTATAAGTTCTACGCCATCTCTTTCTAAATCGAGGAACGATCCTATGGCAACGAAAGGATCTTCTATTGGGAGGCGAGTATCTCTTTTTGGATGCACTATTCCTTCTTTATTGCATCCATCGATCCCTCACAATGACGAATTAACACAGAAATTGCGTCGCTATGAAATACTATAGGTTCTATGACTTCTCCTTCTAAATCGAGGAGCATTTCTATGGCAACGAGAGGAACTCCTATTATGAGGCGAGTATCTCATGTCCGATGCACTATTCCTTCTTTATTGCATCCATCGATCTCTCACAGTGACGAATTAACACAGAAATTGTGTCGCTATGAAATACTATAAGTTCTACGCCTTCTCTTTCTAAATCGAGGAACGATCCTAGGGCAACGAAAGGATCATCTATTGGGAGGCGAGTAACTCTTTTTGGATGCACTATTCCTTCTTTATTGCATCCGTCGATCCCTCAAAATGACGAATTAACACAGAAATTGCGTCGCTATGAAATACTATAAGTTCTACGCCTTCTCTTTCTAAATCGAGGAACGATCCTATGGCAACGAAAGGATCTTCTATTGGGAGGCGAGTATCTCATGTCGGATGCACTATTCCATCTTTATTGCATCCGTCGATCCCTTACAATGACGAATTAACACAGTAGTTGCGTCGCTATGAAATACTATAAGTTCTACGCCTTCCCTTTCTAAATCGAGGAACGATCGTATGGCAACGAAAGGATCTTCTATTGGGATGCGAGTATCTCTTTTTGGATGCACTATTCCTTCTTTATTGCATCCATCGATCCCTCACAATGACGAATTAACACAGAAATTGCATCTCTATGAAATACTATAAGTTCTACGCCATCACTTTCTAAATCGAGGAACGATCCTATGGCAACGAAAGGATCTTCTATTGGGAGGCGAGTATCTCTTTTCGGATGCACTATTCCTTCTTTATTGCATCCATCGATCTCTCACAATGACGAATTAACACAGAAATTGCGTCGCTATGAAATACTATAAGTTCTACGCCTTCTCTTTCTAAATCGAGGAACGATCCTATGGCAACTAAAGGAGCTTCCATTGGGAAGCGTGTATCTCTTTTTGGATGCACTATTTCTTCTTTATTGCATCCTTCGATCCCTCACATTTACGAATTAACACAGAAATTGCGTTGTTATGAAATACTATATGTTATTTGACTTCTCTTTCTTAACCGAGGAGCATTTCTATGGCAACGACAACAACTCCTATTGGGAGGCGAGTATCTCATGTCGGATGCACTATTCCTTCTTTATAGCATCCGTCGATCCCTCACAATGACGAATTAACACAGAATTTGCGTCGCAATGAAATACTATAGGTTCTATGACTTCTCTATCTAAATCGAGGAACATTTCTATGGCAACGACAGGAACTCCTATTGGGAGGCGAGTATCTCATGTCGGATGCACTATTCCTTCTTTATTGCATCCATCGATCCCTCACAATGTTGAATTAACACAGAATTTGCGTCGCTATGAAATACTATAGGTTCTATGACTTCTCTTTCTAAATCGAGGAGCATTTCAATGGCAACGACAGGATCTCCTATTGGGAGGCGGGTATCTCATGTCTGATGCGCTATTCCTTCTTTATTGCATCCGTCGATACCTCACAATGACAAAGTAACACAGAAATTGCGTCGCTATGAAATACTATAAGTTCTACGTCTTCCCTTTCTAAATCGAGGAACGATCTTATGGCAACGAAAGGATCTACTATTGGGAGGCGAGTATCTCTTTTTGGATGCACTATTCCTTCTTTATTGCATCCATCGATCCCTCACATTTACGAATTAACACAGAAATTGCGTTGCTATGAAATGCTATAGGTTCTATGACATCTACTTCTAATTCGAGGAGCATTTCTATGGCAACGACAGGATCTCCTATTGGGAGGCGAGTATCTCTTTTCGGATGCACAATTCCTTCTTCATTGCATCCGTCGATCCCTCACAATGACGAATTAACACAGAAATTGCCTCGCTATGAAATACTATAAGTCCTACGCCTTCTCTTTCTAAATCGAGGAACGATCCTATGGCAACGAAAGGATCTTCTATTGGGAGGCGAGTATCTCTTTTTGGATGCACTATTCCTTCTTTAATGCATCCATCGATCCCTCACAATGACGAATTAACACAGACTTTGCGTCGCTATGAAATACTATAGGTTCTATGACTTCTCTTTCTATTTCGAGGACCGTTTCTATGGCAACGACAGGATCTACTATTGGGAGGCGAGTATCTCATGTCGGATGCACTATTCCTTCTTTATTGCATCTATCGATCCCTCACAATGACGAATTAACACAGAAATTGCGTCGCTATGAGATACAATAAGTTCTACGCCTTCTTTTTCTCAATCGAGGAACGATCCTATGGCAACGAAAGGATCTTCTATTGGGAGGCGAGTATCTATTTTTGAATGCACCATTCCTTCTTTATTGCATCCATCGATCCCTCACAATGACGAATTAACACAGAAATTGCGTCGCTATGAAATACTATAGGTTCTATGACTTCTCTTTCTAAATCGATGAGCGTTTCTGTGGCAACGACAGGGTCTCCTATTAGGAGGCGAGTATCTCTTTTCGGATGCACTATTCCTTCTTTATTGCATCCGTCGATCCCTCACAATGACGAATTAACACAGAAATTGCGTCGCTATGAAATAACATAGGTTCTATGACTTCTCTTTCTAAATCGTTGAGCGTTTCTGTGGCAACGACAGGGTCTCCTATTAGGAGGCGAGTATCTCTTTTCGGATGCACTATTCCTTCTTTATTGCATCCGTCGATCCCTCACAATGACGAATTAACACAGAAATTGCGTCGCTATGAAATAACATAGGTTCTATGACTTCTCTTTCTAAATCGAGGTGCTTTTCTATGGCAATGACAGGATCTCCTATTGGGAGGCGAATATCTCATGTCGGATGCACTATTCCATCTTAATTGCATCCGTCGATCCCTCACAATGACGAATTAACACAAAAATTGCGTCGCTATGAAATACTATAAGTTCTACGCCTTCTGTTTCTAAATCGAGAAACGATCCTATGGCAACGACACGATCTTCTATAGGGAGGCGAGTATCTCTTTTTGGATGCACTATTCCTTATTTATTGTCTCCATCGATCCCTCACAATGACGAATTAACACAGAAATTGCGTCGGTATGAAATACTATAGGTTCTATGACTTCTCTTTCTAAATCGAGGAGCGTTTCTATGGCAACGACAGGATCTCCTATTGGGAGCCGAGAATCTCTTTTCGCATGCACTATTCCTTCATAATTGCATCCGTCGATCCCTCACAATGATGAATTAACACAGAAATTGCGTCGCTTTGAAATACTATAGGTTCTACGCCTTCTCTTTCTAAATCGAGGAACGATCCTATGGCAACGGAAGGATCTTCTATTGGGAGGCGAGTATCTCTTTTTGGATGCACCATTCCTTCTTTATTGCATCCATCGATCCCTCACAATGACGAATTAACACAGAAATTGCGTCGCTATAAAATACTATAGGTTCTATGACTTCTCTTTCTAAATCGAGGAACGTTTCTATGGCAGCGACAGGGTCTCCTATTGGGAGGCGAGTATCTCTTTTCGGATGCACTATTCCTTCTTTATTGCATCGGTCGATGCCTCACAGTGACAAATTAACACAGAAATTGCGTCGCCATAATATACTATAAGTTCTACGCCTTCTCTTTCTAAATCGAGGAACGATCCTATGGCAACGAAAGGATCTTCTATTTGGAGGCGAGTATCTCTTTTTGAATGCACTATTCCGTCTTTATTGCATCCATCGATCCCTCACAATGACGAAATAACACAGAAATTGCGTCGCTATGAAATACTATAGGTTCTATGACTTCTCTTTCTAAATCGAGGGTCAATTCTATGCCAACGAAAGGATCTTCTATTAGGAGGCGACTATCTCTTTTTGGATGCACTATTCCTTCTATATTGCATCCATCGATCCCTCACAATGACGAATTAACACAGAAATTGCGTCGCTATGAAATACTATAGGTTCTATGACTTCTCTTTCTAAATCGAGGAGCATTTCTATGGCAACGACCGGATTTCGTATTGGGAGGGGAGTATTTCTTTTCGGTTGCACTATTCCTTCTTTATTGCATCCGTCGATCCCTCACAATGACGAATTAACACAGAAATTGCGTCGCTATGAAATACTATAAGTTCTACGCCTTCTCTTTCTAAATCGAGGAACGATCCTATGGCAACGAAATGATCTTCTATTGGGAGGCAAGTATCACTTTTTGGATGCACTATTCCTTCTCTATTGCATCCATCGATCCCTCACAATGACGAATTAACACAGAAATTGCGTCTCTATGAAATACTATAAGTTCTACGCCTTCTCTTTCTAAATCGAGGAACGATCCTATGGCAACGAAAGGAGCCCCTATTGGGAGGCGTGTCTCTCTTATTGGATGCACTATTTCTTCTTTATTGGATCCTTCGATCCCTCACAATGACGAATTAACACAGAAATTGCGTCGCTATGAAATACTATAAGTTCTATGACTCCTCTTTCTTAATCGAGGAGCATTTCTATGGCAACGACAGGATCTTCTATTGGGAGGCGAGTATCTCTTTTCGGATGCACTATTCCTTCTTTATTGCATCCGTCGATCCCTCACAATGACGAATTAATACAGAAATTGCGTCGCTATGAAATACTATATGTTCTATGACTTCTCTTTCTAAATCGAGGAGCATTTCTATGGCAACGACAGGAACTCCTATTGGGAGACGAGTATCTCATGTCGGATGCACTATTCCTTCTTTATTGCATCCGTCGATCCCTCACAATGACGAATTAACAAAGCATTTGCGTCGCTATGAAATACTATAGGTTCTATGACTTCTCTTTCTAAATCGAGGAACATTTCTATGGCAACGACAGGAACTCCTATTGGGAGGCGAGTATCTCATGTCGGATGAACTATTCCTTCTTTATTGCATCCGTCGTTCCCTCACAATGACGAATTAACACAGAATTTGCGTCGCTATGAAATACTATAGGTTCTATGACTTCTCTTTCTAAAGCGAGGAGCATTTCTATGGCAACGACAGGATCTCCTATTGGGAGGCGAGTATCTCATGTCTGATGCGCTATTCCTTCTTTATTGCATCCGTCGATACCTCACAATGACGAATTAACACAGAAATTGCGTCGCTATGAAATACTATAGGTTCTATGACTTCTCTTTCTAAATCGAGGCACGATCTTATGGCAACGAAAGGATCTTCTATTGGGAGGCGAGTATCTCTTTTTCGATGCACTATTCCTTCTTTTTTTGCATCCATTTATCCCTCACATTTACGAATTAACACAGAAATTGCGTTGCTATGAAATGCTATAGGTTCTATGACTTCTACTTCTAATTCGAGGAGCATTTCTATGGCAACGACAGGATCTCCAATTGGGAGGCGAGTATCTGTTTTCGGTTGCACTATTCCTTCTTTATTGCATCCGTCGATCCCTCACAATGACGAATTAACACAGAATTTGCGTCGCTATGAAATACTATAGGTTCTATGACTTCTCTTTCTAAATCGAGGAGCGTTTCTATGACTACGACAGGATCTCCTATTGGGAGGCGAGTATCTCTTTTCGGATGCACTATTCCTTCTTTACTGCATCCGTCGAACCCTCAAAATGACGAATTAACACAGAAATTGCGTCGCTATGAAATACTATAAGTTCTACGCCTTCTCTTTCTAAATCGAGTAACGATCGTATGGCAACGAAAGGATCTTCTATTGGGATGCGAGTATCTCTTTTTGGATGCACTATTCCTTCATTATTGCATCCATCGATCCCTCACAATGACGAATTAACACTGAAATTGCATCTCTATGAAATACTATAAGTTCTACGCCATCTCTTTCTAAATCGAGGAACGATCGTATGGCAACGAAAGGATCTTCTATTGGGATGCGAGTATCTCTTTTTGGATGCACTATTCCTTCTTTATTGCATCCGTCGATCCCTCACAATGACGAATTAATACAGAAATTGCGTCGCTATGAAATACTATATGTTCTATGACTTCTCTTTCTAAATCGAGGAGCATTTCTATGGCAACGACAGGAACTCCCATTGGGAGACGAGTATCTCATGTCGGATGCACTATTCCTTCTTTATTGCATCCGTCGATCCCTCACAATGACGAATTAACACAGAATTTGCGTCGCTATGAAATACTATAGGTTCTATGACTTCTCTTTCTAAATCGAGGAACATTTCTATGGCAACGACAGGAACTCCTATTGGGAGGCGAGTATCTCATGTCGGATGAACTATTCCTTCTTTATTGCATCCGTCGTTCCCTCACAATGACGAATTAACACAGAATTTGCGTCGCTATGAAATACTATAGGTTCTATGACTTCTCTTTCTAAAGCGAGGAGCATTTCTATGGCAACGACAGGATCTCCTATTGGGAGGCGAGTATCTCATGTCTGATGCGCTATTCCTTCTTTATTGCATCCGTCGATACCTCACAATGACGAATTAACACAGAAATTGCGTCGCTATGAAATACTATAGGTTCTATGACTTCTCTTTCTAAATCGAGGCACGATCTTATGGCAACGAAAGGATCTTCTATTGGGAGGCGAGTATCTCTTTTTCGATGCACTATTCCTTCTTTTTTTGCATCCATTTATCCCTCACATTTACGAATTAACACAGAAATTGCGTTGCTATGAAATGCTATAGGTTCTATGACTTCTACTTCTAATTCGAGGAGCATTTCTATGGCAACGACAGGATCTCCTATTGGGAGGCGAGTATCTGTTTTCGGTTGCACTATTCCTTCTTTATTGCATCCGTCGATAACTCACAATGACGAATTAACACAGAAATTGCGTCGCTATGAAATACTATAGGTTCTATGACTTCTCTTTCTAAATCGAAGAGCGTTTCCATGGCAACGACAGCATCTCCTATTGGGAGGCGAGTATCTCTTTTCGGATGCTCTATTCCTTCTTCATTGCATCCGTCGATCCCTCACAATGACGAATTAACACAGAAATTGCGTCGCTATGAAATACTAGAAGTCCTACGCCTTCTCTTTCTAAATCGAGGAACGATCCTATGGCAAAGAAAGGATCTTCTATTGGGAAGCGAGTATCTCTTTTTGGATGCACTATTCCTTCTTTATTGCATCCATCGATCCCTCACAATGACGAATTAACACAGAATTTGCGTCGCTATGAAATACTATAGGTTCTATGACTTCCCTTTCTATTTCGAGGACCGTTTCTATGGCAACGACAGGATCTACTATTGGGAGGCGAGTATCTCATGTCGGATGCACTATTCCTTCTTTATTGCATCCGTCGATCCCTCACAATGACGAATTAACACAGAAATTGCGTCGCTATGAAAAACTATAAGTTCTACGCCTTCTTTTTCTCAATCGAGGAGCGTTTCAATGACAACGACAGGATCTCCTATTGGGAGGCGAGTCTCTCTTTTCGGATGCACTATTCCTTCTTTATTGCATACGTCGATCCCTCACAATGACGAATTAACACAGAAATTGCGTCTCTATGAAATACTATAAGTTCTACGCCTTCTCTTTCTAAATCGAGGCACGATCGTATGGCAACGAAAGGATCTTCTATTGGGAGGCGAGTATCTCTTTTTGGACGCATTACTCCTTCTTTATTGCATCCATCGATCCCTCACAATGACGAATTAACACAGAAATTGCGTCTCTATGAAATACTATAATTTCTACGCCTTCTCTTTCTAAATCGAGGAACGATCCTATGGCAACGAAAGGATCTTCTATTGGGAGGCGAGTATCTCTTTTTGGATGCACTATTCCTTCTTTATTGCATCCATCGATCCCTCACAATGACGAATTAACACAGAAATTGCGTCTCTATGAAATACTATAAGTTCTACGCCGTCTCTTTCTAAATCGAGGAACGATCCTATGGCACCGAAAGGATCTTCTATTGGGAGGCGAGTATCTCTTTTTGGATGCACTATTCCTTCTTTATTGCATCCATCGATCCCTCACAATGACGAATTAACACATTAATTGCGTCTCTATGAAATACTATAAGTTCTACGCCTTCTCTTTCTAAATCGAGGAACGATCCTATGGCAACGAAAGGATCTTCTATTGGGAGGCGAGTATCTCTTTTTGGTTGCACTATTCCTTCTTTATTGCATCCATCGATCCCTGACAATGACGAATTAACACAGAAATTGCGTCGCTATGAAATACTATAGGTTCTATGACTTTTCTTTCTAAATCGAGGAGCATTTCTATGGCAGTGACAGGAACTCCTATTGGGAGGCGAGTATCTCATGTCGGATGCACTATTCCTTCTTTATTGCATCCGTCGATCCCTCACAATGACGAATTAACACAGAATTTGCGTCGCTATGAAATGCTATAGGTTCTATGACTTCTCTTTCTAAATCGAGGAGCGTTTCTATGACAACGACAGGATCTCCTATTGGGAGGCGAGTATCTCTTTTCGGATGCACTATTCCTTCTTTATTGCATCCGTCGATCCCTCACAATGTCGAATTAACACAGAAATTTCGTCCCTATGAAATACTATAAGTTCTACGCCTTCTCTTTCTAAATCGAGGCACGATCGTATGGCAACGAAAGGATCTCCTATTGGGAGGCGAGTATCTGTTTTCGGATGCACTATTCCCTCTTTATTGCATCCGTAGATCCCTCACAATGACGAATTAACACAGAAATTGCATCTCTATGAAATACTATAAGTTCTACGCTATCTCTTTCTAAATCGAGGAACGATCCTATGGCAACGAAAGGATCTTCTATTGGGAGGCGAGTATCTCTTTTTGGATGCACTATTCCTTCTTTATTGCATCCATCGATCCCTCACAATGACGAATTAACACAGAAATTGCGTCGCTATGAAATACTATAGGTTCTATGACTTCTCCTTCTAAATCGAGGAGCATTTGTATGGCAACGACAGGAACTGCTATTATGAGGCGAGTATCTCATAGCGGATGCACTATTCCTTCTTTATTGCATCCATCGATCTCTCACAATGACGAATTAACACAGAAATTGGGTCGCTATGAAACACTATAAGTTCTACGCCTTCTCTTTCTAAATCGAGGAACGATCCTGTGGCAACGAATGGATCTTCTATTGGGAGGCGAGTATCTCTTTTTGGATGCACTATTCCTTCTTTATTGCATCCGTCGATCCCTCAAAATGACGAATTAACACAGAAATTTCATCTCTATGAAATACTATAAGTTCTACGCCATCTCTTTCTAAATCGAGGGACGATCCTATGGCAACGAAAGGATCTTCTATTGGGAGGGTAGTATCTCTTTTTGGATGCACTATTCCTTCTTTATTGCATCCATCGATCCCTCACAATGACGAATTAACACAGAAATTGCGTCGCTATGAAATACTATAGGTTCTATGACTTCTCTTTCTAAATCGAGGAGCATTTCTACGGCAACGACAGGAACTCCTATTATGAGGCGAGTATCTCATGTCGGATGCACTATTCCTCATTTATTGCATCCATCGATCTCTCACAATGACGAATTAACACAGAAATTGGGTCGCTATGAAATACTATAAGTTCTACGCCTTCTCTTTCTAAATCGAGGAATGATCCTATGGAAACGAAAGGATCTTCTATTGGGAGGCGAGTATCTCTTTTTGGACGCGTTATTCCTTCTTTATTGCATCCATCGATCCCTCACAATGACGAATTAACACAGAAATTGCGTCGCTATGAAGTATTATAAGTCCTACGCCTTCGCTTACTAAATCGAGGAACGATCCTATGGCAACGAAAGGATCTTCTATTGGGAGGCGACTATCTCTTTTTGGATGCACTATTCCTTCTTTATTGCATCCATCGATCCCTCGCAATGACGAATTAACACAGAAATTGCGTCTCTATGAAATACTATAAGTTCTACGCCTTCTCTTTCTAAATCGAGGAACGATCCTATGGCAACGAAAGGATCTTCTATTGGGAGGCGAGTATCTCTTTTTGGATGCACTATTCCTTCTTTATTGCATCCATCGATCTCTCACAATGACGAATTAACACAGAAATTGCGTCGCTATGAAATACTATAAGTTCTCTTTCTAAATCGAGGAACGATCCTATGGCAACGAAAGGATCTTCTATTGGGAGGCGAGTATCTCTTTTTGGATGCACTATTCCTTCTTTATTGCATCCATCGATCCCTCACAATGACGAATTAACACAGAAATTGCGTCGCTATGAAATAGTATAGGTTCTATGACTTCTCTTTCTAAATCGAGGAGCGTTTCTATGACTACGACAGGATCTCCTATTGGGAGGCGAGTATCTCTTTTCGGATGCACTATTCCTTCTTTACTGCATCCGTCGAACCCTCAAAATGACGAATTAACACAGAAATTGCGTCGCTATGAAATACTATAAGTTCTACGCCTTCTCTTTGTAAATCGAGGAACGATCCTATGGCAACGAAAGGATCTTCTATTGGGAGGCGAGTATCTCATGTCGGATGCACTATTCCATCTTTATTGGATCCGTCGATCCCTTACAATGACGAATTAACACAGTAATTGCGTCGCTATGAAATACTATAAGTTCTACGCCTTCTCTTTCTAAATCGAGGAACGATCGTATGGCAACGAAAAGATCTTCTATTGGGATGCGAGTATCTCTTTTTGGATGCACTATTCCTTCATTATTGCATCCATCGATCCCTCACAATGACGAATTAACACTGAAATTGCATCTCTATGAAATACTATAAGTTCTACGCCATCTCTTTCTAAATCGAGGAACGATCGTATGGCAACGAAAGGATCTTCTATTGGGATGCGAGTATCTCTTTTTGGATGCACTATTCCTTCTTTATTGCATCCGTCGATCCCTCACAATGACGAATTAATACAGAAATTGCGTCGCTATGAAATACTATATGTTCTATGACTTCTCTTTCTAAATCGAGGAGCATTTCTATGGCAACGACAGGAACTCCCATTGGGAGACGAGTATCTCATGTCGGATGCACTATTCCTTCTTTATTGCATCCGTCGATCCCTCACAATGACGAATTAACACAGAATTTGCGTCGCTATGAAATACTATAGGTTCTATGACTTCTCTTTCTAAATCGAGGAACATTTCTATGGCAACGACAGGAACTCCTATTGGGAGGCGAGTATCTCATGTCGGATGAACTATTCCTTCTTTATTGCATCCGTCGTTCCCTCACAATGACGAATTAACACAGAATTTGCGTCGCTATGAAATACTATAGGTTCTATGACTTCTCTTTCTAAAGCGAGGAGCATTTCTATGGCAACGACAGGATCTCCTATTGGGAGGCGAGTATCTCATGTCTGATGCGCTATTCCTTCTTTATTGCATCCGTCGATACCTCACAATGACGAATTAACACAGAAATTGCGTCGCTATGAAATACTATAGGTTCTATGACTTCTCTTTCTAAATCGAGGCACGATCTTATGGCAACGAAAGGATCTTCTATTGGGAGGCGAGTATCTCTTTTTCGATGCACTATTCCTTCTTTTTTTGCATCCATTTATCCCTCACATTTACGAATTAACGCAGAAATTGCGTTGCTATGAAATGCTATAGGTTCTATGACTTCTACTTCTAATTCGAGGAGCATTTCTATGGCAACGACAGGATCTCCTATTGGGAGGCGAGTATCTGTTTTCGGTTGCACTATTCCTTCTTTATTGCATCCGTCGATAACTCACAATGACGAATTAACACAGAAATTGCGTCGCTATGAAATACTATAGGTTCTATGACTTCTCTTTCTAAATCGAAGATCGTTTCCATGGCAACGACAGCATCTCCTATTGGGAGGCGAGTATCTCTTTTCGGATGCTCTATTCCTTCTTCATTGCATCCGTCGATCCCTCACAATGACGAATTAACACAGAAATTGCGTCGCTATGAAATACTAGAAGTCCTACGCCTTCTCTTTCTAAATCGAGGAACGATCCTATGGCAAAGAAAGGATCTTCTATTGGGAAGCGAGTATCTCTTTTTGGATGCACTATTCCTTCTTTATTGCATCCATCGATCCCTCACAATGACGAATTAACACAGAATTTGCGTCGCTATGAAATACTATAGGTTCTATGACTTCCCTTTCTATTTCGAGGACCGTTTCTATGGCAACGACAGGATCTACTATTGGGAGGCGAGTATCTCATGTCGGATGCACTATTCCTTCTTTATTGCATCCGTCGATCCCTCACAATGACGAATTAACACAGAAATTGCGTCGCTATGAAAAACTATAAGTTCTACGCCTTCTTTTTCTCAATCGAGGAGCGTTTCAATGACAACGACAGGATCTCCTATTGGGAGGCGAGTCTCTCTTTTCGGATGCACTATTCCTTCTTTATTGCATACGTCGATCCCTCACAATGACGAATTAACACAGAAATTGCGTCGCTATGAAGTATTATAAGTCCTACGCCTTCGCTTTCTAAATCGAGGAACGATCCTATGGCAACGAAAGGATCTTCTATTGGGAGGCGAGTATCTCTTTTTGGATGCACTATTCCTTCTTTATTGCATCCATCGATCCCTCGCAATGACGAATTAACACAGAAATTGCGTCTCTATGAAATACTATAAGTTCTACGCCTTCTCTTTCTAAATCGAGGAACGATCCTATGGCACCGAAAGGATCTTCTATTGGGAGGCGAGTATCTCTTTTTGGATGCACTATTCCTTCTTTATTGCATCCATCGATCCCTCACAATGACGAATTAACACATTAATTGCGTCTCTATGAAATACTATAAGTTCTACGCCTTCTCTTTCTAAATCGAGGCACGATCGTATGGCAACGAATGGATCTTCTATTGGGAGGCGAGTATCTCTTTTTGGACGCATTACTCCTTCTTTATTGCATCCATCGATCCCTCACAATGACGAATTAACACAGAAATTGCGTCGCTATGAAGTATTATAAGTCCTACGCCTTCGCTTTCTAAATCGAGGAACGATCCTATGGCAACGAAAGGATCTTCTATTGGGAGGCGAGTATCTCTTTTTGGATGCACTATTCCTTCTTTATTGCATCCATCGATCCCTCGCAATGACGAATTAACACAGAAATTGCGTCTCTATGAAATACTATAAGTTCTACGCCTTCTCTTTCTAAATCGAGGAACGATCCTATGGCACCGAAAGGATCTTCTATTGGGAGGCGAGTATCTCTTTTTGGATGCTCTATTCCTTCTTTATTGCATCCATCGATCCCTCACAATGACGAATTAACACATTAATTGCGTCTCTATGAAATACTATAAGTTCTACGCCTTCTCTTTCTAAATCGAGGAACGATCCTATGGCAACGAAAGGATCTTCTATTGGGAGGCGAGTATCTCTTTTTGGTTGCACTATTCCTTCTTTATTGCATCCATCGATCCCTGACAATGACGAATTAACACAGAAATTGCGTCGCTATGAAATACTATAGGTTCTATGACTTTTCTTTCTAAATCGAGGAGCATTTCTATGGCAGTGACAGGAACTCCTATTGGGAGGCGAGTATCTCATGTCGGATGCACTATTCCTTCTTTATTGCATCCGTCGATCCCTCACAATGACGAATTAACACAGAATTTGCGTCGCTATGAAATGCTATAGGTTCTATGACTTCTCTTTCTAAATCGAGGAGCGTTTCTATGACAACGACAGGATCTCCTATTCGGAGGCGAGTATCTCTTTTCGGATGCACTATTCCTTCTTTATTGCATCCGTCGATCCCTCACAATGTCGAATTAACACAGAAATTTCGTCCCTATGAAATACTATAAGTTCTACGCCTTCTCTTTCTAAATCGAGGCACGATCGTATGGCAACGAAAGGATCTTCTATTGGGAGGCGAGTATCTCTTTTTGGACGCAATATTCCTTCTTTATTGCATCCATCGATCCCTCACAATGGCGAATTAACACAGAAATTGCGTCGCTATGAAGTATTATAAGTCCTACGCCTTCGCTTTCTAAATCGAGGAACGATCCTATGACAACGAAAGGATCTTCTATTGGGAGGCGAGTATCTCTTTTTGGATGCACTATTCACTCTTTATTGCATCCATCAATCCCTCGCAATGACGAATTAACACAGAAATTGCGTCTCTATGAAATACTATAAGTTCTACGCCTTCTCTTTCTAAATCGAGGAACGATCCAATGGCAACGAAAGGAACTTCTATTGGGAGACGAGTATCTCTTTTTGGATGCACTATTCTTTCTTTATTGCATCCATCGATCCCTCACATTGACGAATTAACACAGAAATTGCGTCTCTATGAAATACTATAAGTTCTACGCCTTCTCTTTCTAAATCGAGGAACGATCCTATGGCACCGAAAGGATCTTCTATTGGGAGGCGAGTATCTCTTTTTGGATGCACTATTCCTTCTTTATTGCATCCATCGATCCCTCATAATGACGAATTAACACAGAAATTGCGTCGCTATGAAATACTATAGGTTCTATGACTTCTCTTTCTAAATCGAGGAGCATTTCTATGGCAACGACAGGAACTCCTATTGGGAGGCGAGTATCTCATGTCGGATGCACTATTCCTTTTTTATTGCATCCGTCGATCCCTCACAATGACGAATTAACACAGAATTTGCGTCACTATGAAATACTATAGGTTCTATGACTTCTCTTTCTAAATCTAGGAGCGTTTCTATGACAACGACAGGATCTCCTATTGGGAGGCGAGTATCTGTTTTCGGATGCACTATTCCCTCTTTATTGCATCCGTAGATCCCTCACAATGACGAATTAACACAGAAATTGCATCTCTATGAAATACTATAAGTTCTACGCTATCTCTTTCTAAATCGAGGAACGATCCTATGGCAACGAAAGGATCTTCTATTGGGAGGCGAGTATCTCTTTTTGGATGCACTATTCCTTCTTTATTGCATCCATCGATCCCTCACAATGACGAATTAACACAGAAATTGCGTCGCTATGAAATACTATAGGTTCTATGACTTCTCCTTCTAAATCGAGGAGCATTTGTATGGCAACGACAGGAACTGCTATTATGAGGCGAGTATCTCATAGCGGATGCACTATTCCTTCTTTATTGCATCCATCGATCTCTCACAATGACGAATTAACACAGAAATTGGGTCGCTATGAAACACTATAAGTTCTACGCCTTCTCTTTCTAAATCGAGGAACGATCCTGTGGCAACGAATGGATCTTCTATTGGGAGGCGAGTATCTCTTTTTGGATGCACTATTCCTTCTTTATTGCATCCGTCGATCCCTCAAAATGACGAATTAACACAGAAATTTCATCTCTATGAAATACTATAAGTTCTACGCCATCTCTTTCTAAATCGAGGGACGATCCTATGGCAACGAAAGGATCTTCTATTGGGAGGGTAGTATCTCTTTTTGGATGCACTATTCCTTCTTTATTGCATCCATCGATCCCTCACAATGACGAATTAACACAGAAATTGCGTCGCTATGAAATACTATAGGTTCTATGACTTCTCTTTCTAAATCGAGGAGCATTTCTACGGCAACGACAGGAACTCCTATTATGAGGCGAGTATCTCATGTCGGATGCACTATTCCTCATTTATTGCATCCATCGATCTCTCACAATGACGAATTAACACAGAAATTGGGTCGCTATGAAATACTATAAGTTCTACGCCTTCTCTTTCTAAATCGAGGAATGATCCTATGGAAACGAAAGGATCTTCTATTGGGAGGCGAGTATCTCTTTTTGGACGCGTTATTCCTTCTTTATTGCATCCATCGATCCCTCACAATGACGAATTAACACAGAAATTGCGTCGCTATGAAGTATTATAAGTCCTACGCCTTCGCTTACTAAATCGAGGAACGATCCTATGGCAACGAAAGGATCTTCTATTGGGAGGCGACTATCTCTTTTTGGATGCACTATTCCTTCTTTATTGCATCCATCGATCCCTCGCAATGACGAATTAACACAGAAATTGCGTCTCTATGAAATACTATAAGTTCTACGCCTTCTCTTTCTAAATCGAGGAACGATCCTATGGCAACGAAAGGATCTTCTATTGGGAGGCGAGTATCTCTTTTTGGATGCACTATTCCTTCTTTATTGCATCCATCGATCTCTCACAATGACGAATTAACACAGAAATTGCGTCGCTATGAAATACTATAAGTTCTCTTTCTAAATCGAGGAACGATCCTATGGCAACGAAAGGATCTTCTATTGGGAGGCGAGTATCTCTTTTTGGATGCACTATTCCTTCTTTATTGCATCCATCGATCCCTCACAATGACGAATTAACACAGAAATTGGGTCGCTATGAAATACTATAAGTTCTACGCCTTCTCTTTCTAAATCGAGGAATGATCCTATGGAAACGAAAGGATCTTCTATTGGGAGGCGAGTATCTCTTTTTGGACGCGTTATTCCTTCTTTATTGCATCCATCGATCCCTCACAATGACGAATTAACACAGAAATTGCGTCGCTATGAAGTATTATAAGTCCTACGCCTTCGCTTACTAAATCGAGGAACGATCCTATGGCAACGAAAGGATCTTCTATTGGGAGGCGACTATCTCTTTTTGGATGCACTATTCCTTCTTTATTGCATCCATCGATCCCTCGCAATGACGAATTAACACAGAAATTGCGTCTCTATGAAATACTATAAGTTCTACGCCTTCTCTTTCTAAATCGAGGAACGATCCTATGGCAACGAAAGGATCTTCTATTGGGAGGCGAGTATCTCTTTTTGGATGCACTATTCCTTCTTTATTGCATCCATCGATCTCTCACAATGACGAATTAACACAGAAATTGCGTCGCTATGAAATACTATAAGTTCTCTTTCTAAATCGAGGAACGATCCTATGGCAACGAAAGGATCTTCTATTGGGAGGCGAGTATCTCTTTTTGGATGCACTATTCCTTCTTTATTGCATCCATCGATCCCTCACAATGACGAATTAACACAGAAATTGCGTCGCTATGAAATAGTATAGGTTCTATGACTTCTCTTTCTAAATCTAGGAGCGTTTCTATGACTACGACAGGATCTCCTATTGGGAGGCGAGTATCTCTTTTCGGATGCACTATTCCTTCTTTACTGCATCCGTCGAACCCTCAAAATGACGAATTAACACAGAAATTGCGTCGCTATGAAATACTATAAGTTCTACGCCTTCTCTTTGTAAATCGAGGAACGATCCTATGGCAACGAAAGGATCTTCTATTGGGAGGCGAGTATCTCATGTCGGATGCACTATTCCATCTTTATTGGATCCGTCGATCCCTTACAATGACGAATTAACACAGTAATTGCGTCGCTATGAAATACTATAAGTTCTACGCCTTCTCTTTCTAAATCGAGGAACGATCGTATGGCAACGAAAAGATCTTCTATTGGGATGCGAGTATCTCTTTTTGGATGCACTATTCCTTCATTATTGCATCCATCGATCCCTCACAATGACGAATTAACACTGAAATTGCATCTCTATGAAATACTATAAGTTCTACGCCATCTCTTTCTAAATCGAGGAACGATCGTATGGCAACGAAAGGATCTTCTATTGGGATGCGAGTATCTCTTTTTGGATGCACTATTCCTTCTTTATTGCATCCGTCGATCCCTCACAATGACGAATTAATACAGAAATTGCGTCGCTATGAAATACTATATGTTCTATGACTTCTCTTTCTAAATCGAGGAGCATTTCTATGGCAACGACAGGAACTCCCATTGGGAGACGAGTATCTCATGTCGGATGCACTATTCCTTCTTTATTGCATCCGTCGATCCCTCACAATGACGAATTAACACAGAATTTGCGTCGCTATGAAATACTATAGGTTCTATGACTTCTCTTTCTAAATCGAGGAACATTTCTATGGCAACGACAGGAACTCCTATTGGGAGGCGAGTATCTCATGTCGGATGAACTATTCCTTCTTTATTGCATCCGTCGTTCCCTCACAATGACGAATTAACACAGAATTTGCGTCGCTATGAAATACTATAGGTTCTATGACTTCTCTTTCTAAAGCGAGGAGCATTTCTATGGCAACGACAGGATCTCCTATTGGGAGGCGAGTATCTCATGTCTGATGCGCTATTCCTTCTTTATTGCATCCGTCGATACCTCACAATGACGAATTAACACAGAAATTGCGTCGCTATGAAATACTATAGGTTCTATGACTTCTCTTTCTAAATCGAGGCACGATCTTATGGCAACGAAAGGATCTTCTATTGGGAGGCGAGTATCTCTTTTTCGATGCACTATTCCTTCTTTTTTTGCATCCATTTATCCCTCACATTTACGAATTAACGCAGAAATTGCGTTGCTATGAAATGCTATAGGTTCTATGACTTCTACTTCTAATTCGAGGAGCATTTCTATGGCAACGACAGGATCTCCTATTGGGAGGCGAGTATCTGTTTTCGGTTGCACTATTCCTTCTTTATTGCATCCGTCGATAACTCACAATGACGAATTAACACAGAAATTGCGTCGCTATGAAATACTATAGGTTCTATGACTTCTCTTTCTAAATCGAAGATCGTTTCCATGGCAACGACAGCATCTCCTATTGGGAGGCGAGTATCTCTTTTCGGATGCTCTATTCCTTCTTCATTGCATCCGTCGATCCCTCACAATGACGAATTAACACAGAAATTGCGTCGCTATGAAATACTAGAAGTCCTACGCCTTCTCTTTCTAAATCGAGGAACGATCCTATGGCAAAGAAAGGATCTTCTATTGGGAAGCGAGTATCTCTTTTTGGATGCACTATTCCTTCTTTATTGCATCCATCGATCCCTCACAATGACGAATTAACACAGAATTTGCGTCGCTATGAAATACTATAGGTTCTATGACTTCCCTTTCTATTTCGAGGACCGTTTCTATGGCAACGACAGGATCTACTATTGGGAGGCGAGTATCTCATGTCGGATGCACTATTCCTTCTTTATTGCATCCGTCGATCCCTCACAATGACGAATTAACACAGAAATTGCGTCGCTATGAAAAACTATAAGTTCTACGCCTTCTTTTTCTCAATCGAGGAGCGTTCAATGACAACGACAGGATCTCCTATTGGGAGGCGAGTCTCTCTTTTCGGATGCACTATTCCTTCTTTATTGCATACGTCGATCCCTCACAATGACGAATTAACACAGAAATTGCGTCGCTATGAAGTATTATAAGTCCTACGCCTTCGCTTTCTAAATCGAGGAACGATCCTATGGCAACGAAAGGATCTTCTATTGGGAGGCGAGTATCTCTTTTTGGATGCACTATTCCTTCTTTATTGCATCCATCGATCCCTCGCAATGACGAATTAACACAGAAATTGCGTCTCTATGAAATACTATAAGTTCTACGCCTTCTCTTTCTAAATCGAGGAACGATCCTATGGCACCGAAAGGATCTTCTATTGGGAGGCGAGTATCTCTTTTTGGATGCACTATTCCTTCTTTATTGCATCCATCGATCCCTCACAATGACGAATTAACACATTAATTGCGTCTCTATGAAATACTATAAGTTCTACGCCTTCTCTTTCTAAATCGAGGCACGATCGTATGGCAACGAATGGATCTTCTATTGGGAGGCGAGTATCTCTTTTTGGACGCATTACTCCTTCTTTATTGCATCCATCGATCCCTCACAATGACGAATTAACACAGAAATTGCGTCGCTATGAAGTATTATAAGTCCTACGCCTTCGCTTTCTAAATCGAGGAACGATCCTATGGCAACGAAAGGATCTTCTATTGGGAGGCGAGTATCTCTTTTTGGATGCACTATTCCTTCTTTATTGCATCCATCGATCCCTCGCAATGACGAATTAACACAGAAATTGCGTCTCTATGAAATACTATAAGTTCTACGCCTTCTCTTTCTAAATCGAGGAACGATCCTATGGCACCGAAAGGATCTTCTATTGGGAGGCGAGTATCTCTTTTTGGATGCACTATTCCTTCTTTATTGCATCCATCGATCCCTCACAATGACGAATTAACACATTAATTGCGTCTTTATGAAATACTATAAGTTCTACGCCTTCTCTTTCTAAATCGAGGAACGATCCTATGGCAACGAAAGGATCTTCTATTGGGAGGCGAGTATCTCTTTTTGGTTGCACTATTCCTTCTTTATTGCATCCATCGATCCCTGACAATGACGAATTAACACAGAAATTGCGTCGCTATGAAATACTATAGGTTCTATGACTTTTCTTTCTAAATCGAGGAGCATTTCTATGGCAGTGACAGGAACTCCTATTGGGAGGCGAGTATCTCATGTCGGATGCACTATTCCTTCTTTATTGCATCCGTCGATCCCTCACAATGACGAATTAACACAGAATTTGCGTCGCTATGAAATGCTATAGGTTCTATGACTTCTCTTTCTAAATCGAGGAGCGTTTCTATGACAACGACAGGATCTCCTATTCGGAGGCGAGTATCTCTTTTCGGATGCACTATTCCTTCTTTATTGCATCCGTCGATCCCTCACAATGTCGAATTAACACAGAAATTTCGTCCCTATGAAATACTATAAGTTCTACGCCTTCTCTTTCTAAATCGAGGCACGATCGTATGGCAACGAAAGGATCTTCTATTGGGAGGCGAGTATCTCTTTTTGGACGCAATATTCCTTCTTTATTGCATCCATCGATCCCTCACAATGGCGAATTAACACAGAAATTGCGTCGCTATGAAGTATTATAAGTCCTACGCCTTCGCTTTCTAAATCGAGGAACGATCCTATGACAACGAAAGGATCTTCTATTGGGAGGCGAGTATCTCTTTTTGGATGCACTATTCACTCTTTATTGCATCCATCAATCCCTCGCAATGACGAATTAACACAGAAATTGCGTCTCTATGAAATACTATAAGTTCTACGCCTTCTCTTTCTAAATCGAGGAACGATCCAATGGCAACGAAAGGAACTTCTATTGGGAGACGAGTATCTCTTTTTGGATGCACTATTCTTTCTTTATTGCATCCATCGATCCCTCACATTGACGAATTAACACAGAAATTGCGTCTCTATGAAATACTATAAGTTCTACGCCTTCTCTTTCTAAATCGAGGAACGATCCTATGGCACCGAAAGGATCTTCTATTGGGAGGCGAGTATCTCTTTTTGGATGCACTATTCCTTCTTTATTGCATCCATCGATCCCTCATAATGACGAATTAACACAGAAATTGCGTCGCTATGAAATACTATAGGACCTATGACTTCTCTTTCTAAATCGAGGAGCATTTCTATGGCAACGACAGGAACTCCTATTGGGAGGCGAGTATCTCATGTCGGATGCACTATTCCTTTTTTATTGCATCCGTCGATCCCTCACAATGACGAATTAACACAGAATTTGCGTCACTATGAAATACTATAGGTTCTATGACTTCTCTTTCTAAATCTAGGAGCGTTTCTATGACAACGACAGGATCTCCTATTGGGAGGCGAGTATCTGTTTTCGGATGCACTATTCCCTCTTTATTGCATCCGTAGATCCCTCACAATGACGAATTAACACAGAAATTGCATCTCTATGAAATACTATAAGTTCTACGCTATCTCTTTCTAAATCGAGGAACGATCCTATGGCAACGAAAGGATCTTCTATTGGGAGGCGAGTATCTCTTTTTGGATGCACTATTCCTTCTTTATTGCATCCATCGATCCCTCACAATGACGAATTAACACAGAAATTGCGTCGCTATGAAATACTATAGGTTCTATGACTTCTCCTTCTAAATCGAGGAGCATTTGTATGGCAACGACAGGAACTGCTATTATGAGGCGAGTATCTCATAGCGGATGCACTATTCCTTCTTTATTGCATCCATCGATCTCTCACAATGACGAATTAACACAGAAATTGGGTCGCTATGAAACACTATAAGTTCTACGCCTTCTCTTTCTAAATCGAGGAACGATCCTGTGGCAACGAATGGATCTTCTATTGGGAGGCGAGTATCTCTTTTTGGATGCACTATTCCTTCTTTATTGCATCCGTCGATCCCTCAAAATGACGAATTAACACAGAAATTTCATCTCTATGAAATACTATAAGTTCTACGCCATCTCTTTCTAAATCGAGGGACGATCCTATGGCAACGAAAGGATCTTCTATTGGGAGGGTAGTATCTCTTTTTGGATGCACTATTCCTTCTTTATTGCATCCATCGATCCCTCACAATGACGAATTAACACAGAAATTGCGTCGCTATGAAATACTATAGGTTCTATGACTTCTCTTTCTAAATCGAGGAGCATTTCTACGGCAACGACAGGAACTCCTATTATGAGGCGAGTATCTCATGTCGGATGCACTATTCCTCATTTATTGCATCCATCGATCTCTCACAATGACGAATTAACACAGAAATTGGGTCGCTATGAAATACTATAAGTTCTACGCCTTCTCTTTCTAAATCGAGGAATGATCCTATGGAAACGAAAGGATCTTCTATTGGGAGGCGAGTATCTCTTTTTGGACGCGTTATTCCTTCTTTATTGCATCCATCGATCCCTCACAATGACGAATTAACACAGAAATTGCGTCGCTATGAAGTATTATAAGTCCTACGCCTTCGCTTACTAAATCGAGGAACGATCCTATGGCAACGAAAGGAACTTCTATTGGGAGGCGACTATCTCTTGTTGGATGCACTATTCCTTCTTTATTGCATCCATCGATCCCTCGCAATGACGAATTAACACAGAAATTGCGTCTCTATGAAATACTATAAGTTCTACGCCTTCTCTTTCTAAATCGAGGAACGATCCTATGGCAACGAAAGGATCTTCTATTGGGAGGCGAGTATCTCTTTTTGGATGCACTATTCCTTCTTTATTGCATCCATCGATCTCTCACAATGACGAATTAACACAGAAACTGCGTCGCTATGAAATACTATAAGTTCTCTTTCTAAATCGAGGAACGATCCTATGGCAACGAAAGGATCTTCTATTGGGAGGCGAGTATCTCTTTTTGGATGCACTATTCCTTCTTTATTGCATCCATCGATCCCTCACAATGACGAATTAACACAGAAATTGCGTCGCTATGAAATAGTATAGGTTCTATGACTTCTCCTTCTAAATCGAGGAGCATTTCTATGGCAACGACAGGAACTCCTATTATGAGGCGAGTATCACATGTCGGATGCACTATTCCTTCTTTATTGCATCCATCGATCTCTCACAATGACGAATTAACACAGAAATTGGGTCGCTATGAAATACTATAAGTTCTACGCCTTCTCTTTCTAAATCGAGGAACGATCCTATGGCAACGAAAGGATCTTCTATTGGGAGGCGAGTATCTCTTTTTGGATGCACTATTCCTTCTTTATTGCATCCGTCGATCCCTCACAATGACGAATTAACACAGAAATTGCATCTCTATGAAATACTATAAGTTCTACGCCATCTCTTTCTAAATCGAGGAACGATCCTATGGCAACGAAAGGATCTTCTATTGGGAGGCGAGTATCTCTTTTCGGATGCACTATTCCTTCTTTATTGCATCCATCGATCTCTCACAATGACGAATTAACACAGAAATTGCGTCGCTATGAAATACTATAAGTTCTACGCCTTCTCTTTCTAAATCGAGGAACGATCCTATGGCAACGAAAGGAGCTTCTATTGGGAGTCGTGTATCTCTTTTTGGATGCACTATTTCTTCTTTATTGCATCCTTCGATCCCTCACAATGACGAATTAACACAGAAATTGCGTCGCTATGAATTACTATAAGTTCTATGACTCCTCTTTCTAAATCGAGGAGCATTTCTATGGCAACGACAGGATCTTCTATTTGGAAGCGAGTATCTCTTTTCGGATGCACTATTCCTTCTTTATTGCATCCGTCGATCCCTCACAATGACGAATTAATACAGAAATTGCGTCGCTATGAAATACTATATGTTCTATGACTTCTCTTTCTTAATCGAGGAGCATTTCTATGGCAACGACAAGAACCCCAATTGGAAGGCGAGTATCTCATGTCGGATGCACTATTCCTTCTTTATTGCATCCGTCGATCCCTCACAATGACGAATTAACACAGAATTTGCGTCGCTATGAAAAACTATAGGTTCTATGACTTCTCTTTCTAAATCGAGGAACATTTCTATGGCAACGACAGGAACTCCTATTGGGAGGCGAGTATCTCATGTCGGATGCACTATTCCTTCTTTATTGCATCCGTCGATCCCTCACAATGACGAATTAACACAGAATTTGCGTCGCTATGAAATACTATAGGTTCTATGACTTCTCTTTCTAAAGCGAGGAGCATTTCTATGGCAACGACAGGATCTCCTATTGGGAGGCGAGTATCTCATGTCTGATGCGCTATTCCTTCTTTATTGCATCCGTCGATACCTCACAATGACGAATTAACACAGAAATTGCGTCGCTATGAAATACTATAATTTCTACGCCTTCCCTTTCTAAATCGAGGAACGATCTTATGGCAACGAAAGGATCTTCTATTGGGAGGCGAGTATCTCTTTTTGGATGCACTATTCCTTCTTTATTGCATCCATCGATCCCTCACATTTACGAATTAACACAGAAATTGCGTTGCTATGAAATGCTATAGGTTCTATGACTTCTACTTCTAATTCGAGGAGCATTTCTATGGCAACGACAGGATCTCCTATTGGGAGGCGAGTATCTCTTTTCGGATGCACTTATCCTTCTTTATTGCATCCGTCGATAACTCACAATGACGAATTAACACAGAAATTGCGTCGCTATGAAATACTATAGGTTCTATGACTTCTCTTTCTAAATCGAGGAGCAATTCTATGGCAACGACCGGATTTCGTATTGGGAGGGGAGTATTTCTTTCGGTTGCACTATTCCTTCTTTATTGCATCCGTCGATCCCTCACAATGACGAATTAACACAGAAATTGCGTCGCTATGAAATACTATAAGTTCTACGCCTTCTCTTTCTAAATCGAGGAACGATCCTATGGCAACGAAAGGATGTTCTATTGGGCGGCGAGTGTCTCTTTTTGGATGCACTATTCCTTCTTTATTGCATCCATCGATCCCTCACAATGACGAATTAACACAGAAATTGCGTCGCTATGAAGTACTATAGGTTCTATGACTTCTATTTCTAAATCGAGGAGCGTTTCTATGGCAACGACAGGATCTCCTATTGGGAGGCTAGTATTTCTTTTCGGATGCACTATGCCTTCTTTATTGCATCCATCGATCTCTCACAATGACGAATTAACTCAGAAATTGCGTCGCTATGAAATACTATAAGTTCTACGCCTTCTCTTTCTAAATCGAGGAACGATCCTAAGGCAACGAAAGGATCATCTATTGGGAGGCGAGTATCTCTTTTTGGATGCACTATTCCTTCTTTATTGCAACCATCGATCCCTCACAATGACGAATTAACACAGAAATTGCATCTCTATGAAATACTATAAGTTCTACGCCA
Organism: Schistocerca cancellata; assembly: GCF_023864275.1. Taxonomy (NCBI): domain Eukaryota; kingdom Metazoa; phylum Arthropoda; class Insecta; order Orthoptera; family Acrididae; genus Schistocerca; species Schistocerca cancellata. The sequence continues at coordinate 958,575,083 of NC_064628.1, read as the reverse complement.
TCTCTTTCTAAATCGAGGAACGATCCTATGGCAACGAAAGGATCTTCTATTGGGAGGCGAGTATCTCTTTTTGGATGCACTACTTCTTCTTTATTGCATCCATCGATCCCTCACAATGACGAATTAACACAGAAATTGCGTCGCTATGAAATACTATAGGTTCTATGACTTCTCCTTCTAAAACAAGGAGCATTTCTATGGCAACGACAGGAACTCCTATTATGAGGCGAGTATCTCATGTCGGATGCACTATTCCTTCTTTATTGCATCCGTCGATCCCCCACAATGACGAATTAACACAGAATTTGCGTCACTATGAAAAACTATAGGTTCTATGACTTCTCTTTCTAAATCGAGGAGCGTTTCTATGACTACGACAGGATCTCCTATTGGGAGGCGAGTATCTCTTTTCGGATGCACTATTCTTTCTTTATTGTATCCGTCGATCCCTCAAAATGACGAATTAACACAGAAATTGCGTCGCTATGAAATACTATAAGTTCTACGCCTTCTCTTTCTAAATCGAGGAACGATCCTATGGCAACGAAAGGATCCTCTATTGGGAGGCGAGTATCTCATGTCGGATGCACTATTCCATCTTCATTGCATCCGTCGATCCCTTACAATGACGAATTAACACAGTAATTGCGTCGCTATGAAATACTATAAGTTCTACGCCTTCTCTTTCTAAATCGAGGAACGATCGTATGGCAACGAAAGGATCTTCTATTGGGATGCGAGTATCTTTTTTGGATGCACTATTCCAACTATATTGCATCCATCGATCCCTCACAATGACGAATTAACACAGAAATTGCATCTCTATGAAATACTATAAGTTCTACGCCATCTCTTTCTAAATCGAGGAACGATCCTATGGCAACGAAAGGATCTTCTATTGGGAGGCGAGTATCTCTTTTCGGATGCACTATTCCTTCTTTATTGCATCCATCGATCTCTCACAATGACGAATTAACACAGAAATTGCGTCGCTATGAAATACTATAAGTTCTACGCCTTCTCTTTCTAAATCGAGGAACGATCCTATGGCAACGAAAGGAGCTTCTATTGGGAGGCGTGTATCTCTTTTTGGATGCACTATTTCTTCTTTATTGCATCCTTCGATCCCTCACAATGACGAATTAACACAGAAATTGCGTCGCTATGAATTAGTATAAGTTCTATGACTCCTCTTTCTAAATCGAGGAGCATTTCTATGGCAACGACAGGATCTTCTATTTGGAGGCGAGTATCTCTTTTCGGATGCACTATTCCTTCTTTATTGCATCCGTCGATCCCTCACAATGACGAATTAATACAGAAATTGCGTCGCTATGAAATACTATATGTTCTATGACTTCTCTTTCTTAATCGAGGAGCATTTCTATGGCAACGACAAGAACTCCAATTGGGAGGCGAGTATCTCATGTCGGATGTACTATTCCTTCTTTAATGCATCCGTCGATCCCTCACAATGACGAATTAACACAGAATTTGCGTCGCTATGAAAAACTATAGGTTCTATGACTTCTCTTTCTAAATCGAGGAACATTTCTATGGCAACGACAGGAACTCCTATTGGGAGGCGAGTATCTCATGTCGGATGCACTATTCCTTCTTTATTGCATCCGTCGATCCCTCACAATGACGAATTAACACAGAAATTGCGTCGCTATGAAATACTATAGGTTCTATGACTTCTCTTTCTAAATCGAGGAGCATTTCTATGGCAACGACAGGATCTCCTATTGGGAGGCGAGTATCTCATGTCTGATGCGCTATTCCTTCTTTATTGCATCCGTCGATACCTCACAATGACGAATTAACACAGAAATTGCGTCGCTATGAAATACTATAATTTCTACGCCTTCCCTTTCTAAATCGAGGAACGATCTTATGGCAACGAAAGGATCTTCTATTGGGAGGCGCGTATCTCTTTTTGGATGCACTATTCCTTCTTTATTGCATCCATCGATCCCTCACATTTACGAATTAACACAGAAATTGCGTTGCTATGAAATGCTATAGGTTCTATGACTTCTACTTCTAATTCGAGGAGCATTTCTATGGCAACGACAGGATCTCCTATTGGGAGGCGAGTATCTCTTTTCGGATGCACTATTCCTTCTTTATTGCATCCGTCGATAACTCACAATGACGAATTAACACAGAAATTGCGTCGCTATGAAATACTATAGGTTCTATGACTTCTCTTTCTAAATCGAGGAGCATTTCTATGGCAACGACCGGATTTCGTATTGGGATGGGAGTATTTCTTTCGGTTGCACTATTCCTTCTTTATTGCATCCGTCGATCCCTCACAATGACGAATTAACACAGAAATTGCGTCGCTATGAAATACTATAAGTTCTACGCCTTCTCTTTCTAAATCGAGGAACGATCCTATGGCAACGAAAGGATGTTCTATTGGGCGGCGAGTATCTCTTTTTGGATGCACTATTCCTTCTTTATTGCATCCATCGATCCCTCACAATGACGAATTAACACAGAAATTGCGTCGCTATGAAGTACTATAGGTTCTATGACTTCTCTTTCTAAATCGAGGAGCGTTTCTATGGCAACGAAAGGATCTCCTATTGGGAGGCTAGTATCTCTTTTCGGATGCACTATGCCTTCTTTATTGCATCCATCGATCTCTCACAATGACGAATTAACTCAGAAATTGCGTCGCTATGAAATACTATAAGTTCTACGCCTTCTCTTTCTAAATCGAGGAACGATCCTAAGGCAACGAAAGGATCTTCTATTGGGAGGCGAGTATCTCTTTTTGGATGCACTACTTCTTCTTTATTGCATCCATCGATCCCTCAGAATGACGAATTAACACAGAAATTGCGTCGCTATGAAATACTATAGGTTCTATGACTTCTCCTTCTAAATCAAGGAGCATTTCTATGGCAACGACAGGAACTCCTATTATGAGGCGAGTATCTCATGTCGGATGCACTATTCCTTCTTTATTGCATCCATCGATCTCTCACAATGACTAATTAACACAGAAATTGGGTCGCTACGAAATACTATAAGTTCTACGCCTTCTCTTTCTAAATCGAGGAACGATCCTATGGCAACGAAAGGATCTTCTATTGGGAGGCGAGTGTCTCTTTTTGGATGCACTATTCCTTCTTTATTGCATCCATCGATCCCTCACAATGACGAATTAACACAGAAATTGCGTCGCTATGAAGTACTATAGGTTCTATGACTTCTCTTTCTAAATCGAGGAACGATCCTATGGCAACGAAAGGATCTTCTATTGGGAGGCGAGTACATTTTTTTGGATGCACTATTCCTTCTTTATTGCAACCATCGATCCCTCACAATGACGAATTAACACAGAAATTGCATCTCTATGAAATACTATAAGTTCTACGCCATCTGTTTCTAAATCGAGGAACGATCCTAAGGCAACGAAAGGATCTTCTATTGGGAGGCGAGTATCTCTTTTTGGATGCACTACTTCTTCTTTATTGCATCCATCGATCCCTCAGAATGACGAATTAACACAGAAATTTCGTCGCTATGAAATACTATAGGTTCTATGACTTCTCCCTCTAAATCAAGGAGCATTTCTATGGCAACGACAGGAACTCCTATTATGAGGCGAGTATCTCATGTCGGATGCACTATTCCTTCTTTATTGCATCCATCGATCTCTCACAATGACTAATTAACACAGAAATTGGGTCGCTACGAAATACTATAAGTTCTACGCCTTCTCTTTCTAAATCGAGGAACGATCCTATGGCAACGAAAGGATCTTCTATTGGGAGGCGAGTGTCTCTTTTTGGATGCACTATTCCTTCTTTATTGCATCCATCGATCCCTCACAATGACGAATTAACACAGAAATTGCGTCGCTATGAAATACTATAGGTTCTATGACTTCTCTTTCTAAATCGAGGAGCATTTCTATGGCAACGACAGGAACTCCTATTGGGAGGCGAGTATCTCATGTCGGATGCACCATTCCTTCTTTATTGCATCCGTCGATCCCTCACAATGACGAATTAACACAGAATTTGCGTCACTATGAAAAACTATAGGTTCTATGACTTCTCCTTCTAAATCGAGGAGCGTTTCTATGACTACGACAGGATCTCCTATTGAGAGGCGAGTATCTCTTTTCGGATGCACTATTCCTTCTTTATTGTATCCGTCGATCCCTCAAAATGACGAATTAACACAGAAATTGCGTCGCTATGAAATACTATAAGTTCTACGCCTTCTCTTTCTAAATCGAGGAACGATCCTATGGCAACGAAAGGATCTTCTATTGGGAGGCGAGTGTCTCTTTTTGGATGCACTATTCCTACTTTATTGCATCCATCGATCCCTCACAATGACGAATTAACACAGAAATTGCGTCGCTATGAAGTACTATAGGTTCTATGACTTCTCTTTCTAAATCGAGGAACGATCCTATGGCAACGAAAGGATCTTCTATTGGGAGGCGAGTACATTTTTTTGGATGCACTATTCCTTCTTTATTGCAACCATCGATCCCTCACAATGACGAATTAACACAGAAATTGCATCTCTATGAAATACTATAAGTTCTACGCCATCTGTTTCTAAATCGAGGAACGATCCTAAGGCAACGAAAGGATCTTCTATTGGGAGGCGAGTATCTCTTTTTGGATGCACTACTTCTTCTTTATTGCATCCATCGATCCCTCAGAATGACGAATTAACACAGAAATTTCGTCGCTATGAAATACTATAGGTTCTATGACTTCTCCTTCTAAATCAAGGAGCATTTCTATGGCAACGACAGGAACTCCTATTATGAGGCGAGTATCTCATGTCGGATGCACTATTCCTTCTTTATTGCATCCATCGATCTCTCACAATGACTAATTAACACAGAAATTGGGTCGCTACGAAATACTATAAGTTCTACGCCTTCTCTTTCTAAATCGAGGAACGATCCTATGGCAACGAAAGGATCTTCTATTGGGAGGCGAGTGTCTCTTTTTGGATGCACTATTCCTTCTTTATTGCATCCATCGATCCCTCACAATGACGAATTAACACAGAAATTGCGTCGCTATGAAATACTATAGGTTCTATGACTTCTCTTTCTAAATCGAGGAGCATTTCTATGGCAACGACAGGAACTCCTATTGGGAGGCGAGTATCTCATGTCGGATGCACTATTCCTTCTTTATTGCATCCGTCGATCCCTCACAATGACGAATTAACACAGAATTTGCGTCACTATGAAAAACTATAGGTTCTATGACTTCTCCTTCTAAATCGAGGAGTGTTTCTATGACTACGACAGGATCTCCTATTGGGAGGCGAGTATCTCTTTTCGGATGCACTATTCCTTCTTTATTGTATCCGTCGATCCCTCAAAATGACGAATTAACACAGAAATTGCATCGCTATGAAATACTATAAGTTCTACGCCTTCTCTTTCTAAATCGAGGAACGATCCTATGGCAACGAAAGGATCTTCTATTGGGAGGCGAGTATCTCATGTCGGATGCACTATTCCATCTTTATTGCATCCGTCGATCCCTTACAATGACGAATTAACACAGTAATTGCGTCACTATGAAATACTATAAGTTCTACGCCTTCTCTTTCTAAATCGAGGAACGATCGTATGGCAACGAAAGGATCTTCTATTGGGATGCGAGTATCTTTTTTGGATGCACTATTCCTTCTATATTGCATCCATCGATCCCTCACAATGACGAATTAACACAGAAATTGCATCTCTATGATATACTATAAGTTCTACGCCATCTCTTTCTAAATCGAGGAACGATCCTATGGCAACGAAAGGATCTTCTATTGGGAGGCGAGTATCTCTTTTCGGATGCACTATTCCTTCTTTATTGCATCCATCGATCTCTCACAATGACGAATTAACACAGAAATTGCGTCGCTATGAAATACTATAAGTTCTACGCCTTCTCTTTCTAAATCGAGGAACGATCCTATGGCAACGAAAGGAGCTTCTATTGGGAGGCGTGTATCTCTTTTTGGATGCACTATTTCTTCTTTATTGCATCCTTCCATCCCTCACAATGACGAATTAACACAGAAATTGCGTCGCTATGAATTACTATAAGTTCTATGACTCCTCTTTCTAAATCGAGGAGCATTTCTATGGCAACGACAGGATCTTCTATTTGGAGGCGAGTATCTCTTTTCGGATGCACTATTCCTTCTTAATTGCATCCGTCGATCCCTCACAATGACGAATTAATACAGAAATTGCGTCGCTATGAAATACTATATGTTCTATGACTTCTCTTTCTTAATCGAGGAGCATTTCTATGGCAACGACAAGAACTCCAATTGGGAGGCGAGTATCTCATGTCGGATGTACTATTCCTTCTTTAATGCATCCGTCGATCCCTCACAATGACGAATTAACACAGAATTTGCGTCGCTATGAAAAACTATAGGTTCTATGACTTCTCTTTCTAAATCGAGGAACATTTCTATGGCAACGACAGGAACTCCTATTGGGAGGCGAGTATCTCATGTCGGATGCACTATTCCTTCTTTATTGCATCCGTCGATCCCTCACAATGACGAATTAACACAGAAATTGCATCTCTATGAAATACTATAAGTTCTACGCCATCTCTTTCTAAATCGAGGAACGATCCTATGGCAACGAAAGGATCTTCTATTGGGAGGCGAGTATCTCTTTTTGGATGCACTACTTCTTCTTTATTGCATCCATCGATCCCTCACAATGACGAATTAACACAGAAATTGCGTCGCTATGAAATACTATAGGTTCTATGACTTCTCCTTCTAAATCAAGGAGCATTTCTATGGCAACGACAGGAACTCCTATTGGGAGGCGAGTATCTCATGTCGGATGCACTATTCCTTCTTTATTGCATCCGTCGATCCCTCACAATGACGAATTAACACAGAATTTGCGTCACTATGAAAAACTATAGGTTCTAAGACTTCTCTTTCTAAATCGAGGAGCGTTTCTATGACTACGACAGGATCTCCTATTGGGAGGCGAGTATCTCTTTTCGGATGCACTATTCCTTCTTTATTGTATCCGTCGATCCCTCAAAATGACGAATTAACACAGAAATTGCGTCGCTATGAAATACTATAAGTTCTACGCCTTCTCTTTCTAAATCGAGGAACGATCCTATGGCAACGAAAGGATCTTCTATTGGGAGGCGAGTATCTCATGTCGGATGCACTAGTCCATCTTTATTGCATCCGTCGATCCCTTACAATGACGAATTAACACAGTAATTGCGTCGCTATGAAATACTATAAGTTCTACGCCTTCTCTTTCTAAATCGAGGAACGATCGTATGGCAACGAAAGGATCTTCTATTGGGATGCGAGTATCTTTTTTGGATGCACTATTCCTTCTATATTGCATCCATCGATCCCTCACAATGACGAATTAACACAGAAATTGCATCTCTATGAAATACTATAAGTTCTACGCCATCTCTTTCTAAATCGAGGAACGATCCTATGGCAACGAAAGGAGCTTCTATTGGGAGGCGTGTATCTCTTTTTGGATGCACTATTTCTTCTTTATTTCATCCTTCGATCCCTCACAATGACGAATTAACACAGAAATTGCGTCGCTATGAATTACTATAAGTTCTATGACTCCTCTTTCTAAATCAAGGAGCATTTCTATGGCAACGACAGGATCTTCTATTTGGAGGCGAGTATCTCTTTTCGGATGCACTATTCGTTCTTTATTGCATCCGTCGATCCCTCACAATGACGAATTAATACAGAAATTGCGTCGCTATGAAATACTATATGTTCTATTACTTCTCTTTCTTAATCGAGGAGCATTTCTATGGCAACGACAAGAACTCCAATTGGGAGGCGAGTATCTCATGTCGGATGTACTATTCCTTCTTTAATGCATCCGTCGATCCCTCACAATGACGAATTAACACAGAATTTGCGTCGCTATGAAAAACTATAGGTTCTATGACTTCTCTTTCTAAATCGAGGAACATTTCTATGGCAACGACAGGAACTCCTATTGGGAGGCGAGTATCTCATGTCGGATGGACTATTCCTTCTTTATTGCATCCGTCGATCCCTCACAATGACGAATTAACACAGAAATTGCATCTCTATGAAATACTATAAGTTCTACGCCATCTCTTTCTAAATCGAGGAACGATCCTATGGCAACGAAAGGATCTTCTATTGGGAGGCGAGTATCTCTTTTTGGATGCACTACTTCTTCTTTATTGCATCCATCGATCCCTCACAATGACGAATTAACACAGAAATTGCGTCGCTATGAAATACTATAGGTTCTATGACTTCTCCTTCTAAATCAAGGAGCATTTCTATGGCAACGACAGGAACTCCTATTATGAGGCGAGTATCTCTTTTCGGATGCACTATTCCTTCTTTATTGCATCCATCGATCTCTTCCAATGACTAATTAACTCAGAAATTGCGTCGCTATGAAATACTATAAGTTCTACGCCTTCTCTTTCTAAATCGAGGAACGATCCTATGGCAACGAAAGGATCTTCTATTGGGAGGCGAGTACATTTTTTTGGATGCACTATTCCTTCTTTATTGCAACCATCGATCCCTCACAATGACGAATTAACACAGAAATTGCATCTCTATGAAATACTATAAGTTCTACGCCATCTCTTTCTAAATCGAGGAACGATCCTATGGCAACGAAAGGATCTTCTATTGGGAGGCGAGTATCTCTTTTTGGATGCACTACTTCTTCTTTATTGCATCCATCGATCCCTCACAATGACGAATTAACACAGAAATTGCGTCGCTATGAAATACTATAGGTTCTATGACTTCTCCTTCTAAATCAAGGAGCATTTCTATGGCAACGACAGGAACTCCTATTATGAGGCGAGTATCTCATGTCGGATGCACTATTCCTTCTTTATTGCATCCATCGTTCTCTCACAATGACTAATTAACACAGAAATTGGGTCGCTACGAAATACTATAAGTTCTACGCCTTCTCTTTCTAAATCGAGGAACGATCCTATGGCAACGAAAGGATCTTCTATTGGGAGGCGAGTATCTCTTTTTGGGTGCACTATTCCTTCTTTATTGCATCCATCGATCCCTCACAATGACGAATTAACACAGAAATTGCGTCTCTATGAAATACTATAAGTTCTACGCCTTCTCTTTCTAAATCGTGGAACGATCCTATGGCAACGAAAGGATCTTCTATTGGGAGGCGAGTGTCTCTTTTTGGATGCACTATTCCTTCTTTATTGCATCCATCGATCCCTCACAATGACGAATTAACACAGAAATTGCGTCGCTATGAAATACTATAGGTTCAATGACTTCTCTTTCTAAATCGAGGAGCATTTCTATGGCAACGACAGGAACTCCTATTGGGAGGCGAGTATCTCATGTCGGATGCACTATTCCTTCTTTATTGCATCCGTCGATCCCTCACAATGACGAATTAACACAGAATTTGCATCACTATGAAAAACTATAGGTTCTATGACTTCTCTTTCTAAATCGAGGAGCGTTTCTATGACTACGACAGGATCCCCTATTGGGAGGCGAGTATCTCTTTTCGGATGCACTATTCCTTCTTTATTGTATCCGTCGATCCCTCAAAATGACGAATTAACACAGAAATTGCGTCGCTATGAAATACTATAAGTTCTACGCCTTCTCTTTCTAAATCGAGGAACGATCCTATGGCAACGAAAGGATCTTCTATTGGGAGGCGAGTATCTCATGTCGGATGCACTATTCCATCTTTATTGCATCCGTCGATCCCTTACAATGACGAATTAACACAGTAATTGCGTCGCTATGAAATACTATAAGTTCTACGCCTTCTCTTTCTAAATCGAGGAACGATCGTACGGCAACGAAAGGATCTTCTATTGGGATGCGAGTATCTCTTTTTGGATGCACTATTCCTTCTTTATTGCATCCATCGATCCCTCACAATGACGAATTAACACAGAAATTGCATCTCTATGAAATACTATAAGTTCTACGACATCTCTTTCTAAATCGAGGAACGATCCTATGGCAACGAAAGGATCTTCTATTGGGAGGCGAGTATCTCTTTTCGGATGCACTATTCCTTCTTTATTGCATCCATCGATCTCTCACAATGACGAATTAACACAGAAATTGCGTCGCTATGAAATACTATAAGTTCTACGCCTTCTCTTTCTAAATCGAGGAACGATCCTATGGCAACGAAAGGAGCTTCTATTGGGAGGCGTGTATCTCTTTTTGGATGCACTATTTCTTCTTTATTGCATCCTTCGATCCCTCACAATGACGAATTAACACAGAAATTGCGTCGCTATGAATTACTATAAGTTCTATGACTCCTCTTTCTAAATCGAGGAGCATTTCTATGGCAACGACAGGATCTTCTATTTGGAGGCGAGTATCTCTTTTCGGATGCACTATTCCTTCTTTATTGCATCCGTCGATCCCTCACAATGACGAATTAATACGGAAATTGCGTCGCTATGAAATTCTATATGTTCTATGACTTCTCTTTCTTAATCGAGGAGCATTTCTATGGCAACGACAAGAACTCCAATTGGGAGGCGAGTATCTCATGTCGGATGCACTATTCCTTCTTTATTGCATCCGTCGATCCCTCACAATGACGAATTAACACAGAATTTGCGTCGCTATGAAAAACTATAGTTTCTATGACTTCTCTTTCTAAATCCAGGAACATTTCTATGGCAACGACAGGAACTCCTATTTTGAGGCGAGTATCTCATGTCGGATGCACTATTCCTTCTTTATTGCATCCGTCGATCCCTCACAATGACGAATTAACACAGAATTTGCGTTGCTATGAAATGCTATAGGTTCTATGACTTCTACTTCTAATTCGAGGAGCATTTCTATGGCAACGACAGGATCTCCTATTGGGAGGCGAGTATCTCTTTTCGGATGCACTATTCCTTCTTTATTGCATCCGTCGATAACTCACAATGACGAATTAACACAGAAATTGCGTCGCTATGAAATACTATAGGTTCTATGACTTCTCTTTCTAAATCGAGGAGCATTTCTATGGCAACGACCGGATTTCGTATTGGGAGGGGAGTATTTCTTTCGGTTGCACTATTCCTTCTTTATTGCATCCGTCGATCCCTCACAATGACGAATTAACACAGAAATTGCGTCGCTATGAAATACTATAAGTTCTACGCCTTCTCTTTCTAAATCGAGGAAGGATCCTATGGCAACGAAAGGATGTTCTATTGGGCGGCGAGTATCTCTTTTTGGATGCACTATTCCTTCTTTATTGCATCCATCGATCCCTCACAATGACGAATTAACACAGAAATTGCGTCGCTATGAAGTACTATAGGTTCTATGACTTCTCTTTCTAAATCGAGGAGCGTTTCTATGGCAACGACAGGATCTCCTATTGGGAGGCTAGTATCTCTTTTCGGATGCACTATGCCTTCTTTATTGCATCCATCGATCTCTCACAATGACGAATTAACTCAGAAATTGCGTCGCTATGAAATACTATAAGTTCTACGCCTTCTCTTTCTAAATCGAGGAACGATCCTATGGCAACGAAAGGATCTTCTATTGGGAGGCGAGTATCTCTTTTTGGATGCACTATTCCTTCTTTATTGAAACCATCGATCCCTCACAATGACGAATTAACACAGAAATTGCATCTCTATGAAATACTATAAGTTCTACGCCATCTCTTTCTAAATCGAGGAACGATCCTATGGCAACGAAAGGATCTTCTATTGGGAGGCGAGTATCTCTTTTTGGTTGCACTACTTCTTCTTTATTGCATCCATCGATCCCTCACAATGACGAATTAACACAGAAATTGCGTCGCTATGAAATACTATAGGTTCTATGACTTCTCCTTCTAAATCAAGGAGCATTTCTATGGCAACGACAGGAACTCCTATTATGAGGCGAGTATCTCATGTCGGATGCACTATTCCTTCTTTATTGCATCCATCGATCTCTCACAATGACGAATTAACACAGAAATTGGGTCGCTACGAAATACTATATGTTCTACGCCTTCTCTTTCTAAATCGAGGAACGATCCTATGGCAACGAAAGGATCTTCTATTGGGAGGCGAGTATCTCTTTTTGGGTGCACTATTCCTTCTTTATTGCATCCATCGATCCCTCACAATGACGAATTAACAGAGAAATTGCGTCTCTATGAAATACTCTAAGTTCTACGCCTTCTCTTTCTAAATCGAGGAACGATCCTATGGCAACGAAAGGATCTTCTATTGGGAGGCGAGTATCTCTTTTTGGATGCACTACTTCTTCTTTATTGCATCCATCGATCCCTCACAATGACGAATTAACACAGAAATTGCATCTCTATGAAATACTATAAGTTCTACGCCATCTCTTTCTAAATCGAGGAACGATCCTATGGCAACGAAAGGATCTTCTATTGGGATGCGAGTATCTTTTTTGGATGCACTATTCCTTCTATATTGCATCCATCGATCCCTCACAATGACGAATTAACACAGAAATTGCATCTCTATGAAATACTATAAGTTCTACACCATCTCTTTCTAAATCGAGGAACGATCCTATGGCAACGAAAGGATCTTCTATTGGGAGGCGAGTATCTCTTTTCGGATGCACTATTCCTTCTTTATTGCATCCATCGATCTCTCACAATGACGAATTAACACAGAAATTGCGTCGCATTGAAATACTATAAGTTCTACGCCTTCTCTTTCTAAATCGAGGAACGATCCTATGGCAACGAAAGGAGCTTCTATTGGGAGGCGTGTATCTCTTTTTGGATGCACTATTTCTTCTTTATTGCATCCTTCGATCCCTCACAATGACGAATTACCACAGAAATTGCGTCGCTATGAATTACTATAAGTTCTATGACTCCTCTTTCTAAATCAAGGAGCATTTCTATGGCAACGACAGGATCTTCTATTTGGAGGCGAGTATCTCTTTTCGGATGCACTATTCCTTCTTAATTGCATCCGTCGATCCCTCACAATGACGAATTAACACAGTAATTGCGTCACTATGAAATACTATAAGTTCTACGCCTTCTCTTTCTAAATCGAGGAACGATCGTATGGCAACGAAAGGATCTTCTATTGGGATGCGAGTATCTTTTTTGGATGCACCATTCCTTCTATATTGCATCCATCGATCCCTCACAATGACGAATTAACACAGAAATTGCATCTCTATGATATACTATAAGTTCTACGCCATCTCTTTCTAAATCGAGGAACGATCCTATGGCAACGAAAGGATCTTCTATTGGGAGGCGAGTATCTCTTTTCGGATGCACTATTCCTTCTTTATTGCATCCATCGATCTCTCACAATGACGAATTAACACAGAAATTGCGTCGCTATGAAATACTATAAGTTCTACGCCTTCTCTTTCTAAATCGAGGAACGATCGTATGGCAACGAAAGGATCTTCTATTGGGATGCGAGTATCTTTTTTGGATGCACTATTCCTTCTATATAGCATCCATCGATCCCTCACAATGACGAATTAACACAGAAATTGCATCTCTATGAAATACTATAAGTTCTACGCCATCTCTTTCTAAATCGAGGAACGATCCTATGGCAACGAAAGGAGCTTCTATTGGGAGGCGTGTATCTCTTTTTGGATGCACTATTTCTTCTTTATTGCATCCTTCGATCCCTCACAATGACGAATTAACACAGAAATTGCGTCGCTATGAATTACTATAAGTTCTATGACTCCTCTTTCTAAATCAAGGAGCATTTCTATGGCAACGACAGGATCTTCTATTTGGAGGCGAGTATCTCTTTTCGGATGCACTATTCCTTCTTTATTGCATCCGTCGATCCCTCACAATGACGAATTAATACAGAAATTGCGTCGCTATGAAATACTATATGTTCTATTACTTCTCTTTCTTAATCGAGGAGCATTTCTATGGCAACGACAAGAACTCCAATTGGGAGGCGAGTATCTCATGTCGGATGTACTATTCCTTCTTTAATGCATCCGTCGATCCCTCACAATGACGAATTAACACAGAATTTGCGTCGCTATGAAAAACAATAGGTTCTATGACTTCTCTTTCTAAATCGAGGAACATTTCTATGGCAACGACAGGAACTCCTATTGGGAGGCGAGTATCTCATGTCGGATGGACTATTCCTTCTTTATTGCATCCGTCGATCCCTCACAATGACGAATTAACACAGAAATTGCATCTCTATGAAATACTATAAGTTCTACGCCATCTCTTTCTAAATCGAGAAACGATCCTATGGCAACGAAAGGATCTTCTATTGGGAGGCGAGTATCTCTTTTTGGATGCACTATTCCTTCTTTATTGAAACCATCGATCCCTCACAATGACGAATTAACACAGAAATTGCATCTCTATGAAATACTATAAGTTCTACGCCATCTCTTTCTAAATCGAGGAACGATCCTATGGCAACGAAAGGATCTTCTATTGGGAGGCGAGTATCTCTTTTTGGTTGCACTACTTCTTCTTTATTGCATCCATCGATCCCTCACAATGACGAATTAACACAGAAATTGCGTCGCTATGAAATACTATAGGTTCTATGACTTCTCCTTCTAAATCAAGGAGCATTTCTATGGCAACGACAGGAACTCCTATTATGAGGCGAGTATCTCATGTCGGATGCACTATTCCTTCTTTATTGCATCCATCGATCTCTCACAATGACGAATTAACACAGAAATTGGGTCGCTACGAAATACTATATGTTCTACGCCTTCTCTTTCTAAATCGAGGAACGATCCTATGGCAACGAAAGGATCTTCTATTGGGAGGCGAGTATCTCTTTTTGGGTGCACTATTCCTTCTTTATTGCATCCATCGATCCCTCACAATGACGAATTAACAGAGAAATTGCGTCTCTATGAAATACTCTAAGTTCTACGCCTTCTCTTTCTAAATCGAGGAACGATCCTATGGCAACGAAAGGATCTTCTATTGGGAGGCGAGTATCTCTTTTTGGATGCACTACTTCTTCTTTATTGCATCCATCGATCCCTCACAATGACGAATTAACACAGAAATTGCATCTCTATGAAATACTATAAGTTCTACGCCATCTCTTTCTAAATCGAGGAACGATCCTATGGCAACGAAAGGATCTTCTACTGGGATGCGAGTATCTTTTTTGGATGCACTATTCCTTCTATATTGCATCCATCGATCCCTCACAATGACGAATTAACACAGAAATTGCATCTCTATGAAATACTATAAGTTCTACGCCATCTCTTTCTAAATCGAGGAACGATCCTATGGCAACGAAAGGATCTTCTATTGGGAGGCGAGTATCTCTTTTCGGATGCACTATTCCTTCTTTATTGCATCCATCGATCTCTCACAATGACGAATTAACACAGAAATTGCGTCGCATTGAAATACTATAAGTTCTACGCCTTCTCTTTCTAAATCGAGGAACGATCCTATGGCAACGAAAGGAGCTTCTATTGGGAGGCGTGTATCTCTTTTTGGATGCACTATTTCTTCTTTATTGCATCCTTCGATCCCTCACAATGACGAATTAACACAGAAATTGCGTCGCTATGAATTACTATAAGTTCTATGACTCCTCTTTCTAAATCAAGGAGCATTTCTATGGCAACGACAGGATCTTCTATTTGGAGGCGAGTATCTCTTTTCGGATGCACTATTCCTTCTTAATTGCATCCGTCGATCCCTCACAATGACGAATTAACACAGTAATTGCGTCACTATGAAATACTATAAGTTCTACGCCTTCTCTTTCTAAATCGAGGAACGATCGTATGGCAACGAAAGGATCTTCTATTGGGATGCGAGTATCTTTTTTGGATGCACTATTCCTTCTATATTGCATCCATCGATCCCTCACAATGACGAATTAACACAGAAATTGCATCTCTATGATATACTATAAGTTCTACGCCATCTCTTTCTAAATCGAGGAACGATCCTATGGCAACGAAAGGATCTTCTATTGGGAGGCGAGTATCTCTTTTCGGATGCACTATTCCTTCTTTATTGCATCCGTCGATCCCTCACAATGACGAATTAATACAGAAATTGCGTCGCTATGAAATACTATATGTTCTATGACTTCTCTTTCTTAATCGAGGAGCATTTCTATGGCAACGACAAGAACTCCAATTGGGTGGCGAGTATCTCATGTCGGATGTACTATTCCTTCTTTAATGCATCCGTCGATCCCTCACAATGACGAATTAACACAGAATTTGCGTCGCTATGAAAAACTATAGGTTCTATGACTTCTCTTTCTAAATCGAGGAACATTTCTATGGCAACGACAGGAACTCCTATTGGGAGGCGAGTATCTCATGTCGGATGCACTATTCCTTCTTTATTGCATCCGTCGATCCCTCACAATGACGAATTAACACAGAAATTGCATCTCTATGAAATACTATAAGTTCTACGCCATCTCTTTCTAAATCGAGGAACGATCCTATGGCAACGAAAGGATCTTCTATTGGGAGGCGAGTATCTCTTTTTGGATGCACTACTTCTTCTTTATTGCATCCATCGATCCCTCACAATGACGAATTAACACAGAAATTGCGTCGCTATGAAATACTATAGGTTCTATGACTTCTCCTTCTAAATCAAGGAGCATTTCTATGGCAACGACAGGAACTCCTATTGGGAGGCGCGTATCTCATGTCGGATGCACTATTCCTTCTTTATTGCATCCGTCGATCCCTCACAATGACGAATTAACACAGAATTTGCGTCACTATGAAAAACTATAGGTTCTATGACTTCTCTTTCTAAATCGAGGAGCGTTTCTATGACTACGACAGGATCTCCTATTGGGAGGCGAGTATCTCTTTTCGGATGCACTATTCCTTCTTTATTGTATCCGTCGATCCCTCAAAATGACGAATTAACACAGAAATTGCGTCGCTATGAAATACTATAAGTTCTACGCCTTCTCTTTCTAAATCGAGGAACGATCCTATGGCAACGAAAGGATCTTCTATTGGGAGGCGAGTATCTCATGTCGGATGCACTATTCCATCTTTATTGCATCCGTCGATCCCTTACAATGACGAATTAACACAGTAATTGCGTCGCTATGAAATACTATAAGTTCTACGCCTTCTCTTTCTAAATCGAGGAACGATCGTATGGCAACGAAAGGATCTTCTATTGGGATGCGAGTATCTTTTTTGGATGCACTATTCCTTCTATATAGCATCCATCGATCCCTCACAATGACGAATTAACACAGAAATTGCATCTCTATGAAATACTATAAGTTCTACGCCATCTCTTTCTAAATCGAGGAACGATCCTATGGCAACGAAAGGAGCTTCTATTGGGAGGCGTGTATCTCTTTTTGGATGCACTATTTCTTCTTTATTGCATCCTTCGATCCCTCACAATGACGAATTAACACAGAAATTGCGTCGCTATGAATTACTATAAGTTCTATGACTCCTCTTTCTAAATCAAGGAGCATTTCTATGGCAACGACAGGATCTTCTATTTGGAGGCGAGTATCTCTTTTCGGATGCACTATTCCTTCTTTATTGCATCCGTCGATCCCTCACAATGACGAATTAATACAGAAATTGCGTCGCTATGAAATACTATATGTTCTATTACTTCTCTTTCTTAATCGAGGAGCATTTCTATGGCAACGACAAGAACTCCAATTGGGAGGCGAGTATCTCATGTCGGATGTACTATTCCTTCTTTAATGCATCCGTCGATCCCTCACAATGACGAATTAACACAGAATTTGCGTCGCTATGAAAAACAATAGGTTCTATGACTTCTCTTTCTAAATCGAGGAACATTTCTATGGCAACGACAGGAACTCCTATTGGGAGGCGAGTATCTCATGTCGGATGGACTATTCCTTCTTTATTGCATCCGTCGATCCCTCACAAATACGAATTAACACAGAAATTGCATCTCTATGAAATACTATAAGTTCTACGCCATCTCTTTCTAAATCGAGAAACGATCCTATGGCAACGAAAGGATCTTCTATTGGGAGGCGAGTATCTCTTTTTGGATGCACTACTTCTTCTTTATTGCATCCATCGATCCCTCACAATGACGAATTAACACAGAAATTGCGTCGCTATGAAATACTATAGGTTCTATGACTTCTCCTTCTAAATCAAGGAGCATTTCTATGGCAACGACAGGAACTCCTATTATGAGGCGAGTATCTCATGTCGGATGCACTATTCCTTCTTTATTGCATCCATCGATCTCTCACAATGACTAATTAACACAGAAATTGGGTCGCTACGAAATACTATAAGTTCTACGCCTTCTCTTTCTAAATCGAGGAACGATCCTATGGCAACGAAAGGATCTTCTATTGGGAGGCGAGTATCTCTTTTTGGGTGCACTATTCCTTCTTGATTGCATCCATCGATCCCTCACAATGACGAATTAACACAGAAATTGCGTCTCTATGAAATACTATAAGTTCTACGCCTTCTCTTTCTAAATCGAGGAACGATCCTATGGCAACGAAAGGATGTTCTATTGGGCGGCGAGTATCTCTTTTTGGATGCACTATTCCTTCTTTATTGCATCCATCGATCCCTCACAATGACGAATTAACACAGAAATTGCGTCGCTATGAAGTACTATAGGTTCTATGACTTCTCTTTCTAAATCGAGGAGCGTTTCTATGGCAACGACAGGATCTCCTATTGGGAGGCTAGTATCTCTTTTCGGATGCACTATGCCTTCTTTATTGCATCCATCGATCTCTCACAATGACGAATTAACTCAGAAATTGCGTCGCTATGAAATACTATAAGTTCTACGCCTTCTCTTTCTAAATCAAGGAACGATCCTATGGCAACGAAAGGATCTTCTATTGGGAGGCGAGTACATTTTTTTGGATGCACTATTCCTTCTTTATTGCAACCATCGATCCCTCACAATGACGAATTAACACAGAAATTGCATCTCTATGAAATACTATAAGTTCTACGCCATCTCTTTCTAAATCGAGGAACGATCCTATGGCAACGAAAGGATCTTCTATTGGGAGGCGAGTATCTCTTTTTGGATGCACTACTTCTTCTTTATTGCATCCATCGATCCCTCACAATGACGAATTAACACAGAAATTGCGTCGCTATGAAATACTATAGGTTCTATGACTTCTCCTTCTAAATCAAGGAGCATTTCTATGGCAACGACAGGAACTCCTATTATGAGGCGAGTATCTCATGTCGGATGCACTATTCCTTCTTTATTGCATCCATCGATCTCTCACAATGACTAATTAACACAGAAATTGGGTCGCTACGAAATACTATAAGTTCTACGCCTTCTCTTTCTAAATCGAGGAACGATCCTATGGCAACGAAAGGATCTTCTATTGGGAGGCGAGTATCTCTTTTTGGGTGCACTATTCCTTCTTTATTGCATCCATCGATCCCTCACAATGACGAATTAACACAGAAATTGCGTCTCTATGAAATACTATAAGTTCTACGCCTTCTCTTTCTAAATCGTGGAACGATCCTATGGCAACGAAAGGATCTTCTATTGGGAGGCGAGTGTCTCTTTTTGGATGCACTATTCCTTCTTTATTGCATCCATCGATCCCTCACAATGACGAATTAACACAGAAATTGCGTCGCTATGAAATACTATAGGTTCTATGACTTCTCTTTCTAAATCGAGGAGCATTTCTATGGCAACGACAGGAACTCCTATTGGGAGGCGAGTATCTCATGTCGGATGCACTATTCCTTCTTTATTGCATCCGTCGATCCCTCACAATGACGAATTAACACAGAATTTGCATCACTATGAAAAACTATAGGTTCTATGACTTCTCTTTCTAAATCGAGGAGCGTTTCTATGAGTACGACAGGATCCCCTATTGGGAGGCGAGTATCTCTTTTCGGATGCACTATTCCTTCTTTATTGTATCCGTCGATCCCTCAAAATGACGAATTAACACAGAAATTGCGTCGCTATGAAATACTATAAGTTCTACGCCTTCTCTTTCTAAATCGAGGAACGATCCTATGGCAACGAAAGGATCTTCTATTGGGAGGCGAGTATCTCATGTCGGATGCACTATTCCATCTTTATTGCATCCGTCGATCCCTTACAATGACGAATTAACACAGTAATTGCGTCGCTATGAAATACTATAAGTTCTACGCCTTCTCTTTCTAAATCGAGGAACGATCGTACGGCAACGAAAGGATCTTCTATTGGGATGCGAGTATCTCTTTTTGGATGCACTATTCCTTCTTTATTGCATCCATCGATCCCACACAATGACGAATTAACACAGAAATTGCATCTCTATGAAATACTATAAGTTCTACGACATCTCTTTCTAAATCGAGGAACGATCCTATGGCAACGAAAGGATCTTCTATTGGGAGGCGAGTATCTCTTTTCGGATGCACTATTCCTTCTTTATTGCATCCATCGATCTCTCACAATGACGAATTAACACAGAAATTGCGTCGCTATGAAATACTATAAGTTCTACGCCTTCTCTTTCTAAATCGAGGAACGATCCTATGGCAACGAAAGGAGCTTCTATTGGGAGGCGTGTATCTCTTTTTGGATGCACTATTTCTTCTTTATTGCATCCTTCGATCCCTCACAATGACGAATTAACACAGAAATTGCGTCGCTATGAATTACTATAAGTTCTATGACTCCTCTTTCTAAATCGAGGAGCATTTCTATGGCAACGACAGGATCTTCTATTTGGAGGCGAGTATCTCTTTTCGGATGCACTATTCCTTCTTTATTGCATCCGTCGATCCCTCACAATGACGAATTAATACGGAAATTGCGTCGCTATGAAATACTATATGTTCTATGACTTCTCTTTCTTAATCGAGGAGCATTTCTATGGCAACGACAAGAACTCCAATTGGGAGGCGAGTATCTCATGTCGGATGCAATATTCCTTCTTTATTGCATCCGTCGATCCCTCACAATGACGAATTAACACAGAATTTGCGTCGCTATGAAAAACTATAGGTTCTATGACTTCTCTTTCTAAATCGAGGAACATTTCTATGGCAACGACAGGAACTCCTATTTTGAGGCGAGTATCTCATGTCGGATGCACTATTCCTTCTTTATTGCATCCGTCGATCCCTCACAATGACGAATTAACACAGAATTTGCGTTGCTATGAAATGCTATAGGTTCTATGACTTCTACTTCTAATTCGAGGAGCATTTCTATGGCAACGACAGGATCTCCTATTGGGAGGCGAGTATCTCTTTTCGGATGCACTATTCCTTCTTTATTGCATCCGTCGATAACTCACAATGACGAATTAACACAGAAATTGCGTCGCTATGAAATACTATAGTTTCTATGACTTCTCTTTCTAAATCGAGGAGCATTTCTATGGCAACGACCGGATTTCGTATTGGGAGGGGAGTATTTCTTTCGGTTGCACTATTCCTTCTTTATTGCATCCGTCGATCCCTCACAATGACGAATTAACACAGAAATTGCGTCGCTATGAAATACTATAAGTTCTACGCCTTCTCTTTCTAAATCGAGGAAGGATCCTATGGCAACGAAAGGATGTTCTATTGGGCGGCGAGTATCTCTTTTTGGATGCACTATTCCTTCTTTATTGCATCCATCGATCCCTCACAATGACGAATTAACACAGAAATTGCGTCGCTATGAAGTACTATAGGTTCTATGACTTCTCTTTCTAAATCGAGGAGCGTTTCTATGGCAACGACAGGATCTCCTATTGGGAGGCTAGTATCTCTTTTCGGATGCACTATGCCTTCTTTATTGCATCCATCGATCTCTCACAATGACGAATTAACTCAGAAATTGCGTCGCTATGAAATACTATAAGTTCTACGCCTTCTCTTTCTAAATCGAGGAACGATCCTATGGCAACGAAAGGATCTTCTATTGGGAGGCGAGTACATTTTTTTGGATGCACTATTCCTTCTTTATTGCAACCATCGATCCCTCACAATGACGAATTAACACAGAAATTGCATCTCTATGAAATACTATAAGTTCTACGCCATCTCTTTCTAAATCGAGGAACGATCCTATGGCAACGAAAGGATCTTCTATTGGGAGGCGAGTATCTCTTTTTGGATGCACTACTTCTTCTTTATTGCATCCATCGATCCCTCACAATGACGAATTAACACAGAAATTGCGTCGCTATGAAATACTATAGGTTCTATGACTTCTCCTTCTAAATCAAGGAGCATTTCTATGGCAACGACAGGAACTCCTATTATGAGGCGAGTATCTCATGTCGGATGCACTATTCCTTCTTTATTGCATCCATCGATCTCTCACAATGACTAATTAACACAGAAATTGGGTCGCTACGAAATACTATAAGTTCTACGCCTTCTCTTTCTAAATCGAGGAACGATCCTATGGCAACGAAAGGATCTTCTATTGGGAGGCGAGTATCTCTTTTTGGGTGCACTATTCCTTCTTTATTGCATCCATCGATCCCTCACAATGACGAATTAACACAGAAATTGCGTCTCTATGAAATACTATAAGTTCTACGCCTTCTCTTTCTAAATCGTGGAACGATCCTATGGCAACGAAAGGATCTTCTATTGGGAGGCGAGTGTCTCTTTTTGGATGCACTATTCCTTCTTTATTGCATCCATCGATCCCTCACAATGACGAATTAACACAGAAATTGCGTCGCTATGAAATACTATAGGTTCTATGACTTCTCTTTCTAAATCGAGGAGCATTTCTATGGCAACGACAGGAACTCTTATTGGGAGGCGAGTATCTCATGTCGGATGCACTATTCCTTCTTTATTGCATCCGTCGATCCCTCACAATGACGAATTAACACAGAATTTGCATCACTATGAAAAACTATAGGTTCTATGACTTCTCTTTCTAAATCGAGGAGCGTTTCTATGACTACGACAGGATCCCCTATTGGGAGGCGAGTATCTCTTTTCGGATGCACTATTCCTTCTTTATTGTATCCGTCGATCCCTCAAAATGACGAATTAACACAGAAATTGCGTCGCTATGAAATACTATAAGTTCTACGCCTTCTCTTTCTAAATCGAGGAACGATCCTATGGCAACGAAAGGATCTTCTATTGGGAGGCGAGTATCTCATGTCGGATGCACTATTCCATCTTTATTGCATCCGTCGATCCCTTACAATGACGAATTAACACAGTAATTGCGTCGCTATGAAATACTATAAGTTCTACGCCTTCTCTTTCTAAATCGAGGTACGATCGTACGGCAACGAAAGGATCTTCTATTGGGATGCGAGTATCTCTTTTTGGATGCACTATTCCTTCTTTATTGCATCCATCGATCCCTCACAATGACGAATTAACACAGAAATTGCATCTCTATGAAATACTATAAGTTCTACGACATCTCTTTCTAAATCGAGGAACGATCCTATGGCAACGAAAGGATCTTCTATTGGGAGGCGAGTATCTCTTTTCGGATGCACTATTCCTTCTTTATTGCATCCATCGATCTCTCACAATGACGAATTAACACAGAAATTGCGTCGCTATGAAATACTATAAGTTCTACGCCTTCTCTTTCTAAATCGAGGAACGATCCTATGGCAACGAAAGGATCTTCTATTGGGAGGCGTGTATCTCTTTTTGGATGCACTATTTCTTCTTTATTGCATCCTTCGATCCCTCACAATGACGAATTAACACAGAAATTGCGTCGCTATGAATTACTATAAGTTCTATGACTCCTCTTTCTAAATCGAGGAGCATTTCTATGGCAACGACAGGATCTTCTATTTGGAGGCGAGTATCTCTTTTCGGATGCACTATTCCTTCTTTATTGCATCCGTCGATCCCTCACAATGACGAATTAATACGGAAATTGCGTCGCTATGAAATACTATATGTTCTATGACTTCTCTTTCTTAATCGAGGAGCATTTCTATGGCAACGACAAGAACTCCAATTGGGAGGCGAGTATCTCATGTCGGATGCACTATTCCTTCTTTATTGCATCCGTCGATCCCTCACAATGACGAATTAACACAGAATTTGCGTCGCTATGAAAAACTATAGGTTCTATGACTTCTCTTTCTAAATC
This sequence comes from Schistocerca cancellata, assembly GCF_023864275.1. Lineage (NCBI taxonomy): Eukaryota > Metazoa > Arthropoda > Insecta > Orthoptera > Acrididae > Schistocerca > Schistocerca cancellata. The sequence continues at coordinate 958,550,941 of NC_064628.1, read as the reverse complement.
GAGGAACATTTCTATGGCAACGACAGGAACTCCTATTTTGAGGCGAGTATCTCATGTCGGATGCACTATTCCTTCTTTATTGCATCCGTCGATCCCTCACAATGACGAATTAACACAGAATTTGCGTTGCTATGAAATGCTATAGGTTCTATGACTTCTACTTCTAATTCGAGGAGCATTTCTATGGCAACGACAGGATCTCCTATTGGGAGGCGAGTATCTCTTTTCGGATGCACTATTCCTTCTTTATTGCATCCGTCGATAACTCACAATGACGAATTAACACAGAAATTGCGTCGCTATGAAATACTATAGGTTCTATGACTTCTCTTTCTAAATCGAGGAGCATTTCTATGGCAACGACCGGATTTCGTATTGGGAGGGGAGTATTTCTTTCGGTTGCACTATTCCTTCTTTATTGCATCCGTCGATCCCTCACAATGACGAATTAACACAGAAATTGCGTCGCTATGAAATACTATAAGTTCTACGCCTTCTCTTTCTAAATCGAGGAAGGATCCTATGGCAACGAAAGGATGTTCTATTGGGCGGCGAGTATCTCTTTTTGGATGCACTATTCCTTCTTTATTGCATCCATCGATCCCTCACAATGACGAATTAACACAGAAATTGCGTCGCTATGAAGTACTATAGGTTCTATGACTTCTCTTTCTAAATCGAGGAGCGTTTCTATGGCAACGACAGGATCTCCTATTGGGAGGCTAGTATCTCTTTTCGGATGCACTATGCCTTCTTTATTGCATCCATCGATCTCTCACAATGACGAATTAACTCAGAAATTGCGTCGCTATGAAATACTATAAGTTCTACGCCTTCTCTTTCTAAATCGAGGAACGATCCTATGGCAACGAAAGGATCTTCTATTGGGTGGCGAGTATCTCTTTTTGGATGCACTATTCCTTCTTTATTGAAACCATCGATCCCGCACAATGACGAATTAACACAGAAATTGCATCTCTATGAAATACTATAAGTTCTACGCCATCTCTTTCTAAATCGAGGAACGATCCTATGGCAACGAAAGGATCTTCTATTGGGAGGCGAGTATCTCTTTTTGGTTGCACTACTTCTTCTTTATTGCATCCATCGATCCCTCACAATGACGAATTAACACAGAAATTGCGTCGCTATGAAATACTATAGGTTCTATGACTTCTCCTTCTAAATCAAGGAGCATTTCTATGGCAACGACAGGAACTCCTATTATGAGGCGAGTATCTCATGTCGGATGCACTATTCCTTCTTTATTGCATCCATCGATCTCTCACAATGACGAATTAACACAGAAATTGGGTCGCTACGAAATACTATATGTTCTACGCCTTCTCTTTCTAAATCGAGGAACGATCCTATGGCAACGAAAGGATCTTCTATTGGGAGGCGAGTATCTCTTTTTGGGTGCGCTATTCCTTCTTTATTGCATCCATCGATCCCTCACAATGACGAATTAACAGAGAAATTGCGTCTCTATGAAATACTCTAAGTTCTACGCCTTCTCTTTCTAAATCGAGGAACGATCCTATGGCAACGAAAGGATCTTCTATTGGGAGGCGAGTATCTCTTTTTGGATGCACTACTTCTTCTTTATTGCATCCATCGATCCCTCACAATGACGAATTAACACAGAAATTGCATCTCTATGAAATACTATAAGTTCTACGCCATCTCTTTCTAAATCGAGGAACGATCCTATGGCAACGAAAGGATCTTCTATTGGGATGCGAGTATCTTTTTTGGATGCACTATTCCTTCTATATTGCATCCATCGATCCCTCACAATGACGAATTAACACAGAAATTGCGTCGCTATGAATTACTCTAAGTTCTACGCCTTCTCTTTCTAAATCGAGGAACGATCCTATGGCAACGAAAGGATCTTCTATTGGGAGGCGTGTATCTCTTTTTGGATGCACTATTTCTTCTTTATTGCATCCTTCGATCCCTCACAATGACGAATTAACACAGAAATTGCGTCGCTATGAATTACTATAAGTTCTATGACTCCTCTTTCTAAATCAAGGAGCATTTCTATGGCAACGACAGGATCTTCTATTTGGAGGCGAGTATCTCTTTTCGGATGCACTATTCCTTCTTTATTGCATCCGTCGATCCCTCACAATGACGAATTAATACAGAAATTGCGTCGCTATGAAATACTATATGTTCTATGATTTCTCTTTCTTAATCGAGGAGCATTTCTATGGCAACGACAAGAACTCCAATTGGGAGGCGAGTATCTCATGTCGGATGTACTATTCCTTCTTTAATGCATCCGTCGATCCCTCACAATGACGAATTAACACAGAATTTGCGTCGCTATGAAAAACTATAGGTTCTATGACTTCTCTTTCTAAATCGAGGAACATTTCTATGGCAACGACAGGAACTCCTATTGGGAGGCGAGTATCTCATGTCGGATGCACTATTCCTTCTTTATTGCATCCGTCGATCCCTCACAATGACGAATTAACACAGAAATTGCATCTCTATGAAATACTATAAGTTCTACGCCATCTCTTTCTAAATCGAGGAACGATCCTATGGCAACGAAAGGATCTTCTATTGGGAGGCGAGTATCTCTTTTTGGATGCACTACTTCTTCTTTATTGCATCCATCGATCCCTCACAATGACGAATTAACACAGAAATTGCGTCGCTATGAAATACTATAGGTTCTATGACTTCTCCTTCTAAATCAAGGAGCATTTCTATGGCAACGACAGGAACTCCTATTATGAGGCGAGTATCTCATGTCGGATGCACTATTCCTTCTTTATTGCATCCATCGATCTCTCACAATGACTAATTAACACAGAAATTGGGTCGCTATGAAATACTATAATTTCTACGCCTTCTCTTTCTAAATCGAGGAACGATCCTATGGCAACGAAAGGATCTTCTATTGGGAGGCGAGTATCTCTTTTTGGGTGCACTATTCCTTCTTTATTGCATCCATCGATCCCTCACAATGACGAATTAACACAGAAATTGCGTCTCTATGAAATACTATAAGTTCTACGCCTTCTCTTTCTAAATCGAGGAACGATCCTATGGCAACGAAAGGATCTTCTATTGGGAGGCGAGTGTCTCTTTTTGGATGCACTATTCCTTCTTTATTGCATCCATCGATCCCTCACAATGACGAATTAACACAGAAATTGCGTCGCTATGAAATACTATAGGTTCTATGACTTCTCTTTCTAAATCGAGGAGCATTTCTATGGCAACGACAGGAACTCCTATTGGGAGGCGAGTATCTCATGTCGGATGCACTATTCCTTCTTTATTGCATCCGTCAATCCCTCACAATGACGAATTAACACAGAATTTGCATCACTATGAAAAACTATAGGTTCTATGACTTCTCTTTCTAAATCGAGGAGCGTTTCTATGACTACGACAGGATCCCCTATTGGGAGGCGAGTATCTCTTTTCGGATGCACTATTCCTTCTTTATTGTATCCGTCGATCCCTCAAAATGACGAATTAACACAGAAATTGCGTCGCTATGAAATACTATAAGTTCTACGCCTTCTCTTTCTAAATCGAGGAACGATCCTATGGCAACGAAAGGATCTTCTATTGGGAGGCGAGTATCTCATGTCGGATGCACTATTCCATCTTTATTGCATCCGTCGATCCCTTACAATGACGAATTAACACAGTAATTGCGTCGCTATGAAATACTATAAGTTCTACGCCTTCTCTTTCTAAATCGAGGAACGATCGTACGGCAACGAAAGGATCTTCTATTGGGATGCGAGTATCTCTTTTTGGATGCACTATTCCTTCTTTATTGCATCCATCGATCCCTCACAATGACGAATTAACACAGAAATTGCATCTCTATGAAATACTATAAGTTCTACGCCATCTCTTTCTAAATCGAGGAACGATCCTATGGCAACGAAAGGATCTTCTATTGGGAGGCGAGTATCTCTTTTCGGATGCACTATTCCTTCTTTATTGCATCCATCGATCTCTCACAATGACGAATTAACACAGAAATTGCGTCGCTATGAAATACTATAAGTTCTACGCCTTCTCTTTCTAAATCGAGGAACGATCCTATGGCAACGAAAGGAGCTTCTATTGGGAGGCGTGTATCTCTTTTTGGATGCACTATTTCTTCTTTATTGCATCCTTCGATCCCTCACAATGACGAATTAACACAGAAATTGCGTCGCTATGAATTACTATAAGTTCTATGACTCCTCTTTCTAAATCGAGGAGCATTTCTATGGCAACGACAGGATCTTCTATTTGGAGGCGAGTATCTCTTTTCGGATGCACTATTCCTTCTTTATTGCATCCGTCGATCCCTCACAATGACGAATTAATACGGAAATTGCGTCGCTATGAAATACTATATGTTCTATGACTTCTCTTTCTTAATCGAGGAGCATTTCTATGGCAACGACAAGAACTCCAATTGGGAGGCGAGTATCTCATGTCGGATGCACTATTCCTTCTTTATTGCATCCGTCGATCCCTCACAATGACGAATTAACACAGAATTTGCGTCGCTATGAAAAACTATAGGTTCTATGACTTCTCTTTCTAAATCGAGGAACTTTTCTATGGCAACGACAGGAACTCCTATTGGGAGGCGAGTATCTCATGTCGGATGCACTATTCCTTCTTTATTGCATCCGTCGATCCCTCACAATGACGAATTAACACAGAATTTGCGTTGCTATGAAATGCTATAGGTTCTATGACTTCTACTTCTAATTCGAGGAGCATTTCTATGGCAACGACAGGATCTCCTATTGGGAGGCGAGTATCTCTTTTCGGATGCACTATTCCTTCTTTATTGCATCCGTCGATAACTCACAATGACGAATTAACACAGAAATTGCGTCGCTATGAAATACTATAGGTTCTATGACTTCTCTTTCTAAATCGAGGAGCATTTCTATGGCAACGACCGGATTTCGTATTGGGAGGGGAGTATTTCTTTCGGTTGCACTATTCCTTCTTTATTGCATCCGTCGATCCCTCACAATGACGAATTAACACAGAAATTGCGTCGCTATGAAATACTATAAGTTCTACGCCTTCTCTTTCTAAATCGAGGAACGATCCTATGGCAACGAAAGGATGTTCTATTGGGCGGCGAGTATCTCTTTTTGGATGCACTATTCCTTCTTTATTGCATCCATCGATCCCTCACAATGACGAATTAACACAGAAATTGCGTCGCTATGAAGTACTATAGGTTCTATGACTTCTCTTTCTAAAACGAGGAGCGTTTCTATGGCAACGACAGGATCTCCTATTGGGAGGCTAGTATCTCTTTTCGGATGCACTATGCCTTCTTTATTGCATCCATCGATCTCTCACAATGACGAATTAACTCAGAAATTGCGTCGCTATGAAATACTATAAGTTCTACGCGTTCTCTTTCTAAATCGAGGAACGATCCTATGGCAACGAAAGGATCTTCTATTGGGAGGCGAGTATCTCTTTTTGGATGCACTATTCCTTCTTTATTGAAACCATCGATCCCTCACAATGACGAATTAACACAGAAATTGCATCTCTATGAAATACTATAAGTTCTACGCCATCTCTTTCTAAATCGAGGAACGATCCTATGGCAACGAAAGGATCTTCTATTGGGAGGCGAGTATCTCTTTTTGGTTGCACTACTTCTTCTTTATTGCATCCATCGATCCCTCACAATGACGAATTAACACAGAAATTGCGTCGCTATGAAATACTATAGGTTCTATGACTTCTCCTTCTAAATCAAGGAGCATTTCTATGGCAACGACAGGAACTCCTATTATGAGGCGAGTATCTCATGTCGGATGCACTATTCCTTCTTTATTGCATCCATCGATCTCTCACAATGACGAATTAACACAGAAATTGGGTCGCTACGAAATACTATAAGTTCTACGCCTTCTCTTTCTAAATCGAGGAACGATCCTATGGCAACGAAAGGATCTTCTATTGGGAGGCGAGTATCTCTTTTTGGGTGCACTATTCCTTCTTTATTGCATCCATCGATCCCTCACAATGACGAATTAACACAGAAATTGCGTCTCTATGAAATACTCTAAGTTCTACGCCTTCTCTTTCTAAATCGAGGAACGATCCTATGGCAACGAAAGGATCTTCTATTGGGAGGCGAGTATCTCTTTTTGGATGCACTACTTCTTCTTTATTGCATCCATCGATCCCTCACAATGACGAATTAACACAGAAATAGCATCTCTATGAAATACTATAAGTTCTACGCCATCTCTTTCTAAATCGAGGAACGATCCTATGGCAACGAAAGGATCTTCTATTGGGAGGCGAGTATCTCTTTTCGGATGCACTATTCCTTCTTTATTGCATCCATAGATCTCTCACAATGACGAATTAACACAGAAATTGCGTCGCTATGAAATATTATAAGTTCTACGCCTTCTCTTTCTAAATCGATGAACGAAACTATGGCAACGAAAGGATCTTCTATTGGGAGGCAAGTATCACTTTTTGGATGAACTATTCCCTCTTTATTGCATCCATCGATCCCTCACAATGACGAATTAACACAGAAATTGCGTCGCTATGAAATACTATAAGTTCTATGACTCCTCTTTCTAAATCGAGGAGCATTTCTATGGCAACGACAGGATCTTCTATTGGGAGGCGAGTATCTCTTTTCGGATGAACTATTCCTTCTTTATTGCATCCGTCGATCCCTCACAATGACGAATTAATACAGAAATTGCGTCGCTATGAAATACTATATGTTCTGTGACTTCTGTTTCTAAATCGAGGAGCATTTCTATGGCAACGAAAGGAACTCCTATTGGGAGACGAGTATCTCATGTCGGATGCACTATTCCTTCTTTATTGCATCCGTCGATCCTTCACAATGACGAATTAACACAGAATTTGCGTCGCTATGAAATACTATAGGTTCTATGACTTCTCTTTCTAAATCGAGGAACATTTCTATGGCAACGACAGGAACTCCTATTGGGAGACGAGTATCTCATGTCGGATGCACTATTCCTTCTTTATTGCATCCGTCGATCCCTCACAATGACGAATTAACACAGAATTTGCGTCGCTATGAAATACTATAGGTTCTATGACTTCTCGTTCTAAATCGAGGAGCATTTCTATGGCAACGACAGGATCTCCTATTGGGAGGCGAGTATCTCATGTCTGATGCGCTATTCCTTCTTTATTGCATCCGTCGATACCTCACAATGACGAATTAACACAGAAATTGCGTCGCTATGAAATAGTATAAGTTCTACGCCTTCCCTTTCTAAATCGAGGAACGATCTAATGGCAACGAAAGGATCTTCTATTGGGAGGCGAGTATCTCTTTTTGGATGCACTATTCCTTCTTTATTGCATCCATTTGTCCCTCACATTTACGAAATAACACAGAAATTGCGTTGCTATGAAATGCTATAGGTTCTATGACTTCTACTTCTAATTCGAGGAGCATTTCTATGGCAACGACAGGATCTCCTATTGGGAGGCGAGTATCTCTTTTCGGATGCACTATTCCTTCTTTATTGCATCCGTCGATAACTCACAATGACGAATTAACACAGAAATTGCGTCGCTATGAAATACTATAGGTTCTATGACTTCTCTTTCTAAATCGAAGAGCGTTTCCATGGCAACGACAGGATCTCCTATTGGGAGGCGAGTATCTCTTTTCGGATGCACTATTCGTTCTTCATTGCATCCGTCGATCCCTCACAATGACGAATTAACACAGAAATTGCGTCGCTATGAAATACTATAAGTCCTACGCCTTCTCTTTCTAAATCGAGGAACGATCCTATGGCAACGAAAGGATCTTCTATTGGGAGGCGAGTATCTCTTTTTGGATGCACTATTCCTTCTTTATTGCATCCATCGATCCCTCACAATGACGAATTAACACAGAAATTGCGTCGCTATGAAATACTATAGGTTCTATGACTTCTCTTTCTATTCCGAGGACCGTTTCTATGGCAACGACAGGATCTACTATTGGGAGGCGAGTATCTCATGTCGGATGCACTATTCCTTCTTTATTGCATCCGTCGATCCCTCACAATGACGAATTAACACAGAAATTGCGTCGCTATGAAATACAATAAGTTCTACGCCTTCTTTTTCTCAATCGAGGAACGATCCTATGCCAACGAAAGGATCTTCTATTGGGAGGCGAGTATCTACACTCCAGGAAATGGAAAAAAGAACACATTGACACCGGTGTGTCAGACCCACCATACTTGCTCCGGACACTGCGAGAGGGCTGTACAAGCAATGATCACACGCACGGCACAGCGGACACACCAGGAACCGCGGTGTTGGCCGTCGAATGGCGCTAGCTGCGCAGCATTTGTGCACCGCCGCCGTCAGTGTCAGCCAGTTTGCCGTGGCATACGGAGCTCCATCGCAGTCTTTAACACTGGTAGCATGCCGCGACAGCGTGGACGTGAACCGTATGTGCAGTTGACGGACTTTGAGCGAGGGCGTATAGTGGGCATGCGGGAGGCCGGGTGGACGTACCGCCGAATTGCTCAACACGTGGGGCGTGAGGTCTCCACAGTACATCGATGTTGTCGCCAGTGGTCGGCGGAAGGTGCACGTGCCCGTCGACCTGGGACCGGACCGCAGCGACGCACGGATGCACGCCAAGACCGTAGGATCCAACGCAGTGCCGTAGGGGACCGCACCGCCACTTCCCAGCAAATTAGGGACATTGTTGCTCCTGGGGTATCGGCGAGGACCATTCGCAACCGTCTCCATGAAGCTGGGCTACGGTCCCGCACACCGTTAGGCCGTCTTCCGCTCACGCCCCAACATCGTGCAGCCCGCCTCCAGTGGTGTCGCGACAGGCGTGAATGGAGGGACGAATGGAGACGTATCGTCTTCAGCGATGAGAGTCGCTTCTGCCTTGGTGCCCATGATGGTCGTATGCGTGTTTGGCGCCGTGCAGGTGAGCGCCACAATCAGGACTGCATACGACCGAGGCACACAGGGCCAACACCCGGCATCATGGTGTGGGGAGCGATCTCCTACACTGGCCGTACACCACTGGTGATCGTCGAGGGGACACTGAATAGTGCACGGTACATCCAAACCGTCATCGAACCCATCGTTTTACCATTCCTAGACCGGCAAGGGAACTTGCTGTTCCAACAGGACAATGCACGTCCGCATGTATCCCGTGCCACCCAACGTGCTCTAGAAGGTGTAAATCAACTACCCTGGCCAGCAAGATCTCCGGATCTGTCCCCCATTGAGCATGTTTGGGACTGGATGAAGCGTCGTCTCACGCGGTCTGCACGTCCAGCACGAACGCTGGTCCACCTGAGGCGCCAGGTGGAAATGGCATGGCAAGCCGTTCCACAGGACTACATCCAGCATCTCTACGATCGTCTCCATGGGAGAATAGCAGCCTGCATTGCTGCGAAAGGTGGATATGCACTGTACTAGTGCCGACATTGTGCATGCTCTGTTGCCTGTGTCTATGTGCCTGCGGTTCTGCAGTGTGATCATGTGATGTATCTGACCCCAGGAATGTGTCTATAAAGTTTCCCCTTCCTGGGACAATGAATTCACGGTGTTCTTATTTCAATTTCCAGGAGTGTATTTTTGAATGCACCATTCCTTCTTTATTGCATTCATCGATCCCTCACAATGACGAATTAACACAGAAATTGCGTCGCTATGAATTACTATAGGTTCTATCACTTCTCTTTCTAAATCGAGGTGCATTTCTATGTCAACGACAGGATCTCCTATTGGGAGGCGAGTATCTCTTTTCAGATGCACTATTCCTTCTTTATTGCATCCGTCGATCCCTCACAGTGAGGAATTAACACAGAAATTGCGTCGCTATGAAATACTATAGGTTCTATGTCTTCTCTTTCTAAATCGATGAGCGTTTCTGTGGCAACGACAGGGTCTCCTATTGGGAGGCGAGTATCTCTTTTCGGATGCACTATTCCTTCTTTATTGCATCCGTCGATCCCTCACAATGACGAATTAACACAGAAATTGCGTCGCTATGAAATAATATGGGTTCTATAACTCCTCTTTCTAAATCGAGGAGAGTTTCTATGGCAACGACAGGATCTCCTATTGGGAGGCGAATATCTCATGTCGGATGCACTATTCCATCTTTATTGCATCCGTCGATCCCTCACAATGACGAATTAACACAGAAATTGCGTTGGTATGAAATACTGTAAGTTCTACGCCTTCTGTTTCTAAATCGAGGAACGATCCTATGGCAACGACACGATCTTCTATTGGGAGGCGAGTATCTCTTTTTGGATGCACTATTCCTTATTTATTGTATCCATTGATCCCTCACAATGACGAATTAACACAGAAATTGCGTCGCTATGAAATACTATAGGTTCTATGACTTCTCTTTCTAAATCGAGGAGCGTTTCTATGGCAACGAAAGGATCTTCTATTGGGAGGCGAGTATCTCTTTTCGGATGCACAATTCCTACTTTATTGCATCCGTCGATTCCTCACAATGACGAACTAACACAGAAATTGAGTCGCTATGAGATAATATAAGTACTACGCCTTCTCTTCTAAATCGAGGAACGAACCTATGGCAACGAAAGGATCTACTATTGGGAGGCGAGTATCTTTGTTTGGATGCCCTATTCCTTCTTTATTGCATCCATCGATCCCTCACAATGACGAATTAACACAGAAATTGCGTCGCTATGAAATACTATAAGTTCTACGCCTTCTCTTCCTAAATCGAGGAACGACCCTATGGCAACGAAAGGATCTTCTGTTGGGAGGCTAGTATCTCTTTTCGGATGCATAATTCCTACTTTATTGCATCCGTCGATTCCTCACAATGACGAACTAACACAGAAATTGAGTCGCTATGAGATAATATAAGTACTACGCCTTCTCTTCTAAATCGAGGAACGATCCTATGGCAACGAAAGGATCTTCTATTGGGAGGCGAATATCTCATGTCGGATGCACTATTCCCTCTTTATTGCATCCGTCGATCCCTCACAATGACGAATTAACACAGAAATTGCGTCGCTATGAAATACTATATGTCTTATGACTTCTTTTTCTAAATCGAGGTGCGTTTCTATGGCATTGACAGGAACTCCTATCACTTTTCGTATGCACTATTCCTTCTTTATTGCATCCGTCGATCCCTCACAATGACGAATTAACACAGAAATTGCGTCGCTATGAAATACTATATGTTCTACGCCTTCTCTTTCTACATCGAGGAACGATCCTATGCCAACGAAAGGATCTTCTATTGGGAGGCGAGTATCTCTTTTTTGATGCACTATTCCTTCTTTATTGCATCCATCGATCCATCACAATGACGAATTAACACAGAAATTGCGTCGCTATGAAATACTATAGGTTCTATGACTTCTCTTTCTAAATCGAGGAGCATTTCTATGGCAACGGCTGGATCTCCTATTGGGATTCGAGAATCTCTTTTCGGATGCACTATTCCTTCTTTATTGCACCCGTCGATCCATCACAATGACGAATTACCACAGAAATTGCGTCGCTATGAAATACTATAGGTTCTATGACTTCTTTTTCTAAATCGAGGAGCATTTCTATGGCAATGACAGGATCTCCTACTGTGAGGCGAGTATCACTTTTCGGATGCACTATTCCTTCTTTATTGCATCCGTCGATCCCTCACAATGACGAATTAACACAGAAATTGCGTCGCTATGAAATACTATAAGTTCTACGGCTTCTCTTTCTAAATCGAGGAACGATCCTATGCCAACGAAAGGATCTTCTATTGGGAGGCGAGTATCTCCTTTTGGATGCACTATTCCTTCTTTATTGCATCCATCGATCCCTCACAATGACGAATTAACACAGAAATTGCGTCGCTCTGAAATACTATAAGTTCTACGCCTTCTCTTTCTAAATCGAGGAACGATCTCATGGCAACGAAAGGATCTTCTGTTGGGAGGCGAGTATCTCTTTCCGGATGCACAATTCCTACTTTATTGCATCCGTCGATTCCTCACAATGACGAACTAACACAGAAATTGAGTCGGTATGAGATAATATAAGTACTACGCCTTCTCTTTCTAAATCGAGGAAAGATCCTATGCCAACGAAAGGATCTTCCATTGGGAGGCGAGTATCTCTTTCTGGATGCACTATTCCTTCTTTATTGGATCCATCGATCCCTCACAATGACGAATTAACACAGAAATTGCGTCGCTATAAAATACTATAGGTTCTATGACTTCTCTTTCTAAATCGAGGAGCATTTCTATGGCAATGACTGGATCTCCTATTGGGAGGCGAGTATCTCTTTTTGGATGCACTATTCCTTCTTTATTGCACCCGTCGATCCCTCACAATGACGAATTAACACAGAAATTGCGTCGCTATGAAATACTATAGGTTCTATGACTTCTCTTTCTAAATCGAGGAGCGCTTCTATGGCAACGACAGGATCTCCTATTGGAAGGCGAGTATCTCTTTTCGGATGCACTATTCCTTCGTTATTGCATCCGTCGATCCCTCACAATGACGATTTAACACAGAAATAGCGTCGGTATGAAAATGTATAGATTCTAAGTCTTATCTTTCTAAATCGAGGAGCGTTTCTATGGCAACGACAGGATCTCCCATTGGGAGGCGAGTATCTCTTTTCGGATGCACTATTCCTTCTTTATTGCATCCGTCGATCCCTCACAATGACGAATTAACACACAAATTGCGTCGCTATGAAATACTATAAGTTCTACGACTTCTCTTTCTAAATCGAGGAACGAACCTATGGCAACGAAAGGATCTTCTATTGGGAGGCGAGTATCTCTTTTTGGATGCCCTATTCCTTCTTTATTGCATCCATCGATCCCTCACAATGACGAATTAACACAGAAATTGCGTCGCTATGAAATACTAAAGGTTCTATGACTTCTCTTTCTAAATCGAGGAGCATTTCTATGGCAACGACAGGATCTCCTATTGGGAGGCCAGTATCTCTTTTCGTATGCACTATTCCTTCTTTATTGCATCCGTCGATCCCTCACAATGACGAATTAACACAGAAATTGCGTCGCTATGAAATACTATAGGTTCTATGACTTCTCTTTGTAAATCGAGGAGCATTTCTATGGCAACGACAGGACCTCCTGTTGGGAGGCGAGTATCTCTTTTAGTATGCGCTATTCCTTCTTTATTGCATCCATCGATCCCTCACAATGACGAATTAACACAGAAATTGCGTCGCTATGAAATACTATAGGTTCTATGACTTCTCTTTCTAAATCGAGGAGCATTTCTATGGCAATGACTGGATCTCCTATTGGGAGGCGAGTATCTCTTTTTGGATGCACTATGCCTTCTTTATTACACCCGTCGATCCCTCACAATGACGAATTAACACAGAAATTGCGTCGCTATGAAATACTATAGGTTCTATGACTTCTCTTTCTAAATCGAGGAGCGCTTCTATGGCAACGACAGGATCTCCTATTGGAAGGCGAGTATCTCTTTTCGGATGCACTATTCCTTCTTTATTGCATCCGTCGATCCCTCACAATGACGAATTAACACAGAAATTGCGTCGCTATGAAATACTATGAGTTCTACGCCTTCTGTTCTAAATCGAGGAACAGTCCTATGGCAACGGAAGGACTTCTATTGGGAGGCGAGTATCTCATGTCGGATGCACTATTCCTTCTTTATTGCATCCAACGATCTCTCACAATGACGAATTAACACAGAAATTGCGTCACTATGAAATACTATATGTTCTATGACTTCTCTTTCTAAATCGAATAGCATTTCTATGGCAACGGCTGGATCTCCTATTGGGATTCGAGTATCTCTTTTCGGATGCACTATTCCTTCTTTATTGCACCCGTCGATCCTTCACAATGACGAATTACCACAGAAATTGCGTCGCTATGAAATACTATAGGTTCTATGACTTCTCTTTCTAAATCGAGGAGCGTTTCTATGGCAACGAGAGGATCTCCTATTGGAAGGCGAGTATCTCTTTTCGGATGCACTATTCCTTCTTAATTGCATCCGTCGATCCCTCACAATGACGAATTAACACAGAAATTGCGTCGCTATGAAATTTTATAAGTTCGACGCCTTCTCTTCTAAATCGAGGAACAATTGTTGGCAACGAATGGACTTCTATTGGGAGGCGAGTATCTCATGTCGGATGCACTATTCATTCTTTATTGCATCCATCGATCTCTCACAATGACGAATTAACACAGAAATTACGTCGCTATGAAATACTATAGGTTCTATGACTTCCCTTTCCAAATCGAGGAGCATTTCTACGGCTACGAAAGGATCTTTTATTGGGAGGCGAGTATCTCTTTTCGGATGCACTATTCCTACTTTATTGCACCCGTCGATCCCTCACAATGACGAATTAACAAAGAAATTGCGTCGCTATGATATACTATAGGTTCTATAACTTCTCTTTCTAAATCGAGGAGCATTTTTATGGCAACGACAGGATCTCCTATTGGGAGGCGAGTATCTCTTTTCGGATGGACTATTCCTTCTTTATTGCATCCGTCGATCCCTCACAATGACGAATTAACACAGAAATTGCGTCGCTATGAAATACTATAGGTTCTAAGACTTCCCTTTCCAAATCGAGGAGCATTTCTATGGCAACGACAGGATCTCCTATTGGGAGGCGAGTATCTCATGTCGGATGCACTATTCCTTCTTTATTGCATCCGTCGATCCCTCACAATGACAAATTAACACAGAAATTGCGTCGCTATGAAATACTATAGGTTCTATGACTTCTCTTTCTAAATCGAGGAGCGTTTCTATGGCAACAACAGGATCACCTATTGGGAGGCGAGTATCTCGTGTCGGATGCACTATTCCTTCTTTATTGCATCCGTCGATACCTCACAATGACGAATTAACACAGAAATTGCGTCGCTATGAAATCCTATAAGTTCTACGCCTTCTCTTTGTAAATCGAGGAACGATCCTATGGCAACGAAAGGATCTTCTGTTGGCAGGCGAGTATCTCTTTTTTGGATGCACTATTCCTTCTTTATTGCATCCATCGATCCCTCACAATGACGAATTAACACAGAAATTTGTCGCTATGGAATACTATAGGTTCTACGATTTCTCTTTCTAAATCGAGGAGCATTTCTATGGCAACGACAAGATCTCCTATTGGGAGGCGAGTATCCCTTTTCGGATGCACTATTCCTTCTTTATTGCACCCGTAGATCCCTCACAATGACGAATTAACACAGAAATTGCGTCGCTATGAAATACTATAAGTTCTACGCCTTGTCTTCTAAATCGAGGAACAATCCTATGGCAACAAAAGGACTTCTATTGGGAGGCGAGTATCTCATGTCGGATGCACTATTCCTTCTTTATTGCAACCATCGATCTCTCACAATGACGAATTAACACAGAAATTACGTCGCAATGAAATACTATAGGTTCTATGACTTCCCTTTCCAAATCGAGGAGCATTTCTATGGCAACGACAGGTTCTCCTATTGGGAGGCGAGCATCTCTTCTCGGATGCACTATTCCTTCTTTATTGCACCCGTCGTTCCCTCACAATGACGAATTAACACAGAAATTGCGTCGCTATGAAATACTATAGGATCTATAACTTCTCTTTCTAAATCGAGGTGCATTTCTATGGCAACGACAGGATCTCCTATTGGGAGGCGAGTATCTTTTTTCGGATGCAATATTCCTTCTTTATTGCATCCGTCGATCCCTCACAATGACGAATTAACACAGAAATTGCGTCGCTATGAAATACTATAGGTTCTATGACTTCCCTTTCCAAATCGAGGAGCATTTCTATGGCAACGACAGGATCTCCTATTGGGAGGCGAGTATCTCATGTCGGATGCACTATTCCTTCTTTATTGCATCCGTCGGTCCCTCACAATGACGAATTAACACAGAAATTGCGTCGCTATGAAATACTATAAGTTCTACGCCTTGTCTTCTAAATCGAGGAACAATCCTATGGCAACGAAAGGACTTCTATTGGGAGGCGAGTATCTCATGTCGGATGCACTATTCCTTCTTTATTGCATCCATCGATCTCTCACAATGACGAATTAACACAGAAATTACGTCGCTATGAAATACTATAGGTTCTAAGACTTCCCTTTCCAAATCGAGGAGCATTTCTATGGTAACGACAGGATCTCCTATTGGGAGGCGAGTATCTCTTTTCGGATGCACTATTCCTACTTTATTGCACCCGTCGATCCCTCACAATGACGAATTAACACAGAAATTGCGTCGCTATGAAATACTATAGGATCTATAACTTGTCTTTCTAAATCGAGGAGCATTTCAATGGCAACGACAGGATCTCCTATTGGGAGGCGAGTATCTCTTTTCGGATGCACTATTCCTTCTTTATTGCATCCGTCGATCCCTCACAATGACGAATTAACACAGAAATTGCGTCGCTATGAAATACTATAGGTTTTATGACTTCTTTTTCCAAATCGAGGAGCATTTCTATGGCAACGACAGCATCTCCTATTGGGAGGCGAGTATCTCATGTCGGATGCACTATTCCTTCTTTATTGCATCCGTCGATCCCTCACAATGACGAATTAACACAGAAATTGCGTCGCTATGAAATACTATAGGTTCTATGATTTCTCTTTGTAAATCGAGGAGCATTTCTATGGGAACGACAGGATCTCCTATTGGGAGGCGAGTATTTCTTTTAGGATGCGATATTCCTTCTTTTATTGCATCCGTCGATCCCTCACAAAGACGAATTAACACAGAAATTGCGTCGCTATGAAATACTATAGGTTCTATGACTTCCCTTTCTAAATCGAGGAGCGTTTCTATGGCAACGACAGGATCTCCTACTGAGAGGCGAGTATCACTTTTCGGGTGCACTATTCCTTCTTTATTGCATCCGTCGATCCCTCACAATGACGAATTAACACTGAAATTGAGTCGCTATGAGATAGTATAAATACTACGCCTTCTCTTTCTAAATCGAGGAACGATCCTATGGCAACGAAAGGATCTTCTATTGGGAGGCGAGTATCCCTTTTCGGATGCACTATTCCTTCTTTATTGCACCCGTCGATCCCTCACAATGACGAATTAACACAGAAATTGCGTCGCTATGAAATACTATAAGTTCTACGCCTTGTCTTCTAAATCGAGGAACAATCCTATGGCAACAAAAGGACTTCTATTGGGAGGCGAGTATCTCATGTCGGATGCACTATTCCTTCTTTATTGCAACCATCGATCTCTCACAATGACGAATTAACACAGAAATTACGTCGCAATGAAATACTATAGGTTCTATGACTTCCCTTTCCAAATCGAGGAGCATTTCTATGGCAACGACAGGTTCTCCTATTGGGAGGCGAGCATCTCTTCTCGGATGCACTATTCCTTCTTTATTGCACCCGTCGTTCCCTCACAATGACGAATTAACACAGAAATTGCGTCGCTATGAAATACTATAGGATCTATAACTTCTCTTTCTAAATCGAGGTGCATTTCTATGGCAACGACAGGATCTCCTATTGGGAGGCGAGTATCTTTTTTCGGATGCAATATTCCTTCTTTATTGCATCCGTCGATCCCTCACAATGACGAATTAACACAGAAATTGCGTCGCTATGAAATACTATAGGTTCTATGACTTCCCTTTCCAAATCGAGGAGCATTTCTATGGCAACGACAGGATCTCCTATTGGGAGGCGAGTATCTCATGTCGGATGCACTATTCCTTCTTTATTGCATCCGTCGGTCCCTCACAATGACGAATTAACACAGAAATTGCGTCGCTATGAAATACTATAAGTTCTACGCCTTGTCTTCTAAATCGAGGAACAATCCTATGGCAACGAAAGGACTTCTATTGGGAGGCGAGTATCTCATGTCGGATGCACTATTCCTTCTTTATTGCATCCATCGATCTCTCACAATGACGAATTAACACAGAAATTACGTCGCTATGAAATACTATAGGTTCTAAGACTTCCCTTTCCAAATCGAGGAGCATTTCTATGGTAACGACAGGATCTCCTATTGGGAGGCGAGTATCTCTTTTCGGATGCACTATTCCTACTTTATTGCACCCGTCGATCCCTCACAATGACGAATTAACACAGAAATTGCGTCGCTATGAAATACTATAGGTTCTATGACGTCTCTTTCTAAATCGAGGTGCGTTTCTATGGCATCGACAGGATCTCCTATTGGGAGGCGAGTATCTTTTTTCGGATGCACTATTCCTTCTTTATTGCATCCGTCGATCCCTCATAATGACGACTTAACACAGAAATTGCGTCGCTATGAAATACTATAAGTTCTACGGCTTCTCTTTCTAAATCCAGGAACGATCCTATGCCAACGAAAGGATCTTCTATTGGGAGGCGAGTATCTCCTTTTGGATGCACTATTCCTTCTTTATTGCATCCATCGATCCCTCACAATGACGAATTAACACAGAGATTGCGTCGCTATGAAATACTATAGGTTCTATGACTTTTCTTTCTAAATCGAGGAGTGTTTCTGTGGCAACGACAGGATCTGCTATTGGAAGGCGAGTATCTCTTTTCGGATGCACTATTCCTTCTTTATTGCGTCGGTCGATCCCTCACAATGACGAATTAACACAGAAATTGCGTCGCTATGAAATACTATAAGTTCTACGACTTGTCTTCTAAATCGAGGAACAATCCTATGGCAACGAAAGGACTTCTATTGGGAGGCGAGTATCTCATGTCGGATGCACTATTCCTTCTTTATTGCATCCATCGATCTCTCACAATAACGAATTAACACAGAAATTACGTCGCTATGAAATACTATAGGTTCTATGACTTCCCTTTCCAAATCGAGGAGCATTTCTATGGCAACGACAGGATCTCCTATTGGGAGGCGAGTATATCTTTTCGGATGCACTATTCCTACTTTATTGCACCCGTCGATCCCTCACAATGACGAATTAACACAGAAATTGCGTCGCTATGAAATACTACAGGTTCCATGACTTATCTTTCTAAATCGAGGAGCGTTTCTATGGCAAGGACATTATCTCCTATTGGGAGGCGAGTACCTCTTTTCGGATGCACTATTCCTTCTTTATTGCATCCGTCGATCCCTCACAATGACGAATTAACACAGAAATTGCTTCGCTATAAAATCCTATAAGTTCTACGCCTTCTCTATCTAAATCGAGGAACGATCCTATGGCAACGAAAGGATCTTCTATTGGCAGGCGAGTATCTCTTTTTGGATGCACTATTACTTCTTTATTGCATCCATCGATCCCTCACAATGACGAATTAACACAGAAATTCGTCGCTATGGAATACTATAGGTTCTAAGATTTCTCTTTCTAAATCGAGGAGCATTTCTATGGCAACGACAAGATCTCCTATTGGGAGGCGAGTATCTCTTTTCGGATGCACTATTCCTTCTTTATTGCATCCGTCGATCCCTCACAATGACGAATTAACACAGAAATTGCGTCGCTATGAAATACTATAAGTTCTACGCCTTCTATTTCTAAATCGAATAACGATCCTATGCCAACGAAAGGATCTTCTATTGGGAGGCGAGTATCTCTTTTTGGATGCACTATTCCTTCTTTATTGCATCCATCGATCCCTCACAATGACGAATTAACACAGAAATTGCGTCGCTATGAAATACTATAGGTTCTATGACTTCTCTTTCTAAATCGAGGAGTATTTCTATGGCAACGACTGGATCTCCTATTGGGAGGCGAGTATCTCTCTTCGGATGCACTATTCCTTCTTTATTGCACCCGTCGATCCCTCACAATGACGAATTAACACAGAAATTGCGTCGCTATGAAATACTATAGGTTATATGACTTCTCTTTCTAAATCGAGGAGCGTTTCTATGGCAACGACAGGATCTCCTATTGGAAGGCGAGTATCTCTTTTCGGATGCTCTATTCCTTCTTTATTGCATCCGTCGATCCGTCACAATGACGACTTAACACAGAAATTGCGTCGCTATGAAATACTATAAGTTCTACGTCTTCTCTTCTAAATCGAGGAACGATCCTATGGCAACGAAAGGATCTTTTATTGGGAGGCGAGTATCTCATGTCGGATGCACTATTCCTTCTTTATTAGATCCATCGATCTCTCACAATGACGAATTAACACAGAAATTACATCGCTATGAAATACTATAGGTTCTATGACTTCTCTTTCTAAATCGAGGAGCATTTCTATGGCAACGACAGGATCTCCTATTGGGAGGCGAGTATCTCTTTTCGGATGCACTATTCCTTCTTTATTGCATCCGTCGATCCCTCACAATGACGAATTAACAGAGAAATTGCGTCCTATGAAATTCTATAGGTTCTATGACTTCTCTTTCCAAATCGAGGAGCATTTCTATGGCAACGACAGGATCTCCTATTGGGAGGCGAGTATCTCATGTCGGATGCACTATTCCATCTTTATTGCATCCGTCGATCCCTCACAATGACGAATTAACACAGAAATTGCGTCGCTATGACATAGTATAGGTTCTATGACTTCTCTTTCTAAATCGAGGAGCGTTCTATGGCAACAACAGGATCTCCTATTGGGAGGCGAGTATCTCATGTCGGATGCACTATTCCTTCTTTACTGCATCCGTCGATCCCTCACAATGACGAATTACCACAGAAATTGCGTCGCTAAAAAATACTATAAGTTCTACGCCTTCTCTTTCTAAATCGAGGAACGATCCTATGGCAACGAAAGGATCTTCTATTGGGAGGCGAGTATCTCTTTTTGGATACACTATTCCTTCTATATTGCATCCGACGATCCCTCACAATGACATATTAACACAGAAATTGCGGCGCTATGAAATACTTTAGGTTCTATGACTTCTCTTTCTAAATCGAGGAGCATTTCTATGGCAACGACAGGATCTCCTATTGAGAAGCGAGTATCTCTTTTCGGATGCACTATTTCTTCTTTATTGCATCCGTCGATCCCTCACAATGACGAATTAACTCAGAAATTGCGTCGCTATGAAATACTATAAGTTCTACGCCTTCTCTTTCTAAATCGAGGAGCTTTTCTATGGCAACGACAGGAGCTCCTATTGGGAGGCGAGTATCTCTTATTGGATGCACTATTTCTGCTTAATTGCATCCGTCGATCCCTCACAATTACGAATTAACACAGAAATAGCGTCGCTATGGAATACTATAGGTTCTATGACTTCTCTTTCTAAATCGAGGAGCGTTTCCATGGCAACGACAGGATCTCCTATTGGGAGGCGAGTATCTCTTTTCGGATGCACTATTCCTTCTTTATTGCATCCGTCGATCGCTCACAATGACATATTAACACAGAAATTGCGGCGCTATGAAATACTTTAGGTTCTATGACTTCTCTTTCTAAATCGAGGAGCATTTCTATGGCAAAGACAGGATCTCCTATTGAGAAGCGAGTATCTCTTATTGGATGCACTATTTCTTCTTAATTGCATCCGTCGATCCCTCACAATTACGAATTAACACAGAAATTGCGTCGCTATGAAATACTATAAGTTCTACGCCTTCTCTTCTAAATCGAGGAACGGTCCTATGGCAACGAAAGGATCTTCTATTGGGAGGCGAGTATCTCATGTCGGATGCACTATTCCTTCTTTATTGCATCCATCGATCCCTGACAATGACGAATTAACACAGAAATTGCGTCGCTATGAAATACTGTAGGTTCTATGACTTCTCTTTCTAAAACGATGAGCGTTTCTATGGCAACGACAGGATCTCCTATTGGGAGGCGAGTATCTCATTTCGGATGCACTATTCCTTCTTTATTGCATCCGTCGATTCCTCACAATGACGAATTAACACAGAAATTGCGTCGCTATGAAATACTGAAGGTTCTATGACTTCTCTTTCTAAATCGAAGAGCATTTCTGTGGCAACTACAGGATCTCCTATTGGGAGGCGAGTATCTCTTATTGGATGCACTGATCCTTTGTTATTGCATCCGTCGATCCCTCACAATGACGAATTAACACAGAAATTGCGTCGGTATGAAATACTATAAGTTCTACGCCTTCTCTTTCTAAATCGAGGAACGATCCTATGGCAACGAAAGGATCTTCTATTGGGAGGCGAGTATCTGTTTTTGGATGCACTATTCCTTCTTTATTGCATTCATCAATCCATCACAATGACATATTAACACAGAAATTGCGTCGCTATGAAATACTATAGGTTCTATGACTTCTCTTTGTAAATCGAGGAACGATCCTATGGCAACGAAAGGATCTTCTGTTGGCAGGCGAGTATCTCCTTTTTGGATGCACTATTCCTTCTTCATTGCATCCATCGATCCCTCACAATGACGAATTAACACAGAAATTTGTCGCTATGGAATACTATGGGTTCTACGATTTCTCTTTCTAAATCGAGGAGCATTTCTATGGCAACGACAAGATCTCCTATTGGGAGGCGAGTATCCCTTTTCGGATGCACTATTCCTTCTTTATTGCACCCGTCGATCCCTCACAATGACGAATTAACACAGAAATTGCGTCGCTATGAAATACTATAAGTTCTACGCCTTGTCTTCTAAATCGAGGAACAATCCTATGGCAACAAAAGGACTTCTATTGGGAGGCGAGTATCTCATGTCGGATGCACTATTCCTTCTTTTTGCAACCATCGATCTCTCACAATGACGAATTAACACAGAAATTACGTCGCAATGAAATACTATAGGTTCTATGACTTCCCTTTCCAAATCGAGGAGCATTTCTATGGCAACGACAGGTTCTCCTATTGGGAGGCGAGCATCTCTTCTCGGATGCACTATTCCTTCTTTATTGCACCCGTCGTTCCCTCACTATGACGAATTAACACAGAAATTGCGTCGCTATGAAATACTATAGGATCTATAACTTCTCTTTCTAAATCGAGGAGCATTTCTATGGCAACGACAGGATCTCCTATTGGGAGGCGAGTATCTTTTTTCGGATGCAATATTCCTTCTTTATTGCATCCGTCGATCCCTCACAATGACGAATTAACACAGAAATTGCGTCGCTATGAAATACTATAGGTTCTATGACTTCCCTTTCCAAATCGAGGAGCATTTCTATGGCAACGACAGGATCTCCTATTGGGTGGCGAGTATCTCATGTCGGATGCACTATTCCTTCTTTATTGCATCCGTCGGTCCCTCACAATGACGAATTAACACAGAAATTGCGTCGCTATGAAATACTATAAGTTCTACGCCTTGTCTTCTAAATCGAGGAACAATCCTATGGCAACGAAAGGACTTCTATTGGGAGGCGAGTATCTCATGTCGGATGCACTATTCCTTCTTTATTGCATCCATCGATCTCTCACAATGACGAATTAACACAGAAATTACGTCGCTATGAAATACTATAGGTTCTAAGACTTCCCTTTCCAAATCGAGGAGCATTTCTATGGTAACGACAGGATCTCCTATTGGGAGGCGAGTATCTCTTTTCGGATGCACTATTCCTACTTTATTGCACCCGTCGATCCCTCACAATGACGAATTAACACAGAAATTGCGTCGCTATGAAATACTATAGGATCTATAACTTGTCTTTCTAAATCGAGGAGCATTTCTATGGCAACGACAGGATCTCCTATTGGGAGGCGAGTATCTCTTTTCGGATGCACTATTCCTTCTTTATTGCATCCGTCGATCCCTCACAATGACGAATTAACACAGAAATTGCGTCGCTATGAAATACTATAGGTTTTATGACTTCTTTTTCCAAATCGAGGAGCATTTCTATGGCAACGACAGCATCTCCTATTGGGAGGCGAGTATCTCATGTCGGATGCACTATTCCTTCTTTATTGCATCCGTCGATCCCTCACAATAACGAATTAACACAGAAATTGCGTCGCTATGAAATACTATAGGTTCTATGATTTCTCTTTGTAAATCGAGGAGCATTTCTATGGGAACGACAGGATCTCCTATTGGGAGGCGAGTATTTCTTTTAGGATGCGATATTCCTTCTTTTATTGCATCCGTCGATCCCTCACAAAGACGAATTAACACAGAAATTGCGTCGCTATGAAATACTATAGGTTCTATGACTTCCCTTTCTAAATCGAGGAGCGTTTCTGTGGCAACGACAGGATCTCCTACTGAGAGGCGAGTATCACTTTTCGGGTGCACTATTCCTTCTTTATTGCATCCGTCGATCCCTCACAATGACCAATTAACACTGAAATTGAGTCGCTATGAGATAGTATAAATACTACGCCTTCTCTTTCTAAATCGAGGAACGATCCTATGGCAACGAAAGGATCTTCTATTGGGAGGCGAGTATCTCATGTCGGATGCACTATTCCTTCTTTATTGCATCCGTCGATCCCTCACAATGACGAATTAACACAGAAATTGCGTCGCTATGAAATACTATAGGTTCTATGACGTCTCTTTCTAAATCGAGGTGCGTTTCTATGGCATCGACAGGATCTCCTATTGGGAGGCGAGTATCTTTTTTCGGATGCACTATTCCTTCTTTATTGCATCCGTCGATCCCTCATAATGACGAATTAACACAGAAATTGCGTCGCTATGAAATACTATAAGTTCTACGGCTTCTCTTTCTAAATCCAGGAACGATCCTATGCCAACGAAAGGATCTTCTATTGGGAGGCGAGTATCTCCTTTT
The DNA here is from genome assembly GCF_023864275.1 of Schistocerca cancellata. NCBI lineage: Eukaryota > Metazoa > Arthropoda > Insecta > Orthoptera > Acrididae > Schistocerca > Schistocerca cancellata. The sequence goes on along the minus strand of NC_064628.1, from coordinate 958,526,212 downwards.
GGATGCACTATTCCTTCTTTATTGCATCCATCGATCCCTCACAATGACGAATTAACACAGAAATTGCGTCGCTATGAAATACTATAGGTTCTATGACTTTTCTTTCTAAATCGAGGAGTGTTTCTGTGGCAACGACAGGATCTGCTATTGGAAGGCGAGTATCTCTTTTCGGATGCACTATTCCTTCTTTATTGCGTCGGTCGATCCCTCACAATGTCGAATTAACACAGAAATTGCGTCGCTATGAAATACTATAAGTTCTACGCCTTGTCTTCTAAATCGAGGAACAATCCTATGGCAACGAAAGGACTTCTATTGGGAGGCGAGTATCTCATGTCGGATGCACTATTCCTTCTTTATTGCATCCATCGATCTCTCACAATAACGAATTAACACAGAAATTACGTCGCTATGAAATACTATAGGTTCTATGACTTCCCTTTCCAAATCGAGGAGCATTTCTATGGCAACGACAGGATCTCCTATTGGGAGGCGAGTATATCTTTTCGGATGCACTATTCCTACTTTATTGCACCCGTCGATCCCTCACAATGACGAATTAACACAGAAATTGCGTCGCTATGAAATACTACAGGTTCCATGACTTATCTTTCTAAATCGAGGAGCGTTTCTATGGCAAGGACATTATCTCCTATTGGGAGGCGAGTACCTCTTTTCGGATGCACTATTCCTCCTTTATTGCATCCGTCGATCCCTCACAATGACGAATTAACACAGAAATTGCTTCGCTATAAAATCCTATAAGTTCTACGCCTTCTCTATCTAAATCGAGGAACGATCCTATGGCAACGAAAGGATCTTCTATTGGCAGGCGAGTATCTCTTTTTGGATGCACTATTACTTCTTTATTGCATCCATCGATCCCTCACAATGACGAATTAACACAGAAATTCGCCGCTATGGAATACTATAGGTTCTAAGATTTCTCTTTCTAAATCGAGGAGCATTTCTATGGCAACGACAAGATCTCCTATTGGGAGGCGAGTATCTCTTTTCGGATGCACTATTCCTTCTTTATTGCATCCGTCGATCCCTCACAATGACGAATTAACACAGAAATTGCGTCGCTATGAAATACTATAAGTTCTACGCCTTCTATTTCTAAATCGAATAACGATCCTATGCCAACGAAAGGATCTTCTATTGGGAGGCGAGTATCTCTTTTTGGATGCACTATTCCTTCTTTATTGCATCCATCGATCCCTCACAATGACGAATTAACACAGAAATTGCGTCGCTATGAAATACTATAGGTTCTATGACTTCTCTTTCTAAATCGAGGAGTATTTCTATGGCAACGACTGGATCTCCTATTGGGAGGCGAGTATCTCTCTTCGGATGCACTATTCCTTCTTTATTGCACCCGTCGATCCCTCACAATGACGAATTAACACAGAAATTGCGTCGCTATGAAATACTATAGGTTATATGACTTCTCTTTCTAAATCGAGGAGCGTTTCTATGGCAACGACAGGATCTCCTATTGGAAGGCGAGTATCTCTTTTCGGATGCTCTATTCCTTCTTTATTGCATCCGTCGATCCCACACAATGACGACTTAACACAGAAATTGCGTCGCTATGAAATACTATAAGTTCTACGCCTTCTCTTCTAAATCGAGGAACGATCCTATGGCAACGAAAGGATCTTTTATTGGGAGGCGAGTATCTCATGTCGGATGCACTATTCCTTCTTTATTAGATCCATCGATCTCTCACAATGACGAATTAACACAGAAATTACATCGCTATGAAATACTATAGGTTCTATGACTTCTCTTTCTAAATCGAGGAGCATTTCTATGGCAACGACAGGATCTCCTATTGGGAGGCGAGTATCTCTTTTCGGATGCACTATTCCTTCTTTATTGCATCCGTCGATCCCTCACAATGACGAATTAACAGAGAAATTGCGTCCTATGAAATACTATAGGTTCTATGACTTCTCTTTCCAAATCGAGGAGCATTTCTATGGCAACGACAGGATCTCCTATTGGGAGGCGAGTATCTCATGTCGGATGCACTATTCCATCGTTATTGCATCCGTCGATCCCTCACAATGACGAATTAACACAGAAATTGCGTCGCTATGACATACTATAGGTTCTATGACTTCTCTTTCTAAATCGAGGAGCGTTCTATGGCAACAACAGGATCTCCTATTGGGAGGCGAGTATCTCATGTCGGATGCACTATTCCTTCTTTACTGCATCCGTCGATCCCTCACAATGACGAATTAACGCAGAAATTGCGTCGTTATGAAATCCAATAAGTTCTACGCCTTCTCTTTCTAAATCGAGGAACGATCCTATGGCAACGAAAGGATCTTCTATTGGGAGGCGAGTATCTCTTTTTCGATGTTCTATTCCTTCTTTATTGCATCCATCGATCCCTCACAATGACGAATCAAAACAGAAATTCGTCGCTATGGAATACAATAGGTTCTATGGATTCTCTTTCCAAATCGAGGAGCATTTCTATGGCAACGACAAGATCTCCTGTTGGGAGGCGAGTATCTATTTTCGGATGCACTATTCCTTGTTTATTGCATCCGTCGATCCCTCACAATGACGAATTACCACAGAAATTGCGTCGCTATAAAATACTATAAGTTCTACGCCTTCTCTTTCTAAATCGAGGAACGATCCTATGGCAACGAAAGGATCTTCTATTGGGAGGCGAGTATCTCTTTTTGGATACACTATTCCTTCTATATTGCATCCGACGATCCCTCACAATGACATATTAACACAGAAATTGCGGCGCTATGAAATACTTTAGGTTCTATGACTTCTCTTTCTAAATCGAGGAGCATTTCTATGGCAACGACAGGATCTCCTATTGAGAAGCGAGTATCTCTTTTCGGATGCACTATTCCTTCTTTATTGCATCCGTCGATCCCTCACAATGACGAATTAACTCAGAAATTGCGTCGCTATGAAATACTATAAGTTCTACGCCTTCTCTTTCTAAATCGAGGAGCTTTTCTATGGCAACGACAGGAGCTCCTATTGGGAGGCGAGTATCTCTTATTGGATGCACTATTTCTGCTTAATTGCATCCGTCGATCCGTCACAATTACGAATTAACACAGAAATAGCGTCGCTATGGAATACTATAGGTTCTATGACTTCTCTTTCTAAATCGAGGAGCGTTTCCATGGCAACGACAGGATCTCCTATTGGGAGGCGAGTATCTCTTTTCGGATGCACTATTCCTTCTTTATTGCATCCGTCGATCGCCCACAATGACATATTAACACAGAAATTGCGGCGCTATGAAATACTTTAGGTTCTATGACTTCTCTTTCTAAATCGAGGAGCATTTCTATGGCAACGACAGGATCTCCTATTGAGAAGCGAGTATCTCTTATTGGATGCACTATTTCTTCTTAATTGCATCCGTCGATCCCTCACAATTACGAATTAACACAGAAATTGCGTCGCTATGAAATACTATAAGTTCTACGCCTTCTCTTCTAAATCGAGGAACGGTCCTATGGCAACGAAAGGATCTTCTATTGGGAGGCGAGTATCTCATGTCGGATGCACTATTCCTTCTTTATTGCATCCATCGATCCCTGACAATGACGAATTAACACAGAAATTGCGTCGCTATGAAATACTGTAGGTTCTATGACTTCTCTTTCTAAAACGATGAGCGTTTCTATGGCAACGACAGGATCTCCTATTGGGAGGCGAGTATCTCATTTCGGATGCACTATTCCTTCTTTATTGCATCCGTCGATTCCTCACAATGACGAATTAACACAGAAATTGCGTCGCTATGAAATACTGTAGGTTCTATGACTTCTCTTTCTAAATCGAAGAGCATTTCTGTGGCAACTACAGGATCTCCTATTGGGAGGCGAGTATCTCTTATTGGATGCACTGATCCTTTTTTATTGCATCCGTCGATCCCTCACAATGACGAATTAACACAGAAATTGCGTCGGTATGAAATACTATACGCTCTACGCCTTCTCTTTCTAAATCGAGGAACGATCCTATGGCAACGAAAGGATCTTCTATTGGGAGGCGAGTATCTGTTTTTGGATGCACTATTCCTTCTTTATTGCATTCATCGATCCATCACAATGACATATTAACACAGAAATTGCGTCGCTATGAAATACTATAGGTTCTATGACTTCTCATTCTAAATCGAGGAGCATTTCTATGGCAACGACAGGATCTCCTATAGGGAGGCGAGTATCTCATGTCAGATGCACTATTCCTTCTTTATTGCATCCGTCGATCCCTCACAATGACGAATTAACACAGAAATTGCGTCGCTATGAAATACTATAGGTTCTATGACTTCTCTTTTTAAATCGAGGAGCGTTTCTATGGGAACGATAGGGAGGCGAGTATCTCTTTTCGGATGCACTATTCCTTCTTTATTGCATCAATCGATCCCTCACAATGACATATTAACACAGAAATTGCGTCGCTATGAAATACTATAAGTTCTACGCCTTCTCTTTCTAAATCGAAGAACGATCATATGGCTTCGGAAGGATCTTCTATTGGGAGGCGAGTATCTCTTTTTGAATGCACTATTCCTTCTTTATTGCATCCATCGATCTCTCACAATGACGAATGAACACAGTAATTGCGTCGCTATGATATACTATAGGTTCTATGACTTCTATTCCTCAGTCGAGGACCATTTCTATGGCAACGACAGGATCTCCTATCGGGAGGCGAGTATCTCTTTTAGGATGCACTGTTCCTTCTTTATTGCATCCGTCGATCCCTCACAATGACGAATTAACACAGAAATTGCGTCGCTATGAAATACTATAGGTTCTATGACTTCTCTTTCTAAATCGAGGAGCATTTCTATGGCAACGACAGGATCTCCTATAGGGAGGCGAGTATCTCATGTCAGGTGCACTATTCCTTCTTTATTGCATCCGTCGATCCCTCACAATGACGAATTAACACAGAAATTGCGTCGCTATGAAATACTATAGGTTCTATGACTTCTCTTTTTAAATCGAGGAGCGTTTCTATGGGAACGTTAGGGAGTCGAGTATCTCTTTTCGGATGCACAATTTCTTCTTTATTGCATCCGTCAATCCCTCACAATTACGAATTAACACAGAAATTGCGTCGCCATGGAATACTATAGGTTCTATGACTTCTCTTTCTAAATCGAGGCGCGTTTCTATGGCAACGACAGGATCTCCTATTGGGAGGGGAGTATGTCTTTTCGGATGCACACAATGACGAATTAACACAGAAATTGCGTCGCTATGAAATACTATAAGTTCTACGCCTTCTCTTTCAAATCGAGGAGCTTTTCTATGGCAACGACAGGAGCTCCTATTGGGAGGCGAGTATCTCTTATTGGATGCACTATTTCTTCTTTATTGCATCCGTCGATCCCTCACAATGACGAATTAACACAGAAATTGCGTCGCTATGAAATACCATAAGTACTACGCCTTCTCTTTCTAAATCGAGGACCGATCCTATGGCAACGACAGGATATCCTATAGATAGGGGAGTATCTCTTATTGGATGCACTATTCCTTCTTTATTGCATCCGTCGATCCCTCACAATGACGAATTAACACAGAAATTGCGTCGCTATGAAATACTATAGGTTCTATGACTTCTCTTTCTAAATCGAGGAGCATTTCTATGGCAACGGTAGGATCTCCTATAGGGAGGCGAATATCTCATGTCAGGTGCACTATTCCTCCTTTATTGCATCCGTCGATCCCTCACAATGACGAATTAACACAGAAATGGCGTCGCTATGAAATACTATAGGTTCTATGACTTCTCTTTCTAAATCGAGGAGTATTTCTATGGCAACTACAGGATCTCCTATTGCGAGACGAGTATCTCTTATTGGATGCACTATTCCTTTTTTATTGCATCCGTCAATCCCTCACAATGACGAATTAACACAGAAATTGCGTCGCTATGAAATACTATAAGTTCTACGCCTTCTCTTTCTAAATCGAGGAACGATCCTATGGAACCGAAAGGATCTTCTATTGGGAGGCGAGTATCTCTTTTTGGATACACTATTCCTTCTTTATTGCATCCGTCGATCCCTCACAATGACGAATTAACACAGAAATTGCGTCGCTATGAAATACTATAGGTTTTATGACTTCTTTTTCCAAATCGAGGAGCATTTCTATGGCAACGACAGCATCTCCTATTGGGAGGCGAGTATCTCATGTCGGATGCACTATTCCTTCTTTATTGCATCCGTCGATCCCTCACAATGACGAATTAACACAGAAATTGCGTCGCTATGAAATACTATAGGTTCTATGATTTCTCTTTGTAAATCGAGGAGCATTTCTATGGGAACGACAGGATCTCCTATTGGGAGGCGAGTATTTCTTTTAGGATGCGATATTCCTTCTTTTATTGCATCCGTCGATCCCTCACAAAGACGAATTAACACAGAAATTGCGTCGCTATGAAATACTATAGGTTCTATGACTTCCCTTTCTAAATCGAGGTGCGTTTCTATGGCAACGACAGGATCTCCTACTGAGAGGCGAGTATCACTTTTCGGGTGCACTATTCCTTCTTTATTGCATCCGTCGATCCCTCACAATGACGAATTAACACTGAAATTGAGTCGCTATGAGATAGTATAAATACTACGCCTTCTCTTTCTAAATCGAGGAACGATCCTATGGCAACGAAAGGATCTTCTATTGGGAGGCGAGTATCTCATGTCGGATGCACTATTCCTTCTTTATTGCATCCGTCGATCCCTCACAATGACGAATTAACACAGAAATTGCGTCGCTATGAAATACTATAGGTTCTATGACGTCTCTTTCTAAATCGAGGTGCGTTTCTATGGCATCGACAGGATCTCCTATTGGGAGGCGAGTATCTTTTTTCGGATGCACTATTCCTTCTTTATTGCATCCGTCGATCCCTCATAATGACGAATTAACACAGAAATTGCGTCGCTATGAAATACTATAAGTTCTACGGCTTCTCTTTCTAAATCCAGGAATGATCCTATGCCAACGAAAGGATCTTCTATTGGGAGGCGAGTATCTCCTTTTGGATGCACTATTCCTTCTTTATTGCATCCATCGATCCCTCACAATGACGAATTAACACAGAAATTGCGTCGCTATGAAATACTATAGGTTCTATGACTTTTCTTTCTAAATCGAGGAGTGTTTCTGTGGCAACTACAGGATCTGCTATTGGAAGGCGAGTATCTCTTTTCGGATGCACTATTCCTTCTTTATTGCGTCGGTCGATCCCTCACAATGACGAATTAACACAGAAATTGCGTCGCTATGAAATACTATAAGTTCTACGCCTTGTCTTCTAAATCGAGGAACAATCCTATGGCAACGAAAGGACTTCTATTGGGAGGCGAGTATCTCATGTCGGATGCACTATTCCTTCTTTATTGCATCCATCGATCTCTCACAATAACGAATTAACACAGAAATTGCGTCGCTATGAAATACTATAGGTTCTATGACTTCTCTTTCTAAATCGAGGAGCATTTCTATGGCAACGATAGGATCTCCTATTGGGAGGCGAATATCTCATGTCAGGTGCACTATTCCTCCTTTATTGCATCCGTCGATCCCTCACAATGACGAATTAACACAGAAATGGCGTCGCTATGAAATACTATAGGTTCTATGACTTCTCTTTTTAAATCGAGGAGCGTCCCTATGGGAACGATAGGGAGGCGAGATTCTCTTTTCGGATGCACTATTCCTTCTTTATTGCATCCATCGATCTCTCACAATGACGAATTAACACATAAATTACGTCGCTATGAAATACTATAGGTTCTATGACTTCCCTTTCCAAATCGAGGAGCATTTCTATGGCTACGAAAGGATCTTTTATTGGGAGGCGAGTATCTCTTTTCGGATGCACTATTCCTACTTTATTGCACCCGTCGATCCCTCACAATGACGAATTAACAAAGAAATTGCGTCGCTATGATATACTATAGGTTCTATAACTTCTCTTTCTAAATCGAGGAGCATTTTTATGGCAACGACAGGATCTCCTATTGGGAGGCGAGTATCTCTTTTCGGATGCACTATTCCTTCTTTATTGCATCCGTCGATCCCTCACAATGACGAATTAACACAGAAATTGCGTCGCTATGAAATACTATAGGTTCTAAGACTTCCCTTTCCAAATCGAGGAGCATTTCTATGGCAACGACAGGATCTCCTATTGGGAGGCGAGTATCTCATGTCGGATGCACTATTCCTTCTTTATTGCATCCGTCGATCCCTCACAATGACAAATTAACACAGAAATTGCGTCGCTATGAAATACTATAGGTTCTATGACTTCTCTTTCTAAATCGAGGAGCGTTTCTATGGCAACAACAGGATCTCCTATTGGGAGGCGAGTATCTCGTGTCGGATGCACTATTCCTTCTTTATTGCATCCGTCGATACCTCACAATGACGAATTAACACAGAAATTGCGTCGCTATGAAATCCTATAAGTTCTACGCCTTCTCTTTGTAAATCGAGGAACGATCCTATGGCAACGAAAGGATCTTCTGTTGGCAGGCGAGTATCTCTTTTTTGGATGCACTATTCCTTCTTTATTGCATCCATCGATCCCTCACAATGACGAATTAACACAGAAATTTGTCGCTATGGAATACTATAGGTTCTACGATTTCTCTTTCTAAATCGAGGAGCATTTCTATGGCAACGACAAGATCTCCTATTGGGAGGCGAGTATCCCTTTTCGGATGCACTATTCCTTCTTTATTGCACCCGTCGATCCCTTACAATGACGAATTAACACAGAAATTTCGTCGCTATGAAATACTATAAGTTCTACGCCTTGTCTTCTAAATCGAGGAACAATCCTATGGCAACGAAAGGACTTCTATTGGGAGGCGAGTATCTCATGTCGGATGCACTATTCCTTCTTTATTGCATCCATCGATCTCTCACAATGACGAATTAACACAGAAATTACGTCGCTATGAAATACTATAGGTTCTAAGACTTCCCTTTCCAAATCGAGGAGCATTTCTATGGTAACGACAGGATCTCCTATTGGGAGGCGAGTATCTCTTTTCGGATGCACTATTCCTACTTTATTGCACCCGTCGATCCCTCACAATGACGAATTAACACAGAAATTGCGTCGCTATGAAATACTATGGGATCTATAACTTGTCTTTCTAAATCGAGGAGCATTTCTATGGCAACGACAGGATCTCCTATTGGGAGGCGAGTATCTCTTTTCGGATGCACTATTCCTTCTTTATTGCATCCGTCGATCCCTCACAATGACGAATTAACACAGAAATTGCGTCGCTATGAAATACTATAGGTTTTATGACTTCTTTTTCCAAATCGAGGAGCATTTCTATGGCAACGACAGCATCTCCTATTGGGAGGCGAGTATCTCATGTCGGATGCACTATTCCTTCTTTATTGCATCCGTCGATCCCTCACAATGACGAATTAACACAGAAATTGCGTCGCTATGAAATACTATAGGTTCTATGATTTCTCTTTGTAAATCGAGGAGCATTTCTATGGGAACGACAGGATCTCCTATTGGGAGGCGAGTATTTCTTTTAGGATGCGATATTCCTTCTTTTATTGCATCCGTCGATCCCTCACAAAGACGAATTAACACAGAAATTGCGTCGCTATGAAATACTATAGGTTCTATGACTTCCCTTTCTAAATCGAGGAGCGTTTCTATGGCAACGACAGGATCTCCTACTGAGAGGCGAGTATCACTTTTCGGGTGCACTATTCCTTCTTTATTGCATCCGTCGATCCCTCACAATGACGAATTAACACTGAAATTGAGTCGCTATGAGATAGTATAAATACTACGCCTTCTCTTTCTAAATCGAGGAACGATCCTATGGCAACGAAAGGATCTTCTATTGGGAGGCGAGTATCTCATGTCGGATGCACTATTCCTTCTTTATTGCATCCGTCGATCCCTCACAATGACGAATTAACACAGAAATTGCGTCGCTATGAAATACTATAGGTTCTATGACGTCTCTTTCTAAATCGAGGTGCGTTTCTATGGCATCGACAGGATCTCCTATTGGGAGGCGAGTATCTTTTTTCGGATGCACTATTCCTTCTTTATTGCATCCGTCGATCCCTCATAATGACGAATTAACACAGAAATTGCGTCGCTATGAAATACTATAAGTTCTACGGCTTCTCTTTCTAAATCCAGGAATGATCCTATGCCAACGAAAGGATCTTCTATTGGGAGGCGAGTATCTCCTTTTGGATGCACTATTCCTTCTTTATTGCATCCATCGATCCCTCACAATGACGAATTAACACAGAAATTGCGTCGCTATGAAATACTATAGGTTCTATGACTTTTCTTTCTAAATCGAGGAGTGTTTCTGTGGCAACGACAGGATCTGCTATTGGAAGGCGAGTATCTCTTTTCGGATGCACTATTCCTTCTTTATTGCGTCGGTCGATCCCTCACAATGACGAATTAACACAGAAATTGCGTCGCTATGAAATACTATAAGTTCTACGCCTTGTCTTCTAAATCGAGGAACAATCCTATGGCAACGAAAGGACTTCTATTGGGAGGCGAGTATCTCATGTCGGATGCACTATTCCTTCTTTATTGCATCCATCGATCTCTCACAATAACGAATTAACACAGAAATTGCGTCGCTATGAAATACTATAGGTTCTATGACTTCTCTTTCTAAATCGAGGAGCATTTCTATGGCAACGATAGGATCTCCTATTGGGAGGCGAATATCTCATGTCAGGTGCACTATTCCTCCTTTATTGCATCCGTCGATCCCTCACAATGACGAATCAACACAGAAATGGCGTCGCTATGAAATACTATAGGTTCTATGACTTCTCTTTTTAAATCGAGGAGCGTTCCTATGGGAACGATAGGGAGGCGAGATTCTCTTTTCGGATGCACTATTCCTTCTTTATTGCATCCATCGATCTCTCACAATGACGAATTAACACAGAAATTACGTCGCTATGAAATACTATAGGTTCTATGACTTCCCTTTCCAAATCGAGGAGCATTTCTATGGCTACGAAAGGATCTTTTATTGGGAGGCGAGTATCTCTTTTCGAATGCACTATTCCTACTTTATTGCACCCGTCGATCCCTCACAATGACGAATTAACAAAGAAATTGCGTCGCTATGATATACTATAGGTTCTATACCTTCTCTTTCTAAATCGAGGAGCATTTTTATGGCAACGACAGGATCTCCTATTGGGAGGCGAGTATCTCTTTTCGGATGCACTATTCCTTCTTTATTGCATCCGTCGATCCCTCACAATGACGAATTAACACAGAAATTGCGTCGCTATGAAATACTATAGGTTCTAAGACTTCCCTTTCCAAATCGAGGAGCATTTCTATGGCAACGACAGGATCTCCTATTGGGAGGCGAGTATCTCATGTCGGATGCACTATTCCTTCTTTATTGCATCCGTCGATCCCTCACAATGACAAATTAACACAGAAATTGCGTCGCTATGAAATACTATAGGTTCTATGACTTCTCTTTCTAAATCGAGGAGCGTTTCTATGGCAACAACAGGATCTCCTATTGGGAGGCGAGTATCTCGTGTCGGATGCACTATTCCTTCTTTATTGCATCCGTCGATACCTCACAATGACGAATTAACACAGAAATTGCGTCGCTATGAAATCCTATAAGTTCTACGCCTTCTCTTTGTAAATCGAGGAACGATCCTATGGCAACGAAAGGATCTTCTGTTGGCAGGCGAGTATCTCTTTTTTGGATGCACTATTCCTTCTTTATTGCATCCATCGATCCCTCACAATGACGAATTAACACAGAAATTTGTCGCTATGGAATACTATAGGTTCTACGATTTCTCTTTCTAAATCGAGGAGCATTTCTATGGCAACGACAAGATCTCCTATTGGGAGGCGAGTATCCCTTTTCGGATGCACTATTCCTTCTTTATTGCACCCGTCGATCCCTTACAATGACGAATTAACACAGAAATTTCGTCGCTATGAAATACTATAAGTTCTACGCCTTGTCTTCTAAATCGAGGAACAATCCTATGGCAACAAAAGGACTTCTATTGGGAGGCGAGTATCTCATGTCGGATGCACTATTCCTTCTTTATTGCAACCATCGATCTCTCACAATGACGAATTAACACAGAAATTACGTCGCAATGAAATACTATAGGTTCTATGACTTCCCTTTCCAAATCGAGGAGCATTTCTATGGCAACGACAGGTTCTCCTATTGGGAGGCGAGCATCTCTTTTCGGATGCACTATTCCTTCTTTATTGCACCCGTCGTTCCCTCACAATGACGAATTAACACAGAAATTGCGTCGCTATGAAATACTATAGGATCTATAACTTCTCTTTCTAAATCGAGGAGCATTTCTATGGCAACGACAGGATCTCCTATTGGGAGGCGAGTATCTTTTTTCGGATGCAATATTCCTTCTTTATTGCATCCGTCGATCCCTCACAATGACGAATTAACACAGAAATTGCGTCGCTATGAAATACTATAGGTTCTATGACTTCCCTTTCCAAATCGAGGAGCATTTCTATGGCAACGACAGGATCTCCTATTGGGAGGCGAGTATCTCATGTCGGATGCACTATTCCTTCTTTATTGCATCCGTCGGTCCCTCACAATGACGAATTAACACAGAAATTGCGTCGCTATGAAATACTATAAGTTCTACGCCTTGTCTTCTAAATCGAGGAACAATCCTATGGCAACGAAAGGACTTCTATTGGGAGGCGAGTATCTCATGTCGGATGCACTATTCCTTCTTTATTGCATCCATCGATCTCTCACAATGACGAATTAACACAGAAATTACGTCGCTATGAAATACTATAGGTTCTAAGACTTCCCTTTCCAAATCGAGGAGCATTTCTATGGTAACGACAGGATCTCCTATTGGGAGGCGAGTATCTCTTTTCGGATGCACTATTCCTACTTTATTGCACCCGTCGATCCCTCACAATGACGAATTAACACAGAAATTGCGTCGCTATGAAATACTATGGGATCTATAACTTGTCTTTCTAAATCGAGGAGCATTTCTATGGCAACGACAGGATCTCCTATTGGGAGGCGAGTATCTCTTTTCGGATGCACTATTCCTTCTTTATTGCATCCGTCGATCCCTCACAATGACGAATTAACACAGAAATTGCGTCGCTATGAAATACTATAAGTTTTATGACTTCTTTTTCCAAATCGAGGAGCATTTCTATGGCAACGACAGCATCTCCTATTGGGAGGCGAGTATCTCATGTCGGATGCACTATTCCTTCTTTATTGCATCCGTCGATCCCTCACAATGACGAATTAACACAGAAATTGCGTCGCTATGAAATACTATAGGTTCTATGATTTCTCTTTGTAAATCGAGGAGCATTTCTATGGGAACGACAGGATCTCCTATTGGGAGGCGAGTATTTCTTTTAGGATGCGATATTCCTTCTTTTATTGCATCCGTCGATCCCTCACAAAGACGAATTAACACAGAAATTGCGTCGCTATGAAATACTATAGGTTCTATGACTTCCCTTTCTAAATCGAGGAGCGTTTCTATGGCAACGACAGGATCTCCTACTGAGAGGCGAGTATCACTTTTCGGGTGCACTATTCCTTCTTTATTGCATCCGTCGATCCCTCACAATGACGAATTAACACTGAAATTGAGTCGCTATGAGATAGTATAAATACTACGCCTTCTCTTTCTAAATCGAGGAACGATCCTATGGCAACGAAAGGATCTTCTATTGGGAGGCGAGTATCTCATGTCGGATGCACTATTCCTTCTTTATTGCATCCGTCGATCCCTCACAATGACGAATTAACACAGAAATTGCGTCGCTATGAAATACTATAGGTTCTATGACGTCTCTTTCTAAATCGAGGTGCGTTTCTATGGCATCGACAGGATCTCCTATTGGGAGGCGAGTATCTTTTTTCGTATGCACTATTCCTTCTGTATTGCATCCGTCGATCCCTCATAATGACGAATTAACACAGAAATTGCGTCGCTATGAAATACTATAAGTTCTACGGCTTCTCTTTCTAAATCCAGGAACGATCCTATGCCAACGAAAGGATCTTCTATTGGGAGGCGAGTATCTCCTTTTGGATGCACTATTCCTTCTTTATTGCATCCATCGATCCCTCACAATGACGAATTAACACAGAAATTGCGTCGCTATGAAATACTATAGGTTCTATGACTTTTCTTTCTAAATCGAGGAGTGTTTCTGTGGCAACGACAGGATCTGCTATTGGAAGGCGAGTATCTCTTTTCGGATGCACTATTCCTTCTTTATTGCGTCGGTCGATCCCTCACAATGACGAATTAACACAGAAATTGCGTCGCTATGAAATACTATAAGTTCTACGCCTTGTCTTCTAAATCGAGGAACAATCCTATGGCAACGAAAGGACTTCTATTGGGAGGCGAGTATCTCATGTCGGATGCACTATTCCTTCTTTATTGCATCCATCGATCTCTCACAATAACGAATTAACACAGAAATTACGTCGCTATGAAATACTATAGGTTCTATGACTTCCCTTTCCAAATCGAGGAGCATTTCTATGGCAACGACAGGATCTCCTACTGAGAGGCGAGTATATCTTTTCGGATGCACTATTCCTACTTTATTGCACCCGTCGATCCCTCACAATGACGAATATACACAGAAATTGCGTCGCTATGAAATACTACAGGTTCCATGACTTATCTTTCTAAATCGAGGAGCGTTTCTATGGCAAGGACATTATCTCCTATTGGGAGGCGAGTACCTCTTTTCGGATGCACTATTCCTTCTTTATTGCATCCGTCGATCCCTCACAATGACGAATTAACACAGAAATTGCTTCGCTATAAAATCCTATAAGTTCTACGCCTTCTCTATCTAAATCGAGGAACGATCCTATGGCAACGAAAGGATCTTCTATTGGCAGGCGAGTATCTCTTTTTGGATGCACTATTACTTCTTTATTGCATCCATCGATCCCTCACAATGACGAATTAACACAGAAATTCGTCGCTATGGAATACTATAGGTTCTAAGATTTCTCTTTCTAAATCGAGGAGCATTTCTATGGCAACGACAAGATCTCCTATTGGGAGGCCAGTATCTCTTTTCGGATGCACTATTCCTTCTTTATTGCATCCGTCGATCCCTCACAATGACGAATTAACACAGAAATTGCGTCGCTATGAAATACTATAAGTTCTACGCCTTCTATTTCTAAATCGAATAACGATCCTATGCCAACGAAAGGATCTTCTATTGGGAGGCGAGTATCTCTTTTTGGATGCACTATTCCTTCTTTATTGCATCCATCGATCCCTCACAATGACGAATTAACACAGAAATTTGTCGCTATGAAATACTATAGGTTCTAAGACTTCCCTTTCCAAATCGAGGAGCATTTCTATGGCAACGACAGGATCTCCTATTGGGAGGCGAGTATTTCATGTCGGATGCACTATTCCTTCTTTATTGCATCCGTCGATCCCTCACAATGACAAATTAACACAGAAATTGCGTCGCTATGAAATACTATAGGTTCTATGACTTCTCTTTCTAAATCGAGGAGCGTTTCTATGGCAACAACAGGATCTCCTATTGGGAGGCGAGTATCTCGTGTCGGATGCACTATTCCTTCTTTATTGCATCCGTCGATACCTCACAATGACGAATTAACACAGAAATTGCGTCGCTATGAAATCCTATAAATTCTACGCCTTCTCTTTGTAAATCGAGGAACGATCCTATGGCAACGAAAGGATCTTCTGTTGGCAGGCGAGTATCTCTTTTTTGGATGCACTATTCCTTCTTTATTGCATCCATCGATCCCTCACAATGACGAATTAACACAGAAATTTGTCGCTATGGAATACTATAGGTTCTACGATTTCTCTTTCTAAATCGAGGAGCATTTCTATGGCAACGACAAGATCTCCTATTGGGAGGCGAGTATCCCTTTTCGGATGCACTATTCCTTCTTTATTGCACCCGTCGATCCCTTACAATGACGAATTAACACAGAAATTGCGTCGCTATGAAATACTATAAGTTCTACGCCTTGTCTTCTAAATCGAGGAACAATCCTATGGCAACAAAAGGACTTCTATTGGGAGGCGAGTATCTCATGTCGGATGCACTATTCCTTCTTTATTGCAACCATCGATCTCTCACAATGACGAATTAACACAGAAATTACGTCGCAATGAAATACTATAGGTTCTATGACTTCCCTTTCCAAATCGAGGAGCATTTCTATGGCAACGACAGGTTCTCCTATTGGGAGGCGAGCATCTCTTTTCGGATGCACTATTCCTTCTTTATTGCACCCGTCGTTCCCTCACAATGACGAATTAACACAGAAATTGCGTCGCTATGAAATACTATAGGATCTATAACTTCTCTTTCTAAATCGAGGAGCATTTCTATGGCAACGACAGGATCTCCTATTGGGAGGCGAGTATCTTTTTTCGGATGCAATATTCCTTCTTTATTGCATCCGTCGATCCCTCACAATGACGAATTAACACAGAAATTGCGTCGCTATGAAATACTATAGGTTCTATGACTTCCCTTTCCAAATCGAGGAGCATTTCTATGGCAACGACAGGATCTCCTATTGGGAGGCGAGTATCTCATGTCGGATGCACTATTCCTTCTTTATTGCATCCGTCGGTCCCTCACAATGACGAATTAACACAGAAATTGCGTCGCTATGAAATACTATAAGTTCTACGCCTTGTCTTCTAAATCGAGGAACAATCCTATGGCAACGAAAGGACTTCTATTGGGAGGCGAGTATCTCATGTCGGATGCACTATTCCTTCTTTATTGCATCCATCGATCTCTCACAATGACGAATTAACACAGAAATTACGTCGCTATGAAATACTATAGGTTCTAAGACTTCCCTTTCCAAATCGAGGAGCATTTCTATGGTAACGACAGGATCTCCTATTGGGAGGCGAGTATCTCTTTTCGGATGCACTATTCCTACTTTATTGCACCCGTCGATCCCTCACAATGACGAATTAACACAGAAATTGCGTCGCTATGAAATACTATAGGATCTATAACTTGTCTTTCTAAATCGAGGAGCATTTCTATGGCAACGACAGGATCTCCTATTGGGAGGCGAGTATCTCTTTTCGGATGCACTATTCCTTCTTTATTGCATCCGTCGATCCCTCACAATGACGAATTAACACAGAAATTGCGTCGCTATGAAATACTATAGGTTTTATGACTTCTTTTTCCAAATCGAGGAGCATTTCTATGGCAACGACAGCATCTCCTATTGGGAGGCGAGTATCTCATGTCGGATGCACTATTCCTTCTTTATTGCATCCGTCGATCCCTCACAATGACGAATTAACACAGAAATTGCGTCGCTATGAAATACTATAGGTTCTATGATTTCTCTTTGTAAATCGAGGAGCATTTCTATGGGAACGACAGGATCTCCTATTGGGAGGCGAGTATTTCTTTTAGGATGCGATATTCCTTCTTTTATTGCATCCGTCGATCCCTCACAAAGACGAATTAACACAGAAATTGCGTCGCTATGAAATACTATAGGTTCTATGACTTCCCTTTCTAAATCGAGGAGCGTTTCTATGGCAACGACAGGATCTCCTACTGAGAGGCGAGTATCACTTTTCGGGTGCACTATTCCTTCTTTATTGCATCCGTCGATCCCTCACAATGACGAATTAACACTGAAATTGAGTCGCTATGAGATAGTATAAATACTACGCCTTCTCTTTCTAAATCGAGGAACGATCCTATGGCAACGAAAGGATCTTCTATTGGGAGGCGAGTATCTCATGTCGGATGCACTATTCCTTCTTTATTGCATCCGTCGATCCCTCACAATGACGAATTAACACAGAAATTGCGTCGCTATGAAATACTATAGGTTCTATGACGTCTCTTTCTAAATCGAGGTGCGTTTCTATGGCATCGACAGGATCTCCTATTGGGAGGCGAGTATCTTTTTTCGGATGCACTATTCCTTCTTTATTGCATCCGTCGATCCCTCATAATGACGAATTAACACAGAAATTGCGTCGCTATGAAATACTATAAGTTCTACGGCTTCTCTTTCTAAATCCAGGAACGATCCTATGCCAACGAAAGGATCTTCTATTGGGAGGCGAGTATCTCCTTTTGGATGCACTATTCCTTCTTTATTGCATCCGTCGATCCCTCACAATGACGAATTAACACAGAAATTGCTTCGCTATAAAATCCTATAAGTTCTACGCCTTCTCTATCTAAATCGAGGAACGATCCTATGGCAACGAAAGGATCTTCTATTGGCAGGCGAGTATCTCTTTTTGGATGCACTATTACTTCTTTATTGCATCCATCGATCCCTCACAATGACGAATTAACACAGAAATTCGTCGCTATGGAATACTATAGGTTCTAAGATTTCTCTTTCTAAATCGAGGAGCATTTCTATGGCAACGACAAGATCTCCTATTGGGAGGCCAGTATCTCTTTTCGGATGCACTATTCCTTCTTTATTGCATCCGTCGATCCCTCACAATGACGAATTAACACAGAAATTGCGTCGCTATGAAATACTATAAGTTCTACGCCTTCTATTTCTAAATCGAATAACGATCCTATGCCAACGAAAGGATCTTCTATTGGGAGGCGAGTATCTCTTTTTGGATGCACTATTCCTTCTTTATTGCATCCATCGATCCCTCACAATGACGAATTAACACAGAAATTGCGTCGCTATGAAATACTATAGGTTCTATGACTTCTCTTCCTAAATCGAGGAGTATTTCTATGGCAACGACTGGATCTCCTATTGGGAGGCGAGTATCTCTCTTCGGATGCACTATTCCTTCTTTATTGCACCCGTCGATCCCTCACAATGACGAATTAACACAGAAATTGCGTCGCTATGAAATACTATAGGTTATATGACTTCTCTTTCTAAATCGAGGAGCGTTTCTATGGCAACGACAGGATCTCCTATTGGAAGGCGAGTATCTCTTTTCGGATGCTCTATTCCTTCTTTATTGCATCCGTCGATCCCTCACAATGACGACTTAACACAGAAATTGCGTCGCTATGAAATACTATAAGTTCTACGCCTTCTCTTCTAAATCGAGGAACGATCCTATGGCAACGAAAGGATCTTTTATTGGGAGGCGAGTATCTCATGTCGGATGCACTATTCCTTCTTTATTAGATCCATCGATCTCTCACAATGACGAATTAACACAGAAATTACATCGCTATGAAATACTATAGGTTCTATGACTTCTCTTTCTAAATCGAGGAGCATTTCTATGGCAACGACAGGATCTCCTATTGGGAGGCGAGTATCTCTTTTCGGATGCACTATTCCTTCTTTATTGCATCCGTCGATCCCTCACAATGACGAATTAACAGAGAAATTGCGTCCTATGAAATACTATAGGTTCTATGACTTCTCTTTCCAAATCGAGGAGCATTTCTATGGCAACGACAGGATCTCCTATTGGGAGGCGAGTATCTCATGTCGGATGCACTATTCCATCTTTATTGCATCCGTCGATCCCTCACAATGACGAATTAACACAGAAATTGCGTCGCTATGACATACTATAGGTTCTATGACTTCTCTTTCTAAATCGAGGAGCGTTCTATGGCAACAACAGGATCTCCTATTGGGAGGCGAGTATCTCATGTCGGATGCACTATTCCTTCTTTACTGCATCCGTCGATCCCTCACAATGACGAATTAACGCAGAAACTGCGTCGTTATGAAATCCAATAAGTTCTACGCCTTCTCTTACTAAATCGAGGAACGATCCTATGGCAACGAAAGGATCTTCTATTGGGAGGCGAGTATCTCTTTTTCGATGCTCTATTCCTTCTTTATTGCATCCATCGATCCCTCACAATGACGAATCAAAACAGAAATTCGTCGCTATGGAATACAATAGGTTCTATGACTTCTCTTTCCAAATCGAGGAGCATTTCTATGGCAACGACAAGATCTCCTGTTGGGAGGCGAGTATCTCTTTTCGGATGCACTATTCCTTCTTTATTGCATCCGTCGATCCCTCACAATGACGAATTACCACAGAAATTGCGTCGCTATAAAATACTATAAGTTCTACGCCTTCTCTTTCTAAATCGAGGAACGATCCTATGGCAACGAAAGGATCTTCTATTGGGAGGCGAGTATCTCTTTTTGGATACACTATTCCTTCTATATTGCATCCGACGATCCCTCACAATGACATATTAACACAGAAATTGCGGCGCTATGAAATACTTTAGGTTCTATGACTTCTCTTTCTAAATCGAGGAGCATTTCTATGGCAACGACAGGATCTCCTATTGAGAAGCGAGTATCTCTTTTCGGATGCACTATTCCTTCTTTATTGCATCCGTCCATCCCTCACAATGACGAATTAACTCAGAAATTGCGTCGCTATGAAATACTATAAGTTCTACGCCTTCTCTTTCTAAATCGAGGAGCTTTTCTATGGCAACGACAGGAGCTCCTATTGGGAGGCGAGTATCTCTTATTGGATGCACTATTTCTGCTTAATTGCATCCGTCGATCCCTCACAATTACGAATTAACACAGAAATAGCGTCGCTATGGAATACTATAGGTTCTATGACTTCTCTTTCTAAATCGAGGAGCGTTTCCATGGCAACGACAGGATCTCCTATTGGGAGGCGAGTATCTCTTTTCGGATGCACTATTCCTTCTTTATTGCATCCGTCGATCGCTCACAATGACACATTAACACAGAAATTGCGGCGCTATGAAATACTTTAGGTTCTATGACTTCTCTTTCTAAATCGAGGAGCATTTCTATGGCAACGACAGGATCTCCTATTGAGAAGCGAGTATCTCTTATTGGATGCACTATTTCTTTTTAATTGCATCCGTCGATCCCTCACAATTACGAATTAACACAGAAATTGCGTCGCTATGAAATACTATAAGTTCTACGCCTTCTCTTCTAAATCGAGGAACGGTCCTATGGCAACGAAAGGATCTTCTATTGGGAGGCGAGTATCTCATGTCGGATGCACTATTCCTTCTTTATTCCATCCATCGATCCCTGACAATGACGAATTAACACAGAAATTGCGTCGCTATGAAATACTGTAGGTTCTATGACTTCTCTTTCTAAAACGATGAGCGTTTCTATGGCAACGACAGGATCTCCTATTGGGAGGCGAGTATCTCATTTCGGATGCACTATTCCTTCTTTATTGCATCCGTCGATTCCTCACAATGACGAATTAACACAGAAATTGCGTCGCTATGAAATACTGTCGGTTCTATGACTTCTCTTTCTAAATCGAAGAGCATTTCTGTGGCAAGTACAGGATCTCCTATTGGGAGGCGAGTATCTCTTATTGGATGCACTGATCCTTTTTTATTGCATCCGTCGATCCCTCACAATGACGAATTAACACAGAAATTGCGTCGGTATGAAATACTATAAGTTCTACGCCTTCTCTTTCTAAATCGAGGAACGATCCTATGGCAACGAAAGGATCTTCTATTGGGAGGCGAGTATCTGTTTTTGGATGCACTATTCCTTCTTTATTGCATTCATCGATCCATCACAATGACATATTAACACAGAAATTGCGTCGCTATGAAATACTATAGGTTCTATGACTTCTCATTCTAAATCGAGGAGCATTTCTATGGCAACGACAGGATCTCCTATAGGGAGGCGAGTATCTCATGTCAGATGCACTATTCCTTCTTTATTGCATCCGTCGATCCCTCACAATGACGAATTAACACAGAAATTGCGTCGCTATGAAATACTATAGGTTCTATGACTTCTCTTTTTAAATCGAGGAGCGTTTCTATGGGAACGATAGGGAGGCGAGTATCTCTTTTCGGATGCACTATTCCTTCTTTATTGCATCAATCGATCCCTCACAATGACATATTAACACAGAAATTGCGTCGCTATGAAATACTATAAGTTCTACGCCTTCTCTTTCTAAATCGAAGAACGATCATATGGCTTCGGAAGGATCTTCTATTGGGAGGCGAGTATCTCTTTTTGAATGCACTATTCCTTCTTTATTGCATCCATCGATCTCTCACAATGACGAATGAACACAGTAATTGCGTCGCTATGATATAGTATAGGTTCTATGACTTCTATTCCTCAGTCGAGGACCATTTCTATGGCAACGACAGGATCTCCTATCGGGAGGCGAGTATCTCTTTTAGGATGCACTGTTCCTTCTTTATTGCACCCGTCGATCCCTCACAATGACGAATTAACACAGAAATTGCGTCGCTATGAAATACTATAGGTTCTATGACTTCTCTTTCTAAATCGAGGAGCATTTCTATGGCAACGACAGGATGTCCTATAGGGAGGCGAGTATCTCATGTCAGGTGCACTATTCCTTCTTTATTGCATCCGTCGATCCCTCACAATGACGAATTAACACAGAAATTGCGTCGCTATGAAATACTATAGGTTCTATGACTTCTCTTTTTAAATCGAGGAGCGTTTCTATGGGAACGTTAGGGAGTCGAGTATCTCTTTTCGGATGCACAATTTCTTCTTTATTGCATCCGTCAATCCCTCACAATTACGAATTAACACAGAAATTGCGTCGCCATGGAATACTATAGGTTCTATGACTTCTCTTTCTAAATCGAGGCGCGTTTCTATGGCAACGACAGGATCTCCTATTGGGAGGGGAGTATGTCTTTTCGGATGCACACAATGACGAATTAACACAGAAATTGCGTCGCTATGAAATACTATAAGTTCTACGCCTTCTCTTTCAAATCGAGGAGCTTTTCTATGGCAACGACAGGAGCTCCTATTGGGAGGCGAGTATCTCTTATTGGATGCACTATTTCTTCTTTATTGCATCCGTCGATCCCTCACAATGACGAATTAACACAGAAATTGCGTCGCTATGAAATACCATAAGTTCTACGCCTTCTCTTTCTAAATCGAGGACCGATCCTATGGCAACGACAGGATATCCTATTGATAGGGGAGTATCTCTTATTGGATGCACTATTCCTTCTTTATTGCATCCGTCGATCCCTCACAATGACGAATTAACACAGAAATTGCGTCGCTATGAAATACTATAGGTTCTATGACTTCTCTTTCTAAATCGAGGAGCATTTCTATGGCAACGGTAGGATCTCCTATAGGGAGGCGAATATCTCATGTCAGGTGCACTATTCCTCCTTTATTGCATCCGTCGATCCCTCACAATGACGAATTAACACAGAAATGGCGTCGCTATGAAATACTATAGGTTCTATGACTTCTCTTTCTAAATCGAGGAGTATTTCTGTGGCAACTACAGGATCTCCTATTGCGAGACGAGTATCTCTTATTGGATGCACTATTCCTTTTTTATTGCATCCGTCAATCCCTCACAATGACGAATTAACACAGAAATTGCGTCGCTATGAAATACTATAAGTTCTACGCCTTCTCTTTCTAAATCGAGGAACGATCCTATGGAACCGAAAGGATCTTCTATTGGGAGGCGAGTATCTCTTTTTGGATACACTATTCCTTCTTTATTGCATCCGTCGATCCCTCACAATGACGAATTAACACAGAAATTGCGTCGCTATGAAATACTTTAGGTTCTATGACTTCTCTTTCTAAATCGAGGAGCGTTTCTATGGCAAAGAGAGGATCTCCTACAGGGAGGCGAGTATCTCTTTACGGATGCACTATTCCTTCTTTATTGCATCCATCGATCTCTCACAATGACGAATTAACACAGTAATTGCGTCGCTATGATATACTATAGATTCTATGACTTCTCTTCCTAAATCGAGGACCATTTCTATGGCAACGACAGGATCTCCTATTGGGAGGCGAGTATCTCTTTTAGGATGCACTGTTCCCTCTTTATTGCATCCGTCGATCCCTCACAATGACGAATTAACACAGAAATTGCGTCGCTATGAAATACTATAGGTTCTATGACTTCTCTTTCTAAATCGAGGAGCATTTCTATGGCAACGATAGGATCTCCTATTTTGAGGCGAATATCTCATGTCAGGTGCACTATTCCTCCTTTATTGCATCCGTCGATCCCTCACAATGACGAATTAACACAGAAATGGCGTCGCTATGAAATACTATAGGTTCTATGACTTCTCTTTTTAAATCGAGGAGCGTTCCTATGGGAACGATAGGGAGGCGAGATTCTCTTTTCGGATGCACTATTCCTTCTTTATTGCATCCGTCGATCCCTCACAATGACGAATTAACACAGAAATTGCGTCGCTATGAAATACTATAAGTTCTACGCCTTCTCTTTCTAAATCGAGGAGCATTTCTATGGCAACGACAAGATCTCCTATTGGGAGGCGAGTATCTCTTATTGGATTCACTATTCCTTCTTTATTGCATCTGTCGATCCCTCACAATGACGAATTAACACAGAAATTGCGACGCTATGAAATACTATAGGTTCTATGACTTCTCTTTCTAAATCGAGCAGCATTTCTATGGCAACAACAGGATTTCCAATTGGGAGGCTAGTATCTCTTTCCGATTGCACTATTCCTTCTTTATTGCATCCGTCGATCCCTCACAATGACGAATTAACACAGATATTACGTCGCTATGAAATACTATAGGCCTACGACTTCTCTTTCTAAATCGAGGAGCATTTCTATGGCAACGACAGGATCTCCTATTGGGAGCCGTGTATCTCATGTCGGATGCACTATTCCTTCTTTATTGCATCCGTCGATCCCTCACAATTACGAATTAACACAGAAATTGCGTCGCTATGGAATACTATAGGTTCTATGACTTCTCTTTCTAAATCGAGGAGCGTTTCCATGGCAACGACAGGATCTCCTATTGGGAGGCGAGTATCTCTTTTCGGATGCACTATTCCTTCTTTATTGCATCCGTCGATCGCTCACAATGACGAATTAACACAGAAATTGCGTCGCTATGAAATACTATAAGTTCTACGCCTTCTCTTCTAAATCGAGGAACGGTCCTATGGCAACGAAAGGATCTTCTATTGGGAGGCGAGTATCACATGTCGGATGCACTATTCCTTCTTTATTGCATCCATCGATCCCTCACAATGACGAATTAACACAGAAATTGCGTCGCTATAAAATACTATAGGTTCTATGACTTCTCTTTCTAAATCGAGGAGCATTTCTGTGTCAACGACAGGATCTCCTATTAGGAGGCGAGTATCTCTTTCCGGATGCACTATTCCTTCTTTATTGCATCCGTCGATCCCTCACAATTACGAATTAACACAGAAATTGCGTCGCTATGAAATACTATAAGTTCTACGCCTTCTCTTTCTAAATTGAGGAACGATCCTATGGTAACGAAAGGATCTTCTATTGGGAGGCGAGTATCTCTTTTTGGATGTACTATTCCTTCTTCATTGCATCCATCGGTCCCTCACAATGACATATTAACACAGAAATTGCGTCGCTATGAAATACTATAGGTTCTATGACTTCTCTTTTTAAATCGAGGAGCATTTCTATGGCAACGACAGGATCTCCAATTGGAAAGCGAGTATCTCTTTTCGGATGCACTATTCCTTCTTTATTGCATCCGTCAATCCCTCACAATGACGAATTAACAAAGAAATTGCGTCGCTATGAAATACTATAGGTTCTATGACTTCTCTTTCTGAATCGAGGGGAGTTCCTATGGCAACGAGAGGATCTCCTTTTGGGAGGCTAGTATCTCTTTTCGAATGCACTATTCCTTCTTTATTGCATCCGTCGATCCCTCACAATGACGAATTAACACAGAAATTGCGTCGCTATGAAATACTATAAGTTCTACGCCTTCTCTTTCTAAATCGAGTAACGAACCTATGGCAACCAAAGGATCTTCTATTGGGAGGCGAGTATATGTTTTTGGATGCACTATTCCATCTTTATTTCATCCATCGATCCCTCACAATGACGAATTAACACAGAAATTGCGTCGCTATGAAATACTATAGGTTCTATGACTTCTCCTTCTAAATCGAGGAGCATTTCTATGGCAACTACAGGATCTCCTATTGGGAGGCGAGTATCTCTTATTGGATGCACTAATGCGTCGCAATGAAATACTATAAGTTCTACGCCTTCTCTTTCTAAATCAAGGAACGAACCTATGGCAACCAAAGGATCTTCTATTGGGAGGCGAGTATATGTTTTTGGATGCACTATTCCATCTTTATTTCATCCATCGATCCCTCACAATGACGAATTAACACAGAAATTGCGTCGCTATGAAATACTATAGGTTCTATGACTTCTCCTTCTAAATCGAGGAGCATTTCTATGGCAACGACAGGATCTCCAATTGGGAAGCGAGTATCTCTTTTCGGATGCACTATTCCTTCTTTATTGCATCCTTCGATCCCTCACAATGACGAATTAACACAGAAATTGCGTCGCTATGAAATACTATAAGTTGTACGCCTTTTCTTCTAAATCGAGGAACGATCCTATGGCAACAAAAGGATCTTCTATTAGGAGGCGTGTATCTCATGTCGGATGCACTATACCTTCTTTATTGCATCCGTCGATCCCTCACTATTACGAATTAGCACAGAAATTGCGTCGCTATGGAATACAATAGGTTCTATGACTTCTCTTTCTAAATCGAGGAGCGTTTCTATGGCAACGAATGGATCTCCAATTGGGAGGCGTGTATCTCTTTTCGGATGCACTATTCCTTCTTTATTGCATCCGTCGATCCTTCACAATCACGAATTAACACAGAAATTGCGTCGCAATGAAATACTATAGGTTCTATGACTTCTCTTTCTGAATCGAGGGGCGTTTCTACGGCAACGAATGGATCTCCAATTGGGAGGCGTGTATCTCTTTTCGGATGCACTATTCCTTCTTTATTGCATCCGTCGATCCTTCACAATCACGAATTAACACAGAAATTGCGTCGCTATGAAATACCATAAGTTCTACGCCTTCTCTTTCTAAATCGAGGAACGAACCTATGGCTACGAAAGGATCTTCTATTGGGAGGCGAGTACATGTTTTTGGATGCACTATTCCTTCTTTATTTCATCCATCGAACCCTCACATTGACGATTTAACACAGAAATTGCGTCGCTATGAAATACTATAGGTTCTATGACTTCTCTTTCTAAATCGAGGAGCATTTCTATGGCAACTACAGGATCTCCTATTGGGAGGTGAGTATCACTTACTGGATGCACTATTCCTTCTAAATTGCATCCGTCGATCCCTCACAATGACGAATTAACACAGAAATTGCGTCGCTATGAAATACTATGGGTTCTATGACTTCTCCACTTAAATCGAGGAGCATTTCTATGGTAGCGGCAGGACCTCCTATTGGGAGGCGAGTATCTCTTTCCGGATGCACTATTCCTTCTTTATTGCATCCGTCGATCCCTCACAATGTCGAATTAACACAGAAATTGCATCGCTATGAAATACTATAGGTCCTATGATTTCTCTTTCTAAATCGAGGAGCATTTCTATGGCAACGACAGGATCTCCTATTGGGAGGCGTGTATCTCTTTCCGGATGCACTATTCCTTCTTTATTGCATCCGTCGATCCCTCACAATGACGAATTAACACAGAAATTGCGTCGCTATGAAATACTATAGGTTCTATGACTTCTCTTTCTAAATCGAGGAGCATTTCTATGGCAACGACAGGATCTCCTATTGGGAGGCGAGTATCTCTTTCCGGATGCACTATTCCTTCTTTATTGCATCCGTCGATCCCTCACAATGTCGAATTAACACAGGAATTGCGTCGCTATGAAATACTATAGGTTCTATGAATTCTCTTTCTGAATCGAGGAGCATTTCTATGGCAACGACAGGATCTCCTATTGGGAAGCGAGTATCTCTTTTCGGATGAACTATTCCTTCTTTATTGCATCCGTCGATCCCTCACAATGACGAATTAACACAGAAATTGCGTCGCTATGAAATACTATAGGTTCTATGACTTCTCTTTCTAAATCGAGGAGCGTTTCTATGGGAACGACAGGATCTCCTATTGGGAGGCGAGTATCTCTTTTCGGATGCACTATTCCTTCTTTATTGCATCCGCCGATCCCTCACAATGACGAATTAACACAGAAATTGGGTCGCTATGAAATACTATAAGTTCTACGCCTTCTCTTTCTAAATCGAGGAACGATCCTATGGCAACGAAAGGATCTCCTATTGGGAGGCGAGTATCTCATGTCGGATGCACTATTCCTTCTTTATTGCATCGGTCGATCCCCCACAATGGCGACTTAACACAGAAGTTGCGGCGCTATGAAATACTATGAGTTCTACGCCTTCTCTTTCTAAATCGAGGAACGATCCTATGGCAACGAAAGGATCTTCTATTGGGAGGCGAGTATCTCATGTCGGATGCAATATTCCTTCTTTATTGCATCCGTCTATTCCTCACAATGACGAATTAACACAGAAATTGCGTCGCTATGAAATACTATAAGTTCTACGCCCTCTCTTCCTAAATCGAGTAACGATCCTATGGCAACGGAAGGATCTTCTATTGGGAGGCGAGTATCTGTTTGTGGATGCACTATTCCTTCTTTATTTCATCCATCGATCCCTCACAATGACGAATTTACACAGAAATTGCGTCGCTATGAAATACTATAGGTTCTATGATTTCTCTTTCTAAATCGAGGAGCATTTCTATGGCAACGACAGGATCTCCTATTGGGAGGCGAGTATCTCTTTCCGGATGCACTATTCCTTCTTTATTGCATCCGTCGATCCCTCACAATGACGAATTAACACGGAATTTACGTCGCTATGAAATACTATAAGTT
The DNA here is from genome assembly GCF_023864275.1 of Schistocerca cancellata. NCBI lineage: Eukaryota > Metazoa > Arthropoda > Insecta > Orthoptera > Acrididae > Schistocerca > Schistocerca cancellata. Next base: position 958,497,286 of record NC_064628.1, on the reverse strand, counting down.
CTACGCCTTCTCTTCTAAATCGAGGAACGATCCTATGGCAACGAAAGGATCTTCTATTGGGAGGCGAGTGTTTCATGTCCGATGCACTATTCCTTCTTTATTGCATCCATCGATCCCTCACAATGACGAATTAACACAGAAATTGCGTCGCTATGATATACTATAGGTTCTATGACTTCTCTTTCTAAATCGAGGAGCATTTCTATGGCAACGACAGGATCTCCTATTGGGAGGCGAGTATCTCTTTCCGGATGCACTATTCCTTCTTTATTGCATCCGTCGATCCCTCACAATGTCGAATTAACACAGAAATTGCGTCGCTATGAAATACTATAGGTTCTATGACTTCTCTTTCTGAATCGAGGAGCATTTCTATGGCAACGACAGGATCTCCTATTGGGAGGCGAGTATCTCTTATTGGATGCACTATTCCTTCTTTATTGCATCCGTCGATCCCTCACAATGACGAATTAACACAGAAATTCCGTCGCTATGAAATACTATAAGTTCTACGCATTCTATTTCTAAATCGAGGAACGATCCTATGGCAACGACAGGATGTCCTATTGGGAGGGCAGTATCTCTTTTCGGATGCACTATTCCTACTTTACTCCATCCGTCGATCCCTCACAATGACGAATTAACACAGAAATTGCGTCGCTTTGAAATACTATAGGTTCTATGACTTCTCTTTCTAAATCGAGGAGCATTTCGATGGCAACGACAGGATCTCCTATTGGGAGGCGAGTATCTCTTTCCGGATGCACTATTCCTTCTTTATTGCATCCGTCGATCCCTCACAATGACGAATTAACACAGAAATTGCGTCGCTATGAAATACTATAAGTCCTATGACTTCTCTTTCTAAATCGAGGAGCATTTCTACGTCAACGACAGGATCTCCTATTTTGAGGCGTGTATCTCATGTCGGATGCACTATTCCTTCTTCATTGCATCCGTCGATCCCTCACAATTACGAATTAACACAGAAATTGCGTCGCTATGGAATTCTATGCGTTCTATGTCTTCTCTTTCTAAATCGAGGAGCGTTTCTATGGCAAGGACAGGATCTCCTATTGGGAGGCGAGTACCTCTTGTCGGATGCACTATTCCTTCTTTATTGCATCCGTCGATCCCTCACAATGACGAATTAACACAGAAATTACGTCGCTATGAAATACTATAAGTTCTACGCCTTCTCTTCTAAATCGAGGAACGATCCTATGGCAACAAAAGGAACTTCTATTGGGAGGCGTGTATCTCATGTCGGATGCACTGTTCCTTCTTGATTGCATCCGTCGATCCCTCACAGTGACATATTAACACAGAAATTGCGTCGCTATGAAATACTATAGGTTCTATGACTTCTCTTTCTGAATCGAGGGGAGTTTCTATGGCAACGAGAGGATCTCCTATTGGGAGTCGAGTATCTCTTTTTGAATGCACTATTCCTTCTTTATTGCATCCGTCGATCCTTCACTATCACGAATTAACACAGAAATTGCGTCGCTATGGAATACTATAGGTTCTATGACTTCTCTTTCTAAATCGAGGAGCGTTTCTATGGCAACGAATGGATCTCCTATTGGGAGGCGTGTATCTCTTTTCGGATGCACTGTTCCTTCTTTATTGCATCCGTCGATCCTTCACTATCACGAATTAACACAGAAATTGCGTCGCTATGAAATACTATAGGTTCTATGACTTCTCTTTCTAAATCGAGGAGCATTTCTATGGCAACGACAGGATCTCCAATTGGAAAGCGAGTATCTCTTTTCGGATGCACTATTCCTTCTTTATTGCATCCGTCAATCCCTCACAATGACGAATTAACAAAGAAATTGCGTCGCTATGAAATACTATAGGTTCTATGACTTCTCTTTCTGAATCGAGGGGAGTTCCTATGGCAACGAGAGGATCTCCTTTTGGGAGGCTAGTATCTCTTTTCGAATGCACTATTCCTTCTTTATTGCATCCGTCGATCCCTCACAATGACGAATTAACACAGAAATTGCGTCGCTATGAAATACTATAAGTTCTACGCCTTCTCTTTCTAAATCGAGGAACGAACCTATGGCAACCAAAGGATCTTCTATTGGGAGGCGAGTATATGTTTTTGGATGCACTATTCCATCTTTATTTCATCCATCGATCCCTCACAATGACGAATTAACACAGAAATTGCGTCGCTATGAAATACTATAGGTTCTATGACTTCTCCTTCTAAATCGAGGAGCTTTTCTATGGCAACTACAGGATCTCCTATTGGGAGGCGAGTATCTCTTATTGGATGCACTAATGCGTCGCAATGAAATACTATAAGTTCTACGCCTTCTCTTTCTAAATCGAGGAACGAACCTATGGCAACCAAAGGATCTTCTATTGGGAGGCGAGTATATGTTTTTGGATGCACTATTCCATCTTTATTTCATCCATCGATCCCTCACAATGACGAATTAACACAGAAATTGCGTCGCTATGAAATACTATAGGTTCTATGACTTCTCCTTCTAAATCGAGGAGCATTTCTATGGCAACGACAGGATCTCCAATTGGGAAGCGAGTATCTCTTTTCGGATGCACTATTCCTTCTTTATTGCATCCTTCGATCCCTCACAATGACGAATTAACACAGAAATTGCGTCGCTATGAAATACTATAAGTTCTATGCCTTCTCTTCTAAATCGAGGAACCATCCTATGGCAACAAAAGGATCTTCTATTAGGAGGCGTGTATCTCATGTCGGATGCACTATACCTTCTTTATTGCATCCGTCGATCCCTCACAATTACGAATTAGCACAGAAATTGCGTCGCTATGGAATACAATAGGTTCTATGACTTCTCTTTCTAAATCGAGGAGCGTTTCTATGGCAACGAATGGATCTCCAATTGGGAGGCGTGTATCTCTTTTCGGATGCACTATTCCTTCTTTATTGCATCCGTCGATCCTTCACAATCACGAATTAACACAGAAATTGCGTCGCTATGAAATACTATAGGTTCTATGACTTCTCTTTCTGAATCGAGGGGCGTTTCTACGGCAACGAATGGATCTCCAATTGGGAGGCGTGTATCTCTTTTCGGATGCACTATTCCTTCTTTATTGCATCCGTCGATCCTTCACAATCACGAATTAACACAGAAATTGCGTCGCTATGAAATACTATAAGTTCTACGCCATCTCTTTCTAAATCGAGGAACGAACCTATGGCTACGAAAGGATCTTCTATTGGGAGGCGAGTACATGTTTTTGGATGCACTATTCCTTCTTTATTTCATCCATCGAACCCTCACATTGACGATTTAACACAGAAATTGCGTCGCTATGAAATACTATAGGTTCTATGACTTCTCTTTCTAAATCGAGGAGCATTTCTATGGCAACTACAGGATCTCCTATTGGGAGGTGAGTATCACTTACTGGATGCACTATTCCTTCTAAATTGCATCCGTCGATCCCTCACAATGACGAATTAACACAGAAATTGCGTCGCTATGAAATACTATGGGTTCTATGACTTCTCCACTTAAATCGAGGAGCATTTCTATGGTAGCGGCAGGACCTCCTATTGGGAGGCGAGTATCTCTTTCCGGATGCACTATTCCTTCTTTATTGCATCCGTCGTTCCCTCACAATGTCGAATTAACACAGAAATTGCATCGCTATGAAATACTATAGGTCCTATGATTTCTCTTTCTAAATCGAGGAGCATTTCTATGGCAACGACAGGATCTCCTATTGGGAGGCGAGTATCTCTTTCCGGATGCACTATTCATTCTTTATTGCATCCGTCGATCCCTCACAATCACGAATTAACACGGAATTTACGTCGCTATGAAATACTATAAGTTCTACGCCTTCTCTTCTAAATCGAGGAACGATCCTATGGCAACGAAAGGATCTTCTATTGGGAGGCGAGTGTTTCATGTCCGATGCACTATTCCTTCTTTATTGCATCCATCGATCCCTCACAATGACGAATTAACACAGAAATTGCGTCGCTATGATATACTATAGGTTCTATGACTTCTCTTTCTAAATCGAGGAGCATTTCTATGGCAACGACAGGATCTCCTATTGGGAGGCGAGTATCTCTTTCCGGATGCACTATTCCTTCTTTATTGCATCCGTCGATCCCTCACAATGTCGAATTAACACAGGAATTGCGTCGCTATGAAATACTATAGGTTCTATGACTTCTCTTTCTGAATCGAGGAGCATTTCTATGGCAACGACAGGATCTCCTATTGGGAAGCGAGTATCTCTTTTCGGATGAACTATTCCTTCTTTATTGCATCCGTCGATCCCTCACAATGACGAATTAACACAGAAATTGCGTCGCTATGAAATACTATAGGTTCTATGACTTCTCTTTCTAAATCGAGGAGCGTTTCTATGGGAACGACAGGATCTCCTATTGGGAGGCGAGTATCTCTTTTCGGATGCACTATTCCTTCTTTATTGCATCCGTCGATCCCTCACAATGACGAATTAACACAGAAATTGCGTCGCTATGAAATACTATAAGTTCTACGCCTTCTCTTTCTAAATCGAGGAACGATCCTATGGCAACGAAAGGATCTCCTATTGGGAGGCGAGTATCTCATGTCGGATGCACTATTCCTTCTTTATTGCATCCGTCGATCCCCCACAATGGCGACTTAACACAGAAGTTGCGGCGCTATGAAATACTATGAGTTCTACGCCTTCTCTTTCTAAATCGAGGAACGATCCTATGGCAACGAAAGGATCTTCTATTGGGAGGCGAGTATCTCATGTCGGATGCAATATTCCTTCTTTATTGCATCCGTCGATTCCTCACAATGACGAATTAACACAGAAATTGCGTCGCTATGAAATACTATAAGTTCTACGCCCTCTCTTCCTAAATCGAGTAACGATCCTATGGCAACGAAAGGATCTTCTATTGGGAGGCGAGTATCTGTTTGTGGATGCACTATTCCTTCTTTATTTCATCCATCGATCCCTCACAATGACGAATTTACACAGAAATTGCGTCGCTATGAAATACTATAGGTTCTATGATTTCTCTTTCTAAATCGAGGAGCATTTCTATGGCAACGACAGGATCTCCTATTGGGAGGCGAGTATCTCTTTCCGGATGCACTATTCCTTCTTTATTGCATCCGTCGATCCCTCACAATGACGAATTAACACGGAATTTACGTCGCTATGAAATACTATAAGTTCTACGCCTTCTCTTCTAAATCGAGGAACGATCCTATGGCAACGAAAGGATCTTCTATTGGGAGGCGAGTGTTTCATGTCCGATGCACTATTCCTTCTTTATTGCATCCATCGATCCCTCACAATGACGAATTAACACAGAAATTGCGTCGCTATGATATACTATAGGTTCTATGACTTCTCTTTCTAAATCGAGGAGCATTTCTATGGCAACGACAGGATCTCCTATTGGGAGGCGAGTATCTCTTTCCGGATGCACTATTCCTTCTTTATTGCATCCGTCGATCCCTCACAATGTCGAATTAACACAGAAATTGCGTCGCTATGAAATACTATAGGTTCTATGACTTCTCTTTCTGAATCGAGGAGCATTTCTATGGCAACGACAGGATCTCCTATTGGGAGGCGAGTATCTCTTATTGGATGCACTATTCCTTCTTTATTGCATCCGTCGATCCCTCACAATGACGAATTAACACAGAAATTCCGTCGCTATGAAATACTATAAGTTCTACGCATTCTATTTCTAAATCGAGGAACGATCCTATGGCAACGACAGGATGTCCTATTGGGAGGGCAGTATCTCTTTTCGGATGCACTATTCCTACTTTACTCCATCCGTCGATCCCTCACAATGACGAATTAACACAGAAATTGCGTCGCTTTGAAATACTATAGGTTCTATGACTTCTCTTTCTAAATCGAGGAGCATTTCGATGGCAACGACAGGATCTCCTATTGGGAGGCGAGTATCTCTTTCCGGATGCACTATTCCTTCTTTATTGCATCCGTCGATCCCTCACAATGACGAATTAACACAGAAATTGCGTCGCTATGAAATACTATAAGTCCTATGACTTCTCTTTCTAAATCGAGGAGCATTTCTACGTCAACGACAGGATCTCCTATTTTGAGGCGTGTATCTCATGTCGGATGCACTATTCCTTCTTCATTGCATCCGTCGATCCCTCACAATTACGAATTAACACAGAAATTGCGTCGCTATGGAATTCTATGCGTTCTATGTCTTCTCTTTCTAAATCGAGGAGCGTTTCTATGGCAAGGACAGGATCTCCTATTGGGAGGCGAGTACCTCTTGTCGGATGCACTATTCCTTCTTTATTGCATCCGTCGATCCCTCACAATGACGAATTAACACAGAAATTACGTCGCTATGAAATACTATAAGTTCTACGCCTTCTCTTCTAAATCGAGGAACGATCCTATGGCAACAAAAGGAACTTCTATTGGGAGGCGTGTATCTCATGTCGGATGCACTGTTCCTTCTTGATTGCATCCGTCGATCCCTCACAATGACATATTAACACAGAAATTGCGTCGCTATGAAATACTATAGGTTCTATGACTTCTCTTTCTGAATCGAGGGGAGTTTCTATGGCAACGAGAGGATCTCCTATTGGGAGTCGAGTATCTCTTTTTGAATGCACTATTCCTTCTTTATTGCATCCGTCGATCCTTCACTATCACGAATTAACACAGAAATTGCGTCGCTATGGAATACTATAGGTTCTATGACTTCTCTTTCTAAATCGAGGAGCGTTTCTATGGCAACGAATGGATCTCCTATTGGGAGGCGTGTATCTCTTTTCGGATGCACTGTTCCTTCTTTATTGCATCCGTCGATCCTTCACTATCACGAATTAACACAGAAATTGCGTCGCTATGAAATACTATAGGTTCTATGACTTCTCTTTCTGAATCGAGGGGCGTTTCTATGGCAACGACTGGATCTCCTATTGGGAGTCGAGTATCTCTTTTTGAATCCACTATTCCTTCTTTATTGCATCCGTCGATCCCTCACAATGACGAATTAACACAGCAATTGCGTCGCTATGAAATACTATAAGTTCTACGCCATCTCTTTCTAAATCGAGGAACGAACCTATGGCTACGAAAGGATCTTCTATTGGGAGGCGAGTTCATGTTTTTGGATGCACTATTCCTTCTTTATTTCATCCATCGAACCCTCACAATGACGATTTAACACAGAAATTGCGTCGCTATGAAATACTATAGGTTCTATGACTTCTCTTTCTAAATCGAGGAGCATTTCTATGGCAACTACAGGATCTCCTATTGGGAGGTGAGTATCTCTTACTGGATGCACTATTCCTTCTATATTGCATCCGTCGATCCCTCACAATGACGAATTAACACAGAAATTGCGTCGCTATGAAATACTATGGGTTCTATGACTTCTCCACTTAAATCGAGGAGCATTTCTATGGTAACGGCAGGACCTCCTATTGGGAGGCGAGTATCTCTTTTCGGATGCACTGTTCCTTCTTTATTGTATCCGTCGATCCCTCACAATGACGAATGACCACAGAAATTGCGTCGCTATGAAATACTATACGTTCTATGACTTCACTTTCTAAATCGAGGAGCATTTCTATAGCAACGACAGGATCTCCTATTGGGAGGCGAGTATCTCATGTCGGAAGCACTATTCCTTCTTTATTGCATCCGTCGATCCCTCACAATGACGAATTAACACAGAAATTGCGTCGCTATGAAATACTATAGGTTCTATGACTTCTCTTTCTAAATCGAGGAGCGTTTCTATGGGAACGACAGGAACTCCAATTGGGAGGGCAGTATCTCTTTTCGGATGCACTATTCCTTCTTTATTGCATCCGTCGATTCCTCACAATGACGAATTAACACAGAAATTGCGTCGCTATGAAATACTATAAGTTCTACGCCATCTCTTCTAAATCGAGGATCGATCCTATGGCAACGAAATGATCTTCTATTGCGAGGCAAGTATCTAATGTCGGATGCACCATTCCTTTTCTGTTGCATCCGTCTATCCCTCACAATCACGAATTAACACAGAAATTGCGTCGCTATGAAATACTATAGGTTCTATGACTTCTCTTTCTGAATCGAGGGGAGTTTCTATGGCAACGAGAGGATCTCCTATTGGGAGGCTAGTATCTCTTTTCGAATGCACTATTCCTTCCTTATTGCATCCGTCGATCCCTCACAATGACGAATTAACACAGAAATTGCGTCGCTATGAATTACTATAAGTTCTACGCCTTCTCTTTCTAAATCGAGGAACGAACCTATGTCAACCAAAGGATCTTCTATTGGGAGGCGAGTATATGTTTTTGGATGCACTATTCCATCTTTATTTCATCCATCGATCCCTCACAATGACGAATTAACACAGAAATTGCGTCGCTATGAAATACTATAGGTTCTATGACTTCTCCTTCTAAATCGAGGAGCATTTCTATGGCAACTACAGGATCTCCTATTGGGAGGCGAGTATCTCTTATTGGATGCACCATTCCGTCTTCATTGCATCCGTCGATCCCTCACAATGACGAATTAACACAGAAATTGCGTCGCTATGAAATACTATAACTTCTACGCCTTCTCTTTCTAAATCGAGGAACGATCCTATGGCAACGAAAGGATCTTCTATTGGGTGGCGAGTATCTCTTTTTGTATGCACTATTCCTTCTTTATTGCATCCATCGATCCCTCACAATGACATATTAACACAGAAATTGCGTCGCTATGAAATACTATAGGTTCTATGACATCTCTTCCTAAATCGAGGAGCATTTCTATGGCAACGACAGGATCTCCTATTGGGAAGGGAGTATCTCTTTTCGGATGCACTATTCCTTCTTTATTGCATCCGTCGATCCCTCACAATGACGAATTAACACAGAAATTGCGTCGCTATGAAATACTATAAGTTCTACGCCTTCTCTTCTAAATCGAGGAACGATCCTATGGCAAGAAAAGGGTCTTCTATTGGGAGGCGTGTATCTCATGTCGGATGCACTATTCCTTCTTTATTACATCCGTCGATCCTTCACAATTACGAATTAGCACAGAAATTGCGTCGCTATGGAATACAATAGGTTCTATGACTTCTCTTTCTAAATCGAGGAGCGTTTCTATGGCAACGAATGGATCTCCTATTGGGAGGCGTGTATCTCTTTTCGGATGCACTATTCCTTCTTTATAGGATCCGTCGATCCTTCACAATCGCGAATTAACACAGAAATTGCGTCGCTATGAAATACTATAGGTTCTATGACTTCTCTTTCTGAATCGAGGGGCGTTTCTACTGCAACGACTGGATCTCCTATTGGGAGGCGAGTATCTCTTTTCGAATGCACTATTCCTTCTTTATTGCATCCGCCGATCCCTCACAATGACGAATTAACACAGAAATTACGTCGCTATGAAATACTATAAGTTCTACGCCTTCTCTTCTAAATCGAGGAACGATCCTATGGCAACAAAAGAATCTTCTATTGGGAGGCGTGTATCTCATGTCGTATGCACTATTCCTTCTTTATTGTGTCCGTCGTTCCCTCACAATGACATATTAACACAGAAATTGCGTCGCTATGAAATACTATAGGTTCTATGACTTCTCATTCTAAATCGAGTAGCATTTCTATGGCAACGACAGGATCTCCTATTGGGAGGCGAGTATCTCTGTCCGGATGCACTATTCCTTCTTTATTGCATCCGTCGATCCTTCACAATGACGAATTAACACAGAAATTGCGTCGCTATGAAATACTATAAGTCCTATGATTTCTCTTTCTAAATCGAGGAGCACTTCTATGGCAACGACAGGATCTCCTATTTTGAGGCGTGTATCTCATGTCGGATGCACTATTCCTTCTTTATTGCATCCGTCGATCCCTCACAATTACGAATTAACACAGAAATTGCGTCGCTATGGAATTCTATAGGTTCTATGTCTTCTCTTTCTAAATCGAGGAGCGTTTCTATTGCTACGACAGGATCTCCTATTGGGAGGCGAGTATCTCTTTTCGGATGCACTATTCCTTCTTTATTGCATCCGTCGATCCCTCACAATGACGAATTAACACAGAAATTACGTCGCTATGAAATACTATAAGTTCTACGCCTTCTCTTCTAAATCGAGGAACGATCCTATGGCAACGAAAGGATCTTCTATTGGGAGGCGAGTATTTCATGTCGGATGCACTATTCCTTCTTTATTGCAACCATCGATCCCTCACAATGACGAATTAACACAGAAATTGCGTCGCTATGATATACTATAGGTTCTATGACTTCTCTTTCTGAATCGAGGAGCATTTCTATGGCAACGACAGGATCTCCTATTGGGAAGCGAGTATCTCTTTTCGGATGAACTATTTCTTCTTTATTGCATCCGTCGATCCCTCACAATGACGAATAACACAGAAATTGCGTCGCTATGAAATAGTATAGGTTCTATGACTTCTCTTTCTAAATCGAGGAGCGTTTCTATGGGAACGACAGGATCTCCTATTGGGAAGCGAGTATCTCTTTTCGGATGCACTATTCCTTCTTTATTGCATCCGTCGATCCCTCACAATGACGAATTAACACAGAAATTGCGTCGCAATGAAATACTATAAGTTCTACGCCTTCTCCTTCTAAATCGAGGAACGATCCTATGGCAACGAAAGGATCTTCTATTGGGATTCGAGTATCTCATGTCGGATGCACTATTCCTTCTTTATTGCATCCGTCGATCCCTCACAATGACGAATTAACACAGAAATTGCGTCGCTATGAAATACTATAAGTTCTACGCCTTCTCTTTCTAAATCGAGGAACGATCCTATGGCAACGAAAGGATCTCCTATTGGGAGGCGAGTATCTCATGTCGGATGCAATATTCCTTCTTTATTGCATCCGTCGATTCCTCACAAAGACGAATTAACACAGAAATTGCGTCACTATGAAATACTATAAGTTCTACGCCTTCTCTTCCTAAATGGAGTAACGATCCTATGGCAACGAAAGGATCTTCTATTGGGAGGCGAGTATCTGTTTGTGGATGCACTATTCCTTCTTTATTTCATCCATCGATCCCTCACAATGACGAATTTACACAGAAATTGCGTCGCTATGAAATACTATAGGTTCTACGCATTCTCTTTCTAAATCGAGGAACGATCCTATGGCAACGACAGGATCTCCTATTGGGAGCGCAGTATCTCTTTTCGGATGCACTATTCCTACTTTATTCCATCCGTCGATCCCTCACAATGACGAATTAACACAGAAATTGCGTCGCTATGAAATACTATAGGTTCTATGACTTCTCTTTCTAAATCGAGGAGCATTTCTATAGAAACGACAGGATCTCCTATTGGGAGGCGAGTATCTCTTTCCGGATGCACTATTCCTTCTTTATTGCATCCGTCGATCCCTCACAATGACGAATTAACACAGAAATTGCGTCGCTATGAAATACTATAAGTCCTATCACTTCTCTTTCTAAATCGAGGAGCATTTCTATGGCAACGACAGGATTTCCTATTTTGAGGCGTGTATCTCATTTCGGATGCACTATTCCTTCTTTATTGCTTCCGTCGATCCCTCACAATTACGAATTAACACAGAAATTGCGTCGCTATGGAATTCTATAGGTTCTATGTCTTCTCTTTCTAAATCGAGGAGCGTTTCTATGGCAACGACATATTCTCCTATTGGGAGGCGAGTATCTCTTATTGGATGCACTATTCCTTCTTTATTGCATTCGTCGATCCCTCACAATGACGAATTAACACAGAAATTGCGTCGCTATGAAATACTATAAGTTCTACGCATTCTCTTTCTAAATCGAGGAACGATCCTATGGCAACGACAGGATCTCCTATTGGGAGCGCAGTATCTCTTTTCGGATGCACTATTCCTACTTTATTCCATCCGTCGATCCCTCACAATGACGAATTAACACAGAAATTGCGTCGCTATGAAATACTATAGGTTCTATGACTTCTCTTTCTAAATCGAGGAGCATTTCTATAGAAACGACAGGATCTCCTATTGGGAGGCGAGTATCTCTTTCCGGATGCACTATTCCTTCTTTATTGCATCCGTCGATCCCTCACAATGACGAATTAACACAGAAATTGCGTCGCTATGAAATACTATAAGTCCTATCACTTCTCTTTCTAAATCGAGGAGCATTTCTATGGCAACGACAGGATTTCCTATTTTGAGGCGTGTATCTCATTTCGGATGCACTATTCCTTCTTTATTGCTTCCGTCGATCCCTCACAATTACGAATTAACACAGAAATTGCGTCGCTATGGAATTCTATAGGTTCTATGTCTTCTCTTTCTAAATCGAGGAGCGTTTCTATGGCAACGACAGGATCTCCTATTGGGAGGCGAGTATCTCATTTCGGATGCACTATTCCTTCTTTATTGCATCCGTCGATTCCTCACAATGACGAATTAACACAGAAATTACGTCGCTATGAAATACAATAAGTTCTACGCCTTCTCTTCTAAGTCGAGGAACGATCCTATGGCAACAAAAGGATCTTCTATTGGGAGGCGTGTATCTCATGTCGGATGCACTATTCCTTCTTTATTGCATCCGTCGATCCCTCACAATGACATATTAACACAGAAATTGCGTCGCTATGAAACACTATAGGTTCTATGACTTCTCTTTCTCAATCGAGGGGAGTTTCTATGGCAACGAGAGGATCTCCTATTGGGAGGCGAGTATCTCTTTTCGAATGCACTATTCCTTCCTTATTGCATCCGTCGATCCCTCACAATGACGAATTAACACAGAAATTGCGTCGCTATGAAATACTATAAGTTCTACGCCTTCTCTTTCTAAATCGAGGAACGAACCTATGGCAACCAACGGATCTTCTATTGGGAGGCGAGTATATGTTTTCGAATGCACTATTCCTTCTTTATTGCATCCGCCGATCCCTCACAATGACGAATTAACACAGAAATTACGTCGCTATGAAATACTATAAGTTCTACGCCTTCTCTTCTAAATCGAGGAACGATCCTATGGCAACAAAAGGATCTTCTATTGGGAGGCGTGTATCTCATGTCGTATGCACTATTCCTTCTTTATTGTATCCGTCGTTCCCTCACAATGACATATTAACACAGAAATTGCGTCGCTATGAAATACTATAGGTTCTATGACTTCTCATTCTAAATCGAGGAGCATTTCTATGGCAACGACAGGATCTCCTATTGGGAGGCGAGTATCTCTTTCCGGATGCACTATTCCTTCTTTATTGCATCCGTCGATCCTTCACAATGACGAATTAACACAGAAATTGCGTCGCTTTGAAATACTATAAGTCCTATGATTTCTCTTTCTAAATCGAGGAGCACTTCTATGGCAACGACAGGATCTCCTATTTTGAGGCGTGTATCTCATGTCGGATGCACTATTCCTTCTTTATTGCATCCGTCGATCCCTCACAATTACGAATTAACACAGAAATTGCGTCGCTATGGAATTCTATAGGTTCTATGTCTTCTCTTTCTAAATCGAGGAGCGTTTCTATTGCTACGACAGGATCTCCTATTGGGAGGCGAGTATCTCTTTTCGGATGCACTATTCCTTCTTTATTGCATCCGTCGATCCCTCACAATGACGAATTAACACAGAAATTACGTCGCTATGAAATACTATAAGTTCTACGCCTTCTCTTCTAAATCGAGGAACGATCCTATGGCAACGAAAGGATCTTCTATTGGGAGGCGAGTATTTCATGTCGGATGCACTATTCCTTCTTTATTGCATCCATCGATCCCTCACAATGACGAATTAACACAGAAATTGCGTCGCTATGATATACTATAGGTTCTATGACTTCTCTTTCTGAATCGAGGAGCATTTCTATGGCAACGACAGGATCTCCTATTGGGAAGCGAGTATCTCTTTTCGGATGAACTATTTCTTCTTTATTGCATCCGTCGATCCCTCACAATGACGAATAACACAGAAATTGCGTCGCTATGAAATAGTATAGGTTCTATGACTTCTCTTTCTAAATCGAGGAGCGTTTCTATGGGAACGACAGGATATCCTATTGGGAAGCGAGTATCTCTTTTCGGATGCACTATTCCTTCTTTATTGCATCCGTCGATCCCTCACAATGACGAATTAACACAGAAATTGCGTCGCAATGAAATACTATAAGTTCTACGCCTTCTCCTTCTAAATCGAGGAACAATCCTATGGCAACGAAAGGATCTTCTATTGGGATTCGAGTATCTCATGTCGGATGCACTATTCCTTCTTTATTGCATCCGTCGATCCCTCACAATGACGAATTAACACAGAAATTGCGTCGCTATGAAATACTATAAGTTCTACGCCTTCTCTTTCTAAATCGAGGAACGATCCTATGGCAACGAAAGGATCTCCTATTGGGAGGCGAGTATCTCATGTCGGATGCAATATTCCTTCTTTATTGCATCCGTCGATTCCTCACAAAGACGAATTAACACAGAAATTGCGTCACTATGAAATACTATAAGTTCTACGCCTTCTCTTCCTAAATGGAGTAACGATCCTATGGCAACGAAAGGATCTTCTATTGGGAGGCGAGTATCTGTTTGTGGATGCACTATTCCTTCTTTATTTCATCCATCGATCCCTCACAATGACGAATTTACACAGAAATTGCGTCGCTATGAAATACTATAGGTTCTATGATTTCTCTTTCTAAATCGAGGAGCATTTCTGTGGCAACGACATATTCTCCTATTGGGAGGCGAGTATCTCTTATTGGATGCACTATTCCTTCTTTATTGCATTCGTCGATCCCTCACAATGACGAATTAACACAGAAATTGCGTCGCTATGAAATACTATAAGTTCTACGCATTCTCTTTCTAAATCGAGGAACGATCCTATGGCAACGACAGGATCTCCTATTGGGAGCGCAGTATCTCTTTTCGGATGCACTATTCCTACTTTATTCCATCCGTCGATCCCTCACAATGACGAATTAACACAGAAATTGTGTCGCTATGAAATACTATAGGTTCTATGACTTCTCTTTCTAAATCGAGGAGCATTTCTATAGAAACGACAGGATCTCCTATTGGGAGGCGAGTATCTCTTTCCGGATGCACTATTCCTTCTTTATTGCATCCGTCGATCCCTCACAATGACGAATTAACACAGAAATTGCGTCGCTATGAAATACTATAAGTCCTATCACTTCTCTTTCTAAATCGAGGAGCATTTCTATGGCAACGACAGGATTTCCTATTTTGAGGCGTGTATCTCATTTCGGATGCACTATTCCTTCTTTATTGCTTCCGTCGATCCCTCACAATTACGAATTAACACAGAAATTGCGTCGCTATGGAATTCTATAGGTTCTATGTCTTCTCTTTCTAAATCGAGGAGCGTTTCTATGGCAACGACAGGATCTCCTATTGGGAGGCGAGTATCTCTTTTCGGATGCACTATTCCTACTTTATTGCATCCGTCGATTCCTCACAATGACGAATTAACACAGAAATTACGTCGCTATGAAATACAATAAGTTCTACGCCTTCTCTTCTAAGTCGAGGAACGATCCTATGGCAACAAAAGGATCTTCTATTGGGAGGCGTGTATCTCATGTCGGATGCACTATTCCTTCTTTATTGCATCCGTCGATCCCTCACAATGACATATTAACACAGAAATTGCGTCGCTATGAAACACTATAGGTTCTATGACTTCTCTTTCTCAATCGAGGGGAGTTTCTATGGCAACGAGAGGATCTCCTATTGGGAGGCGAGTATCTCTTTTCGAATGCACTATTCCTTCCTTATTGCATCCGTCGATCCCTCACAATGACGAATTAACACAGAAATTGCGTCGCTATGAAATACTATAAGTTCTACGCCTTCTCTTTCTAAATCGAGGAACGAACCTATGGCAACCAACGGATCTTCTATTGGGAGGCGAGTATATGTTTTTGGATGCACTATTCCATCTTTATTTCATCCATCGATCCCTCACAATGACGAATTAACACAGAAATTGCGTCGCTATGAAATACTATAGGTTCTATGACTTCTCCTTCTAA
This sequence comes from Schistocerca cancellata, assembly GCF_023864275.1. Classification (NCBI taxonomy): domain Eukaryota; kingdom Metazoa; phylum Arthropoda; class Insecta; order Orthoptera; family Acrididae; genus Schistocerca; species Schistocerca cancellata. The sequence continues at coordinate 958,481,186 of NC_064628.1, read as the reverse complement.
ATCGAGGAGCATTTCTATGGCAACTACAGGAACTCCTATTGGGAGGCGAGTATCTCTTATTGGATGCACTATTGCGTCGCTATGAAATACTATAAGTTCTACGCCTTCTCTTTCTAAATCGAGGAGCGTTTCTATGGCAACGAATGGATCTCCTATTCGGAGGCGTGTATCTCCTTTCGGATGCACTATTCCTTCTTTATTGCATCCGTCGATCCTTCACAATCACGAATTAACACAGAAATTGCGTCGCTATGAAATACTATGGGATCTATGACTACTCTTTCTGAATCGAGGGGCGTTTCTATGGCAACGACTGGATCTCCTATTGGGAGGCGAGTATCTCTTTTCGAATGCACTATTCCTTCTTTATTGCATCCGTCGATCCCTCACAATGACGAATTAACACAGAAATTGCGTCCCTATGAAATACTATAAGTTCTACGCCTTCTCTTTCTAAATCGAGGAACGAACCTATGGCTACGAAAGGATCTTCTATTGGGAGGCGAGTACATGTTTTTGGATGCACTATTCCTTCTTTATTTCATCCATCGAACCCTCACAATGACGATTTAACACAGAAATTGCGTCGCTATGAAATACTATAGGTTCTATGACTACTCTTTCTAAATCGAGGAGCATTTCTATGGCAACTACAGGATCTCCTATTGGGTGGTGAGTATCTCTTACTGGATGCACTATTCCTTCTATATTGCATCCCTCGAAACCTCACAATGGCGAATTAACACAGAAATTGCGTCGCTATGAAATACTATGGGTTCTATGACTTCTCCACTTAAATCGAGGAGCATTTCTATGGTAACGGCAGGACCTCCTATTGGGAGGCGAGTATCTCTTTTCGGATGCACTGTTCCTTCTTTATTGTATCCGTCGATCCCTCACAATGACGAATTAATACAGAAATTGCTCCGCTATGAAATACTATACGTTCTATGACTTCTGTTTCTAAATCGAGGAGCATTTCTATGGCAACGACAGGATCTCCTATTGGGAGGCGAGTATCTCATGTCGGATGCATTATTCCTTCTTTATTGCATCCGTCGATCCCTCACAATGACGAATTAACACAGAAATTGCGTCGCTATGAAATACTATAGGTTCTATGACTTCTCTTTCTAAATCGATAAGCGTTTCTATGGCAACGAAAGGATCGTCTATTGGGAGGCGAGTATCTCATGTCGGATGCACTATTCATTCCTTATTGCATCCGTCGATCCCTCACAATGACGAATTAACACAGAAATTGCGTCGCTATGAAATTGTATAAGTTCTACGCCTTCTCTTCCTAAATCGAGTAACGATCCTATGGCAACGAAAGGATCTTCTATTTGGAGGCGAGTATCTGTTTGTGGATGCACTATTCCTTCTTTATTTCATCCATCGATCCCTCACAATGAAGAATTAACACAGAAATTGCGTCGCTATGAAATACTATAAGTTCTACGCATTCTCTTTCTAAATCGAGGAACGATCCTATGGCAACGACAGGATCTCCTATTGGGAGGGCATTATCTCTTTTCGGATGCACTATTCCTACTTTATTCCATCCGTCGATCCCTCACAATGACGAATTAACACAGAAATTACGTCGCTATGAAATACTATAGGTTCTATGACTTCTCTTTCTAAATCGAGGGGCATTTCTATGGCAACGACAGGATCTCCTATTGGGAGGCGAGTATCTCTTTCCGGATGCACTATTCCTTCTTTATTGCATCCGTCGATCCCTCACAATGACGAATTAACACAGAAATTGCGTCGCTATGAAATACTATAAGTTCTACGCATTCTCTTTCTAAATCGAGGAACGATCCTATGGCAACGACAGGATCTCCTATTGGGAGGGCAGTATCTCTTTTCGGATGCACTATTCCTACTTTATTCCATCCGTCGATCCCTCACAATGACGAATTAACACAGAAATTACGTCGCTATGAAATACTATAGGTTCTATGACTTCTCTTTCTAAATCGAGGGGCATTTCTATGGCAACGACAGGATCTCCTATTGGGAGGCGAGTATCTCTTTCCGGATGCACTATTCCTTCTTTATTGCATCCGTCGATCCCTCACAATGACGAATTAACACAGAAATTGCGTCGTTATGAAATACTATAAGTCCTATGACTTCTCTTTCTAAATCGAGGAGCATTTCTATGGCAACGACAGGATCTCCTATTTTGAGTCGTGTATCTCATGTCGGATGCACTATTCCTTCTTTATTGCATCCGTCGATCCCTCACAATTACGAATTAACACAGAAATTGCGTCGCTATGGAATTCTATAGGTTCTATGTCTTCTCTTTCTAAATCGAGGAGCGTTTCTATGGCAACGACAGGATCTCCTATAGGGTGGCGAGTATCTCTTTTCGGATGCACTATTCCTTCTTTATTGCATCCGTCGATCCCTCACAATGACGAATTAACACAGAAATTACGTCGCTATGAAATACTATAAGTTCTACGCCTTCTCTTCTAAATCGAGGAACGATCCTATGGCAACGAAAGGATCTTCTATTGGGAAGCGAGTATTTCATGACGGATGCACTATTCCTTCTTTATTGCATCCATCGATCCCTCACAATGACGAATTAACACAGAAATTGCGTCGCTATGATATACTATAGGTTCTATGACTTCTCTTTCTAATTCGAGGAGCATTTCTATGGCAACGAAAGGATCTCCTATTGGGAGGCGAGTATCTCCTTCCGGATGCACTATTCCTTCTTTATTGCATTCGTCGATCCCTCACAATGACGAATTAACACAGAAATTGCGGCGCTATGAAATACTATAGGTTCTATGACTTCTCTTTCTGAATCGAGGAGCATTTCTATGGCAACGACAGGATCTCCTATTGGGAAGCGAGTATCTCTTTTCGGATGAACTATTCCTTCTTTATTGCATCCGTCGATCCCTCACAATGACGAATTAACACAGAAATTGCGTCGCTATGAAATACTATATGTTCTACGCCTTCTCTTTCTAAATCGAGGAACGAAACTATGGCAACGAAAGGATCTTCTATTGGGAGGCGAGTATATGTTTTTGGATGCACTATTCCTTCTTTATTGCATCCGTCGATCCCTCACAAAGACGAATTAACACAGAAATTGCGTCGCTACGAAATACTATAGGTTCTATGACTTCTCTTTCTAAATCGAGGAGCATTTCTATGGCAACTACAGGATTTCCTATTGGGAGGCGAGTATCTCTTATTGAATGCACTATTCCTTCTTTATTGCATCCGTCGATCCCTCACAAAGACGAATTAACACAGAAATTGCGTCGCTATGAAATACGATAAGTTCTACGCCTTCTCTTTCTAAATCGAGGAACGATCCTATGGCAACGAAAGGACTTTTATTGGGAGGCGAGTATCTCTTTTTGGATGCACTATTCCTTCTTTATTGCATCCATCGATACCTCACAATGACATATTAACACAGAAATTGCGTCGCTATGAAATACTATAGGTTCTATGACTTCTCTTTCTAAATCGAGGAGCATTTCTATGGCAACGAAAGGATCTCCTATTGGGAAGCGAGCATCTCTTTTCGGATGCACTATTCCTTCTTTATTGCATCCGTCGATCCCTCACAATGACGAATTAACACAGAAATTGCGTCGCTATGGAATACTATAGGTTCTATGACTTCTCTTTCTAAATCGAGGAGCGTTTCTATGGCAAAGACAGGATCTCCTATAGAGAGGCGAGTATCTGTTTTCGGATGCACTATTCCTTCTTTATTGCATCCGTCGATCCCTCACAATGACGAATTAACACAGACATTGCGTCGCTATGAAATACTATAGGTTCTACGACTTCACTTTCTAAATCGAGGAGCATTTCTATGGCAACGACAGGATCTCCTATTGGGAGGCGAGTATATCTTTTCGGATGCACTATTCCTTCTTTATTGCATCCGTCGATCCCTCACAATGACGAATTAACACAGATATTACGTCGCTATGAAATACTATAAGTTCTACGCCTTCTCTTCTAAATCGAGGAACGATCCTATGGCAACAAAAGGATCTTCTATTGGGAGGCGTGTATCTCATGTCGGATGCACTATTCCTTCTTTATTGCATCCGTCGATCCCTCACAATGACATATTAACACAGAAATTGCGTCGCTATGAAATACTATAGGTTCTATGACTTCTCTTCCTGAATCGAGGGGAGTTTCTATAGCAACGAGAGGATCTCCTATTAAGAGGCGAGTATCTCCTTCCGGATGCACTATTCCTTCTTTATTGCATCCGTCGATCCCTCACAAAGACGAATTAACACAGAAATTGCGTCGCTATGAAATACGATAAGTTCTACGCCTTCTCTTTCTAAATCGAGGAACGATCCTATGGCAACGAAAGGACCTTCTATTGGGAGGCGAGTATCACTTTTTTGGATGCACTATTCCTTCTTTATTGCATCCTTCGATACCTCACAATGACGAATTAACACAGAAATTGTGTCGCTATGAAATACTATAGGTTCTATGACTTCTCTTCCTAAATCGAGGAGCATTTCTATGGCAACGACAGGATCTCCAATTGGGAAGCGAGTATCTCTTTTCGGATGCACTATTCCTTCTTTATTGCATCCGTCGATCCCTCACAATGACGAATTAACACAGAAATTGTGTCACTATGAAATACTATAGGTTCTATGACTTCTCTTTCTAAATCGAGGAGCGTTTCTATGGCAAAGACAGGATCTCCTATAGGGAGGCGTGTATCTCTTTTCGGATGCACTATTCCTTCTTTATTGCATCCGTCGATCCCTCACAATGACGAATTAACACAGAAATTGCGTCGCTATGAAATACTATAAGTTCTACGCCTTCACTTCTAAATCGAGGAACGATCCTATGGCAACAAAAGGATCTTCTATTGGGAGGCGTGTATCTCATGTCGGATGCACTATTCCTTCTTTATTGCATCCGTCGATCCCTCACAATTACGAATTAGCACAGAAATTGCGTCGCTATGGCATACTATAGATTCTATGACTTCTCTTTCTAAATCGAGGAGCGTTTCTATGGCAACGACTGGATCTCCTATTGGGAGTCGAGTATCTCTTTTCGAATGCACTATTCCTTCTTTATTGCATCCGTCGATCCCTCACAATGACGAATTAACACAGAAATTGCGTCGCTATGAAATACTATAAGTTCTACGCCTTCTCTTTCTAAATCGAGGAACGAACCTATGGCTACGAAAGGATCTTCTATTGGGAGGCGAGTACATGTTTTTGGATGCACCATTCCTTCTTTATTTCATCCATCGAACCCTCACAATGACGATTTAAAACAGATATTGCGTAGCTATGAAAAACTATAGGTTCTATGACTTCTCTCTCTAAATCGAGGAGCATTTCTATGGCAACTACAGGATCTCCTATTGGGAGGTGAGTATCTCTTACTGGATGCACTATTCCTTCTATATTGCATCCGTCGATCCCTCACAATGACGAATTAACACAGAAATTGCGTCGCTATGAAATACTATGGGTTCTATGACTTCTCCACTTAAATCGAGGATCATTTCTATGGTAACGGCAGGACCTCCTATTGGGAGGCGAGTATCTCTTTTCGGATGCACTGTTCCTTCTTTATTGTATCCGTCGATCCCTCACAATGACGAATTAACGCAGAAATTGCGTCGCTATGAAATACTATACGTTCTATGACTTCTCTTACTAAATCGAGGAGCATTTCTATGGCAACGACAGGATCTCCTATTGGGAGGCGAGTATCTCATGTCGGATGCAATATTCCATCTTTATTGCATCCGTCGATCCCTCACAATGACGAATTAACACAGAAATTGCGTCGCTATGAAATTGTAAAAGTTCTACGCCTTCTCTTACTAAATCGAGGAACGATCCTATGGCAACAAAAGGATCTTCTATTGGGAGGCGAGTATCTCGTGTCGGATGCAATATTCCTTCTTTATTGCATCCGTCGATTCCTCACAATGACGAATTAACACAGAAATTGCGTCGCTATGAAATACTGTAAGTCCTATGACTTCTCTCTCTAAATCGAGGAGCATTTCTATGGCAACGACAGGATCTCCTATTTTGAGGCGTGTATCTCATGTCGGATGCTCTATTCCTTCTTAATTGCATCCGTCGATCCCTCACAATAACGAATTAACACAGAAATTGCGTCGCTATGAAATACTATAAGTTCTACGCCTTCTCTTCTAAATCGAGGAACGATCCTATGGCAACGAAAGGATCTTCTATTGGGAAGCGAGTATTTCATGTCGGATGCACTATTCCTTCTTCATTGCATCCATCGATCCCTCACAATGACGAATTAACAAAGAAATTGCGTCGCAATGAAATACTATAGATTCTAGGCCTTCTCTTTCTAAATCGAGCAACGTTTCTATGGCAACGACAGTATCTTCTATTGGGAGGCGATTATCTCTGTTCGGATGCACTATTCCTTCTTTATTGCATCCGTCGGTCCCTCACAACGACGAATTAACACAAAAATTGCGTCGCTATGAAATACTATAGGTTCTATGCCTTCTCTTTCTAAATCAAGGAACGTTTCTATGGCAACGACAGGATCTTCTCTTGGGAGGCGGGTATCTCCTTTCGGATGCGATATTCCTTCTTTATTGCATCCGTCGATCCCTCACAATGACGAATTAACACAGAAATTGTGTCGCTATTAAATACTATAGGTTCTATGCCTTTTCTTTCTAAATCGAGGAACGTTTCTATGGCAACGACAGGATCTTCTATTGGGAGGCGAGTATCTCTTTTTCGGATGCACTATTCCTTCTTTATTGCATCCGGCGATCTCTCACAATGACGAATTAACACAAAAATTTGCGTCGTTATGAAATACTATATGTCCTATGCCTTCTCTTTCTAAATCGAGGAACGTTTCTATGGCAACGACATGATCTTCTATTAAGAGGCGAGAATCTCTTTTCGGATGCACCATTCCTTCATTATTGCATCTGTCGATCCCTCACAATGACGAATTAACACAGAAATTGCTTCGCTATGAAATACTATAGTTTCTATGCCTTCTCTTTATAAATCCAGGAGCGTTTCTATGGAAACGAATATATCTCCTATTGGGAGGCGAGTATCTCTTTTCGGATGCACTATTCCTTCTTTATTGCATCCGTCGATCCCAAACAATGACGAATTAACACAGAAATTGCGTCGCTATGAAATACTATAGGTTCTATGCCTTCTCTTTCTAAATCGAGCAACGTTTCTATGGCAACGACAGGATCCTATATTGGGAGGCGAGTATCTCTTTTCGGATGCAGTATTACTTCTTTATTGCATCCGTCGATCCCTCACAACGACGAATTAACACAGAAATTGCGTCGCCATGAAATACTATAGGTTCTATGCCTTCTCTTCCTAAATCGAGGAACGTTTCTATAGCAACGACAGGATCTTCTATTGGGAGGCGAACATCTCTGTTCGGATGCCATATTCCTTCTTTATTGCATCCGTCGATCCCTCACAACGACGAATTAACACAAAAATTTCGTCGCTATGAAATACTGTAGGTTCTATGCCTTCTCTTACTAAATCAAGGAACGTTTCTATGGCAACGACAGGATCTTCTATTGGGAGGCGGGGATCTCCTTTCGGATGCGATATTCCTTCTTTATTGCATCCGTCGATCCCTCACAATGACGAATTAACACAGAAATTGTGTCGCTATTAAATACTATAGGTTCTATGCCTTCTCTTTCTAAATCGAGGAACGTTTCTATGGCAACGACAGGATCTTCTATTGGGAGGCGAGTATCTGTTTTCGGATGCACTATTCCTTCTTTATTGCATTTGTCGATCCCTCACAATGACGAATTAACACAGAAATTGCGTCGTCTGAAATACTACAGGTTCTATGCCTTCTCTATTTAAATCGAGGAACGTTTCAATGGCAACGAGAGGATCTTATTTTGGGAGGCGAGTATGTCTTTTCGGATGAACTATTCCTACTTTATTGCATCCGTCGATACCTCACTACGACGAATTAACACAGAAATTGCGTCGCTATGAAATACTATAGGTTTCATGCCTACTCTTTCTAAATGGAGGAACGTTTTTATGGCAACGACAGCATCTTCTAGTGGGAGGCGAATATCTCTTTATCGGATGCACTATTCCTTCTTTATTGCATCCGTCGATCCCTCACAATGGTGAATTAACACAAAAATTAGCGTCGCTATTAAATACTATAGGTTCTATGTCTTCTCTTTCTAAATCGAGGAGCGTTTCTATGGCAACGACAAGATCTCCTATTGGGAGGCGAATATCTCTTTTCGGATGCACTATTCCTACTTTATTGCATCCGTCGGTCCCTCACAATGACGAATTAACACAGAAATTGCGTCGCTATGAAATACTGTACTTTCTATGCTTTCTCTTTCTGAATTGAGGATCGTTTCTATGGCAACTACAGGATCTTCTATTGGGAGGCGAGTATCTCCTTTCGGATACACTATTCCTTCTTTATTGCATCTGTCGATCCCTCACGAACACGAATTAACACAGAAATTGCGTCGCTATGAAATACTATAGGTTTTATGCCTTCTCCTTCTAAATCGAGGAACGTTTCTATGGCAACGAAAGGATCTTCTACTGGGAGGCGAGTATCTCTTTTCGGATGCACTATTCCTTCCTTATTGCATCCGTCGATCCCTCACAATGACGAATTAACACAGAAATTGCGTCGCTATGAAATACTGTAGGTTCTATGCCTTCTCTTTCTTATTCGGGGAACATTTCTATGGCAACGACAGGATCTTGTATTGGGAGGCGAGTATCTCTTTTCGGATGCACTATTCGTTCTTTATTGCATCCGTCGATCCCTCATAATGACGAATTAATACATAAATTGCGTCGCTATGAAATACTATAGGTTCTATGCCTTCTCTTCCTAAACCGAGGAACGTTTCTATAGCAACGACAGGATCTACTATTGGGAGGCGGGTATCTCCTTTCGGATGCGATATTCCTTCTTTATTGCATCCGTCGATCCCTCACAATGACGAATTAACACAGAAATTGTGTCGCTATTAAATACTATAGGTTCTATGCCTTCTCTTTCTAAATCGAGGAACGTTTCTATGGCAACGACAGGAACTTCTATTGGGAGGCGAGTATCTGTTTTCGGATGCACTATTCCTTCTTTATTGCATTTGTCGCTCCCTCACAATGACGAATTAACCCAGAAATTGCGTCGCTATGAAGTATTGTACTTTCTATGCCTTCTCTTTATAAGTCGAGGAACGTTTCTATGGCAACGACAGGATCTTCTATTGGGAGGCGGGTATCTCCTTTCGGATGCGATATTCCTTCTTTATTGCATCCGTCGATCCCTCACAATGACGAATTAACACAGAAATTGTGTCGCTATTAAATACTATAGGTTCTATGCCTTCTCTTTCTAAATCGAGGAACGTTTCTATGGCAACGACAGGATCTTCTATTGGGAGGCGAGTATCTGTTTTCGGATGCACTATTCCTTCTTTATTGCATTTGTCGATCCCTCACAATGACGAATTGACACAGAAATTGCGTCGTCTGAAATACTACAGGTTCTATGCATTCTCTTTTTAAATCGAGGAACGTTTCTATGGCAACGAGACGATCTTATTTTGGGAGGCGAGTATGTCTTTTCGGATGAACTATTCCGACTTTATTGCATCCTTCGGTACCTCACTACGACGAATTAACACAGAAATTGCGTCGCTATGAAATACTATAGGTTTCATGCCTACTCTTTCTAAATGGAGGAACGTTTTTATGGCAACGACAGCATCTTCTAGTGGGAGGCGAATATCTCTTTATCGGATGCACTATTCCTTCTTTATTGCATCCGTCGATCCCTCACAATGGTGAATTAACACAAAAATTTGCGTCGCTAAGAAATACTATATGTTCTATGCCTTCTCTTTCTAAATAGAGGAACCTTTCTATGGCAACGACAGGATCTTCTATTGGGAGGCGAGTATCTCTTTTTGGATGGACTATTCTTTCTTTAATACATCCGTCGATCCTTCACAATGACGAATTAACACAGAAATTGCGTCGCGATGAAATACTATAGGTTCTACGCCTTCTCTTTCTAAATCGAGGAACGTTTCTACGGCAACGACAGGATGTTCTATTGGGAGGCGAAAATCTCTTTTCCGGATGCACTATTCCTTCTTTATTGCATCCGTCGATCCCTCACATTGACGAATCAACACAGAATTTGCGTCGCTATGAAATACTATAGGTTCTATGCTTCTCTTTCTAAATCGAGGAACGTTTGTATGGCAACGACATGATCTTATATTAAGAGGCGAGTATCTCTTTTCGGATGCACTATTCGTTCTTTATTGCATCCGTCGATCCCTCATAATGACGAATTAATACATAAATTGCGTCGCTATGAAATACTATAGGTTCTATGCCTTCTCTTCCTAAATCGAGCAACGTTTCTATGGCTACGACTGGATCCTATGTTGGGAGGCGATAATTTCTTTCCGGATGCAGTATTACTTTTTTATTGCATCCCTCGATCCCTCAGAACGACGAATTAACACAGAAATTGCGTCGCTATGAAATACTATAGGTTCTATGCTTTCTCTTTCTAAATCGAGGAACGTTTCTATAGCAACGACAGGATCTTCTATTGGGAGGCGAATATCTCTGTTCGGATGCACTATTCCTTCTCTATAGCAACCGTCGATCCCTCACAATGACGAATTAACACAGAAATTGCGTCGCTATGAAATACTATAGGTTCTATGCCTTCTGTTTCTAAATCGAGGAACGTTTCTATGGGAACGAATGGATCTTCCATTGCGAGTCGAGTATCTCTTTTCGGATGCACTATTCCTTCTTTATTGCATCCGGCGATCTCTCACAATGACGAATTAACACAAAAATTTGCGTCGTTATGATATACTATATGTCCTATGCCTTCTCTTTCTAAATCGAGGAACGTTTCTATGGCAACGACATGATCTTCTATTAAGAGGCGAGAATCTCTTTTCGGATACACTATTCCTTCATTATTGCATCTGTCGATCCCTCACAATGACGAATTAACACAGAAATTGCTTCGCTATGAAATACTATAGTTTCTATGCCTTCTCTTTATAAATCCAGGAGCGTTTCTATGGAAACGAATGGATCTCCTATTGGGAGGCGAGTATGTCTTTTCGGATGCACTATTCCTTCTTTATTGCATGCGTCGATCCCAAACAATGACGAATTAACAAAGAAATTGCGTCGCTATGAAATACTATAGATTCTAGGCCTTCTCTTTCTAAATCGAGCAACGTTTCTATGGCAACGACAGGATCCTATATTGGGGGGCGAGTATCTCTTTTCGGATGCAGTATTACTTCTTTATTGCATCCGTCGATCCCTCACAACGACGAATTAACACAGAAATTGCGTCGCCATGAAATACTATAGGTTCTATGCCTTCTCTTCCTAAATCGAGTAACGTTTCTATTGCAACGACAGTATCTTATATTGGGAGGCGATTATCTCTGTTCGGATGCACTATTCCTTCTTTATTGCATCCGTCGATCCCTCACAACGACGAATTAACACAAAAATTGCGTCGCTATGAAATACTATAGGTTCTATGCCTTCTCTTTCTAAATCAAGGAACGTTTCTTCGGCAACGACAGGATCTTCTCTTGGGAGGCGGGTATCTCCTTTCGGATGCGATATTCCTTCTTTACTGCATCCGTCGATCCCTCACAATGACGAATTAACACAGAAATTGTGTCGCTATTAAATACTATAGGTTCTATGCCTTTTCTTTCTAAATCGAGGAACGTTTCTATGGCAACGACAGGATCTTCTATTTGGAGGCGAGTATCTCTTTTTCGGATGCACTATTCCTTCTTTATTGCATCCGGCGATCTCTCACAATGACGAATTAACACAAAAATTTGCGTCGTTATGAAATACTATATGTCCTATGCCTTCTCTTTCTAAATCGAGGAACGTTTCTATGGCAACGACATGATCTTCTATTAAGAGGCGAGAATCTCTTTTCGGATGCACCATTCCTTCATTATTGCATCTGTCGATCCCTCACAATGACGAATTAACACAGAAATTGCTTCGCTATGAAATACTATAGTTTCTATGCCTTCTCTTTATAAATCCAGGAGCGTTTCTATGGAAACGAATATATCTCCTATTGGGAGGCGAGTATCTCTTTTCGGATGCACTATTCCTTCTTTATTGCATCCGTCGATCCCTCACAACGACGAATTAACACAGAAATTGCGTCGCCATGAAATACTATAGGTTCTATGCCTTCTCTTCCTAAATCGAGGAACGTTTCTATAGCAACGACAGGATCTTCTATTGGGAGGCGAACATCTCTGTTCGGATGCCATATTCCTTCTTTATTGCATCCGTCGATCCCTCACAACGACGAATTAACACAAAAATTTCGTCGCTATGAAATACTGTAGGTTCTATGCCTTCTCTTACTAAATCAAGGAACGTTTCTATGGCAACGACAGGATCTTCTATTGGGAGGCGGGGATCTCCTTTCGGATGCGATATTCCTTCTTTATTGCATCCGTCGATCCCTCACAATGACGAATTAACACAGAAATTGTGTCGCTATTAAATACTATAGGTTCTATGCCTTCTCTTTCTAAATCGAGGAACGTTTCTATGGCAACGACAGGATCTTCTATTGGGAGGCGAGTATCTGTTTTCGGATGCACTATTCCTTCTTTATTGCATTTGTCGATCCCTCACAATGACGAATTAACACAGAAATTGCGTCGTCTGAAATACTACAGGTTCTATGCCTTCTCTATTTAAATCGAGGAACGTTTCAATGGCAACGAGAGGATCTTATTTTGGGAGGCGAGTATGTCTTTTCGGATGAACTATTCCTACTTTATTGCATCCGTCGATACCTCACTACGACGAATTAACACAGAAATTGCGTCGCTATGAAATACTATAGGTTTCATGCCTACTCTTTCTAAATGGAGGAACGTTTTTATGGCAACGACAGCATCTTCTAGTGGGAGGCGAATATCTCTTTATCGGATGCACTATTCCTTCTTTATTGCATCCGTCGATCCCTCACAATGGTGAATTAACACAAAAATTAGCGTCGCTATTAAATACTATAGGTTCTATGTCTTCTCTTTCTAAATCGAGGAGCGTTTCTATGGCAACGACAAGATCTCCTATTGGGAGGCGAATATCTCTTTTCGGATGCACTATTCCTACTTTATTGCATCCGTCGGTCCCTCACAATGACGAATTAACACAGAAATTGCGTCGCTATGAAATACTGTACTTTCTATGCTTTCTCTTTCTGAATTGAGGATCGTTTCTATGGCAACTACAGGATCTTCTATTGGGAGGCGAGTATCTCCTTTCGGATACACTATTCCTTCTTTATTGCATCTGTCGATCCCTCACGAACACGAATTAACACAGAAATTGCGTCGCTATGAAATACTATAGGTTTTATGCCTTCTCCTTCTAAATCGAGGAACGTTTCTATGGCAACGAAAGGATCTTCTACTGGGAGGCGAGTATCTCTTTTCGGATGCACTATTCCTTCCTTATTGCATCCGTCGATCCCTCACAATGACGAATTAACACAGAAATTGCGTCGCTATGAAATACTGTAGGTTCTATGCCTTCTCTTTCTTATTCGGGGAACATTTCTATGGCAACGACAGGATCTTATATTGGGAGGCGAGTATCTCTTTTCGGATGCACTATTCGTTCTTTATTGCATCCGTCGATCCCTCATAATGACGAATTAATACATAAATTGCGTCGCTATGAAATACTATAGGTTCTATGCCTTCTCTTCCTAAACCGAGGAACGTTTCTATAGCAACGACAGGATCTACTATTGGGAGGCGAACATCTCTGTTCGGATGCACTATTCCTTCTTTATTGCATCCGTCGATCCCTCACAACGACGAATTAACACAAAAGTAGCGTCGCTATGAAATACTATAGGTTCTATGCCTTCTCTTTCTAAATCAAGGAACGTTTCTATGGCAACGACAGGATCTTCTATTGGGAGGCGGGTATCTCCTTTCGGATGCGATATTCCTTCTTTATTGCATCCGTCGATCCCTCACAATGACGAATTAACACAGAAATTGTGTCGCTATTAAATACTATAGGTTCTATGCCTTCTCTTTCTAAATCGAGGAACGTTTCTATGGCAACGACAGGAACTTCTATTGGGAGGCGAGTATCTGTTTTCGGATGCACTATTCCTTCTTTATTGCATTTGTCGCTCCCTCACAATGACGAATTAACCCAGAAATTGCGTCGCTATGAAGTATTGTACTTTCTATGCCTTCTCTTTATAAGTCGAGGAACGTTTCTATGGCAACGACAGGATCTTCTATTGGGAGGCGGGTATCTCCTTTCGGATGCGATATTCCTTCTTTATTGCATCCGTCGATCCCTCACAATGACGAATTAACACAGAAATTGTGTCGCTATTAAATACTATAGGTTCTATGCCTTCTCTTTCTAAATCGAGGAACGTTTCTATGGCAACGACAGGATCTTCTATTGGGAGGCGAGTATCTGTTTTCGGATGCACTATTCCTTCTTTATTGCATTTGTCGATCCCTCACAATGACGAATTGACACAGAAATTGCGTCGTCTGAAATACTACAGGTTCTATGCATTCTCTTTTTAAATCGAGGAACGTTTCTATGGCAACGAGACGATCTTATTTTGGGAGGCGAGTATGTCTTTTCGGATGAACTATTCCGACTTTATTGCATCCTTCGGTACCTCACTACGACGAATTAACACAGAAATTGCGTCGCTATAAAATACTATAGGTTTCATGCCTACTCTTTCTAAATGGAGGAACGTTTTTATGGCAACGACAGCATCTTCTAGTGGGAGGCGAATATCTCTTTATCGGATGCACTATTCCTTCTTTATTGCATCCGTCGATCCCTCACAATGGTGAATTAACACAAAAATTTGCGTCGCTAAGAAATACTATATGTTCTATGCCTTCTCTTTCTAAATAGAGGAACCTTTCTATGGCAACGACAGGATCTTCTATTGGGAGGCGAGTATCTCTTTTTGGATGGACTATTCTTTCTTTAATACATCCGTCGATCCTTCACAATGACGAATTAACACAGAAATTGCGTCGCGATGAAATACTATAGGTTCTACGCCTTCTCTTTCTAAATCGAGGAACGTTTCTACGGCAACGACAGGATGTTCTATTGGGAGGCGAAAATCTCTTTTCCGGATGCACTATTCCTTCTTTATTGCATCCGTCGATCCCTCACATTGACGAATCAACACAGAATTTGCGTCGCTATGAAATACTATAGGTTCTATGCTTCTCTTTCTAAATCGAGGAACGTTTGTATGGCAACGACATGATCTTATATTAAGAGGCGAGTATCTCTTTTCGGATGCACTATTCGTTCTTTATTGCATCCGTCGATCCCTCATAATGACGAATTAATACATAAATTGCGTCGCTATGAAATACTATAGGTTCTATGCCTTCTCTTCCTAAATCGAGCAACGTTTCTATGGCTACGACTGGATCCTATGTTGGGAGGCGATAATTTCTTTCCGGATGCAGTATTACTTTTTTATTGCATCCCTCGATCCCTCACAACGACGAATTAACACAGAAATTGCGTCGCTATGAAATACTATAGGTTCTATGCTTTCTCTTTCTAAATCGAGGAACGTTTCTATAGCAACGACAGGATCTTCTATTGGGAGGCGAATATCTCTGTTCGGATGCACTATTCCTTCTCTATAGCAACCGTCGATCCCTCACAATGACGAATTAACACAGAAATTGCGTCGCTATGAAATACTATAGGTTCTATGCCTTCTGTTTCTAAATCGAGGAACGTTTCTATGGGAACGAATGGATCTTCTATTGCGAGTCGAGTATCTCTTTTCGGATGCACTATTCCTTCTTTATTGCATCCGGCGATCTCTCACAATGACGAATTAACACAAAAATTTGCGTCGTTATGATATACTATATGTCCTATGCCTTCTCTTTCTAAATCGAGGAACGTTTCTATGGCAACGACATGATCTTCTATTAAGAGGCGAGAATCTCTTTTCGGATACACTATTCCTTCATTATTGCATCTGTCGATCCCTCACAATGACGAATTAACACAGAAATTGCTTCGCTATGAAATACTATAGTTTCTATGCCTTCTCTTTATAAATCCAGGAGCGTTTCTATGGAAACGAATGGATCTCCTATTGGGAGGCGAGTATGTCTTTTCGGATGCACTATTCCTTCTTTATTGCATGCGTCGATCCCAAACAATGACGAATTAACAAAGAAATTGCGTCGCTATGAAATACTATAGATTCTAGGCCTTCTCTTTCTAAATCGAGCAACGTTTCTATGGCAACGACAGGATCCTATATTGGGGGGCGAGTATCTCTTTTCGGATGCAGTATTACTTCTTTATTGCGTCCGTCGATCCCTCACAACGACGAATTAACACAGAAATTGCGTCGCCATGAAATACTATAGGTTCTATGCCTTCTCTTCCTAAATCGAGTAACGTTTCTATTGCAACGACAGTATCTTATATTGGGAGGCGATTATCTCTGTTCGGATGCACTATTCCTTCTTTATTGCATCCGTCGATCCCTCACAACGACGAATTAACACAAAAATTGCGTCGCTATGAAATACTATAGGTTCTATGCCTTCTCTTTCTAAATCAAGGAACGTTTCTTCGGCAACGACAGGATCTTCTCTTGGGAGGCGGGTATCTCCTTTCGGATGCGATATTCCTTCTTTACTGCATCCGTCGATCCCTCACAATGACGAATTAACACAGAAATTGTGTCGCTATTAAATACTATGGGTTCTATGCCTTTTCTTTCTAAATCGAGGAACGTTTCTATGGCAACGACAGGATCTTCTATTGGGAGGCGAGTATCTCTTTTTCGGATGCACTATTCCTTCTTTATTGCATCCGGCGATCTCTCACAATGACGAATTAACACAAAAATTTGCGTCGTTATGAAATACTATATGTCCTATGCCTTCTCTTTCTAAATCGAGGAACGTTTCTATGGCAACGACATGATCTTCTATTAAGAGGCGAGAATCTCTTTTCGGATGCACCATTCCTTCATTATTGCATCTGTCGATCCCTCACAATGACGAATTAACACAGAAATTGCTTCGCTATGAAATACTATAGTTTCTATGCCTTCTCTTTATAAATCCAGGAGCGTTTCTATGGAAACGAATATATCTCCTATTGGGAGGCGAGTATCTCTTTTCGGATGCACTATTCCTTCTTTATTGCATCCGTCGATCCCAACCAATGACGAATTAACACAGAAATTGCGTCGCTATGTAATACTATAGGTTCTATGCCTTCTCTTTCTAAATCGAGCAACGTTTCTATGGCAACGACAGGATCCTATATTGGGAGGCGAGTATCTCTTTTCGGATGCAGTATTACTTCTTTATTGCATCCGTCGATCCCTCACAACGACGAATTAACACAGAAATTGCGTCGCCATGAAATACTATAGGTTCTATGCCTTCTCTTCCTAAATCGAGGAACGTTTCTATAGCAACGACAGGATCTTCTATTGGGAGGCGAACATCTCTGTTCGGATGCCATATTCCTTCTTTATTGCATCCGTCGATCCCTCACAACGACGAATTAACACAAAAATTGCGTCGCTATGAAATACTATAGGTTCTATGCCTTCTCTTACTAAATCAAGGAGCGTTTCTATGGCAACGACAGGATCTTCTATTGGGAGGCGGGTATCTCCTTTCGGATGCGATATTCCTTCTTTATTGCATCCGTCGATCCCTCACAATGACGAATTAACACAGAAATTGTGTCGCTATTAAATACTATAGGTTCTATGCCTTCTCTTTCTAAATCGAGGAACGTTTCTATGGCAACGACAGGATCTTCTATTGGGAGGCGAGTATCTGTTTTCGGATGCACTATTCCTTCTTTATTGCATTTGTCGATCCCTCACAATGACGAATTAACACAGAAATTGCGTCGTCTGAAATACTACAGGTTCTATGCCTTCTCGTTTTAAATCGAGGAACGTTTCTATGGCAACGAGAGGATCTTATTTTGGGCGGCGAGTATGTCTTTTCGGATGAACTATTCCTACTTTATTGCATCCGTCGATACCTCACTACGACGAATTAACACAGAAATTGCGTCGCTATGAAATACTATAGGTTTCATGCCTACTCTTTCTAAATGGAGGAACGTTTTTATGGCAACGACAGCATCTTCTAGTGGGAGGCGAATATCTCTTTATCGGATGCACTATTCCTTCTTTATTGCATCCGTCGATCCCTCACAATGGTGAATTAACACAAAAATTAGCGTCGCTATTAAATACTATAGGTTCTATGTCTTCTCTTTCTAAATCGAGGAGCGTTTCTATGGCAACGACAAGATGTCCTATTGGGAGGCGACTATCTCTTTTCGGATGCACTATTCCTACTTTATTGCATCCGTCGGTCCCTCACAATGACGAATTAACACAGAAATTGCGTCGCTATGAAATACTGTACTTTCTATGCTTTCTCTTTCTGAATTGAGGATCGTTTCTATGGCAACTACAGGATCTTCTATTGGGAGGCGAGTATCTCCTTTCGGATACACTATTCCTTCTTTATTGCATCTGTCGATCCCTCACGAACACGAATTAACACAGAAATTGCGTCGCTATGAATTACTATGGGTTTTATGCCTTCTCCTTCTAAATCGAGGAACGTTTCTATGGCAACGAAAGGATCTTCTACTGGGAGGCGAGTATCTCTTTTCGGATGCACTATTCCTTCCTTATTGCATCCGTCGATCCCTCACAATTACGAATTAACACAGAAATTGCGTCGCTATGAAATACTGTAGGTTCTATGCCTTCTCTTTCTTATTCGGGGAACATTTCTATGGCAACGACAGGATCTTATATTGGGAGGCGAGTATCTCTTTTCGGATGCACTATTCGTTCTTTATTGCATCCGTCGATCCCTCATAATGACGAATTAATACATAAATTGCGTCGCTATGAAATACTATAGGTTCTATGCCTTCTCTTCCTAAATCGAGGAACGTTTCTATAGCAACGACAGGATCTTCTATTGGGAGGCGAACATCTCTGTTCGGATGCACTATTCCTTCTTTATTGCATCCGTCGATCCCTCACAACGACGAATTAACACAAAAATAGCGTCGCTATGAAATACTATAGGTTCTATGCCTTCTCTTTCTAAATCAAGGAACGTTTCTATGGCAACGACAGGATCTTCTATTGGGAGGCGGGTATCTCCTTTCGGATGCGATATTCCTTCTTTATTGCATCCGTCGATCCCTCACAATGACGAATTAACACAGAAATTGTGTCGCTATTAAATACTATAGGTTCTATGCCTTCTCTTTCTAAATCGAGGAACGTTTCTATGGCAACGACAGGAACTTCTATTGGGAGGCGAGTATCTGTTTTCGGATGCACTATTCCTTCTTTATTGCATTTGTCGATCCCTCACAATGACGAATTAACACAGAAATTGCGTCGTCTGAAATACTACAGGTTCTATGCCTTCTCTTTTTAAATCGAGGAACGTTTCTATGGCAACGAGAGGATCTTATTTTGGGAGGCGAGTATGTCTTTTCGGATGAACAATTCCTACTTTATTGCATCCTTCGGTACCTCACTACGACGAATTAACACAGAAATTGCGTCGCTATGAAATACTATAGGTTTCATGCCTACTCTTTCTAAATGGAGGAACGTTTTTATGGCAACGACAGCATCTTCTAGTGGGAGGCGAATATCTCTTTATCGGATGCACTATTCCTTCTTTATTGCATCCGTCGATCCCTCACAATGGTGAATTAACACAAAAATTTGCGTCGCTAAGAAATACTATATGTTCTATGCCTTCTCTTTCTAAATAGAGGAACCTTTCTATGGCAACGACAGGATCTTCTATTGGGAGGCGAGTATCTCTTTTTGGATGGACTATTCTTTCTTTAATACATCCGTCGATCCTTCACAATGACGAATTAACACAGAAATTGCGTCGCGATGAAATACTATAGGTTCTATGCTTCTCTTTCTAAATCGAGGAACGTTTCTACGGCAACGACAGGATGTTCTATTGGGAGGCGAAAATCTCTTTTCCGGATGCACTATTCCTTCTTTATTGCATCCGTCGATCCCTCACATTGACGAATCAACACAGAATTTGCGTCGCTATGAAATACTATAGGTTCTATGCTTCTCTTTCTAAATCGAGGAACGTTTGTATGGCAACGACATGATCTTCTATTAAGAGGCGAGTATCTCTTTTCGGATGCACTATTCGTTCTTTATTGCATCCGTCGATCCCTCATAATGACGAATTAATACATAAATTGCGTCGCTATGAAATACTATAGGTTCTATGCCTTCTCTTCCTAAATCGAGCAACGTTTCTATGGCTACGACTGGATCCTATGTTGGGAGGCGATAATTTCTTTCCGGATGCAGTATTACTTCTTTATTGCATCCGTCGATCCCTCAGAACGACGAATTAACACAGAAATTGCGTCGCTATGAAATACTATAGGTTCTATGCTTTCTCTTTCTAAATCGAGGAACGTTTCTATAGCAACGACAGGATCTTCTATTGGGAGGCGAATATCTCTGTTCGGATGCACTATTCCTTCTCTATAGCAACCGTCGATCCCTCACAATGACGAATTAACACAGAAATTGCGTCGCTATGAAATACTATAGGTTCTATGCCTTCTGTTTCTAAATCGAGGAACGTTTCTATGGGAACGAATGGATCTTCTATTGCGAGTCGAGTATCTCTTTTTCGGATGCACTATTTCTGCTTTATTGCATCCGTCGATCCCTCACAATGACGAATTAACACAAAAATTAGCGTCGCTATTAAATACTATAGGTTCTATGTCTTCTCTTTCTAAATCGAGGAGCGTTTCTATGGCAACGACAAGATCTCCTATTGGGAGGCGACTATCTCTTTTCGGATGCACTATTCCTACTTTATTGCATCCATCGGTCCCTCACAATGACGAATTAACACAGAAATTGCGTCGCTATGAAATACTGTACTTTCTATGCTTTCTCTTTCTGAATTGAGGATCGTTTCTATGGCAACTACAGGATCTTCTATTGGGAGGCGAGTATCTCCTTTCGGATACACTATTCCTTCTTTATTGCATCTGTCGATCCCTCACGAAGACGAATTAACACAGAAATTGCGTCGCTATGAAATACTATAGGTTTTATGCCTTCTCCTTCTAAATCGAGGAACGTTTCTATGGCAACGAAAGGATCTTCTACTGGGAGGCTAGTATCTCTTTTCGGATGCACTATTCCTTCCTTATTGCATCCGTCGATCCCTCACAATGACGAATTAACACAGAAATTGCGTCGCTATGAAATACTGTAGGTTCTATGCCTTCTCTTTCTTATTCGAGGAACATTTCTATGGCAACGACAGGATCTTATATTGGGAGGCGAGTATCTCTTTTCGGATGCGCTATTCCTTCTTTATTGCATCTGTCGATCCCTCACAATGACGAATTAACACAGAAATTGCGTCGCTATGAAATACTATAGGTTCTATGCCTTCTCTTTCTACATCGAGGAACGTTTCTATGGCATCGACAGGATCTTAAATTGGGAGGCGAGTATCTCTTTTCGGATGCGCTATTCCTTCTTTATTGCATCCGTCGATCCCACACAATAACGAATTAACCCAGAAATTGCGTCGCTATGAAAAACTATAGGTTCTATGCCTTCTCTTTCTAAATCGAGGAACGTTATTATGACAACGACAGGATCTTCTATTGGGAGGCGAGTATCTCTTTTCGGATGCACTATTACTTCTTTATTGCATCCGTCGATCCCTCACAATGACGAATTAAAACAGAAATTGCGTCGCTATGAAGTACTATAGGTTCTGAGCTTTCTCTTTCTAAATCGAGGAACGTTTCAATGGCAACGACGGAATCTTATATTAGGAGGCGAGTATCTCTTTTCGGATGCACTATTCCTTCTATATTGCATCCGTCGATCCCTCACAATGACGAATTAACAAAGAAATTGCGTCGCTATGAAGTACTATAGGTTCTATGCCCTCTCTTACTAAATCGAGGAATGTTTCTATGGCAACGACAGGATCTTCCATTGAGAGGCGAGTATCTCTTTTCGGATGCACTATTCCTTCTTTATTGCATCCGTCGGTCCCTCATAATGACGAATAAACACAGAAATTGCGTCGCTATGAAATACTATAGGTTCAATGCCTTCTGTTTCTAAATCGATGAACGTTTCTATGGGAACGACAGGATCTTCTATTGGGAGTCGAGTATCTCTTTTTCGGATGCACTATTCCTTCTTTATTGCATCCGTCGATCCCTCACAATGACGAATTAACACAAAAATTTGCGTCCCTATGAAATACTATAGGTTCTATGCCTTCTCTTTCTAAATCGAGGAACGTTTCTATGGCAGCGACAGGATCTTCTACTGGGAGGCGAGTATCTCTTTTCGGATACACTATTCCTTCTTTATTGCATCTGTCGATCCCTCACGATGACGAATTAACACAGAAATTGCGTCCTTATGAAATACTATAGGTTTAATGCCTTCTCTTTCTAAATCGAGGAACGTTTCTATGGCAACGACAGGATCCTATATTGGGAGGCGAGTATCTCTTTTCGGATGCACTATTCCTTCTTTATTGCATCCGTCGATCCCTCACAATGACGAATTAACCTAGAAATTGCGTCGCTATGAAATACTGTAGGTTCTATGTCTTCTCTTTCTAAATCGAGGAACGTTTCTAATGCAACGACAGGATCTACATCTACATCTACATTCACACTCCGCAAGCCACCTGACGGTGTGTGGCGGAGGGTACCTTCAGTACCTCTATCGGTTCTCCCTTCTATTCCAGTCTCGTATTGTTCGTGGAATGGATTGTTGGTATGCCTCTGTGTGGGCTCTAATCTCTCTGATTTTATACTCATGGTCTCTTCGCGAGATATACGTAGGAGGGAGCAATATACTGCTTGACCCTTCGGTGAAGGTATGTTCTCGAAACTTTGACAAAAGCCCGTATCGAGCTACTGAGTGTCTCTCCTGCAGAGTCTTCCACTGGAGTTTATCTATCATCTCCGTAACGCTTTCGCGATTACTAAAGGATCCTGTAACGAAGCGCGCTGCTCTCCGTTGGATCTTCTCTATGTCTTGTATCAACCCTATCTGGTACGGATCCCACACTGCTGAGCAGTATTCAAGCAGTGGGCGAACAAGCGTACTGGCACCTACTTCCTTTGTTTTCGGATTGCATTTCCTTAGGATTCTTCCAATGAATCTCAGTCTGGCATCTGCTTTACCGACAATCAACATTATATGATCATTCCATTTTAAATCATTCCTAATGCGTACTCCCAGATAATTTATGGTATTAACTGCTTCCAGTTGCAGACCTGCTATTTTGTAGCTAAATGATAAAGGATCTATCTTTCTGTTTATTCGCAGCACATTACACTTGTCTACATTGAGATTCATTTGCCATTCCCTGCACCATGCGTCAATTCGGTGCAGATCCTCCTGCATTTCAGTACAATTTTCCATTGTTACAACCTCTCGATACACCACAGAGTCATCTGCAAAAAGCCTCAGTCACCTACCGATGTAATCCACCAGGTCATTTATGTATGTTGTGAATAGCAACGGTCCTATGACACTCCCCTGCGGCACACCTGAAACCACTCTTACTTCGGAAGACTTCTCTCCATTGAGAAAAACATGCTGCGTCCTGTTATCTAGGAACTCTTCAATCCAATCGCACAATTGGTCTGATAGTCCTTCTATTGGGAGGCGAGTATCTCTTTTCGGATGCAGTATTCCTTCTTTATTGCATCCGTCGATCCCTCACAATGACGAATTAACACAGAAATTGCGTCGCTTTGAAATACTATAGTTTCTATCCAATCTCTTCCTAAATCGAGGAACTTTTCTATGGCAACGACAGGAGCTTCCATTGGGAAGCGAGACTCTCTTTTCGGATGCACTATTCCTTCTTTATTGCATTAGCCGATTCCTCTCAATGACGAATTAACACAGAAATTTTGTCGCTATGAAATACTATAGGTTCTATACCTTCTCGTTCTAAATCGAGGAACGTTTCCAATGCAAAGACAGGATATCATATTGGGAGGCGAGTATCTCTTTTCGGATGCACTATTCCATTTTTATTGCATCCGTCGATCCCTCACAATGACGAGTTAATACAGAAATTGCGTCGCTATGAATTACTATAGGTTCAATGCCTTCTCTTTCTAAAGCGAGAAAGGTTTCTGTGACAACGACTGGATCTTCTATTGGGAGGCGAGTACCTCTTTTCGGATGCACTATTCCTTCTTTATTGCATCCGTCGATCCCTCACAATGTCGAATTAACAGAGAAATTCTTCGCTATGAAATACTATAGGTTCTATGCCTTCTCCTTCTAAATTGAGGAACGTTTCTATGGCAACGACAGGATCTTCTATTGCGAGGCGAGTACCTCTTTTCGGATGCACTATTCCTTCTTTTTTGCATCCGTCGATCTCACACAATGACGAATTAACACAGAAATTGCGTGGCTATGAAATACTATAGGTTCTATGACTTCTGTTTCTAAATCGAGGAACGTTTCTATGGCAACGACAGGCCCTTCTATTGGGAGGCGAGTATCTCTTTTCGGATGCACTATTCCTTCTTTATTGCATACGTCGACCCCTCACAATGACGGATCAACAGAGAAATTTCGTCGCTATGAAATACTATGGGTTTTATGCCTTCTCTTTCTAAATCGAGGAACGTTCCTATGGCAACGACAGTATCTTCAATTGGGAGGCGAATATATCTTTTCGGATGCACTATTCCTTCTTTATTGCATCCGTCGATCCCTCACAATGACGAATTAACACAGAAATTGCGTGGCTATGAAATACTATAGGTTCTATGCATTCTCTTTCTAAATCGAGGAACGTTTCTATCGGAACGACAGGATTTTCTATTGGGAGGCGAGTATCTCTTTTCAGATGCACTACTCCTTCTTTTTTGCATCCGTCGATCCCTCACACTGACGAATCAACACAGGAATTGCGTCGCCATCAAATACTATAGGTTCTTTGCCTTCTCTTTATAAATCGAGGAACGTTTCTCTGGCAACGACAGGATCTTATATTGGGAGTTGAGTATCTCTTTTCGGATGCAGTATTCCTTCTTTATTGCATCCGTCGATCCCTCACAATAACGAATTAACACAGAAATTGCGTCGCTATGAAATACTATAGGTCCTATGCCTTCTCTTTCTAAATCGATGAACGTTTCTATGGCAACGACAGGATCTTCTATTAGGAGGCGAGTATCTCTTTTCGGATGCAGTATTCCTTCTTTATTGCATCCGTCGATCCCTCACAATGACGAATTAACACAGAAATTGCGTCGCTATGAAATACTATAGGTTCTATGCCTTCTCTTTCTAAATCAAGGAACGTTTCTATGGCAACGACAGGATCTTCTATTGGGTGGCGAGTATCTCTTTTCGGGTGCACTATTCCTTCTTTATTGCATCCGTCGATCCCTCACAATGACGAATTAACACAGAAATTGCGTCGCTATACAATACTATAGGTTCTATGCCTTCTCTTTCTAAACCGAGGAACGTTTCTATGGCAACGACAGGATCTTCTATTAGGAGGCGAGTCTCTCTTTTGGGATGCACTATTCCTTCTTTACTGCATCCGTCGATCCCTCACAGTGACGAATTAACACAGGAATTGCGTCGCTATGAAATGCTATAGGTTCTACGCCTTCTCTTTCTAAACCGAGGAACGTTTCTATGGCAACGACAGGATCTTCTATTAGGAGGCGAGTCTCTCTTTTCGAACGCACTATTCCTTCTTTACTGCATCCGTCGATCCCTCACAGTGACGAATTAACACAGGAATTGCGTAGCTATGAACTACTATAGGCTCTTTGCCTTCTCTTTCTAAATCGAGGAACGCTTCAGTGGCAACGACTAAATCTTCCATTGGGAGGCGGTTAACTCTTTTCGGATGCAGTATTCCTTGTTTATTGCATCCGTCGATCCCTCACAATGACGAATTAACACAGAAATTGCGTCGCTATGAAATACTATAGGTTCTATACCTTCTCTTTCTAAATCGAGGAACGTTTCCAATGCAAAGACAGGATTTCTTATTGGGAGGCGAGTATCTCTTTTCGGATGCACTATTCCATCTTTATTGCATCCGTCGATCCCTCACTATGACGAGTTAACACAGATATTGCTTCGCTATGAATTACTGTAGTTTCAATGCCTTCTCTTTCTAAAGCGAGAAAGGTTTCTGTGACAACGACTGGATCTTCTATTGGGAGGCGAGTACCTCTTTTCGGATGCACTATTCCTACTTTATTGCATCCGT
Source organism: Schistocerca cancellata (assembly GCF_023864275.1). Taxonomy (NCBI): domain Eukaryota; kingdom Metazoa; phylum Arthropoda; class Insecta; order Orthoptera; family Acrididae; genus Schistocerca; species Schistocerca cancellata. The sequence goes on along the minus strand of NC_064628.1, from coordinate 958,454,623 downwards.
CGATCCCTCACAATGTCGAATTAACACAGAAATTCTTCGCTATGAAATACTATAGGTTCTATGCCTTCTCCTTCTAAATTGAGGAACGTGTCTATGGCAACGACAAGATCTTCTATTAGAAGGCGAGGATCAATTCTCGGATGCAGTATTCCTTCTTTATTGCATCCGTCGATCCCTCACAATGACGAATTAACACAGAAATTGCGTCGCTATGAAATACCATAGTTTCTATCCTATCTCTTCCTAAATCGAGGAACGTTTCTATGGCAACGACAGTAGCTTCTATTGGGAAGCGAGTATCTCTTTTCGGATGCTTTATTCCTTCTTTATTGCATCCGTCGATCCCTCTCAACGACGAATTAACACAGAAATTTTGTCAGTGTGAAATACTATTGGTTCTATACCTTTTCTTTCTAAATCGAGGAACGTTTCCAAAGCAAAGACAGGATATCATATTGGGTGGCGAGTATCTCTTTTCGGATGCACTATTCCATCTTTATTGCATCCGTCGATCCCTCACAATGACGAGTTAACACAGAAATTGCTCCGCTATGAATTACTATAGGTTCAATGCCTTCTCTTTATAAAGTGAGGAAGGTTTCTGTGACAACGACCGGATCTTCTATTGGGAGGCGAGTACCTCTTTTCCGATGCACTATTCCTTCTTTATTGCAACCGTCGATCCCTCACAATGTCGAATACACACAGAAATTCTTCGCTATGAAATACTATAGGTTCTATGCCTTCTCCTTCTGAATTGAGGAACGTTTCAATGGCAACGACAGGATCTTCTATTGCGAGGCGAGTATCTCTTATCGGATGCACTATTCCTTCTTTATTGCATCCGTCGATCCCTCACAATGACGAATTACACAGAAATTGCGTCGCTATGAAATAGTATAGCTTATATGCGTTCTCTTTTTAAATCGAGGAACGTTTCTATGGCAACGACAGGATCTTCTATTGGGAGGCGAGTATCTCTTTTCGGATGCACTATTCCTTCTCTATTGCATCCGTCGATCTCTCACAGTGACGAATTAATACAGCAATTTTGTCCCTATGAAATACTAAAGGTTCTATGACTTCTCTTTCTAAATCGAGCAACGTTTCTATGGCAACGACAGGCCCTTCTATAGGGAGGCAAGTATCTCTTTTCGGATGCACTATTCCTTCTTTATTGCATCCGTCGATCCCTCACAATGTCGAATTAACAGAGAAATTCTTCGCTATGAAATACTATAGGTTCTATGCCTTCTCCTTCTAAATTGAGGAACGTTTCTATGGCAACGACAGGATCTTCTATTGCGAGGCGAGTACCTCTTTTCGGATGCACTATTCCTTCTTTTTTGCATCCGTCGATCTCACACAATGACGAATTAACACAGAAATTGCGTGGCTATGAAATACTATAGGTTCTATGACTTCTGTTTCTAAATCGAGGAACGTTTCTATGGCAACGACAGGCCCTTCTATTGGGAGGCGAGTATCTCTTTTCGGATGCACTATTCCTTCTTTATTGCATACGTCGACCCCTCACAATGACGGATCAACAGAGAAATTTCGTCGCTATGAAATACTATGGGTTTTATGCCTTCTCTTTCTAAATCGAGGAACGTTCCTATGGCAACGACAGTATCTTCAATTGGGAGGCGAATATATCTTTTCGGATGCACTATTCCTTCTTTATTGCATCCGTCGATCCCTCACAATGACGAATTAACACAGAAATTGCGTGGCTATGAAATACTATAGGTTCTATGCATTCTCTTTCTAAATCGAGGAACGTTTCTATCGGAACGACAGGATTTTCTATTGGGAGGCGAGTATCTCTTTTCAGATGCACTACTCCTTCTTTTTTGCATCCGTCGATCCCTCACACTGACGAATCAACACAGGAATTGCGTCGCCATCAAATACTATAGGTTCTTTGCCTTCTCTTTATAAATCGAGGAACGTTTCTCTGGCAACGACAGGATCTTATATTGGGAGTTGAGTATCTCTTTTCGGATGCAGTATTCCTTCTTTATTGCATCCGTCGATCCCTCACAATAACGAATTAACACAGAAATTGCGTCGCTATGAAATACTATAGGTCCTATGCCTTCTCTTTCTAAATCGATGAACGTTTCTATGGCAACGACAGGATCTTCTATTAGGAGGCGAGTATCTCTTTTCGGATGCAGTATTCCTTCTTTATTGCATCCGTCGATCCCTCACAATGACGAATTAACACAGAAATTGCGTCGCTATGAAATACTATAGGTTCTATGCCTTCTCTTTCTAAATCAAGGAACGTTTCTATGGCAACGACAGGATCTTCTATTGGGTGGCGAGTATCTCTTTTCGGGTGCACTATTCCTTCTTTATTGCATCCGTCGATCCCTCACAATGACGAATTAACACAGAAATTGCGTCGCTATACAATACTATAGGTTCTATGCCTTCTCTTTCTAAACCGAGGAACGTTTCTATGGCAACGACAGGATCTTCTATTAGGAGGCGAGTCTCTCTTTTGGGATGCACTATTCCTTCTTTACTGCATCCGTCGATCCCTCACAGTGACGAATTAACACAGGAATTGCGTCGCTATGAAATGCTATAGGTTCTACGCCTTCTCTTTCTAAACCGAGGAACGTTTCTATGGCAACGACAGGATCTTCTATTAGGAGGCGAGTCTCTCTTTTCGAACGCACTATTCCTTCTTTACTGCATCCGTCGATCCCTCACAGTGACGAATTAACACAGGAATTGCGTAGCTATGAACTACTATAGGCTCTTTGCCTTCTCTTTCTAAATCGAGGAACGCTTCAGTGGCAACGACTAAATCTTCCATTGGGAGGCGGTTAACTCTTTTCGGTTGCAGTATTCCTTGTTTATTGCATCCGTCGATCCCTCACAATGACGAATTAACACAGAAATTGCGTCGCTATGAAATACTATAGGTTCTATACCTTCTCTTTCTAAATCGAGGAACGTTTCCAATGCAAAGACAGGATTTCTTATTGGGAGGCGAGTATCTCTTTTCGGATGCACTATTCCATCTTTATTGCATCCGTCGATCCCTCACTATGACGAGTTAACACAGATATTGCTTCGCTATGAATTACTGTATTTTCAATGCCTTCTCTTTCTAAAGCGAGAAAGGTTTCTGTGACAACGACTGGATCTTCTATTGGGAGGCGAGTACCTCTTTTCGGATGCACTATTCCTACTTTATTGCATCCGCGATCCCTCACAATGTCGAATTAACACAGAAATTCTTCGCTATGAAATACTATAGGTTCTATGCCTTCTCCTTCTAAATTGAGGAACGTGTCTATGGCAACGACAAGATCTTCTATTAGAAGGCGAGGATCAATTCTCGGATGCAGTATTCCTTCTTTATTGCATCCGTCGATCCCTCACAATGACGAATTAACACAGAAATTGCGTCGCTATGAAATACCATAGTTTCTATCCTATCTCTTCCTAAATCGAGGAACGTTTCTATGGCAACGACAGTAGCTTCTATTGGGAAGCGAGTATCTCTTTTCGGATGCTTTATTCCTTCTTTATTGCATCCGTCGATCCCTCTCAACGACGAATTAACACAGAAATTTTGTCAGTGTGAAATACTATAGGTTCTATACCTTCTCTTTCTAAATCGAGGAACGTTTCCAAAGCAAAGACAGGATATCATATTGGGTGGCGAGTATCTCTTTTCGGATGCACTATTCCATCTTTATTGCATCCGTCGATCCCTCACAATGACGAGTTAACACAGAAATTGCTCCGCTATGAATTACTATAGGTTCAATGCCTTCTCTTTATAAAGTGAGGAAGGTTTCTGTGACAACGACCGGATCTTCTATTGGGAGGCGAGTACCTCTTTTCCGATGCACTATTCCTTCTTTATTGCAACCGTCGATCCCTCACAATGTCGAATACACACAGAAATTCTTCGCTATGAAATACTATAGGTTCTATGCCTTCTCCTTCTGAATTGAGGAACGTTTCAATGGCAACGACAGGATCTTCTATTGCGAGGCGAGTATCTCTTATCGGATGCACTATTCCTTCTTTATTGCATCCGTCGATCCCTCACAATGACGAATTACACAGAAATTGCGTCGCTATGAAATAGTATAGCTTATATGCGTTCTCTTTTTAAATCGAGGAACGTTTCTATGGCAACGACAGGATCTTCTATTGGGAGGCGAGTATCTCTTTTCGGATGCACTATTCCTTCTCTATTGCATCCGTCGATCTCTCACAGTGACGAATTAATACAGCAATTTTGTCCCTATGAAATACTAAAGGTTCTATGACTTCTCTTTCTAAATCGAGCAACGTTTCTATGGCAACGACAGGCCCTTCTATAGGGAGGCAAGTATCTCTTTTCGGATGCACTATTCCTTCTTTATTGCATCCGTCGATCCCTCACAATGACGAATCAACAGAGAAATTTCGTCGCTATGAAATACTATAGGTTTTATGCCTTCTCTTTCTACATCGAGGAACGTTTCTATGGCAACGACAGGATCTTCTATTGGGAGGCGATTATCTCTTTTCGGATGCACTATTCCTTCTTTATTGCATCCGTCGATCCCTCACAATGACGAATTAACACAGAAAATGCGTGGCTATGAAATACTATAGGTTCTATGCCTTCTCTTTCTAAATCGAGGAACGTTTCTATCGGAACGACAGGATCTTCTATTGGGAAGCGAGTATCTCTTTCCGGATGCACTATTCCTTTTTTAATGCATCCGTCGATCCCTCACAATGACGAATTAACACAGAAATTTTGTCGCTATGAAATACTATAGGTTCTATATCTTTTCTTTCTAAATCGAGGAACGTTTCTATGACAAAGAAAGGATCTTCCATTGGAAGGCGAGTATCTCTTTTCGGACGCACTATTCCTTCTTTATTGCATCTGTCGATCCCTCACAATGACGAGTTAACACAGAAATTGCGTCGCTATGAAATACTATAGGTTCTATGCCTTCTCTTTCTAAATCGAGGAACGTTTCTATGGCAACGACTGGATCTTCTATTGGGAGGCGAGTATCTCTTTTCGGATGCACTACTCCTTCTTTTTTGCATCCGTCGATCCCTCACAGTGACGAATCAACACAGGAATTGCGTCGCTATCAAATACTATAGGTTCTGTGCCTTCTCTTTATAAATCGAGAACGTTTCTATGGCTACGACAGGATCTTATATTGGGAGTTGAGTATCTCTTTTCGGAAGCAGTATTCCTTCTTTATTGCATCCGTCCATCCCTCACAATGACGAATTAACACAGAAATTGCGTCGCTATGAAATATTATAGGTTCTATGACTTCTCTTTCTAAATCGAGGAACGTTTCTATGGCAACGACAGTTTCTTCTATTAGGAGGCGAGTATCTCTTTTCGGATTCAGTTTTCCTTCTTTATTGCATCCGTGGATCCCTCACAATGACGAATTAACACAGAAATTGCGTGGCTATGAAATACTATAGGTTCTATGCCTTCTCTTCCTAAATCGAGGAACGTTTCTATGGCAACGACAGGATCTTCTATTGGGAGGCGAGTATCTCTTTTCGGTTGCACTATTCCTTCTTTATTGCATGCGTCGATGAATCACAATGACGAAATAACACAGCAATTTTGTCGCTTGAAATACTATAGGTTCTATGCCTTCTCTTCTTAAATCGAGGAATGTTTCTATGGCAACGACAGGACCTTCTATTGGGAGCCGAGTTTCTCTTTTCGGATGCACTATTCCTTCTTTATTGCACCCGTCGACACCTCACAATAACAAATTAACACAGAAATTGCGTCGCTATGAAATACTATAGGTTCTATGTATTCTCTTTCGAAATCGTGGAACGTTTCTGTGGCAACGGCATGATCTACTATTATGAGGCGAGTATCTCTTTTCGCGTACACTATTCCTTCTTTATTGCATCCGTCGATCCCTCACAATGTGAATTAACACAGAAATTGCGTCTCTATGATACGCTATAGGTTTCTACGCCTCCTCTTTGTAAATAGAGGATCGTTTCTATGCCAACGAAAGGATCTTCTATTGGCAGGCGAGTATCTCTTTTCAGATGCACTATTCCTTCTTCATTGCATCCGTCGGTCCCTCACAATGACGAATTAACACAGAAATTGCGTCGGTATGAAATACTACAGGTTCTATGCCTTCTCTTTCTAAATCAAGGAACGTTTCTATGGCAAAGACAGGATCTTCTATTGGGAGGCATGTATCTCTTTTCGGATGCACTATTTCTTCTTTATTGCATCCGTCGATACCTTACAATGACGAATTAACACAGAAATTGCGTCGCTATCAAATACTATAGGTTCTATGATTTCTCTTTCTAAATCGAGGAACGTTTCTATGACAACCACAGGATCTTCTGTTGGGAGGCGACAATCTCTTTTCGGATGCACTATTCCATCTTTATAGCATCCGTCGATCCCTCACAACGACGTATTAACACAGAAATTGCGTCGCTATGAAATACTATAGGTTCTATGCCTTCTCTTTCTAAATCAAGGAACGTTTCTATGGCAACGACAGGAACTTCTATTGGGAGGCGAGTATCTCTTTTCGGATGCACTATTCCTTCTTTATTAAATCCGTCGAACCCTCACAACGACGAATTAACACAGAAATTCCGTCGCTATGATATACTGTAGGCTATATGCGTTCCCTTCCTAAGTCGAGGAACGTTTCTATGGCAACGGCAGGATCTTCTATTGGGAGGCGAGTATCTCTTTTCGGATGCACATTTCCTTCTCTATTGCATTCGTCGATCCCTGACAATGACGAATGAACACAGAAATTACGACGCATTGAAATACTATAGGTTCTATGCCTTCTCTTTCTAAATCGAGGAACGATTGTATGGCAACGACAGGATCTCCTATTGGGAGGCGAGTATCTCTTTTCGGATGCACCATTCCTTCTTTATTGCATCCGTCGATGCTTCACAATGACGAATTAACACAGAAATTGCGTCGCTATGAAATACTATAGGTTCTATGATTTCTCTTTCTAAATCGAGGAACGTTTCTATGACAACCACAGGATCTTCTGTTGGGAGGCGACAATCTCTTTTCGGATGCACTATTCCATCTTTATAGCATCCGTCGATCCCTCACAACGACGTATTAACACAGAAATTGCGTCGCTATGAAATACTATAGGTTCTATGCCTTCTCTTTCTAAATCGAGGAACGTTTCTGTGGCAACGACGGGACCTTCTATTGGAAGGCGAGTATCTTTTTTCGGATGCACTATTCCTTCTATATTGCATCCGTCGATCCCTCACAATGACGAATTAACACAGAAATTACGTCGCTATGAAATTCTATAGGGTCTATGCCTTCTCTTTCTAAATCGAGGATCGTTTCTATGGCAACGACAGGAACTTCTATTCGGAGGCGAGTATCTCTTTTTGGAGGCACTATTCTTCTTTATTGCATCCGTCGATCCCTCACACGGTCGAATTAACACAGAAATTGCGTCGCTATGAAATACTATAGGTTCTTTGCCTTCTCTTTCTAAATCGAGGAACGTTTCTGTGGCAACGACAGGATCTTTTTTGCAGGGCGAGTATTTCCTTTTGGATGCACTATTCCTTCTATATTGCATCCGTCGATCCCTCACAATAACGAATTAACACAGAAATTGCGTCGCATTGAAATCCTATAGATTCTATGCCTCCTCTTCCTAAATCGAGGATCGTTTCTATTGCAACGACAGGATCTTCTATTCGCAGGCGAGTATCTCTTTTCGGATGCACTATTCCATCTTTATTGCATTTGTCGATCCCTCACAACGACGAATTAACACAGAAATTGCGTCCTAATGAAATACTATATGTTCTATGTCTTCTCTTTCTAAATCGAGAAACGTTTCTATGGCAACGACATGATCTACTATTAAGAGGCGAGTACCTCTTCTCGCGTGCACTATTCCTTCTTTTATGCATCCGACGATCTCTCACAATGACGAATTAACACAGGAAATGCGTCGCTATGAAATACTATAGGTTTTATGCCTTCTCTTTCTAAATCGAGTAAAGTTTGTATGGCAACGACAGGAGCTTCTATTAGGAGGCGAGTATCTCTTTTCGGGTGCACTATTCCTCCTTTGTTGCATCCGTCGATCCCTCACAATGAAGAATTAACACAGAAAGTGCGTCGCTATGACGTACTACAGGTTCTATGCCTTCTCTTTCTAAATCGAGGAACGATTCTATGCTAACGACAAGACCTTCTATTGGAAGGTGAGTATCTCTTTTCGGAGGCACTATTCTTCTTCATTGCATCCGTCGATCACTCACAATGTCGAGTTAGCACAAAATTTGCGTCACTATGAAATGCTATAGATAATATGCCTTCTATTTCTAAATCGAGGAACGTTTTTATGGCAACAACAGGATCTTCTATTGGGAGGCGAGTATCTCTTTCCGGATGCACTATTCCTTCTTTATTGCATCCGTCGATCCCTCCCTATGACGAATTAACACAGAAATAGCGTCGCTATTTAATACTATGGGTTCTATGCCTTCTCTATCAAAATCGAGGAACGTTTCTATGGCAACGACAGGATTTCTATTCGCAGGAGAGTATCTCTTTTCGGATGCACTATTCCTTCTTTATTGCATTCGTCGATCCCTCACAATGACGAATGAACACAGATATTGCGCCGCAATGAAATACTACAGGTTCTATCCCTTCTCTTTCTAAATCGAGTAACGTTACTATGGCTACGACGGGATCTTCTAATGGGAGGCGAGTATCTCTTTTCGGGTGCACTATGCCTTTTTTATTGCATCCGTCGATCCCTAACAATGGCGAATTAACACAGAAATTACGTCGCTATGAAATACTATAGGTTCTACGCCTTCTTTTTCTAAATCAAAGTACGTTTCTATGGCAACGACAGGAACTTCTATTGGGAGGCGAGTATCTCTTTTCGGATGCACTATTCCATCTTTATTGCATCCGTCGATCCCTCACAATGACGAATTAAGACAGAAATAGCGTCGCTATGACATACTATGGGTTCTATGCCTTCTCCTTCTAAATCGAGGAACGTTTCTATGGCAAAGTCAAGACCTTCAATTGGGAGGTGAGTAACTCTTTTCGGAGGCACTATTCCTTCTTTATTGCACCCGTCGACCCTTCACAATGACTAATTAACACAGAAATTGCGTCTCTATGAAATGCTATAGATTCTATGCCTTCTCTTTCTAAATCGAGGAACGTTTTTATGGCAACAACAGAATTTTCTATTGGGAGTTGAGTATCTCTTTCCGGATGCACTATTCCTTCTTTATTGCTTCTGTCGCTCCTTCACTATGACGAATTAACACATAATTGCGTCGCTATGAAATACTATAAGTTCTATGCCTTCTCTTTCGAAACGAGGAACGTTTCTATGGCAACGACAGGATCTGCTATTGGGAGGCGAGTATCTCTTTTCGGATGCACTATTTCTTCTTTATTGCATCCGTCGATCCCCCACAATGACGAATTAACACAGAAATTACGTCGCTATGAAATACTATAGGTTCTACGCCTTCTTTTTCTAAATCAAAGTACGTTTCTATGGCAACGACAGGAACTTCTATTGGGAGGCGAGTATCTCTTTTCGGATGCACTATTCCATCTTTATTGCATCCGTCGATCCCTCACAATGATGAATTAACACAGAAATTGCGTCGCTATGAAATACTATAGGTTCTATGCCTTCTCTTTTCAGATCGAGGAACGTTTCTAAGGCAACGAAAGGATCTTCTATGGGGGGGCGAGTATCTATTTTCAGATGCACTATTCCTTCATTATTGCATCCGTCGATCCCTCACAATGACGAATTAACACAGATATTGCGTCGCTATAATATACTATAGGTTCTATGCCATCTCTTTCTAAATCAAGGAACGTTTCTATGACAACGAGAGGATTTTCTATTGGGAGGCGAGTATCTCTTTTCGGATGCACTATTCCTTCTTTATTGAATCCGTCGAACCCTCACAACGACGAATTAACACAGAAATTGCGTCGCTATGATATACTATAGGTTCTATGCCTTCTCTTTCTAAATCGAGGAACGTTTCTATGGCAACGACAGGATCTACCATTGGGAGGCGAGTATCTCTTTTCGGATGCACTATTCCTTCTGTATGACAACCGTCGATCCCTCAAATGGACGAATTAATACACAAATTACGTCGCTATGAAATACTATAGGATCTATGCTTTCCCTTTCTAAATCGAGGAACGTTTCTATGGCAACTTGAGGATCTTCTATTGGGAGGCGAGTATCTCTTTTCGGATGCACTATTCTTCTTTATTGCATCCGTCGATCCCTCACAATGACGAATTAACACAAAATTTGCATCGCTATGAAATGCTATGGGTTCTATGCCTTCTATTTCTAAATCGAGGAATGTTTTTATGGCAACAACAGGATCTTCTATTGGGAGGCGAGTATCTCTTTTCGGATGCACTATTCCTTCTTTATGCATTCGTCGATCACTCACAATGACCAATGAACACAGAAATTACGACGCATTAAAATACTATAAGTTCTATGCCTTCTCATTCTAAATCAAGGAACGTTTGTATGGCAACGACAGGATCTCCCATTGGGAGGCGAGTATCTCTTTTCAGTTGCGCTATTCCTTCTTTATTGCATCCGTCGATCACTCACAATGACGAATTAACACAGAAATTGCGTCGCTATAAAATACTACACGTTCTATGCCTTCTCTTTCTAAATCGAGGAACGTTTCTATGGCAACGACAGGAACTTCTATTCGGAGGCGAGTATCTCTTTTCGGATGCACTATTCCATCTTTATTGCATCCGTCGATCCCTCACAATGATGAATTAACTCAGAAAATGCGTCCTAATGAAATACTATATGTTCTATGCATTCTCTTTCTAAACCGAGGAACGTTTGTATGGCAACGACCGGATCTTCTATTGGGAGGCGAGTATCTCTTTTCGGGTGCACTATGCCTTTTTTATTGCATCAGTCGATCCCAAACAATGGCGAATTAACACAGAAATTGCGTCGCTATGACATACTATAGACTCGATACCTTCTCTTTCTAAATCGAGGAACGTTTCTATGGCAACGACAGGACCTTCTATTGGCAGGTGAGTATCTCTTTTCGGAGGCACTATTATTCTTTATTGCATCTGTCGATCCCTCACAATGACGATTTAACACAATAGCTATGAAATGCTATAGGTTCTATGCCTTCTATTTCTAACTCGACGAACGTTTTTATGGCAACAACAGGATCTTCTATTGGGAGGCGATTACCTCTTTTCGGATGCACTATTCCTTCTTTATTGCATTCGTCGATCCCTCACAATTACGAATGAACACAGAAATTACGATGCATTGAAATACTATAGGTTCTACGACTTTTTTCTAAATCGCGGAACGTATCTATGGCACCGAGAGGATCTTCTATTGGGAGGCGAGTATCTCTTTTCGGATACACTATTCCTTCCATATTGCATCCGTCGCTCCCTCACAATGAAGAAATTATTACAAAACTTTGCGTCGCTATGAAATACTATATGTTCTATATATTCTCTTTCTAAATCGAGGAACGTTACTGTGGCAACGACATGATCTACTATTAGGAGGCGAGTATCTTTTTTCGCGCGCACTATTCCTTCTTTATTGCATCCGTCGATCCCTCACAATGACGAATTAAGACAGAAATAGCGTCGCTATGACATACTATGGGTTCTATGCCTTCTCCTTCTAAATCGAGGAACGTTTCTATGGCAACGTCAAGACCTTCAATTGGGAGGTGAGTAACTCTTTTCGGAGGCACTATTCCTTCTTTATTGCACCCGTCGACCCTTCACAATGACTAATTAACACAGAAATTGCGTCTCTATGAAATGCTATAGATTCTATGCCTTCTCTTTCTAAATCGAGGAACGTTTTTATGGCAACAACAGAATTTTCTATTGGGAGTTGAGTATCTCTTTCCGGATGCACTATTCCTTCTTTATTGCTTCTGTCGCTCCCTCACTATGACGAATTAACACATAATTGCGTCGCTATGAAATACTATAAGTTCTATGCCTTCTCTTTCGAAACGAGGAACGTTTCTATGGCAACGACAGGATCTGCTATTGGGAGGCGAGTATCTCTTTTCGGATGCACTATTTCTTCTTTATTGCATCCGTCGATCCCCCACAATGACGAATTAACACAGAAATTACGTCGCTATGAAATACTATAGGTTCTACGCCTTCTTTTTCTAAATCAAAGTACGTTGCTATGGCAACGACAGGAACTTCTATTGGGAGGCGAGTATCTCTTTTCGGATGCACTATTCCAGCTTTATTGCATCCGTCGATCCCTCACAATGATGAATTAACACAGAAATTGCGTCGCTATGAAATACTATAGGTTCTATGCCTTCTCTTTTCAGATCGAGGAACGTTTCTAAGGCAACGAAAGGATCTTCTATGGGGGGGCGAGTATCTATTTTCAGATGCACTATTCCTTCATTATTGCATCCGTCGATCCCTCACAATGACGAATTAACACAGAAATTGCGTCGCTATAATATACTATAGGTTCTATGCCATCTCTTTCTAAATCAAGGAACGTTTCTATGACAACGAGAGGATTTTCTATTGGGAGGCGAGTATCTCTTTTCGGATGCACTACTCCTTCTTTATTGAATCCGTCGAACCCTCACAACGACGAATTAACACAGAAATTGCGTCGCTATGATATACTATAGGTTCTATGCCTTCTCTTTCTAAATCGAGGAACGTTTCTATGGCAACGACAGGATCTACCATTGGGAGGCGAGTATCTCTTTTCGGATGCACTATTCCTTCTGTATGACAACCGTCGATCCCTCAAATGGACGAATTAATACACAAATTACGTCGCTATGAAATACTATAGGATCTATGCTTTCCCTTTCTAAATCGAGGAACGTTTCTATGGCAACTTGAGGATCTTCTATTGGGAGGCGAGTATCTCTTTTCGGATGCACTATTCCTTCTTTATTGCATCCGTCGATCCCTCACAATGACGAATTAACGCAGAAATTACGTCGCTATGAAATACTATAGGTTCTATGCCTTCTCTTTCTAAATAGAGGAACGTTTCTATGGCAACGACAGGATCTTCAATTGGGAGGCGAGTATGTCTTTTCGGTTGCACTATTCCTTCTTTATTGCATCCGTCGATCACTCACTATGACGAATTAAGACATAAATTGCGTCGCTATGAAATACTATAAGTTCTATGTCTTCTCTTTCGAAACGAGTAACGTTTCTATGGCAACGACAGGATCTTATATTGGGAGGCGCGTATCTCCTTTCGGATGCACTATTCCTTCCTTATTGCATCCGTCGATCCCTCACAATGACGAATTAACGCAGAAATTGCGTCGCTATGAAATACTATAAGTTCTATGTATTCTCTTTCTAAATCGAGTAACGTTTCCATGGCAACGACATGATCTACAATTAAGAGGCGAGTATCTCTTTTCGCGTGCACTAGTCCTTTTTTATTGCATCCGTGGATCCCTCACAATGTGATTTAACACAGAAATTGCGTCGCTATGAAATACTATAGGTTCTATGCCTTCTCTTTCTAAATCGAAGAACGTTTCTAAGGCAACGAGAGGATCTTCTATTGGGAGGCGAGTATCTCTTTCCGGATGCACTATTCCTTCTTTAATGCATCCGTCGTTCCTCACAATGACGATTTAACACAGAAATTGCGTCGCTATGAAATACTATAGGTTCCATGCCTTCTCTTTCTAAGTCGAGGAACGTTTCTATGGCAACGACAGGATCTTCTATTGGGAGGCGAGTATCTCTTTTCGCGTGCACTATTCCTTATTTATTGCAACCGTCGATCCCTCACAATGTGAATTAACACAGAAATGGCGTCGCTATGAAACACTATACGTTCTATGCATCCTCCTTCTAAATCGAAGAACGTTTCTATGGCAACGAAAGGATCTTCTATTGGGTGGCGAGAATCTCTTTTCGAATGCACTATTCCTTCTTTATTGCATCCGTCGATATCTCACAATGACGAATTAACACAGAAATTGCGTCGCTATGAAATACTATAGGTTCTATGCCTTCTCTTTCTAAATCGAGTAACGTCCATGGCAACGAGAGGATCTTCTATTGAGAGGCGAGTATCTCATTTCGGATGCACTATTCCTCCTTCATTGCATCCGTCGATCCCTCGCAATGACTAATTAACACCGAAACTGCGTCACTATGAAATACTGTATGTTCCATGCGTTCCCTTCTTAAATCGAGGAACGTTTCTATGGCAACAACAGGATCTTCTATTGGGAGGCGAGTATCTCTTTTCGGATGCACTATTCCTTCCTTATTGCATCTGTCGATCCCTCACAATGACGAATTAACACAGAAATTGCGTCGCTATGAAATACTATAGGTTCTATGCCTTCTCTTTCTAAATCGAGGAACGTTCCTATGGCAACGACAGGAACTTCTATTCGCAGGCGAGTATCTCTTTCCGGATGCACTATTCCTTCTTTATTGCATTCGTCGATCCCTCACAATGACGAATTAACACAGAAATTGCTTCGCAATGAAATACTATAGGCTCTATGCCTTCTCTTTCTAAATCGAGAAACGTTTCTTTGGTAACGACAGGATCTTCTATTGGGATCCGAATATCTCTTTTCGGATGCACTAATCCTTCTTTATTGCATCTGTCGATCCCTCACAATGACGAATTAACACAGAAATTGCGTCGCTATGAAATACTATAGGTTCTATTAATTCTTTTTCTAAATCGGGGAACGTTTCTATGACAAGGACTTGATCGTCAATTGGGAGGCGAGTATCTCTTATCGTATGCACTATTCCTTCTTTATTGCATCCGTCGATCCCTCACAATGACGAATTAACACAGAAATTGCGTCGCTATGAATTGCTATAGGTTCTATGCCTTCTCTTTCTAAATCGAGGAACGTTTCTATGGCAACGCCAGGATCTTCTATTGGGACGCGAGTATCTCTTCTCGGATGCACTAATCCTTCTTTAATGCATCCGTCTGTCCCTCACAATGGCGAATTATCACAGAAATGGCGTCGCTATGAAATACTATAGGTTATATGCCTTCTCTTTCTAAATCGAGTAACGTTTCTATGGCAACGACAGGATCTTCTATTGTGAGGCAAGTATCTCTTTTCGGATGCACTATTCCTTCTTAATTGCATCCGTCGATCCATCACAATGACGAATTAACACAGAAATTGTGTCGCTGTGAAATACTATATTTTCTATGCATTCTCTTTCTAAATCGAGGAACGTTTCTATGGCAACGACAGGATCTCCTATTGGGATGCGAGTATCTCTTTTCGGATGCACTATTCCTTCTTTATTGCATTTGTCGATCCCTCACAATGACGAATTATCACAGAAATTGCGTCGCTGTGAAATACTATAAGTTCTATGCCTTGTGATACTAAATCGAGGAACGTTTCTATGGCAACGACAGGATCTTATATTGGGAGGCGATTATCTCTGTCCGGTTGCACTATTCCTTCTTTATTGCATCCGTCGATCCCTCACAATGACGAATTAACACAGAAACTGCGTCGCTATGAAATGCTATAGGTTCTATGCCTTCTCTTTCTGAATCGAAGAACGTTTCTATGGCAAAGACCGTATCTCCTATTGGGAGACGAGTATCTCTTTTCGGATGCACCATTCCTTCTTTGTTGCATCAGTCGATCCCTCACAATGACGAATTAACACAGAAATTTCGTCGCTATGAAATACTATAGGTTCTATGCATACTCTTTCTAAATCGAGGAACGACAGGATCTTCTATTGGGATGCGAGTTTCTCTTTTCGGATGCACTATTCCTTCTGTATTGCATCTGTCGATCCCTCACAATGACAAATTAACACAGAAATTGCGTCGCAATGAAATACTATAGGTTCTATGCCTTCTCTTTCTAAAAAGAGGAACGTTTCTACGGCAACGAGAGGATCTTCTATTGGGAGGCGATTATCTCATTTCGGATGCTCTATTCCTTCCATATTGCAACCGTCGATCCCTCACAATGACGAATTAAAACAAAATTTTACGACGCTATGAAATACTATAAGTTCTATGTATTCTCTTTCTAAATCGAGGAACGTTTCTATGGCAATGACATGATCTACTTTTAATAGGCGAGTATCTCTGTCCGCGTGCAATATTCCTTCTTAATTGCATCCGCCGATCCCTCACAATGTGAATTAACACAGAAATTGTGTCGCTATGAAACACTATTGGTTCTATGCCTCCTCTTTCTGAATCGAGGTACGTTTCTATGGCAACAAAAGGACTTTCTACTGGGAGGCGAGTATCTCTTTTCAGATGCACTATTTCTTCTTTATTGCATTCGTCGATCCCTCACAATGACGAATTAACACAGAAATTGCGACGCTATGAAATACTACAGGTTCTATGCCTTCTCTTTCTAAATCAAGGAACGTTTCTATGGCAACGACAGGATATTCTATTTGGAGGCGAGTATCTCTTTTCGGATGCACTCATCCTTCTGTATTGCATCCGTTGATCCTTCACAATGACGAATTAACACAGAAATAGCGTCGCTATGAAATGCTATAGGTTCTATGCCTTCTCTTTGTTCATGGAGGAACGTTTCTATGGCAACGACAGGATCTTCTATTGGGACGCGAGTATATCTTCTCGGATGCACTATTCCTTCTTTATTGCATCCGTCGATCCCTCACAATGGCGAATTATCACAGAAATGGCGTCGCTATGAAATACTATAGGTTATATGCCTTCTCTTTCTAAATCGAGTAACGTTTCTATGGCAACGACAGGATCTTCTATTGTGAGGCAAGTATCTCTTTTCGGATGCACTATTCCTTCTTAATTGCATCCGTCGATCCATCACAATGACGAATTAACACAGAAATTGTGTCGCTATGAAATACTATATTTTCGATGCCTTCTCTTTCTAAATCGAGGAATATTTCTATGGCAACGACAGGATATTTTTTGGAGGGCGATTATGTCTTTTCGGATGCACTATTCCTTCTTTATTCCATCCGTCGATCCCTCACAATGACGAATTAACGCAGAAATTGCGTCGCTATGAAATACTATAGGTTCTATGCCTTCTCTTTCTAAATCGAGGAACGTTTCTATGGCAACGACAGGATCTTCTATTCGCAGGCGAGTATCTCATCTGGGATGCACTATTCCTTCTTTATTGCATTCGTCGATCCCACACAATGACGAATTAACACAGAAATTGCGTCGCTATGAAATACTATAGGTTCTATGCCTTTTCTTTCTAAATTGAGGAACGTTTCTATGGTAACAACAGGATCTTCTATTGGGAGGCAAGTATCTCTGTTCGGATGCACTATTCCTTCTTTATTGCATCTGTCGATCCCTCACAATGACGAATTAACTCAGAAATTGCGTCGCTGTGAAATACTATAAGTTCTATGCCTTGTCATACTAAATAGAGGAACGTTTCTAAGGCAACGACAGGATCTTCTATTGTGAGGCAAGTAACACTCTTCGGATGCACCATTCCTCCTTAATTGCATCCGTCGATCCCTCACAATGACGAATTAACGTAGAAATTGCGTCGCTATTAAATACTATAGGTTCTATGCCTTCTCTTTCTGAATCGAATTAAGTTTCTATGGCAAAGACCGGATCTCCTATTGGGAGAAATTGCGTCGCATTGAAATACTGTATGTTCCACGCGTTTTCTTCCTAAATCGAGGAGCGTTTCTATGGCACGACAGGATCTTAAATTGGGAGGCGAGTATCTCTTCTCGGATGCACTATTCCTTCTTTATTGCATCCGTCGATCCCTCACAATGGCGAATTATCACAGAAATGGCGTCGCTATGAAATAATATAGGTTATATGCCTTCTCTTTCTAAATCGAGTAACGTTTCTATGGCAACGACAGGATCTTATATTGGGAGGCGAGTATCCCCTTTCAGATGCACTATTCCTTTTTTATTGCATCCGTCGATCTCACGCAATGGCGAATTAACACAGAAATTGCGTCGCAATGAAATTCTATAGGTTCTATGCCTCCTCTTTCTAAATCGAGGAACGTTTCTATGGCAACGACAGGATCTTCTATTGGGTGGCGAATATCTCTTTTCGGATGCACTATTCCTTCTTTATTGCATCCGTCGATCCCTCACAATGACGAATTATCACAGAAATTGCGTCGCTATGGAATACTATAGGTTATATGCCTACTCTTTCTAAATCGAGTAACGTTTCGATGGCGACGGCAGGATCTTCCATTGTGAGGCAAGTATCTCTATTCGGATGCACCATTCCTCCTTAATTGCATCCGTCGATCCCTCACAATGACGAATTAACGAAGAAATTGCGTCGCTATGAAATACTATAAGTTCTATGCTTTGTCATACTAAATAGAGGAACGTTTCTAAGGCAACGACAGGATCTTCTATTGTGAGGCAAGTATCTCTCTTCGGATGCACCATTCCTCCTTAATTGCATCCGTCGACCCCTCACAATGACGAATTAACGTAGAAATTGCGTCGCTATTAAATGCTATAGGTTCTATGCCTTCTCTTTCTGAATCGAAGAACGTTTCTATGGCAAAGACCGCATCTCCTATTGGGAGACGAGTATCTCTTTTCGGATGCACCATTCCTTCTTTGTTGCATCCGTCGATCCCTCACAATGACGAATTAACACAGAAATTTCGTCGCTATGAAATACTATAGGATCTATGTATACTCTTTCTAAATCGAGGAACGACAGGATCTTCTATTGGGATGCGAGTTTCTCTTTTCGGATGCACTATTCCTTCTTTATTGCATCTGTCGATCCCTCACAATGACAAATTAACACAGAAATTGCGTCGCAATGAAATACTATGGGTTCTATGCCTTCTCTTTCTAAAAAGAGGAACGTTTCTACGGCAACGAGAGGATCTTCTATTGGGAGGCGATTATCTCTTTTCGGATGCTCTATTCCTTCCTTATTGCAACCGTCGATCCCTCACAATGACGAATTAAAACAAAATTTTACGACGCTATGAAATACTATAAGTTCTATGTATTCTCTTTCTAAATCGAGGAACGTTTCTATGGCAATGACATGATCTACATTTAATAGGCGAGTATCTCTGTCCGCGTGCAATATTCCTTCTTCATTGCATCCGCCGATCCCTCACAATGTGAATTAACACAGAAATTGTGTCGCTATGAAACACTATTGGTTCTATGCCTCCTCTTTCTGAATCGAGGAACGTTTCTATGGCAACGAAAGACTTTCTACTGGGAGGCGAGTATCTCTTTTTAGATGCACTATTTCTTCTTTATTGCATCCGTCGATCCCTCACAATGACGAATTAACACAGAAATTGCGACGCTATGAAATACTACAGGTTCTATGCCTTCTCTTTCTAAATCGCGGAACGTTTCTATGACAAGGACAGGATCTTCAATTGGGAGGCGAGTATCTCTTATCGGATGCACTATTCCTCCTTTATTGCATCCGTCGATCCCTCACAATGACGAATTAACACAGAAATTGCGTCGCTATGAATTGCTATGGGTTCTATGCCTTCTCTTTCTAAATCGAGGAACGTTTCTATGGCAACGCCAGGATCTTCTATTGGGACGCGAGTATCTCTTCTCGGATGCACTATTCCTTCTTTATTGCATCCGTCGATCCCTCACAATGGCGAATTATCACAGAAATGGCGTCGCTATGAAATACTATAGGTTATATGCCTTCTCTTTCTAAATCGAGTAACGTTTCTATGGCAACGACAGGATCTTCTATTGTGAGGCAAGTATCTCTTTTCGGATGCACTATTCCTTCTTAATTGCATCCGTCGATCCATCACAATGACGAATTAACACAGAAATTGTGTCGCTATGAAATACTATATTTTCGATGCCTTCTCTTTCTAAATCGAGGAATATTTCTATGGCAACGACAGGATATTTTTTGGAGGGCGATTATGTCTTTTCGGATGCACCATTCCTTCTTTATTCCATCCGTCGATCCCTCACAATGACGAATTAACGCAGAAATTGCGTCGCTATGAAATACTATTGGTTCTATGCCTTCTCTTTCTAAATCGAGGAACGTTTCTATGGCAACGACAGGATCTTCTATTCGCAGGCGAGTATCTCATCTCGGATGCACTATTCCTTCTTTATTGCATCTGTCGATCCCTCACAATGACGAATTAACTCAGAAATTGCGTCGCTGTGAAATACTATAAGTTCTATGCCTTGTCATACTAAATAGAGGAACGTTTCTAAGGCAACGACAGGATCTTCTATTGTGAGGCAAGTATCTCTCTTCGGATGCACCATTCCTCCTTAATTGCATCCGTCGATCCCTCACAATGACGAATTAACGTAGAAATTGCATCGCTATTAAATACTATAGGTTCTATGCCTTCTCTTTCTGAATCGAAGAACGTTTCTATGGCAAAGACCGGATCTCCTATTGGGAGAAATTGCGTCGCATTGAAATACTGTATGTTCCACGCGTTTTCTTCCTAAATCGAGGAGCGTTTCTATGGCACGACAGGATCTTAAATTGGGAGGCGAGTATCTCTTTTCGGCTGCAGTATTCCTTCTTTATTGCATCCTCGATCCCTCACAATGACGAATTAACACAGAAATTGCGTCGCTATGAATTGCTATAGGTTCTATGCCTTCTCTTTCTAAATCGAGGAACGTTTCCATGTCAACGCCAGGATCTTCTATTGGGACGCGAGTATCTCTTCTCGGATGCACTATTCCTTCTTTATTGCATCCGTCGATCCCTCACAATGGCGAATTATCACAGAAATGGCGTCGCTATGAAATAATATAGGTTATATGCCTTCTCTTTCTAAATCGAGTAACGTTTCTATGGCAACGACAGGATCTTCTATTGTGGGCAAGTATCTCTTTTCGGATGCACTATTCCTTCTTAATTGCATCCGTCGATCCATCACAATGACGAATTAACACAGAAATTGCGTCGCTATGAAATACTATATTTTCGATGCCTTCTCTTTCTAAATCGAGGAACGTTTCTATGGCAACGACAGGATCTTATATTGGGAGGCGAGTATCCCCTTTCAGATGCACTATTCCTTTTTTATTGCATCCGTCGATCTCACGCAATGACGAATTAACACAGAAATTGCGTCGCAATGAAATTCTATAGGTTCTATGCCTCCTCTTTCTAAATCGAGGAACGTTTCTATGGCAACGACAGGATCTTCTATTGGGTGGCGAATATCTCTTTTCGGATGCACTATTCCTTCTTTATTGCATCCGTCGATCCCTCACAATGACGAATTATCACAGAAATTGCGTCGCTATGGAATACTATAGGTTATATGCCTACTCTTTCTAAATCGAGTAACGTTTCGATGGCGACGACAGGATCTTCCATTGTGAGGCAAGTATCTCTATTCGGATGCACCATTCCTCCTTAATTGCATCCGTCGATCCCTCACAATGACGAATTAACGAAGAAATTGCGTCGCTATGAAATACTATAGGTTCAATGCCTTCTCTTTCTGAATCGAAGAACGTTTCTATGGCAAAGACCGGATCTCCTATTGGGAGACGAGTATCTCTTATCGGATGCACTATTCCTTCTTTGTTGCATCCGTCGATCCCTCACAATGACGAATTAACACAGAAATTTCGTCGCTATGAAATACTATAGGTTCTATGCATACTCTTTTAAATCGAGGAACGACAGGATCTTCTATTGGGATGCGAGTATCTCTTTTCGGATGCACTATTCCTTCTTTATTGGATCTGTCGATCCCTCACAATGACAAATTAACACAGAAATTGCGTCGCAATGAAATACTATAGGTTCTATGCCTTCTCTTTATAAAAAGAGCAACGTTTCTACGGCAACGAGAGGATCTTCCATTGGGAGGCGATTATCTCTTTTCGGATGCACTATTCCTTCCTTATCGCAACCGTCGATCCCTCACAATGACGAATTAAAACAAAATTTTACGACGCTATGAAATACTATAAGTTCTATGTAATCTCTTTCTAAATCGAGGAACGTTTCTATGGCAATGACATGATCTACTTTTAATAGGCGAGTATCTCTGTCCGCGTGCAATATTCCTTCTTCATTGCATCCGGCGATCCCTCACAATGTGAATTAACACAGAAATTGTGTCTCTATGAAACACTATTTGTTCTATGCCTCCTCTTTCTAAATCGAGGAACGATTCTATGGCAACGAAAGGAGTTTCTATTGGGAGGCGAGTATCTCTTTTCAGATGCACTATTCCTTCTTTATTGCATCCGTCTATCCCTCACAATGACGAATTAACACAGAAATTGCGACGCTATGAAATACTACAGGTTCTATGCCTTCTCTTTCTAAATCAAGGAACGTTTCTATGGCAACGACAGGAATTTCTATTGGGAGGCGAGTATCTCTTTTCGGATGCACTCATCCTTCTTTATTGCATCCGTCGATCCTTCACAATGACGAATTATCACAGAAATTGCGTCGCTATGAAATGCTGTAGGATCTATGCCTTCTCTTTCTTCATCGAGGAACGTTTCTATGGCAACGACAGGATCTTCTATTGGGATGCGAGTATCTGTTTTCGGATGCACTATTCCTTCTTAATTGCACTGTCTATCCCTCACAATGACGAATTAACACAAAATTGCGTCGTTATGAAATAATATAGGTTCTTTACCTTCTCTTTCTAAATAGAGGAACGTTTCTAAGGCAACGACAGGATCTTCTAATGGGAGGCGAATATCTCTTTTCGGATGCACTATTCCCTCCTTATTGCATCCGTCGATCCCTCACAATGACGAATTAACACAGATATTGCGTCGCTATGAAATACAATAGTTTCTATGCCTTCTCTTTCTAAATCGAGGAAAGTTTCTACGGCAACGACAGGACCTTCTATTGAGAGGCGAGTATCTCTTTTCAGATATACTATTCCCTCTTTATTGCATCCGTCGATCCCTCACAATGACGAACTAACACAGAAATTACGTCGCTATGAAATACTATAGGTTCTACGCCTCCTCTTTCTAAATCGAGGAACGTTTCTATGTCAACGACAGGGTATTCTATTGGGTGGCGAGAATCTCTTTTCGGATGCGCTATTCCTTCTTTATTGCATCCGTCGATCCCTCACAATGACGAATTAACACAGAAATTTTGTCGCTATGAAATGCTATAGGTTCTATTACTTCTCTTTCTAAATCGGGGAACGTTTCTATGACAAGGACAGGATCTTCAATTGGGAGGCGAGTATCTCTATTCGGATGCATTATTTCTTTTTTATTGCATCCGTCGATCCCTCACAATAACGAATTAACACAGAAATTGCGTCGCTATGAAATACTATAGGTTCTATGCCTTCTCTTTCTAAATTGAGGAACGTTCCTATGGCAACGACAGGATCTCCTATTCGCAGGCGAGTATCTCTTTTCGGATGCACTATTCCTTCTTTATTGCATTCGTCGATCCCTCACAATGTCGAATTAACACAGAAATTGCGTCGCTATGAAATACTATAGGTTCTATGCATGCTCTTTCTAAATCGAGGAACGACAGGATCTTCTATTGGGATGCGAGTATCTCAATTCGGATGCACTATTCCTTCTTTATTGCATCTGTAGATTCCTCACAATGACAAATTAACACAGAAATTGGGTTGCTATGAAATACTATAGGTTCTATGCCTTCTCTTTCTAAAAAGAGGAACGTTTCTATGGCAACGAGAAGATCTTCTATTGGGAGGCGAGTATCTCTTTTCGGATGCACTATTCCTTCTTTATTGCATCCGTCGATCCCTCACAATGACTAATTAACACAGAAATTGCGTCGCATTGAAATACTGTATGTTCCACGCGTTTTCTTCCTAAATCGAGGAACGTTTCTATGGCACGACAGGAACTTAAATTGGGAGGCGAGTATCTCTTTTCGGCTGCAGTATTCCTTCTTTATTGCATCCGTCAATCCCTCACAATGACGAATTAACACAGAAATTGTGTCGCTATGAAATACTATAGGTACTATAACTTCTCTTTCTAAATCGAGGAACGTGTTTATGGCAACGCCAGGA
Source organism: Schistocerca cancellata (assembly GCF_023864275.1). Taxonomy (NCBI): domain Eukaryota; kingdom Metazoa; phylum Arthropoda; class Insecta; order Orthoptera; family Acrididae; genus Schistocerca; species Schistocerca cancellata. Next base: position 958,430,458 of record NC_064628.1, on the reverse strand, counting down.
TCTTCTATTGGGACGCGAGTATCTCTTCTCGGATGCACTATTCCTTCTTTATTGCATCCGTCGATCCCTCACAATGACGAATTGTCACAGAAACAGCGTCGCTATGAAATACTATAGGTTATATGCCTTCTCTTTCTAAATCGAGTAACGTTTCTATGGCGACGGCAGGATCTTCTATTGTGAGGCAAGTATCTCTCTTCGGATGCACCATTCCTCCTTAATTGCATCCGTCGATCCCTCACAATGACGAATTAACGTAGAAATTGCGTCGCTATGAATTACTATAGGTTCTGTGCCTTCTTTTCCTAAATCAAGCAACGTTTCTATGGCAACGACAGGATCTTCTATTGGGAGGCGAGTATCTCTTCTCGGGTGCACTATTCCATCTTTATTGCATCCGTCGATCCCTCACAATGACGAATTAACACAGAAATTGTGTCGCTATTAAATACTATAGCTCCTATGCCTTCTCTTTCTAAATTGAGGACCGTTTCTATGGCAACGGCAGGATCTTCTATTGGGAGGCGAGTATCTCTTTTCGGATGCACTATTCCTTCTTTATTGCATCAGTCGATCCCTCACAATGACGAATTAACACAGAAATTGTGTCGCTATGAAATACTATTGGTTATATGCCTTCTCTTTCTAAATCGAGGAACGTTTCTTTGGCAACGACAGGACCTTTTATTGTGAGGCAAGTATCACTTTTCGGATGCACTATTCCTTCCTTATTGCATCAGTCGATCCCTCACAATGACGAATTAACACAGCAATTGCGTCGCTGTAACAAACCTTAGGTTCTATGCCTTCTCTTTTTAAATCGAGGAACGTTTCTAGGGAAATGACAGGATCTTCCATTGGGAGGCGAGTATCTCTTTTCGGATGCACTATTCCTACTTTATTGCACCTGTCAATCCCTAACAATAACGAATTAACACAAAAATAGCGTCGCTATGAAATATTATAGGATCTATGCCTTCTCATTCTAAATCGAGGAACGTTTCTATGGCAACGACAGGTTCTTGTATTGGGAGGCGAGTAACTCTTTTTAGATGCACTGTTCCTTCTTTATTGCATCCTCGATCCCTCGCAATGACTAATTAACACAGAAATTGCGTCGCTATGAAATACTATAGGTTCTATGCCTTCTCTTTCTAAATCGTTTAACGTTTCTATGGCAACGACAGGACCTTCTATTTGGAGGCGAGTATCTCTTTTCGGATACACTATTCCATCTTTATTGCATCCGTCGATCCCTCACAATGACGAATTAACACAGAAATTGCGTCGCTGTGAAATACTATGGGTTCTATGCCTTCTCTTTCTTAATCGAGGAACGTTTCTATGGCAACGGCAGGATCTTCTATTGGGAGGCGAGTATCTCTTTTCGGGTGCACTATTCCTTCTTTATTGCATCAGTCGATCCCTCACAATGACGAATTAACACATAAATTGTGTCGTTATGAAATACTATTGGTTATATGCCTTCTCTTTCTCAATCGAGGAACGTTTTTATGGCAACAACAGGATAATCTATTGGGAGGCGAGTATCTCTGTCCGGATTCACTATTCCTTCTTCATTGCATCCGTCGATCTCTCACAATGACGAATTAAGTCAGAAATTGCGTCGCTATGAAATACTATAGGGTCTATGCCTTCTCTTTCTAAATCGAGGAACGTTTCTATTTCTACGACAGGATCTTCTATTGGCAGGCGAGTATCTCTTTTCGGATGCACTATTCCTTCTTTATTGCACTCGTCGATCCCTCACAATGACGAATTAACACAGAAATTGCGTCGCTATGAAATACTATGGGTTCTCTGAATTCTCTTTCAAAATCGAGGAACGTTTCTATGGCAACGACAGGATCTTCTATTGGGAGGCGAGTATCTCTTTTCGGATGCACTATTCCTTCTTTTTTGCGTCCGTCGATCCCTCACAATGACGAATTAACACAGAAATTGCTTCGCTATGAAATAATCTAGGTTGTATGCTTTCTCTTTCTAAATCGAGGAACGTTTCTATGGCAACGACAGGAACTAATATTGGAGGACGAGTATCTCTTTTGGGATGCACTATTCCTTCTTCATTGCATCCGTCGATCCCTCACAATGTTGAATTAACACATCAATTGCTTCGCTATGAAATACTATAGGTTCTATGCCTTCTCTTTCTATAACGAGGTACGTTTCTATGGCAACGACAGTATCTTCCATTGGGAAGCGAGTATCTCTTTTCGGATGCTCTATTCCTTCTTTATTGCATCCGTCGATCCCTCGCAATGACGAATTAACACAGAAATTGCGTCGCTATGAAATACTATAGGTTCTATGCCTTCTCTTTCTAAATCGAGGAACGTTTCCATGGCAACGGCAGGATCTTCTATTGGGAGGCGAGTATCTCTTTTCGGGTGCACTATTCCTTCTTTATTGCATCAGTCGATCCCTCACAATGACGAATTAACACAGAAATTGTGTCGCTATGAAATACTATTGGTTATATGCCTTATCTTTCTAAATCGAGGAACGTTTCTTTGGCAACGACAGGACCTTCTATTGTGAGGCAAGTATCACTTTTCGGATGCACTATTCCTTCCTTATTGCATCAGTCGTTCCCTCACAATGACGAATTAAAACAGCAATTGCGTCGCTATGAAATACTATAGGTTCTATGCCTTCTCTTTCTAAATCGAGGAACGTTTCTATGGCAACGGCGGGATCTTATATTGGGAGGCGAGTATCTCTTTTCGGATATACTATTGTTCCTTTATTGCATCCGTCGATCCCTCACAATTTTGAATTAACACAGAAATTGCGTCGCTATGAAATACTATAGGTTCTATGCCTTCTCTTTCTAAATCGAGGAACGTTTCTATGGCAACGACATGATCTTCTAGTGGGAGGCGAGTATCTCTTTTCGGATGCGCTATTCCTTCTTTATTGGATCTGTCGATCCCTCACAATGACGAATTAACACAGATATTGCGCCGCGCTGAAATACTATAGGTTATATGCATTCTCATTCTAAATCGAGGAACGCTTCTATGGCAACGACAGGATCTTATATTGGGAGGCGAGTATCACATTCCGGATGCACTATTCCTTCTTTATTGCATCCGATGATCCCTCACAATGACGAATTAACACAAAAATAGCATCGCTATGAAATACTATTGGTTATATGCCTTCTCTTTCTAAATCGAGGAACGTTTCTATGGCAATGACAAGATCTTCTATTGGGAGGCGAGTACCTCTTTTGGGTGCACTATTCCTTCTTTATTGCATCAGTCGATCCCTCACAATGACGAATTAACACAGAAATTGTGTCGCTATGAAATACTATTGGTTATATGCCTTCTGTTTCTAAATCGAGGAACGTTTCTTTGGCAACGACAGGACCTTCAATTATGAGGCAAGTATCACTTTTCGGATGCACTATTCCTTCCTCATTGCATCAGTCGATCCGTCACAATGACGAATTAACACAGCAATTGCGTCGCTATAACAAACTACAGGTTCTATGCCTTCTCTTTTTAAATCGAGGAACGTTTCTAGGGCAATGACAGGATCTTTTATTGGGAGGCGAGTATCTCTTTTCGGATGCACTATTCCTCCGTTATTGCATCCATAGATCCCTCACAATGACGAATTAACACAAAAATAGCGTCGCTATGAAATACTATAGTATCTGTGCCTTCTCTTTCTAAATCGAGGAAAGTTTCTATGGCAACGACAAGATCTTCTATTGGGAGGCGAATATCTCTTTTCGGATGCACTATTCCTACTTCATTGCACCTGTCAATCCCTCACAATAACGAATTAACACAGAAATTGCGTCGCTATGAAATACTATAGTATCTATGCCTTCTCATTCTAAATCGAGGAACGTTTCTATGGCAACGACAGGTTCTTGTATTGGGAGGCGAGTAACTCTTTTTAGATGCACTGTTCCTTCTTTATTGCATCCTCGATCCCCCGCAATGACGAATTAACACAGAAATTGCGTCGCTATGAAATACTATAGTTCTAAGCCTTCTCTTTCTAAATCGATTAACGTTTCTATGGCAACGACAGGACCTTCTATTTGGAGGCGAGTATCTCTTTTCGGATACACTATTCCTTCTTTATTTTATCCGTCGATCCCTCACAATGACGAATTAACACACAAATTGCGTCGCTATGAAATACTAAAGTTTCTATGCCTTCTCTTTCTAAATCGAGGAACGTTTCTATGGCAACGACAGGATCTTCTATTAGGAGGCGAGTATCTCTTGTCGGATGCACTATTCCTTCTTTATTGCATCCGTCGATCCCTCACAATGACGAAATAACACAGAAATTGCGTCGCTATAAGATACTATAAGTTCTGTGCCTTCTCTTTCTCAGTCGAGGAACGTTTTTATGGGAACAACAAGATTATCTATTGGGAGGCTAGTATCTCTTTTCGGATGCACTATTCTTCCTTTATTGCATCCGTCGATCCCTCACAATGACGAATTAACACAGAAATTGCGTCGCTATGATATACTATAGGGTCTATGCCTTCTCTTTCTAAATCGAGGAACGTTTCTATTTCAACGACAGGATCTTCTATTGGCAGGCGAGTATCTCCTTTCAGATGCACTGTTCCTTCTTTATTGCATCCTCGATCCCTCGCAATGACGAATTAACACAGAAATTGCGTCGCTATGAAATACTATAGGTTCTATGCCTTCTCTTTCTAAATCGAGGAACGTTACTATGGCAACGACAGGATATCTATTGGGAGGCGAGTATCACTTTTCGGATGCACAATTCCTTCTTTATTGCATCCGTCTATCCCTCACAATGACAAATAAAGACATAAATTGCGTCGCTATGAAATTTTATAGGTTCTATGCCTTCTCTTTATACATCGAGGATCGTTTCTATTGCAACGACCGGATCTTAAATTCGGAGCCGAGTATCTCTTTTCGGATGCACTATTCCTTCTTTATTGCATCCGTCGATCCCTCACAATGACGAATTAACACAGAAATTTCGTCGCTATGAAATACTATAGGTTCTATGCCTTCTCTTTCTAAATCGAGGAACGTTTCTATGGCAACGGCGGGATCTTATATTGGGAGGCGAGTATCTTTTTTCGGATGCACTATTCTTCCTTTATTGCATCCGTCGATACCTCACAATTTTGAATTAACACAGAAATTGCGTCGCTATGAAATACTATAGGTTCTATACCTTCTCTTTCTAAATCGAGGAACGTTTCTATTGCAACGACAGGATCTTCTATTGGGAGGCGAGTATCTCTTTTCGGATGCACTATTCCTTCTTTATTGCATCTGTCGATCCCTCACAATGACGAATTAACACAGATATTGCGTCGCGCTGAAATACTATAGGTTATATGCATTCTCATTCTAAATCGAGGAACGTTTCTATGGCAACGACAGGATCTTATATTGGGAGGCGAGTATCACATTCCGGATGCACTATTCCTTCTTTATCTACATCTACATCTACATCTATACTCCGCGAGCCACCTTACGGTGTGTGGCGGAGGGTACTTATTATACCACTATCTGATCCCCCCTTCCCTGTTCCATTCACGAATTGTGCGTGGGAAGAACGACTGCTTGTAAGTCTCCGTATTTGCTCTAATTTCTCGGATCTTTTCGTTGTGATCATTACGCGATATATATGTGGGCGGTAGTAATATGTTGCCCATCTCTTCCCGGAATCCGATGATCCCTCACAATGACGAATGAACGGAGAAATTGCATCGCTATGAAATACTATTGGTTTTATGCCTTATCTTTCTAAATGGAGGAACGTTTCTGTGGCAACGACCGGATCTTCTGTTGGGAGACGAGTATCTCTTTTCGGATGCACTATTCGTTCTTTATTGCATCCGTCGATCCCTCACAATGACGAATAACACAGAAATTGCGTCGCTATGAGATATTATAGGTTCCATGCCTTCTTTTCCTAAATCGAGGAACGTTTCTATGGCAACGAAAGGTTCTTCTATTGGGAGGCGAATATCTCTTTTCGGATGCACTATTCCTTCTTTAGTGCATCCGTCGATGTCTCGCAATGACGAATTAACACAGAAATTGCGTCGCAATGAAATACTACAGGTTCTATGCCTCCTCTTTCTAAATCGAGGAACGTTTCTATGGCAACGACAGGATCTTCTATTTGGAGGCGAGTATCTCTTTTCGGATGCACTATTCCTTCTTTATTGGAACCGTCGATCCCTCACAATGACGAAATAACAGAGAAATTGCGTCGCTATAAGATCCTATAAGATCTATGCCTTCTCTTTCTCAATCGGGGAACGTTTTTATGGCAACAACAGGATCTTCTATTGGGAGGCGAGTATCTCTTTCCGGATTCACTATTCCTTCTTTATTGCATCCGTCGATCCCTCACAATGACGAATTAACACAGAATTTGCGTCGCTATGAAATACTATAGGGTCTATGCCTTCTCTTTCTAAATCGAGGAACGTTTCTATTTCAACGACAGGATCTTCTATTCGCAGACGAGTATCTCTTTTCGGATGCACTATTCCTTCTTTATTGCATTCCTCGATCGTTCACAATGACGAATTAACACAGAAATTACGTCGCTATGAGATACTATGGGTTTTCTGCCTTCCCTTTCTAAATCGAGGAACGTTTCTATGGCAACGCCAGGATCTTCTATTGGGAGGCGAGTATCTCTTTTCGGATGCACTATTCCTTCATTACTGCATCCGTCGATCCCTCACAATGACGAATTAACACAGAAATTGCAACGCTATGAAATACTATTGGTTCTATGCCTTCTCTTTCTAAAACGAGGTACATTTCTATGGCAACGACAGTATCTCCAATTGGGAAGCGAGTATCTCTTTTGGGATGCACTATTCCTTCTTTATTGCAACCGACGATCCCTCGCAATGACGAATTAACACAGAAATTGCGTCGCTATGAAATACTATAAGGTCAATGCCTTCTCTTTCTAAATCGAGGAACGATTCTATGGCAACGACAGGATCTTCTATTTGAAGGCGAGTATCTCTTTTCGGGTGCACTATTCCTTCTTTATTGCATCCGTCGATTCCTCACAATGACGAATTAAGACATAACATGCGTCGCTATTCAATGCTATAGGTTCTGTGCATTGTCTTTCTACATCGAGGAACGTTTCTATGGCAACGAACGGATCTTATATTGGGGGGCGAGTATCTATTTATGGATGCACTATTCCTTCTTTATTGCATCCGTCGATCCCTCACAATGACGAATTAACACAGAAATTGCGTCGCTATGAAATACTATAGGTTCTATGCCTTCTCTTTCTAAATCGAGGAACGTTTCTATGGCAACGACAGGATCTTCTATTTGAAGGCGAGTATCTCTTTTCGGGTGCACTATTCCTTCTTTATTGCATCCGTCGATTCCTCACAATGACGAATTAAGACATAACATGCGTCGCTATTCAATGCTATAGGTTCTGTGCATTGTCTTTCTACATCGAGGAACGTTTCTATGGCAACGAACGGATCTTATATTGGGGGGCGAGTATCTATTTATGGATGCACTATTCCTTCTTTATTGCATCCGTCGATCCCTCACAATGACGAATTAACACAGAAATTGCGTCGCTATGAAATACTATAGGTTCTATGCCTTCTCTTTCTAAATAGAGGAACGTTTCCATGGCAACGACAGGATCTTATTTTGGGAGGCGAGTATCCCCTTTCAGATGCACTATTCCTTCTTTATTGCATCCGTCGATCCCTCACAATGACGAATAACACAGAAATTGCGTCGCTATGAAATACTATAGGTTCTATGCCTTCTCTTTCTAAATAGAGGATCGTTTCTATGGCAACGAAAGGTTCTTCTATTGGGAGGCGAATATCTCTTTAGTGCCTCCGTCGATGTCTCGCAATGACGAATTAACACAGAATTTGCGTCGCTATGAAATACTATAGGTTCTATGCCTCCTCTTTCTAAATCGAGGAACGTTTCTATGGCAACGCCAGGATCTTCTATTGGGACGCGAGTATCTCTTCTCGGATGCACTATTCCTTCTTTATTGCATCCGTCGATCCCTCACAATGACGAATTATCACAGAAATTGCGTCGCTATGAAATACTATAGGTTCTATGCCTTGTCTTTCTAAATCGAGTAACGTTTCTATGGCAACGGCAGGATCTTCTATTGTGAGGCAAGTATCTCTCTTCGGATGCACCATTCCTCCTTAATTGCATCCGTCGATCCCTCACAATGACGAATTAACGTAGAAATTGCTTCGCTATGAAATACTATAGGTTCTATGCCTTCTTTTCCTAAATCAAGCAACGTTTCTATGGCAACGACATGATCTTCTATTGGGAGGCGAGTATCTCTTCTCGGGTGCACTATTCCATCTTTATTGCATCCGTCGATCCCTCGCAATGACGAATTGACACAAAAATTGTGTCGCTATTAAATACTATAGCTTCTATGCCTTCTCTTTCTAAATCGAGGAACGTTTCTATGGCAACGACAGGATCTTATATTGGGAGGCGAGTATCCCCTTTCAGATGCACTATTCCTTCTTTATTGCATCCGTCGATCCCTCACAATGACGAATAACACAGAAATTGCGTCGCTATGTGATACTATAGGTTCCATGCCTTCTCTTCCTAAATCGAGGAACGTTTCTATGGCAACGACAGGATCTTCTATTGTGAGGCAAGTATCTCTTTTCGGATGCACTATTCCTACTTTATTGCATCCGTCGATCCCTCACAATGACGAATTATCACAGAAATTGCGTCGCTATGAAATACTATAGGTTATATGCCTTCTCTTTCTAAATCGCGTAACGTTTCTATGGGAACGACAGGATCTTCTATTCTGAGGCAAGTATCTCTCCTCGGATGCACCATTCCTCCTTAATTGCATCCGTCGATCCCTCACAATGACGAATTAACGTAGAAATTGCGTCGCTATGAAATACTATAGGTTCCATGCCTTCTTTTCCTAAATCAAGCAAAGTTTCTATGGCAACGACAGGATCTTATATTGGAGGACGAGTATCTCTTTTGGGATGCACTATTCCTTCTTCATTGCATCCGTCGATCCCTCGCAATGTTAAATTACCACAGATATTACGTCGCTATGAAATACTATAGGTTCTATGCCTTCTCTTTCTAAAACGAGGTACGTTTCTATGGCAACGACAGTATCTTCTATTGGGAAGCGAGTATCTCCTTTCGGATGCACTATTCCTTCTTTATTGCATCCGTCGATCCCTCACAATGACGAATTAACACAGAAATTGCGTCGCTGTGAAATACTATAGGTTCTATGCCTTCTCTTTCTAAATCGAGGAACGTTTCTATGGCAACGACAGGTTCTTGTATTGGGAGACGAGTAACTCCTTTCAGATGCACTGTTCCTTCTGTATTGCATCCTCGATCCCTCGCAATGACGAATTAACACAGAAATTGCGTCGCTATGAAAAACTATAGGTTCTATGCCTTCTCTTTCTAAATCGATTAACGTTTTTATGGCAACGACAGGACCTTCTATTGGGAGGCGAGTATTTTTTTTCGGATACACTATTCCTTCTTTATTGCATCCGTCGATCCCTCACAATGACGAATTAACACAGAAATTGCGTCGCTGTGAAATACTATAGGTTCTATGCCTTCTCTTTCTAAATCGAGGAACGTTTCTATGGCAACGGCAGGATCTTCTATTGGGAGGCGAGTATCTCTTTTCGGGTGCACTATTCCTTCTTTATTGCATCAGTCGATCCCTCACAATGACGAATTAACACAGAAATTGTGTCGCTATGAAATACTATTGGTTATATGCCTTCTCTTTGTAAATCGAGGAACGTTTCTTTGGCAACGACAGAACCTTCTATTGTGAGGCAAATATTACTTTTCGGATGCACTCTTCCTTCCTTATTGCATCAGTCGATCCCTCACAATGACGAATTAACACAGCAATTGCGTCGCTATAACAAACTACAGGTTCTATGCCTTCTCTTTTTAAATCAAGGAACGTTTCTAGGGCAATGACAGGATCTTCTATTAGGAGGCGAGTATCTCTTTTCGGATGCACTATTCCTCCGTTATTGCATCCATAGATCCCTCACAATGATGAATTAACACAAAGATAGCGTCGCTATGAAATACTATAGTTTCTATGCCTTCTCTTTCTAAATTGAGGAACGTTTCTATGGCAACGACAAGATCTTCTATTGGGAGGCGAATATCTCTTTTCGGATGCACTATTCCTACTTTATTGCATCTGTCAATCCCTCACAATAACGAATTAACACAGAAATTGCGTCGCTATGAAATACTATGGGATCTATGCCTTCTCATTCTAAATCGAGGAACGTTTCTATGGCAACGACAGGTTCTTGTATTGGGAGGCGAGTATCTCTTTTTAGATGCACTGTTCCTTCTTTATTGCATCCTCGATCTACCGCAATGACGAATTAATACAGAAATTGCGTCGCTATGAAATACTATAGTTCTATGCCTTCTCTTTCTAAGTCGATCACGTTTCTATGGCAACGACAGGACCTTCTATCTGGAGGCGAGTATCTATTTTCGGATACACTATTCCTTCTTTATTGCATCCGTCGATCTCTCACAATGACGAATTAACACACAAATTGCGTCGCTATGAAATACTAAAGTTTCTATGCCTTCTCCTTCTAAATCGAGGAACGTTTCTATGGCAACGACAGGATCTTCTATTAGGAGGCGTGTATCTCTTGTCGGATGCACTATTCCTTCTTTATTGCATCCGTCGATCCCTCACAATGACGAAATAACACAGAAATTGCGTCGGTATAAGATACTATAAGTTCTATGCCTTCTCTTTCTCAATCGAGGAACGTTTTTGTGGCAACAACAAGATTATCTATTGGGAGGCGAGTATCTCTTTTCGGATGCACTATTCTTCCTTTATTGCATCCGTCGATCCCTCACAATGACGAATTAACACAGAAATTGCGTCGCTATGATATACTATAGGGTCTATGCCTTCTCTTTGTAAATCGAGGAACGTTTCTATTTCAACGACAGGATCTTCTATTGGCAGGCGAGTATCTTCTTTCGGATGCACTATTCCTTCTTTATTGCATCCGTCGATCCCTCACAATGACGAATTAACACAGAAATTGCGTTGCTAAGAAATACTCTAGGTTCTATGCTTTCTCATTCTAAATCGAGGAACGTTTCCAAGGCAACGACTGGATCTTATATTGGAGGGCGAGTATCTCTTTTCGGATGCACTATTCCTTCTTTATTGCATCCGTCGATCCCTCAGAATGTTGAATTAACACAGAAATTGCGTCGCTATGAAATACTCTAGGTTCTATGCCTTCTCTTTGTAAAACGAGGTACGTTTCTATGGCAACGACAGTATCTTCTATTGGGAAGCGAGTATCTCTTTTCGGATGCACTATTCCTTCTTTATTGCATCCGTCGATCCCTCGCAATGACGAATTAACACAGAAATTGCGTCGCTATGAAATACTATAGGTTCTATGCGTTCTCTTTCTAAATCGAGGAACGTTTCTATGGCAACGACAGGTTCTTGTATTGGGAGGAGAGTAACTCCTTTCTGATGCACTGTTCCTTCTTTATTGCATCCTCGATCTCTCGCAATGACGAATTAACACAGAAATTGCGTCGCTATGAAATACCATAGGTTCTATGCCTTCTCTTTCTAAATCGAGGAACGTTACTATGGCAACGACAGGATATCTATTGGGAGGCGAGTATCGCTTTTCGGATGCACAATTCCTTCTTTATTGCATCCGTCTATCCTTCACAATGACAAATTAAGACATAAATTGCGTCGCTATGAAATTTTATAGGTTCTATGCCTTCTCTTTATACATCGAGGATCGTTTCTATTGCAACGACCGGATCTTATATTGGGAGGCGAGTATCTCTTTTCGGATGCACCATTCCTTCTTTATTGCATCCGTCGATCCCTCACAATGACGAATTAACACAGAAATTGCGTCGCTATGAAACACTATAGGTTCTATGCCTTCTCTTTCTAAATCGAGGAACGTTTCTATGGCAACGACGGGATCTTATATTGGGAGGCGAGTATCTCTTTTAGGATGCACTATTCTTCCTTTATTGCATCCGTCGATCCCTCACAATTTTGAATTAACACAGAAATTGCGTCGCTATGAATAACTATAGGTTCTATGCCTTCTCTTTCTAAATCGAGGAACGTTTCTATGGCAACGACAGGATCTTCTATTGGGAGGCGAGTATCTCTTTTCGGATGCACTATTACTTCTTTATTGCATCTGTCGATCCCTCACAATGACGAATTAACACAGAAATTGAGTCGCGCTGAAATACTATAGGTTATATGCCTTCTCATTCTAAATCGAGGAACGTTTCTATGGCAACGACAGGATCTTATATTGGGATGCCAGTATCACTTTCTGGATGCACTATTCCTTCTTTATTACATCCGATGATCCCTCACAATGACGAATGAACGGAGAAATTGCATCGCTATGAAATACTATTGGTTCTATGCCTTCTCTTTCTAAATGGAGGAACGTTTCTGTGGCAACGACCGGATCTTCTGTTGGGAGACGAGTATCTCTTTTCGGATGCACTATTCGTTCTTTATTGCATCCGTCGATCCCTCACAATGACGAATAACACAGAAATTGCGTCGCTATGAGATACTGAAAGGTCTCTGTTGGTTTCCTTTCATGTTTAATTTCTTAAATCTGTTGCCATTTATGGAATAAATTCCTCTTCTAAATGTACTGTGGCGTTTCTGACTATCTGGGAGGAGACTGAGCAGTGGAACGTGTTACTTTTACACATAAACAAGAACGATCTGTCACACTACTACACTTTAAAGCACAGTTTATATGTAATTCTTATATGTAATTCATGTCACACAGTCTCATACGGAACCTACATCCGCTTTCTTTTATATACTGTATATGATAAGATACTGTCATCCCCCTTCCCTTTTGTGTGAGAGGATGAATGAGCATATGTATTTCTAGTTGCATGCTTGAGGGTAGCAGACAAGGCTGTCTGCTAGAGAACAGTAGGACCAACGTCGGAACAGGAAGCTACGCTTCCTAAAAGCAAAGAGGTTTCTATTCTTAGTATGGTCCTGTCCGTCCGTTGTCATGTTGGTATAGGAAGCTGCCCCTCTGGCCACTTCCGTTGGTCTTTGTGAGCCACCCCTCAGGAAGCACGCTCGGAAGTAGGCAGTTGCTGTGTGGCCGTGGCGAGCGTCTGAAGTGGTAAGATCTCCGGCTAAGCGCGTGTCTGTTAAGTCCGTAGGACAATGGATTTCTTAAGTTCAGCCTAACTGAAAATTTAATCACCTTGATTTCAGGTTTAGCTCTAAAATATCTAATGCTATTTTAAAGTGCAGCGGAGTGTAATTCTCGTGTTAAATTCAGATTATTTTGCGGTAGTTGCTTTGTTACTACTTTGTGAGTAAAGTGGCACCACGTGTTGATCAGTAACTCTAACTAAGTTCATCAATCTTAAATGCGAATGTTTGTGTGATTATAACGTCTCGTCTTGACTATATTTTCAATATAGCAACTTTTCTTTATGTTCAGCCCACGTGGGGTGTACTTTGCGAGACCACTACCACGTGCTTATATAACTGTTTGACCCATCAGGTTAATAGTAAGACGTTAGTAACCAGTTCAAGGTTTTTCTTTTGTCAATTGCTTTTCGATCTAACGTATTTTAATTATCAATTATTGTGGAGTTGTACGCTTTGTGTAAACCAAGTTGACCACGTGGAGCATGTGGTGAAATCATCAAAGTAGCCCTCAGCTATTCTTTTTGCGAAGACTTCACAAAGAGTTAATATGAATTTAGTATACCAGTGTGTGGTAATTACATGACGGACAGGATTGTGGTATGAACGTAATTTCTTTGGGTAAAACTGAATCTGTTGGTTGTGGTTAATTTCTTCTTGCTTATGTTTCAATGTTCTTCGTGTGTTATTTTATGAATGCAGTGTTGTATCCAGTCTCCCAATCTTGGGCCCATATTTTATGTGTTCCGTAAAATTACAATCTCACATTTTTTTTTTAATCGTAAATAAGGCACCAGCTCAGTTATAACTCACGTATAATATGCTGAAATTTCAATGAACAATCTTAAAATAAATTTCCAAGTATAAACTGATTTCTTTCTTTTTATTTAAATTCTCCTTTTTATATATATATTTTACCGGTTTTGTATGACTATTAAAAGATTATCATTAATGTTAGTCTGCTAAATATCTGATGAAACAGTTGCCCAGTAATCCACGGTTAACGTCCCCAGACAGATCACGGCTTTTAACCCACTTTCATTGTCAACTAGCACCGATATCAGTATACCAAAATTAAAGTAACAATATTACATTCCAGCATACCAAATTAAAGTTACAATATTACACATGGCGACCCTGTTCTGTGATTCCGCTAGACTCTGGAATCTCTGAAATGTTAGATTGCGAGCGTGTTATAATCTTATTTTTTTTCCCCTACAGCGCTCAAACAACTTCTGCGTTGTTTCCGAGCAGACTTTCAAAAGATTCACGGCGTTGTTGATCGGCGTTGCGTTGTTTGTCTTGTTGTGTTTTTTATATTTGTGTGTTTTATATGTCTGTGTTTTTTTTAATTCTCGCTTGTAAATTCCACTGTTTCGATCAAAGATAAAAATTTGTTTTGCGTGTGAAAAAGTGTGTACTAGGTTGGGTATCTTTCGTGTGACTCGTAATTTTTGTGGGACACATTTATTTTGATTAGTGTGTCGCATACCGGTTATAAATTGCACTAATGCAGACACGTAACCAAACTAAAAGTAAGCGGTCCGACAACCTAAGCAACATGGACCAAGGGGATAATTTAATTTCGAATGTTAACGCGTCGGGCGGTTCCGAAAATGCAATGGGGAATACTTCAGACGAAATGCAAAACAGCATGAACGGGCTCACAGCAGAGCCAGAAATTAATTTGCCTCCTACTAACCAAATTGATTTGGCAGAACTCATGAAAGCCTTATTGCAACAAAATAAAGAAAACGCAGAGAGATCAGAAAAATCGTTCCGAGAACAAAAAGAAACATCCGAAAAATCGATCCGCGAGCTAGGCGAACAAATAGACGAAAAACTAATCCAGCAGACAAATAAAGTCGACAAGTCGATGCAGAGAGTGTCCGATGGTATCTCACAAAGAATAAACAATCTGGCAAGTGAGATAAAAAGTGATATTATGAAAGAATTAGGCCGTACATTTGAACAAATCGATGATCGTCTGCAAGCTTTAGAACAGAGCAAGCGGAAGGGCGATACCGAATCTAAAGAAAGCGAAGAACGGCTGCTTAGGAATTTCCAAGAGCTGAGGGAAGAATGCCAAAGGGAACACCAGCAGGTAATCTCGAGGGTTCAAGAGGCGGAAACGCACTGTCCCACGTCCGTTAGCAACACAATAGCGGACAACAGTTTAGCGATCCACGCGTTGGAACAGCAAGTAGAACAATTGAAGCAGACTGGGGCGGAGGACAAGAGACAAATTGATGATAAGATTGCGGCATTAGCGGACATTGTAGGCACGATGAAGCTGACGGAAAGCGAGAACAATACTACACCGGTAGCGGCCGCAGAGACCGAAGAAGTGCGTTCGCTTCTGAGATTTCAGAAGGGACAGTTCGAAGTGAACAGGCAAAACAGAGCTGTAACAGACGAATTACAAGAACACGTGGCGCATCTGGAAAACCGCATGGCGTGTGATTCCGAACTCGTCAATAGCATTAATAATAGCCGTACGAACAGTGCAGAGAGGGACTCCGGCCACGAGGGAGATTTTGACGACAGGGAAGAATGTAATTTGAGGGGCAGACATGAGAATAATAGAAACATTCAAGGGCCTCGCCAGGAGGAAATGCGGGGATTTGATTTCAAACATTTCCTTACGGTGAGAAAGTTTGAGATATTCCGAAATTCGCAAAAAGGAATACATCCACGAGCATGGCTCGAGCAATTTGAGTTCTGTCTTCCTCCCGACTGGGCAAGTTCACATAAGATAGAATATATGTGTGGCTATTTGGAAGGCGAACCGGCGATTCGCATGAGGTCGGCAGCGCGTCACTGCAACTCCACTCGGGAGTTTCGACAAGCCTTTCTGTCCGCCTATTGGTCGGAAGCGGCACAAGATAGGGTCAAACATGGCATAATTATGCTGCCAAATTTGAACCAGTCTGGTTTCGGCAGCCCTGCACGCCTATACGACCACATGCTGCAGGCAAATCAATTTTTATACGACCCATACGGGCCGGCGGAACTAATTAGGATATGCATCACCAAATTGCCGATGCACTTGCGGCACGTCATTTTTGCGGGACGATGCAAAGAGGACGTGGAAACGTTCAAGACGCTTCTCCAAGAGTTGGAATACAATACAGGAGAATGCCCGCCTAATCAGGCACAAAGTTATTACGGGGCACAGCAGCGTGACCGCAGTCGTGGCCGTATTACTAATCAACGGCGTGACTGGTCGTCGCGACGCGAACGGAACAATAATCGGGACAGGCCGTATAGAAACTGGGGTGACAGTCGCGAACACAGGTGGAACAACAGAAATGATCGAGGACGTAGACAGGATCGTGAACGCTACAGGTACGGCAACCAGAATCGACACTATGATGAATACGGAGGGAATAGGACTGTAGGCGGAGCACCTCATGATGTTGAAATTCGGCCGGCTAACCCTAGACATAATCCAGCAAATGGAAATGAACGAAACCGGCAATGACAAACGATCAGCGCAGAAGGCGCCCAATCGGAACAAATGAGCGACATGGCAAATGAGTAGAAAGGACAGTGAGAAGTAGAAAGGACGGTGAGGAGAAAGAATTGATTAGTTTAACTTTGTGACGTATGCATTTTGAATAATATGTTAGTAAAAATAATGATAAAGCTGTTTCTACGTGATTGATTGAAGTGACGTTTTTAGTTATTTTTCTCTCCTTGTGCAATTAGGATTTAGTTTGATTCAAACGTGAAGATAAAAGGTTTCTTTGTGAACGAGTAAAATGCTGTTTATGTTTTTTTTTGTGTGTAAATTGAATGGAGTCGCTCCTGAGAGAAGCAAGATCGTTGCTGAATTAGTGCAAAAACTCAGGGGAATATCCGATCTGTGGGTATTATGGGTCTGGCAAACCCAGGTCCCCAGCTGTTAGTAGCCTTGTTTCCGATTTTCTGCTTTCAGTGCTACTATCTATCTATTACTATTCTATATCTGTCAGTATAAATGAGGATCTCTTACTATAGTATGCGTGCTGTATGAATATTTTAAGATAGGAGAACTCTGAGAAAGGAATGAGTAAGTTTGGAATCTTGAAAACAGGATGCGATAATACGATTGTTGAACCATTGGCTTCCAATATGCGATGATATGTTAATATTGATGATATATGTCTTTTTTGTTCTTTATAGCTGAGTACGTAAAGTGCTGTCTGTGGATTTCGTAAGTATATTGATTCCCTTCAATGTGAAAGAAGAATTGTGGTTTGTGTAATTTACGTGGCTCTGAAATATTATTGTGGTAGTCAAATACGAGCAGCTTTTCAGCAAATGGAGAATGGAACGGAAATATGGATCCTTTTTGTAGTCTTGATTGATGTTGAGCCAAAGCCTAAAAAAAATTATTCTGCGTTAATACTTGTCCTAGAAAAGCGACGCTTATGTGTTTTGCTGATGCTGTGAGCATTACAGCTTACTGTTTTCGCTGGTGCGGGATGCACTGCAGCCTATATGATTTGTACTGAGGAAATTTCCCTCTTGAAGGTAGAGGATGATTAAATAATTTTGATTATGGGAACGAAGGAAAGCTTGGTTTAAGGTAATAAGGATAAAGCAAAACATTTGTCATTTAAACTACAGGAGGATTCGGTTCTTTTGTGTCTGTTGTAAGCTCAATATGTTAAGATGATACTGTTTTACAGAATAGAGGTGACCACAATTTTGCCATTCATGAGAAATGAATCCAGAATAACCACCACAGGCGAAATAACTGATTTGGAAGCGAAAGGTAACGTAAAGAAGGAACGAAATCGCAGCAAAATGGGTAAGAAAATGTAATATAACCTGTATAATGCAAACATTTTTAACCTTCTCAGAGTCATCTGCGTGATTAATTGTTGTGATAACGTAATTTTAGGTGAAATTTTCTTACTGTTTTATGTGTGAATATATGAGTATGATAAATGTATAATTGCGAGTCTCTTTTCAGGTGTGCGAACTGGTATAAATGTTTTGGCGTGTAAATAACCATTGTTCTTTTTAATGTGTATGTTTAAGGAAAGTTCTCCATATTTATCATGTGACAAGACGTATCCCGCGAGCGTCAAGAAGAATGTTGTAGTGGTATATACACGGTGTTGAAATAGCATTGAAGTAGCTTATTGGGTTAACTAGTAGTGGATAGAAGTAGAATATTGAGTAATGCATGTTTATGGGTAGTTAGTTTGTAGAATAGACAACAGGTGTGCATGTATGTGTCTGTAAATAACATGTGAACCCTATGCTGTCCTGACCTATACTTGCACAAGGCATAATCCTATTCATTTTAGTGAATTAATAAATAGCATTTGATTTATTAAAACGTAAGTGAACCACATTAGTGATGTGGATTTAAATATTATATTGTCAGTTTATTTAAATTTTTATTTTTATACTGTCAAGTCATTTCACTTTTATTTTTTTTACATTGTCAAGTCATTTAAATTTTATTTTATATTGTCGATTCATCTAATTTTTTTTATTTAAAAAAATATTAAGTCTCACTTTGTTCTTAAAAATTGTGAAAGACAATACTAAGTGGTATTATGTATGACATTGTGTAATCACATAAGGATGATGAAAAATTTCTGTGAATGCAGTTGAGAACCTGAAAGCGAACCGGCAAAACTCTTAAGAGACAGCGGGAGCAGCCGGACTAGTTGTAAACTGGCGGGTTTCCCAGCGGGACACGCTGTCATCCGGGCCACTTTGGGAGCGCGGCCGACAACAAAAGGAGAGTAAGCGGCAAACACTTTCCCTTGTACCTGGAGCTAATGGGCGGCCGCCCCGGGCGACCTTTCCTCGAGGCGATGACCTGACATGGGCGAGCGGTCCACCGCGCGGAAATCCATCTGCTGGCAACGCACCACACGCACGCGACCGTGACGAGACGGCCGCGGTGAAACAACACAAGGGGCGTGGAGCCTTTTGACAGGTACTGCCCAGAGAAACTTGCAGACGTCAACGACGCCTATCGACATTTCCTGATGGATGCCTACTGTCCAGCGACAGCAAATCTTGGTTCGATGTTCTCTGGTCGCTAAGGGTGGCACAAAAGAAGAGCCATTAAGTGTCATCCTTGCCCGAGAATATCAACCTGGCGTATCAAACGAGGATACCGCACGAATTTGACAATACAAACATGGAACCAAATCGAGATGTACGTGACACGAGAGAAACTTCATGAGAGGGCAGAGACGGCGGGATCGCACGCAACAGATGGACAAAAATCCCTACTGACAGCTGCGGCGACGAACCCCCCCCCCCATTTCCCCTATATTGTGCCACGGAACAGTGGAAGTACTGAGTGTGTCAGTGAACAGTGATTATACGGTTCTTAGTCCAGTGCATATACGTGTGTTTCTGTCAGAGAAACTCTGACTCGTGTGTTTTGCAGGAGTTCGATTTATTGGTGTTTATTAGACTGACTCTTGTATTTTGCAGGTGTTCTATTTATCTTTTTTAGACTTTGACTCTTGTATTTTGCAGGTGTTTTATTTATAGGTGTTTTTGTTTTGTTTTAGATGTTGACTATTGTACTGTTTTATTTATCAATGCTTGTTTTTGTGTGATGTATTAGATTTGTGATATTTTGTTTCGTAAATTCATTGCTGTGGCCTTGCTTCGTTTATCAGTCAGATAGCTTTTTATTCTCATTGAACTGTGATCGATTAGCCTTTGCATGGGGCATATTTACTGTGAGGAACCCCTTAAGGGTAACAATCACTTAATTATTGTAGTTTCAGTATAATGACACAGTGCTCATTGATTGCTAGCTAATTGAAATATAGTAGAGTGATTAAGTGAATGCCACATAGTTATTTTAATTCTACAAATTATTAGTTTTATACGATATAGAATTTTTTTGCGATAACCACTTTGTAAAACATGTTTTTTCTCTTATCATTTTGTTGCTTTTGCAGATTGTGCATTTTTATGTTCTGCTTTTTAATACCGATGTTATTTGATGTTCTTTTTTTAATTGCTGTGGCACCTTTGCTATTTTCATAAATTTTGCTTGTTAATAAACAGTCATAAATTTTCCTGTGATCAGTTGGCTCTTGCAATGAGCAAATACTGGTGAACTCCATAAGGGTAACAACCAGAAATTGTTTTCATATTAATGACACAGGAACCATTGTTTTTACTTGCTGACCGAATTAGGTCTACACTACCTTTTAAATAGGTGTCACAGATTGTGTTCTTTTTTTTCTGTTTGAAATTGGTAGATTCTAAAGATGTGTTGTAATTATTGTGTTTTAGCAAGTAGCTGGTGTCCTTTTGCCTTTTCTTTATTTTTTTTTTAGTTTAAGTAGGGTGTGAGAAGCCTGCTTGGGAATGTCCTAGCATGGCCAGAAAATTCCCTGCACAGTCTTTTCCCGGAGCGTTGGGGTTATGAAAGGTCTCTGTTGGATTCCTTTCATGTTTAATTTCTTAAATCTGTTGCCATTTATGGAATAAATTCCTCTTCTAAATGTACTGTGGCGTTTCTGACTATCTGGGAGGAGACTGAGCAGTGGAACGTGTTACTTTTACACATAAACAAGAACGATCTGTCACACTACTACACTTTAAAGCACAGTTTATATGTAATTCTTATATGTAATTCATGTCACACAGTCTCATACGGAACCTACATCCGCTTTCTTTTATATACTGTATATGATAAGATACTGTCATCCCCCTTCCCTTTTGTGTGAGAGGATGAATGAGCATATGTATTTCTAGTTGCATGCTTGAGGGTAGCAGACAAGGCTGTCTGCTAGAGAACAGTAGGACCAACGTCGGAACAGGTAGCTATGCTTCCTAAAAGCAAAGAGGTTTCTATTCTTAGTATGGTCCTGTCCGTCCGTTGTCATGTTGGTATAGGAAGCTGCCCCTCTGGCCACTTCCGTTGGTCTTTGTGAGCCACCCCTCAGGAAGCACGCTCGGAAGTAGGCAGTTGCTGTGTGGCCGTGGCGAGCGTCTGAAGTGGTAAGATCTCCGGCTAAGCGCGTGTCTGTTAAGTCCGTAGGACAATGGATTTCTTAAGTTCAGCCTAACTGAAAATTTAATCACCTTGATTTCAGGTTTAGCTCTAAAATATCTAATGCTATTTTAAAGTGCAGCGGAGTGTAATTCTCGTGTTAAATTCAGATTATTTTGCGGTAGTTGCTTTGTTACTACTTTGTGAGTAAAGTGGCACCACGTGTTGATCAGTAACTCTAACTAAGTTCATCAATCTTAAATGCGAATGTTTGTGTGATTATAACGTCTCGTCTTGACTATATTTTCAATATAGCAACTTTTCTTTATGTTCAGCCCACGTGGGGTGTACTTTGCGAGACCACTACCACGTGCTTATATAACTGTTTGACCCATCAGGTTAATAGTAAGACGTTAGTAACCAGTTCAAGGTTTTTCTTTTGTCAATTGCTTTTCGATCTAACGTATTTTAATTATCAATTATTGTGGAGTTGTACGCTTTGTGTAAACCAAGTTGACCACGTGGAGCATGTGGTGAAATCATCAAAGTAGCCCTCAGCTATTCTTTTTGCGAAGACTTCACAAAGAGTTAATATGAATTTAGTATACCAGTGTGTGGTAATTACATGACGGACAGGATTGTGGTATGAACGTAATTTCTTTGGGTAAAACTGAATCTGTTGGTTGTGGTTAATTTCTTCTTGCTTATGTTTCAATGTTCTTCGTGTGTTATTTTATGAATGCAGTGTTGTATCCAGTCTCCCAATCTTGGGCCCATATTTTATGTGTTCCGTAAAATTACAATCTCACATTTTTTTTTTAATCGTAAATAAGGCACCAGCTCAGTTATAACTCACGTATAATATGCTGAAATTTCAATGAACAATCTTAAAATAAATTTCCAAGTATAAACTGATTTCTTTCTTTTTATTTAAATTCTCCTTTTTATATATATATTTTACCGGTTTTGTATGACTATTAAAAGATTATCATTAATGTTAGTCTGCTAAATATCTGATGAAACAGTTGCCCAGTAATCCACGGTTAACGTCCCCAGACAGATCACGGCTTTTAACCCACTTTCATTGTCAACTAGCACCGATATCAGTATACCAAAATTAAAGTAACAATATTACATTCCAGCATACCAAATTAAAGTTACAATATTACAATACTATAGGTTCCATGCCTTCTCATCCTAAATCGAGGAACGTTTCTATGGCAACGACAGGATCTTCTATTTGGAGGTGAGTATCTCTTTTCGGATGCACTATTCCTTCTTTATTGGATCCGTCGATCCCTCAGAATGACGAAATAACACAGAAATTGCGTCGCTATAAGATCCTATAAGATCTATGCCTTCTCTTTCTCAATCGGGGAACGTTTTTATGGCAACAACTGGATCTTCTATTGGGAGGCGAGTATCTCTTTCCGGATTCACTATTCCTTCTTTATTGCATCCGTCGATCCCTCACAATGACGAATTAACACAGAATTTGCGTCGCTATGAAATACTATAGGGTCTATGCCTTCTCTTTCTAAATCGAGGAACGTTTCTATTTCAACGACAGGATCTTCTATTCGCAGACGAGTATCTCTTTTCGGATGCACTATTCCTTCTTTATTGCATTCGTCTATCGTTCACAATGACGAATTAACACAGTAATTGCGTCGCTATGAAATACTACGGGGTCTCTGCATTCCCTTTCTAAATCGAGGAACGTTTCTATGGCAAGGCCAGGATCTTCTATTGGGAGGCGAGTATCTCTTTTCGGATGCACTATTCCTTCATTATTGCATCCGTCGATCCCTCACAATGACGAATTAACACAGAAATTGCGTCGCTATGAAATACTCTAGGTTCTATGCCTTCTCTTTCTAAATCGAGGAACGTTTCTATGGCAACGACAGGATCTTATATTGGAGGGCGAGTATCTCTTTTCGAATGCACTATTCCTTCTTTATTGCATCCGTCGATCCCTCACAATGTTGAATTAACACAGAAATTGCATCGCTATGAAATACTATAGGTTCTTTGCCTTCTCTTTCTAAAACGAGGTACGTTTCTATGGCAACGACAGTATCTTCTATTGGGAAGCGTGTATCTCTTTTGGGATGCACTATTCCTTCCTTATTGCATCCGTCGATCCCTCGCAATGACGAATCAACACAGAAATTGCGTCGCTATGAAATATTATAGGTTCAATGCCTTCTCTTTCTAAATCGAGGAACGTGAATATGGTAACGACAGGATCATCTATTGGGAATCGAGTATCTCTTTTCGGATGCACCATTCCTTCTTTATTGCATCCGTCGATCCCTCACAATGACGAATTAACACAGAAATTGCGTCGCTATGAAATACTATAGGTTCTATGCCTTCTCTTTCTAAATCGAGGAAAGTTTCTATGGCAACGACGGGATCTTATATTGGGAGGCGAGTATCTCTTTTCGGATGCACTATTCCTTCTATATTGCATCCGTTGATCCCTCACAATGCCGAATTACACAGAAAGTGCGTCGCTGTGAAATACTATAGCTTCTATGGCTTCTCTTTCTAAATCGAGGAACGTTTCAATGGCAACGAGACGATCTTCTATTGGGAGGCGAGTATTTCTTTTCGGGTGCGCTATTCCTTATTTATTGCATCCGTCGATTCCTCACAATGACGAATTAAGACATAACATGCGTCGCTATTCAATGCTATAGGTTCTGTGCATTGTCTTTCTACATCGGGGAACGTTTCTATGGCAACGAAAAGATCTTATATTGGGAGGCGAGTATCTATTTACGGATGCACTATTCCTTCTTTATTGCATCCGTCGATCCCTCACAATGACGAATTAACACAGAAATTGCGTCGCTATGAAATACTATAGGTTCTATGCCTTCTCTTTCTAAATCGAGGAACGTATCTATACCAACGACAGGGTCTTCTAATGGGACGAGAGTATCTCTTACCGGATTCACTATTCCTTCTTTATTGCATCCGTCGATCCTTCACAATGACGAATTAACACAGAAATTGCGTCGCTATGAAGTACTATAGGTTCTGTGCCTTTTTCTTTATAAATCGACGAACGTTTCTATGGCAACGACAGGATCTTCTATTGGGAGGCGAGTATCTCTTTTCGGATGCACTATTCCTCCGTTATTGCATCCGTCGATTCCTCACAATGACGAATTAACGCAGAAATTGCGTTGCTATGAACTACTATAGGTTCTATGACTTCTTTTCCTAAATCGAGGAACGTTTCTATGGCAACGACAGAATCTTCTATTGGGAGGCGGGTATCTCTTCTCGGGTGCACTATTCCTTCTTTATTGCATCCGTCGATCCCTCACAATGACGAATTAACAAAAAAATTGTGTCGCTATGAAATACTATAGGTTCTATCCCTTCTCTTTCTAAATCGAGGAACGTTTCTATGGCAACGACAGGATCTTCTATTGGGAGGCGAGTATCTGTTTTCGGAGGCACTATTACTCCGTTATTGCATCCGTCAATCCCTCACAATGACGAATTAACGCAGAAATTGCGTCGCTATGAGATACTATACGTTCTAAGCCTTCTCTTTCTAATTCGAGTAACGTTTCTATGGCAACGACAGGATCTTCTATAGGGGGTCGAGTATCTCCTTTCGGATGCACTATTCCTTCTTTATTGCATCCATCGATCCCTCACAATGACGAATTATCACAGAAATTGCGTCGCTATGAAATACTATGGGTTCTATGCCTTCTCTTTCCAAATCGAGGAACGTTTCTATGGCGACGACAGGATCTTCTATTGGGAGGCGAGTATCTCTTTTCGGGTGCACTATTCCTTCATTATTGCATTGCATCAATCGATCCCTCACAATGACGAATTTACACAGAAATTGCGTCGCTGTGAAATACTATAGGTTCTATGCCTTCTCTTTCTAAATCGAGGAACGTTTCTATGGCAACGACAGGATCATCTATTGGGAATCGAGTATCTCTTTTCGGATGCACCATTCCTTCTTTATTGCATCCGTCGATCCCTCACAATGACGAATTAACACAGAAATTGCGTCGCTATGAAATACTATAGGTTCTATGCCTTCTCTTTCTAAATCGAGGAAAGTTTCTATGGCAACGACGGGATCTTATATTGGGAGGCGAGTATCTCTTTTCGGATGCACTATTCCTTCTATATTGCATCCGTTGATCCCTCACAATGCCGAATTACACAGAGATTGCGTCGCTGTGAAATACTATAGCTTTTACGGCTTCACTTTCTAAATCAAGGAACGTTTCAATGGCAACGAGAGGATCTTCTATTGGGAGGCGAGTATTTCTTTTCGGGTGCACTATTCCTTCTTTATTGCATCCGTCGATTCCTCACAATGACGAATTAACACAGAAATTGCGTCGCTATGAAATACTGTAGGTTCTATGCCTTCTCTTTCTAAATCGAGGAACGTTTCTATGGCAACGACAGGATCTTCTATTGGGAGGGGAGTATCTCTTTTCGGATGCTCTATTCCTTCTTTATTGCATCCGTCCATCACTCACAATGACGAGTTGACACAGAAATTGCATCGCTGTGAAATACTATAGGTTCTATGCCTTCTCTTTCTAAAATGAGGCACGTTTCTATGGCAACGACAGGATCTTCTATTGGGAGGGGAGTATCTCTTTTCGGATGCTCTAATCCTTCTTTATTGCATCCGTCGATCCCTCACAATGACGAATTAACACAGAAATTTCGTCGCAATGAAATACTTTAAGTTCTATGCCTTCTCTTTGTAAATCTAAGAACGTTTCTATGCAACGACAGGATCTTCTATTGAGAGGCGAGTATCTTTTTTCGGGTGCACTATTCCCTCTTTATTGCATCTGTCGATCACTCACAATGACGCATTGACACAGAAATTGAGTCGATATGAAATACTATAGGGTCTATGCCTTCTCTTTCTAAAAAGAGAAACGTTTCTATGGCAATAACAAGATCTTCTATTGGGAGGCGGGTATTCCTTTTCCGATGCACTATTCCTTCTTTATTGCATCCGTCGATCCACCGCAATTTCGAATTAACACAGGAATTGCGTCGCTATGTAATACTATAGGGTCTATGCCTTCTCTTTCTAAAACGAGAAACGTTTCTATGGCAACGACAGGTCTTATATTGGGAGGCGAGTATCTCTTTTCGGATGCACTATTCTTCCTTTAGTGCATCCGTCGATCACTCACAATGACGAATTAATACAGATATTGCGTCGCTATGAAATACTATATGTTCCATGCCTTCTCTTCCTAAATCGAGGAACGTTTATATGGTAACGACAGGATCTACTATTGGGAGGCGAGTATCTCTCTTCGGATGCACCATTCCTTCTTGATTGCATCCGTCGAACAATCACAATGACGAGATAACACAGAAATTGCGTCGCTATGAAATACTATAGGTTCTGTGCCTTCTCTTTGTAACTCGAGGAACGTTTCTATGGCGACGACAGGATCTTCTATTGGGAGGCGAGTATCTCTTTTCGGATGCACTATTCCTCCGTTATTGCATCCGTCGATTCCTCACAATGACGAATTAACGCAGAAATTGCGTTGCTATGAACTACTATAGGTTCTATGCCTTCTTTTCCTAAATCGAGGAACGTTTTCTATGCCAACGACAGAATCTTCTATTGGGAGGCGAGTATCTCTTCTCGGGTGCACTATTCCTTCTTTATTGCATCCGTCGATCCCTCACAATGACGAATTAACAAAAAAATTGTGTCGCTATGAAATACTTTAGGTTCTATGCCTTCTCTTTCTAAATCGAGGAACGTTTCAATGGCAACGACAGGATCTTCTATTGGGAGGCGAGTATCTCTTTTCGGAGGCACTATTACTCCGTTATTGCATCCGTCAATCCCTCACAATGACGAATAAACACAGAAATTGCGTCGCTAAGAGATACTACACGTTCTAAGCCTTCTCTTTCTAATTCGAGTATCGTTTCTATGGCAACGACAGGATCTTCTATAGGGGGTCGAGTATCTCCTTTCGGATGCACTAATCCTTCTTTAATGTTTCCGGCGAACCTTCACAATGACGAATTAACACAGAAATTGCGCCGCTATGAAATACTATAGGTTCTGTGCCTTCTCTTTCTAAATCGAGGAACGTTTCTATGGCAACGACAGGATCTTCTATTGGGAGGCGAGTACCTCTTTTCGGATGCACTATTCCTCCGTTATTGCATCCGTAGATCCCTCACAATGACGAATTAACACAGAAATTGCGTCGCTATAAGATCCTATAAGTTCTATGCCTTCTCTTTCTCAATCGAGGAACGTTTTGATGGCAAGAACTAGATCTTCTATTGGGAAGCGAGTATTTCTTTCCGGATTCACTATTTCTCCTTTATTGCATCCGTCGATCCCTCACAATGACGAATTGACACAGAAATTGCGTCACTATGAAATACTATAGGGTCTATGCCATCTCCTTCTAAATCGACGAACGTTTCTATTTCAATGACAGGTTCTTCTATTGGCAGGCGAGTATCTCATTTCGGATGCGCTATTCGTTCTTTATTGCATTCGACGATCCCTCACAATGACGAATTAACACAGAAATTGCGTCGCTATGAAATACTATGGGTTTTCTGCCTTCACTTTCTAAATCGAGGAACGTTTCTATAGCAACGACAGGATCTTGTATTGGGAGGTGAGTATCTCTTTTCGGATGCACTATTCCTTCTTTATTGCATTCGTCGATCCCACACAATGACGAATTAACACAGAAATTGCGTCGCTATGAAATACTATGGGTTCTATGCCTTCTCTTTCTAAATCGAGGAACGTTTCTATGGCAACGACAGGATCCTATATCGGGATGCGAGGATCTCTTTTCGGATGCACTATTCTTGCTTTATTACATCATTCGATCCCTCACAATGACGGATTGACACGGAAATTGCGTCGCTATGAAATACTATAGTTTATATGCCGTCTCTTTCTAAATCGAGGAACGTTTCTATTGCAACGAGCGAATCTTACATAGGGAGGCGAGTATCTTTATTCGGATGCACTATTCCTTCCTTATTGCATCCGTCGATCCCTCACAATGACAAATTGAGACATAAATTGCGTCGCTATGAAATATTATAGGTTATATGCCTTGTCTTTCTACATCGAGGAACGTTTCTATTGCAACGAACGAATCTTATATTGGGAGGCGAGTATCTCTTTTCGGATGCACTATTCCTTCTTTATTGCATAAGTCGATCCCTCATCATGACAGATTAACACAGAAATTGCGTCGCTATGAAATACTATAGGTCTATGCCTTCTCTTTCTAAAACGAGGAACGTTTTGATGGCAACGACAGGATCTTCTATTGGCAGGCGAATATCTCTTTTCGGATGCACTATTCCGTCTTTATTTCACATGTAGATCCCTAACAATGACGAATTAACACAGAAATTGCGTCGCAATGAAATACTATAGGTTCTATGCCTTCTCTTTCTAAATCGAGAAACGTTTCTATGGCAACGACAGGATCTTATATTGGGAGGCGAGTATCTCTTTTCGGATGCACTAATCCTTCTTTATTGCATCCGTAGATCCCTCACAATGACGAATTAAAACAGAAAATGCGTCGCTGTGAAATACTATAGGTTCTATGACTTCTCTTTCTAAATCGAGGAACGTTTCTATTGCAATGACAGGATCTTCTATTGGGAGGCGAGTATATTATTTCGGGTGCACTATTCCTTCTTTATTGCATCCGTCGATCCCTCACAATGAAGAATTAACACAGAAATTGCGTCGCTATGAAATACTATAAGTTCTATGCCTTCTCTTTCTAAATCGAGAAACGTTTCTATGGCAACGACCGGATCTTATATTGGGAGGCGAGTATCTCTTTTCGGATGCACTATTCCTTCTTTATTGCATCCGTAGATCCCTCACAATGAAGAATTAAAACAGAAAATGCGTCGCTATGAAATACTATAGGTTCAATGCCTTCTCTATCTAAATCGAGGAATGTTTCTATGGCAACGACAGGAGCTTCTGTTGGAAGGCAAGTATCTCTTTTCGGGTGCACTATTCCTTCATTATTGCATCCGTCGATCCCTCACACTTTCGAATTAACACAGAAATTGCGTCGCTGTGAAATACTATAGGTTCTATGCCTTCTCTTTCTACATCGAGGATAGTTTCTATGGCAACGACAGGATCTTGTATTGGGAGCCGAGTAACTGCTTTAAGATGCACAATTCCTTCTAATATGCATCCGTCGATCCCTCACAATGACGAATTAACACAGAAATTGTGTCGTTATGAAATACTGTAGGTTCTATGCCTTCTCTTTCTTAATCGAGGACCGTTTCTATAGCAACGACGGGATCTTATATTGGGAAGCGAGTTTCTTTTTTCGGATGCACTATTCCTTCTTTATTGCATCCGTCGATCCCTCACAATGACGAATTAACACAGAAATTGCGTCGCTATGAAATACTATATGTTCTACACCTTCTCATTCTAAATCGAGGAACGTTTCTATGGCAACGACAGGATCTTCTATTGGGAGGCGAGTATCTCTTTTCGTGTGCACTATTCCTTCTTTATTGCATCCGTCGATCCCTCACAATGACGAATTAACACAGAAATAGCGTCGCTGTGAAATACTATAGGTTCTAAGCCTTCTCCTTCTAAATTGAGGAACGGTTCTATGGCAACGACAGGATCTTGTATTGGGAGGCGAGTATCTCATTTCGGATGCACTATTCGTTCTTTATTGCATTCGTCGATCCCTCACAATGACGAATTAACACAGAAATTGCGTCGCTATGAAATACTATGGGTTCTCTGCCTTCACTTTCTAAATCGAGGAACGTTTCTATGGCAACGACAGGATCTTATATTGGGAGGCCAGTATCTCTTTCCGGATGCACTATTCCTTCTTTATTGCATCCGTCGATCCCTCACAATGACGAATTAATGCCGAAATTGCATCGCTATGAAATACTATAGGTTCTATGCCTTCTCTTTCTAAATCGAAGAACTTTTCTGTGGCAACGACCGGATCTTCTGTTGGGAGACGAGTATCTCTTTTCGGATGCACTATTCCTTCTTTATTGCATTCGTCGATCCCTCACAATGAAGAATTAACTCAGAAATTGCGTCGCTTTATGATCCTATAAGTTCTATGCCTTCTCTTTCTCAATCAAGGAACGTTTTATGGCAAGAACTAGATCTTCTATTGGGAGACGAGTATTTCTTTCCGGATTCACTATTTCTCCTTTATTGCATCCGTCGATCCCTCACAATGACGAATTGACACAGAAATTGCGTCGCTATGAAATACTATAGAGTCTATGCCATCTCCTTCTAAATCGACGAACGTTTCTATTTCAATGACAGGTTCTTCTATTGGCAGGCGAGTATCTCATTTCGGATGCACTATTCGTTCTTTATTGCATTCGTCGATCCCTCACAATGACGAATTAACACAGAAATTGCGTCGCTATGAAATACTATGGGTTCTCTGCCTTCACTTTCTAAATCGAGGAACGTTTCTATGGCAACGACAGGATCTTCTATTGGGAGGTGAGTATCTCTTTTCGGATGCACTATTCCTTCTTTATTGCATTCGTCGATCCCTCACAATGACGAATTAACACAGAAATTGCGTCGCTATGAAATACTATGGGTTCTATGCCTTCTCTTTCTAAATCGAGGAACGTTTCTATGGCAACGACAGGATCTTGTATTGGGAAGCGAGTAACTCCTTTCAGATGCACTATTCCTTCTTTATTGCATCCTCGATCCCTCACTATGACGAATTAACAAAGAAATCGCGTTGGTATGAAATACTATGGGTTCTCTGCCTTCTCTTTCTAAATCGAGGAACGTTACTATGGCAACGACAGGATCTTCTATTGGTAGGCAAGTATCTCCTTTCGGATGCACTATTCCTTCTTTATTGCATCCGTCGATCCCTCACAATGACAAATTAAGACATAAATTGCGTCGTTATGAAATATTATAGTTTATATGCCTTGTCTTTCTACATCGAGGAACGTTTCTATTGCAACGAACGAATCTTATATTGGGAGGCGAGTATCTCTTTTCGGATGCACTATTCCTTCTTTATTGCATCCGTCGATCCCTCACAATGACGAATTAACACAGAAATTGCGTCGCTATGAAATACTATAGGTTCTATGCCTTCTCTTTCTAAATCGAGGAACGTTTCTATGAAAACGACAGGATCCTATATCGGGATGCGAGGATCTCTTTTCGGATGCATTATTCCTTCCTTATTGCATCCGTCGATCCCTCACAATGACAAATTGAGACATAAATTGCGTCGCTATGAAATATTATAGGTTATATGCCTTGTCTTTCTACATCGAGGAACGTTTCTATTGCAACGAACGAATCTTATATTGGGAGTCAAGTATCTCTTTTCGGATGCACTATTCCTTCTTTATTGCATCCGTCGATCCCTCATCATGACGGATTAACACAGAAATTGCGTCGCTATGAAATACTATAGGTCTATGCCTTCTCTTTCTAAAACGAGGAACGTTTCGATGGCAACGACAGGATCTTCTATTGGCAGGCGAGTATCTCTTTTCGGATGCACTATTCCGTCTTTATTTCACTCGTAGATCCCTAACAATTACGAATTAACACAGAAATTGCGTCGCAATGAAATACTATAGGTTCCATGCCTTCTCTTTCTAAATCGAGAAACGTTTCTATGGCAACGACAGGATCTTATATTGGGAGGCGAGTATCTCTTTTCGGATGCACTAATCCTTCTTTATTGCATCCGTAGATCCCTCACAATGACGAATTAAAACAGAAAATGCGTCGCTGTGAAATTCTATAGGTTCTATGACTTCTCTTTCTAAATCGAGGAACGTTTCTATTGCAATGATAGGATCTTCTATTGGGAGGCGAGTATCTCATTTCGGGTGCACTATTCCTTCTTTATTGCATCCGTCGATCCCTCACAATGAAGAATTAACACAGAAATTGCGTCGCTATGAAATACTATAAGTTCTATGCCTTCTCTTTATAAATCGAGAAACGTTTCTATGGCAACGACCGGATCTTATATTGGGAGGCGAGTATCTCTTTTCGGATGCACTATTCCTTCTTTATTGCATCCGTAGATCCCTCACAATGGAGAATTAAAACAGAAAATGCGTCGCTATGAAATACTATAGGGTCTATGCCTTCTCTTTCTAAAACGATCAACGTTTCTATGGCAACAAAAGGATCTTCTATTGGGAGGCGGGTATCCCTTTTCGGATGCACTATTCCTTCTTTATTGCTTCTGTCGATCCACCACAATTACGAATTAACACAGAAATTGCGTCGCTATGAATTACTGTAGGTTCTATGCCTTCTCTTTCTACATCGAGGAACGTTTCTATGGCAACGACAGGATCTTATATTGGGAGGCGAGTATATCTTTTCGGATGCACTATTCCTCCTTTATAGCATCCGTCGATCCCTCACAATGAATAATTAACACAGATATTGCGTCGCTATGAAATACTATAGGTACCATGCCTTCTCTATCTAAATCGAGGAATGTTTCTATGGCAACGACAGGAGTTTCAGTTGGAAGGCAAGTATCTCTTTTCGGGTGCACTATTCCTTCATTATTGCATCCGTCGATCCCTCACTCTTTCGAATTAACACAGCAATTGTGTCGCTGTGAAATACTATAGGTTCTATGCCTTCTCTTTCTACATCGAGGATAGTTTCTATGGCAACGACAGGATCTTGTATTGGGAGCCGAGTAACTTCTTTAAGATGCCCAATTCCTTCTAATTTGCATCCGTCGATCCCTCACAATGACGAATTAACACAGAAATTGTGTTGTTATGAAATACTGTAGGTTCTATGCCTTCTCTTTCTTAATCGAGGAACGTTTCTATAGCAACGATGGGATCTTATATTGGGAAGCGAGTATCTTTTTTCGGATGCACTATTCCTTCTTTATTGCATCCGTCGATCCCTCACAATGACGAATTAACACAGAAATTGCGTCGTTATGAAATACTGTAGGTTCTATGCTTTCTCTTTCTTAATCGAGGTACGTTTCTATGGCAACGACAGGATCTTATATAGGGAGGCGAGTATCTCTTTTCGGATGCCCCATTCCTTCTTTATTGCATCCGTCGATCCCTCACAATTACGAATTAACACAGAAATTGCGTCGCTATGAAATACTATATGTTCTACACCTTCTCATTCTAAATCGAGGAACGTTTCTATGGCAACGACAGGATCTTCTATTGGGAGCCGAGTATGTCTTTTCGTGTGCACTATTCCTTCTTTATTGCATCCGTCGATCCCTCACAATGACGAATTAACACAGAAATAGCGTCGCTGTGAAATACTATAGGTTCTAAGCCTTCTCCTTCTAAATTGAGGAACGGTTCTATGGCAACGACAGGATCTTGTATTGGGAAGCGAGTATCTCTTTTCTGAAGCACTATTCATTCTTTATTGCATCCATCGATCCCTCAAAATGAGGAATTAACACAGAAATTGCGCCGCTATGAAATACTATAGGTTGTATGTCTTCTCTTTCTAAATAGAGGAACGTTTCTATGGCAACGACAGGATCTTATATTGGGAGGCGAGTATGTATTTCGGATGCATATCCCTTCTTTATAGCATCCTTCGATCCCTCACAATGACGAATTAACACAGAAATGGCATCGCTATGAAATACTATAGGTTACATTCTTGCTCTTCCTAAATCGTGGAACGTTTCTATGGCAACGATAGGATCTTCTACTGGGAGGCGAGTATCTCTTTTCGGATGCACTATTCGTTTTTTATTCCATCCGTCGATCCCTCACAATGACGAATTAACATAGAAATTGTGTCGCTATGAAATACTATAGGATTTATGCCTTCCCTTTTTAAATCTAGGAACATTTCTGTGGCAACGACAGGATCTTATTTTGGGAGGTGAGTATCCTTTTCCGGATGCACCATCCATCTTTAATGCATCCGTCTATCCTTCACAATGACGAATCAACACAGAAATTGCGTCGCTATGAATTACCATACGTTCTACACCTTCTCTTTCTAAATCGAGGAATGTTTCTATGGCAACTACAAGATCTTCCATTGGGAGGCGAATATCTATTTTCGGATGCACTATTCATTCTTTATTGCATCCATCGATCCCTGACAATGAGGAATTAAGACAGAAATTGCGTCGCTATAATATACTATAAATTCTTAACCCTCTCTTCCTAAATCGAGGAACTTTTCAATGGCAACGACCGTATCTTAAATTGGGAGGCGAGCATCTCTTTTCGGATGCACTATTCATTCTTTATTGCATCTGTCGACCCCTCACAATATGGAATTAACATAGAAATTGCGTCGCTATGAAATACTGTAGGTTCTATGCCTTCTCTTTCTAAATCGAGGGACGTTTCTATGGCAACGACAGGATCTTATATTGAAGAGCGAGTATCTCTTTTCGGATGCACTATTCCTTCTTTATTGCATCCGTCGATCACTCACAATGACAAATTAACACAGAAATTGCGTCGCTGTGAAATAGTATAGGTTCTATGACTTCTCTTTCTAAATCGAGGAACGTTTCTATTGCAATGATAGGATCTTCTATTGGGAGGCGAGTATCTCATTTCGGGTGCACTATTCCTTCTTTATTGCATCCGTCGATCCCTCACAATGACGAATTAACACAGAAATTGCGTCGCTGTGAAATACTATAGGTACTATACCTTCTCTTTCTAAATCGAGGAACATTTCTATGGGAACGACAGGATCTTTTATTGGGAGGCGAATATCTCTTTTCTGAAGCACTATTCATTCTTTATAGCATCCATCGATCCCTGACAATGAGGAATTAACACAGAAATTGCGTCGCTATGATATACTATAAATTCTTAACCTTCTCTACCTAAATCGAGGAACGTTTCAATGGCAACGACCGTACCTTCAATTGGGAGGCGAATATCATTTTTCGGATGCACTATTCCTTCTTTATTGCATCTGTCGATCCACCACAATTACGAATTAACACAGAAATTGCGTCGCTATGAAATACTGTACGTTCTATGCCTTCTCTTTCTACATCGAGGAACGTTTTTATGGCAACGACAGGATCTTATATTGGGAGGCTAGTATCTCTTTTCGGATGCTTTATTCCTTCTTTATAGCATCCGTCGATCCCTCACAATGACGAATTAACACAGATATTGCGTCGCTATGAAATACTATAGGTACAATGCCTTCACTTCCTAAATCGAGGAACTTTTATATATTACCGACAGGTTCTTCTATTTGGAGTCGAGCATCTCTTCTCGGATGCACCATTCCTTCTTTATTGCAGCCGTCGATCCCTCACAATGACGAATTAACACAGAAATTGCGTCGCTATTAAATACTTTATTTTCTATGCCTTCTCTATCTAAATCGAGGAAGGTTTCTATGGCAACGACAGGAGCTTCAGTTGGGAGGCAAGTATCTCTTTTCGGGTGCACTATTCCTTCATTGTTGCATCCGTCGATCCCTCACACTGTCGAATTAACACAGAAATTGCGTCGCTGTGAAATACTATAGGTTCTATGCCTTCTCTTTCTAAATCGAGGAACGTTTCTATAGGAACGACGGGATCGTATATTGCGAAGCGAGTATCTCTTTTCGGATGCACTATTCTTCCTTTATTGCATCCGTCGATCCCTCACAATGACAAATTAAACAGAAATTGCGTCGCTATGAAATACTATAGTTTCCATGCCTTTCCATCCTAAATCAAGTAACGTTTCTATGGCAACGACAGGATCTTATATTGGAGGGCGAGTATCTCTTTTCGGAATGACTATTCCTTCTTTATTGAATCCGACGATCCCTCACAATGATGAATTAACACAGAAATTGCGTCGCTATGAAATACTATAGGTTCTATGCCTTCTCTTTCTACATCGAGGATCGTTACTATGGCAACGACAGAATCTTCTATTGGGAGGCGAGTATCTCTTTTCGGATGCACTATTTCTTCTTTATTGCATCTGTCGATCCCTCACAATGACGAAATAACACTGAAATTGCGTCACTATGTAATACTATAGGTTCTATGCCTTCTCTTTCTACATCGAGGATAGTTGCTATGGCAACGACAGGATCTTGTATTGGGAGGCGAGTAACTCCTTTAAGATGCACAATTCCTTCTTTATTGCATCCGGCGATCCCACTCAATGACAAATTAACACAGAAATTGCGTCGCTGTGAAATACTATAGGTTCTATGGCTTCTGTTTCTAAATCCAGGAACGTTTCTATGGCAACGAGAGGATCTTCTATTGGGAGGCGAGTATCTCTTTTCGGGTGCACTATTCCTTCTAATTTGCATCCGTCGATCTCTCACAATGACGAATTAACACAGAAATAGCGTCGCTGTGAAATACTATAGGTTCTATGCCTTCTCCTTCTAAATTGAGGAGCGGTTCTATGGCAACGACAGGATCTTTTATTGGGAGGCGAGTATCTATTTCGGATGCATATCCCTTCTTTATAGCATCCTTCGATTCCTCACAATGACGAATTAACACAAAAATGGCATCGCTAAGAAATACTGTAGGTTCCAATCCTTCTCTTCCTAAATCGTGGAACGTTTCTATGGCAACGATAGGATCTTCTACTGGGAGGCGAATATCTATTTTCGGATGCACTATTCCTTCTTTATTGCATCCGTCGATCCCTCACAATGACGAATTAACACAGAAATTGCGTCGCTATGAAATACTATAGGTTCTATGCCTTCTCTTTCTAAATCTAGGAAAGTTTCTATGGCAATGACAGGATCTTATATTAGGAGGCGAGTATATCTTTTCGGATAAACTACTCCTTGTTTATTGCATCCGTTGATCCCTCACAATGACGAATTAACACAGAAATTGCGTCGCTGTGAAATACTATAAGTACTATAACTTCTCTTTCTATATCGAGGAACGTTTCTATGGCAACGACAGGATCTTTTATTGGGAGGCGAGTATCTCTTTTCTGAAGCACTATTCATTCTTTATTGCATCCACCGATCCCTGACAATGAGGAATTAACACAGAAATTGCGTCGCTATGATATACTATAAATTCTTAACCTTCTCTTCCTAAATCGTGGAACGTTTCAATGGCAACGACAGGATATTCAATTGGGAGGCGAGTATCTCTTTTCGGATGCACTATTCATTCTTTATTGCATCCATCGATCCCTCACAATGACGAATTAACACTGAAATTGCGTCTCTGTGATATACTATAGGTTCTATGTCTTCTCTTTCTAAATCAAGGAATGTTTCTATGGCAACGACAGGATCTTCTATTGGGAGGCAAGTATCTCTTTTCGGGTGCACTATTCCTTCTTTATTGCATCCGTCGATCCCTCACAATGACGAATTAACACAGAAATTACGTCGCTATGAAATACTATGGGTTCTATGCCTTCTCTTTCTAAATCGAGGAACGTTTCTATGGCAACGACAAAATCTTCCTTTGGGAGGCGACCATCTCATTTCGGATGCACTATTCCTTCTTTATTGCATCCGTCGATCCCTCACAATGACGAATTAACACAGAAATGGCGTTGCTATGAAATACTATAGGTTCTATGCCTTCGCTTTCTAAATCTAGAAAAGATTCTATGGCAATGACAGGATCTTATATTAGGAGGCGAGTATTTTTTTTCGAATGCACTATTAATTGTTTATTGCATCCGTTGATCCCTCACAATGACGAATTAACACAGAAATTGCGTCGCTGTGAAATACTATAGGTACTATACCTTCTCTTTCTAAATCGAGGAACGTTTCTATGGCAACGACAGGATCTTTTATTGGGAGGTGAGTATCTCTTTTCTGAAGCACTATTCATTCTTTATTGCATCCACCGATCCCTGACAATGAGGAATTAACACAGAAATTGCGTCGCTATGATATACTATAAATTCTTAACCTTCTCTTCCTAAATCGAGGAACGTTTCAATGGCAACGAAAGGATCTTCAATGGGGAGGCGAGTATCTCTTTTCGGATGCACTATTCATTCTTTATTGCATCCATCGATCCCTCACAATGACGAATTAACACTGAAATTGCGTCGCTGTGATATACTATAGGTTCTATGTCTTCTCTTTCTAAATCAAGGAATGTTTCTATGGCAACGACAGGATCTTCTATTGGGAGGCAAGTATCTCTTTTCGGGTGCACTATTCCTTCTTTAGTGCATCCGTCGATCCCTCACAATGACGAATTAACACAGAAATTACTTCGCTATGAAATACTATGGGTTCTATGCCTTCTCTTTCTAAATCTAGGAAAGTTTCTATGGCAACGACAGGATCTTCCTTTGGGAGGCGACTGTCTCATTTCGGATGCACTATTCCTTCTTTATTGCATCCGTCGATCCCCCAGAATGACGAATTAACACGGAAATTGCGTCGCTATGAAATACTATAGGTTCTATGCCTCCTCTTTCTAAATCGAGGAACGTTTCTATGACAACGACAGAATCTTATAGTGGGAGGCGAGTATCTCTTTTCGGATGCGCTATTCCTTGTTTATTGCATCCGTCGATCAACCACAATTACGAATTAACACAGAAATTGCGTCACTATGAAATACTATAGGTTGAATGTCTTCTCTTTCTAAATCGAGGAACGTTTCTATGGCAACGACTGGATCTTATATTGGGAGGCGAGTATCTATTTCGGATGAATATCCCTTCTTTATAGCATCCTTCGATCCCTCACAATGACGAATTAACACAGAAATTGCGTCGCAATGACATACTATACGTTCTATGCCATTTCTTTCCAAATCGAGGAACGTTACTATGGCAACGACAGATTCTTCTATTGGGAGTCGAGTATCTCTTTTCGGATGGACTATTCGTTTTTTATTGCATC
Source organism: Schistocerca cancellata (assembly GCF_023864275.1). Lineage (NCBI taxonomy): Eukaryota > Metazoa > Arthropoda > Insecta > Orthoptera > Acrididae > Schistocerca > Schistocerca cancellata. The sequence goes on along the minus strand of NC_064628.1, from coordinate 958,391,213 downwards.
CGTCGATCCCTCACAATGACGAATTAACATAGAAATTGTATCGCTATGAAATACTACAGGTTCTATGCCTTCTCTTTTTAAATCTAGGAACATTTCTGTGGCAACGACAGGATCTTATTTTGGGAGGTGAGTATCCTTTTCCGGATGCACCATCCATCTTTAATGCATCCGTCGATCCTTCACAATGACGAATTAACACAGAAATTGCGTCGCTATGAATTACTATACGTTCTATGCCTTCTCCTTCTAAATTGAGGACCGGTCCTATGCCAACGACAGGATCTTTTATTGGGAGGCGAGTATCTCTTTTCTGAAGCACTATTTATTCTTTATTGCATCCATCGATCCCTCAAAGTGAGGAATTAACATAGAAATGCGTCGCCATGAAATACTATAGGTTGTATGTTGTCTCTTTCTAAATCGAGGAAAGTTTCTATGGCAACGACAGGATCTTATATTGGGAAGCGAGTATCTATTTCGGATGCATATCCCTTCTTTATAGCATCCTTCGATCCCTCACAATGACGAATTAACACAGAAATGGCATCGCTATGAGATACCATTGGTTCCATTCCTTCTCTTCCTAAATCGTGGAACGTTTCTAAGGCAACGATATGATCTTCTACTGGGAGGCGAGTATCTCTTTTCGGATGCACTATTCGTTTTTTATAGCATCCGTCGATCCCTCACAATGACGAATTAACATAGAAATTGTGTCGCTATGAAATACTATGGGTTCTATGCCTTCCCTTGTTAAATGTAGGAACATTTCTGTGGCAACGACAGGATGTAATTTTGGGAGGTGAGTATCCTTTTCCGGATGCACCATCCATCTTTAATGCATCCGTCGATCCTTCACAATGACGAATCAACACAGAAATTGCGTCGCTATGAATTACCATACGTTCTATGCCTTCTCTTTCGAAATCGAGGAATGTTTCTATGGCAATGATAAGGTCTTCCATTGGGACGCGAATATCTATTTCGGGATGCACTATTCCTTCTTTATTGCATCCGTCGATCCCTCACAATGTCGAATTAACACAGAAATCGCGTCGCTATGAAATACTATAGGTTCTATGCCTTCTCTTTCTAAATCGATGAAAGTTTCTATGGCAACGACAGGATCTTATATTAGGAGGCGAGTATATCTTTTCGGATTCACTATTCCTTGTTTATTGCATCCGTTGATCCCTCACAATGACGAATTAACACTGAAATTGCGTCGCTGTGATATACTATAGGTTCAATGGCTTCTCATTCTAAATCAAGGAATGTTTCTATGGCAACGACAAGATCTTCTATTGGGAGGGAAGTATCTCTTTTCGGGTGCACTATTCCTTCATTATTGCATCCGTCGATCCTTCACAATGACGAATTAACACAGAAATTACGTCGCTATGAAATACTATAGGTTCTATGCCTTCTCTTTCTAAATCGAGGAACGTTTCTATGGCAACGACAGGATCTTCCTTTGGGAGGCGACTATCTCATTTCGGATGCACTATTCCTTCTTTATTGCATCCATCGATCCCTCACAATGACGAATTAACACAGAAATGGCGTTCCTATGAAATACTATATATTCTATGCCTTCTCTTTCTAAATCGAGGAATGTTTCTATGGCAACGACAGAATCTTATAGTGGGAAGCGACTATCTCATTTCGGATGCACTATTCCTTCTTTATTGCATCCGTTGATCCCTCACAGTATGGTATTAATACAGAAATTGCGTCGCTATGAAATACTATAGATTCAATGACTTTTCTTTCTAAATCGAGGAACGTTTCTATGGCAAGGACAGGATTTTCTATAGGGAGGCGAGTATCTCTTTTCGGATGCACTATCCTTCTTTTTTGCAACCGTCGATCCCTCACATTGACGAATTAACACAGAAATGGCGTCGCTATGAAATACTATAGGTTCCATTCCTTCTCTTCCTAAATCGAGGAACGTTTCTATGGCAACGATAGGATCTTCTACTGGGGGGCGAGTATCTCTTTTCGGATGCACTATTCGTTTTTTATTGCATCCATCGATCCCTCACAATGACGAATTAACATAGAAATTGTGTCGCTATGAAATACTACAGGTTCTATGCCTTCTCTTTTTAAATCTAGGAACATTTCTGTGGCAACGACAGGATCTTATTTTGGGAGGTGAGTATCCTTTTCCGGATGCACCATCCATCTTTAATGAATCCGTCGATCCTTCACAATGACGAATTAACACAGAATTTGCGTCGCTATGAATTACCATACGTTCTATGCCTTCTCTTTCTAAATCGAGGAATGTTTCTCTGGCAACGACAAGATCTTCCATTGGGAGGCGAGTATCTCTTTTCGGATGCACAATTCCTTCTTCATTGCATCCGTCTATCCTTCACAATGACGCATTAACACAGAAATTGCGTCGCATTGAAATACTATAGGTTCTATGCCTTCTCTTTCTAAATCGAGGAACGTTTCTATGGCAACGACAGTTCTTCTATTAGGTGGCGAGCATCTCTTTTTGGATGCACTATTCCTTCTTTATTGCATCCCTCGATCCCTCACAGTGATGATTTAATACAGAAATTGCGTCGCTATTAAATACTATAGGTTCTACGCCATCTCTTTCTAAATCGAGGAACGTTACTATGGCAACGACAGCTTCCTCTATTGGGAGGCGAGTATCTCTTTTCGGATGCAATACTCCTTCTTTATTGCATCCGTCGATCCCTCACAATGACGAATTAACACATACATTGCGTCGCTATGCAATACTATAGGTTCTATACATTCGCTTTATAATCGAATAACGTTTCTATGGCAACGAACGGATCTTATATTGGGAGGCGAGTATCTCTTTTCGGATGCACTATTCCATCTTTATTGCATCCGTCGATCCCTCACAATGACGAATTAACACAGGAATTACGTCGCTATGAAATTCTATAGGTTCTATGACTTGTGTTTCTAAATCGAGGAACGTTTCTATGACAACGACAGGATCTTCTATTGGGAGGCGAGTATCTCTTTTCGGAGGCACTTTTCCTTCTTTATTGCATCCGTCGATCCCTCACAATGACGAATTAACACAGAAATTGAGTCGCTATAAAATACTATAGGTTCTATGCCTTTTCTTTCTAAATCGAGGAACATTTCTATGGCAACGACAGGATCTTATATTGGGAGGCGAGTATCTGTTTTCGGATGCACTATTCCTTCTTTATTGCATCCGTCGTTCCCTCACAATGACGGGTTAACACAGAAATTGCGTCGCTATGAAATACTATAGGTTATATGCCTTTTCTTTCTAAATCGAGGAACATTTCTATGGCAACGACAGGATCTTGTATTGGAAGGCGAGTATGTCTTTTATGGTGCACTATTCCTTCTTTATTGCATCCGTCGATCCCTCACAATGACGAATTAACACTGAAATTGCGTCGTATTGAAATACTATAGGTTCTATGACTTCTCATCTTAAATCAAGGTACGTTACTATGGCAACGAGAGGATCTTCCATTGGGAGGTGAGTATCGCTTTCCGGAGGCTCTATTCCTTCCTTATTGCATATGTCGATCCCTCACAATGACTAATTAATTCAGAAATTGCATCGCTATGAAATAGTATATGTTCTATGCCTTCTCTTCCGAAATCGTGGAACCTCTCTATGGCAACGGCAGGATCTTCTATTGGGAGACGATTGTCTCTTTTCGGATGTACTATTCGTTCTTTATTGCATCCGTCGATCCCTCACAATGACGAATTAACACAGAAATTCCGTTGCTATGAAATACTATAGGTTCACTGCCTTCTCTTTCTAAATCGAGGAACGTTACTATGGCAACGACAGGTTATTCTATTGGGAGGCGAGTATCTCTTTTCGGATGCATTATTCCCTCTTTATTGCATCCGTCGATCCCGCACAATGACGAATTAACACATACATTGCGTCGCTATGAAATGCTATATGTTCTATGCCTTCTCTTTCTAAATCGAGGAACGTTTCTATCGCATCGACAGGATCTTATATTGGGCGGCGAGTATCTCTTTTCGGATGCAATATTCCCTCTTTATTGCATCCGTCGATCCCTTACAATGACAAACTAACACATACATTGCGTCGCTATGCAATACTATAGGGTCTATGCAATCGCTTTCTAAATCGTATAACGTTTCTATGGCAACGAACGGATCTTATATTGGGAGGCGAGTATCTCTTTTCGGATACACTATTCCTTCTTTATTGCATCCGTCATTCCCTCACAATGACGTATTATCACTGAAATTGCGTCGCTATGAAATACTATTGGTTCTATGCCTTCTCTTTCTAAATCGAGGAACGTTTCTATGGCAACGAGAGGATCTTCAATTGGGAGGCGATTATCTCTTTTCGGTTGTTCTATTCCTTCTGTATTGCATCCGTCGATCCCTCACAATGACGAATTAACACAGAAATTGCGTCGCTATGAAATTCTATAGGTTCTATGCATTCTGTTTCTAAATCGAGGAACGTTTCTATGGCAACGCCAGGATCTTATATTGGAAGGCGAGTATCTCTTTTCGGATGCAATATTCCTTCTTTATTGCATCCGTCGATACCTCACAATGACGAATTAACACATACATTGCGTCGCTATGAAATACTATAGGTTATATGTCTTCTCTTTCTAAATCGAGGAACGTTTCTATGGCAACGACAGGATGTTATATTGGAAAGCGAGTATGTCTTTTATGGTGCACTATTCCTTCTTTATTGCATCCGTCGATCCCTCACAATGACGAATTAACACTGAAATTGCGTCGTCATGAAATACTATAGGTTCTATGACTTCTCCTTCTAAACCAAGGTACGTTACTATGGCAACGACAGGATCTTCCATTCGGAGGTGAGTATCGCTTTTCGGAGGCACTATTCCTTCTTTATTGCGTCCGTCGATCCCTGACAATGACGAATTAACACAGAAATTGCGTCGCAATGAAATGCTATAGGTTCTATGCCTTCTCTTTCTAAATCGAGGAACGTTTTTAAGGCAACGACAAGATGTTCTATTGGGAGGCGAGTATCTCTTTAAAGATGCACTATTCCTTCTTTATTGCATCCGTCGATCCCACACAATGACGAATTAACACAGGAATTCCGTTGCTATGGAATACTATACGTTCACTGCCTTCTCTTTCTAAATCGAGGAACGTTACTATGGCAATGACAGGTTATTCTATTGGGAGGTGAGTAACTCTTTTCGGATGCAATAGTCCCTCTTTATTGCATCCGTCGATCCCTCACAATGACGAATTGACACATACATTGCGTCGCTATATAATACTATAGGTTGTATGCCTTCTCTTTCTACATCGAGGAACGTTTCTATGGCAACGACAGTATCTTATATTTGAAGGCGAGTAAACCTTTTCGGAAGCACTATTACTCCTTTATTGCTTCTGTCGATCCCTCACAATGATGAATAAACACAGAAATTTCGTCACTATGAAATACTGTAGGTTCTATGGCTTCTTTTTCTAAATCGAGGTACGTTTTATGGCAACGACAGGATCTTCTATTGGGAGGCGAGTATCTCTTTTCGGATGTAAAATTCCTTCTTTACCGCATCCGTTGATCCCTCACAATGAGGAATTAACGCAGATATTGCGTAGCTATGAAGTACTAAAGGTTCTATGCCTTCTCTTTCAAAATCGAGGAACGTTTCAATGGCAACGATAGGATCTTATATTGGGAGGCGAGTATCTCATTTTGGATGCACTATTCCTTCTTTATTGCATCCGTCGATCCCTCACAATGACGAATTAACACAGAAATTGCGTCGCTATGGAATGCCATAGGTTCTATGCCTTCTCCTTCTAAATCGAGGAACGTTTCTATCGCATCGACAGGATCTTATATCGGGAGGCGAGGATCTCTTTTCGGATGCACTATTATTTCATTATTGCATCCGTCGATCCCTCACAATGACGAATTAACACAGAAACTGCGTCACAATGAAATACTATACGTTCTATGCCATCTCCTTGAAAATGGAGGAACGTTACTATGGCAACGACAGGATCTTCTATTGGGAGGCGAGTATCTCTTTTCGGATGCAGTATACCCTTTTTATTGCATCCGTTGATCCCTCACAATATGGTATTTACACAGAAATTGCGTCGCTATGAAATACTATAGGTTCTATGACTTCTCTTTCTAAATCGAGGAACGTTTCTATGGCAAGGACAGGATCTTCTTTAGGGAAGCGAGTATCTCTTTTCGGATGCACTATTCCTTCTTTCTTGCAACCGTCGATCCCTCACAATGACGAATTAACACAGAAATGGCGTCGCTATGAAATACTATAGGTTCCATGCCTTCTCTTACTAAATCGAACAACGTTTCTATGGCAACGATAGGGTCTTCTACTGGGAGGCGAGTATCTCTTTTGGGATCCACTATTCCTTTTTTATTGCATCCGTCGATCCCTCACAATGACGAATTAACATAGAAATTGTGTCGCTATGAAATACTACATGTTCTATGCCTTCTCTTTTTAAATCTAGGAACATTTCTGTGGCAACGACAGGATCTTATATTGGGAGGCGAGTATCTGTTTTCGAATGCACTATTCCTTCTTTATTGCATCCGTCGATCCCTCACAATGACGAATTAACACATACATTGCGTCGCTATGCAATACTATAGGGTCTATGCATTCGCTTTCTAAATCGTATAACGTTTCTATGGCAACGAACGGATCTTATATTGGGAGGCGAGTATCTCTTTTCGGATGCACTGTTCCTTCTTTATTGCATCCGTCATTCCCTCACAATGACGTATTATCACTGATATTGCGTCGCTATGAAATACTATTGGTTCTATGCCTTCTCTTTCTAAATCGAGGAATGTTTCTATGGCAACGACAAGATCTTCCATTGGGAGACGAGTATCTCTTTTCGGATGCACTATTCCTTCTTTATTGGATCTGTCGATCCCTCACAATAACGAATTAACACAGAAATTGCGTCGCAGTGACATACTGTAGGTTCTATAACTTCTCTTTCTAAATCGAGGAACGTTTCTATGGCAACGACGGGTTCTTCTATTAGGTGGCGAGCATCTATTTTTGGATGACCTATTCCTTCTTTATTGCATCTGTTGATCCCTCACAATGACGAATTAACACATAAATTGCGGCGCTCAGAATAACTATAGCTTCCATGCCTTCTCTTTCTAAATCGAGTGACATTTCTATGCCAGCAACCGGATCTTATATTGGGAAGCGAGTTTTTCTTTTCGGATGCACTATTCCTTCTATATTGCATCCGTCGATCCCACACAATGACGTATTAACACAGAAATTGCGTCGCTATGAAATATTATAGGTTCTATGCCTTCTCTATCTATATCGAGGATCGTTTGTATAGCAACGACAGAACCTTATATTGGGATGCGAGTATCTCTTTTCGGTTGCACTATTCCTTCTTTATTGCATCCGTCGATCCCTCACAATGACGAATTAACACAGAAATTGCGTCGCTGTGAATTACTATAGGTTCTATAACTTCTCTTTCTAAATCGAGGAACGTTTCTATGGCAACGACAGGTTCTTCTATTAGGTGGCGAGCATCTCTTTTTGGATGACCTATTCCTTCTTTATTGCATCACTCGTTCCCTCACAGTGACGATTTAATACAGAAATTGCGTCGCTATGAAATACTATAGGTTCTATGCCATCTCTTTCTAAATCGAGGATCGTTACTATGGAAACGACAGGTTCCTCTATTGGGAGGCGAGTATCTCTTTTCGGATGCAATATTCCTTCTTTATTGCATCCGTCGATCCCTCACAATGACGAATTAACACAGATATTGCGTCGCTATGAAACACTACAGGGTCTATTCCTTCTCTTTCTATAACGAGAAACGTTTCTATGGCAACAACTCGATCTCTTATTGGGAGTCGAGTATCTCTTTTCGGATGCGCTATTCCTTCTTTATTGCATCCGTCGATCTCTCACAATGACGAATTAACACAGAAATTACGTCGCTATGAAATACTATAGGTTCTATGCCTTCTCTTTCAAAATCGAGTAACGTTATTATGGCAACGACAGGTTATTTTATTGGGAGGCGAGTATCTCTTTTCGGATGCAATATTCCCTCTTTATTGCATCCGTCGATCCCTCACAATGACGAATTAATACATACATTGCGTCGCTATGAAATACTATAGGTTATATGCCTTCTCTTTCTAAATCGAGGAACGTTTCTATGGCAACGACAGGATCTTATATTGGAAGGCGAGAATGTCTTTTATGGTGCACTATTCCTTCTTTATTGCATCCGTCGATCCCTCACAATGACGAATTAACACTGAAATTGCGTCGTCATGAAATACTATAGGTTCTATGACTTCTCCTTCTAAATCATGGTACGTTACTATGGTAACGACATTATCTTCCATTGGGAGGTGAGTATCGCTTTTCGGAGGCACTATTCCTTCATTATTGCATCCGTTGATCCCTCACAATGACGAATTAACACAGAAATTGCGTCGCTATGAAATGCTGTAGGTTCTATGCCTTCTCTTTCTAAATCGAACAACGTTTTTATGGCAACGACAAGATCCTCTATTGGGAGGCGAGTATCTCTTTCCAGATGCACTATTCCTTCTCTATTGCATATGTCGATCCCTCACAATGACGAATTAAATCAGAAATTGAGTCGCTATGAAATAGTATAGGTTCTATGCCTTCTCTTTCTAAATCGTGGAACGTCTCTATGGCAGCGACAGGATCTTCTATTGGGAGTCGATTGTCTCTTTTCGGATGTATTATTCGTTCTTTATTGCATCCGTCGATCCCTCACAATGACGAATTAACACAGAAATTCCGTTGCTATGAAATACTATAGGTTCACTGCCTTCTCTTTCTAAATCGAGGAACGTTACTATGGCAACGACAGGTTGTTCTATTGGGAGGCGAGTATCTCTTTTCGGAAGCAATATTCCCTCTTTATTGCATCCGTCGATCCCTCACAATGACGAATTAACACATACATTGCGTCGCTATGAAATACTATAGGTTCTATGCCTTCTCTTTCTAAATCGAGGTACGTTTCTATGGCAACGACAGGATCTTGTATTGGAAGGCGAGTAAATCTTTTCGGAAGCACTATTCCTTCTTTATTGCATCTGTCGATCCCTCACAATGACGAATTAACACTGAAATTGCACCGCTATGAAATACTATACGTTCTATGCCTACATTTTCTAAATCGAGGAACGTTTCTATGGCAACGACAGGATCTTCTATTGGGAGGCGAGTATCACTTTTCGGATGTAGAATTCCTTCTTTACTGCATCCGTTGATCTCTCACAATGACGAATTAACACAGAAATTGCGTCGCTATGAAATGCTATAGGTTCTATGCCTTCTCTTTCTAAATCGAGGAATGTTTCTATGGCATCGATAGGATCATATATTGGGAGGCGAGTATCTCTTTTTGGATGCACTATTCCTTCTTTATTGCATCCGTCGACCCCTCGCAATGACGAATTAACACAGAAATAGCGTCGCTATGAAATGCTATAGGTTCTATGCCTTCTCTTTCTAAATCGAGGAACGTTTCTATGGCATCGACAGGATCTTATATTGGGAGGCGAGTATCTCTTTTCGGATGCACTATTCCTTCTTTATTGCATCCGTCGATCCCTCACAATGAGGAATTAGAACAGAAATTGCGTCGCTATGAAATGCTATAGGTTCTATGCCTTCTCTTTCTAAATCGAGGAACGTTTCTATGGCATCGATAGGATCTTATATTGGGAGGCGAGTATCACTTTTCGGAAGCAAAATTCCCTCTTTATTGCATCCGTCGACCCCTCACAATGACGAATTAACACATATATAGCGTCGCTATGAAATACTATAGGTTCATGCCTTCCCTTTCTAAATCGAGGAACCTTTCTATGGCAACGACCGCATCTTATATTGGGAGGCGAGTATCTGTTTTCCGATGCACTATTCCTTCCTTATTGCATCCGTCGATCCCTCACAATGACGAATTAACACAGAAACTGCGTCGCTATGAAATACTATTGGTTCTATGCCTTCTCTTTCTAAATCGAGGAACGTTTCTATGGCAACGAAAGGATCTTCTATTGGCAGGTGAGTATCACTTTTCGGATGCTCTATTCCTTCTTTATTGCATCTGTCGATCCCTCACAATGACGAATTTACACAGAAAATGCGTCGCTATGAAATAATGTAGGTTCTATGCCTTCTATTTTCTAAATCGAAGGACGTTTCTATAGCAACGATAGGATCTTCTATTGGGAGGCGAGTATCTCTTTTCGGATGCACTATACCTGCTTTATTGCATCCGTCGATCCCTCACGATTACGATTTAACACAGAAATTGCGTCGCTATTAAATACTATAGACTCTATTCCTTCTACTTCTAAATTGAGGAACGTTTCTATGGCAACGAAAGGATCTTCTATTGGCAGGCGAGTATCTCTTTTCGGATGCACAATTCCTTCTTTATTGCATCTGTCGATCCCTCACAATGACGAATTAACACAGAAAATGCGTCGCAATGAAATAATATAGGTTCTATGCCTTCTCTTTCTAAATCGAGGAACGTTTCTATAGCAACGACAGGATCTTCTATTGGGAGGGGAGTATCTCTTTTCGGATGCACTATTCCTTCTTTATTGCATCCGTCGATCCCTCACAATGACGAAATAACACAGAAATTGCGTCGCTATGAAGTACTTTAGGTTCTATGCATTCCCTTCCTAAATCGAGGAACGTTTCTATGGCATCGACAGGATCTTATATTGGGAGGCGAGTATCTCTTTTCGGATGCTCTATTATTTCTTTATTGCATCCGTCGATCCCTCACAATGACGAATAACCACAGAAATTGCGTCGCTATGATCTACTATAGGTTCTAACCTTTCTGTTTCTAAATCGTGGAAAGTTTCTATGGCAACGAGAGGATCTTCTATTGGCAGGCGAGTATCTCTTTTCGGATGCACAATTCCTTCTTTATTGCATCTGTCGATCCCTCACAATGACGAATTAACACAGAAAATGCGTCGCAATGAAATAATATAGGTTCTATGCCTTCTCTTTCTAAATCGAGGAACGTTTCTATAGCAACGACAGGATCTTCTATTGGGAGGCGATTATCTCTTTTCAGTTGTACTATTCCTTCTGTATTGCATCTGTCGATCCCTCACATTGACGAATTAACACAGAAATTGCGTCGCTATGAAATACAATAGGTTCTAAGCCTTTTCTTTCTAAATCGAGGAACGTAACTATGACAACGAAAGGTTATTTTATTGGGAGGCGAGTATCTCTTTTCAGATGCAATATTCCCTCTTTATTGCATCCGTCGATCCCTCACAATGACGAATTAACACATACATTGCGTCGCTATGAAATACTATAGGTTCTATGCCTTCCCTTTCTAAATCGAGGAACGTTTCTATGGCATCGATAGGATCTTACATTGGGAGGCAAGTATCTCATTTCGGATGCACTATTCCTTCTTTATTGCATCCGTAGATCCATCACAATGACGAATTAACACAGAAATTGGCGTCGCTATGAAATACTATAGGTTCTATGCCTTCTCTTTCTAAATCGGGGAACGTTTCTATGGCAAGGATAGTATCTTCTACTAGGAGGCGAGTATCTCTTTTCGGATGCACTATTCCTTCTTTATTGCATCCGTCGATCCCTCACAATGACGGTTTAACACAGAAACTGCGTCGCTATGAAATACTAAATGTTCTACACCTTCTCTTTCTAAATCGAGGAACGTTTCTATGGCAACGACAGGATCTTATACTGGGAGGCGAGTATCTTTTTTCGGATGCACTATTCCTTCTTCATTGCATTCGTCGATCCCACACAATGACGGTTTAACACAGAAATTGCGTCGCTATGAAATACTATAGGTTCTATGCCTTCACTTTCTAAATCGAGGAACATTTCTATGGCACCGACAGGATCTTATATTGGAATGCGAGTATCTCTTTTCGGTAGCACTATTCCTTCTTTATTGCATCCGTCGATCCCTCACAATGACGAATTAACATAGAAAATGCGTCGCTATGGAATACTATAGGTTCTATGACTTCTCTTTCTAAATCGACTAACGTTTTTATGGCAACGACAGAATCTTACATTGGGAGGCAAGTATCTCATTTCGGAAGCACTATTCCTTCTTTATTGCATCCGTAGATCCATCTCAATGACGAATTAACACAGAAATTGGCGTTGCTATGAAATACTATGGGTTCTATTCCTTCTCTTTCTAAATTGAGGAACGTTTCTATGTCAACGAGAGGATTTTCTATTGGCAGGCGAGTGTCTCTTTTCGGATGCACTATTCCTTCATTATTGCTTCCGTCGATCCCTCAAAATGTCGAATTAATATAGAGAATTGCGTCGCTATGAAATACTATAGACTCTATGCCTTTTCTTTCTAAATAAAGGATCGTTTCTATGGCAACGACTAGATCTTATATTGGGAGGCGAGTATCTCTTATTGTGATGCACTATTCCATCTTTATTGCATCCGTCGATGCATCACAATGACGAATTAACACCGAAATTGGCGTCGCCATGAAATACTATAGGTTCTATTCCTGCTCTTTCTAAATCGAGGAACGATTCTATGGCAACGAGAGGATCTTGTATTTGGAGGCGAGTAACTATTTTCGGATGTACCATACCTTCTTCATAGCATCTGTCGATCCCTCACAATGACGAATTAACACAGATATTGCGTCGCTATGAAATACTATATGTTCTATGCCTTCTATTTAAAAATCGAGGAACGTTTCTATGGCAACGACAGGATCTTATATTGGGAGGCGAGTATCTCTTTTCCGATGCACTATTCCTTCTTTATTGCATCCGTCGATCCCTCACAATGACGAATTACAACAGAAATTGCGTCGCTATGGTATACTATAGGTTCTAACCCTTCTGTTTCTAAATCGTGGAACGTTTCTATGGCAACGAGAGGATCTTATATTGGGAGGCGAGTATCTCATTTCGGATGCACTATTCCTTCTTTAATGCATCCTTCGATCCCTCATAATGACGAATTAACACAGAAATTGCGTCGCTGTGGTATACTATAGGTTCTAACCCTTCTGTTTCTAAATCGTGGAACGTTTCTATGGCAACGAGAGGATCTTCTATTGGGAGGCGATTATCTCTTTTCGGATGTACTATTCGTTCTGTATTGCATCCGTCGATCCCTCACAATGACGAATTAACACAGAAATTGCGTCGCTATGAAATACTATAGGTTCTATGCCTTCTCTTTCTAAATCGAGGAACGTTACTATGGCAACGGCAGGTTATTTTATTGGGAGGCGAGTATCTCTATTCGGATGCAATATTCCGTCTTTATAGCATCCATCGATCCCTCACAATGACGAATTAACACATACATTGCGTCGCTATGAAATACTATAGGTCCTATGCCTTTCCTTTCTAAATCGAAGAACGTTTCTATGGCAACGACCGGATCTCATATGGGGAGGCGGGTATCTCTTTTCGGATGCACTATTCCTTCTTTATTGCATCCGTCGATCCAATCACAATGACGAATTAACACAGAAATTGCGTCGCTATGAAATACTATAGGTTCTATGACTTCTCTTTCTAAATCGTGGAACATTTCTATGGCAAGGTTAGGATCTTCTACTGGGAGGTGAGTATCTGTTTTCGGATGCACTATTCCTTCTTTATTGCATCCGTCGATCCCTCACAATGACGGTTTAACACAGAAACTGCGTCGCTATGAAATACTAAATGTTCTACACCTTCTCTTTCTAAATCGAGGAACGTTTCTATGGCAACGACAGGATCTTATACTGGGAGGCGAGTATCTCTTTTCGGATGCACTATTCCTTCTTTATTGCATCCGTCGATCCCTCACAATGACGAATTAACATAGAAAATGCGACGCTATGAAATACTATAGGTTCTATGACTTATCTTTCTAAATCGATTAACGTTTCTGTGGCAACGACAGGATCTTACATTGGGAGGCAAGTATCTCATTTTGTATGCACTATTCCATCTTTATTGCATCCGTAGATCCATCACAATGACGAATTAACACAGAAATTGGCGTCGCTATGAAATACTATGGGTTCTATTCCTTCTCTTTCTAAATCGAGGAACGTTTTTATGTCAACGAGAGGATCTTCTATTGGCAGGCGAGTATCTCTTTTCGGATGCACTATTCCTTCTTTATTGCATCCGTCGATCCCTCAAAATGACGAATTAACACAGAAATTGCGTCGCTATTAAATACAATAGGTTCTATGACTTATCTTTCTAAATCGATTAACGTTTCTGTGGCAACGACACGATCTTACATTGGGAGGCAAGTATCTCATTTTGTATGCACTATTCCATCTTTATTGCATCCGTAGATCCATCACAATGACGAATTACCACAAAAATTGCGTCGCTATGGTATACTATAGGTTCTAACCCTTCTGTTTCTAAATCGTGGAACGTTTCTCTGGCAACGAGAGGATCTTTTATTGGGAGGCGAGTATCTCTTTTCGGATGCACTATTCCTTCTTTATTGCATCCTTCGATCCCTCATAATGACGAATTAACACAGAAATTGCGTCGCTGTGGTATACTATAGGTTCTAACCCTTCTGTTTCTAAATCGTGGAACGTTTCTATGGCAACGAAAGGATCTTCTATTGGGAGGCGTTTATCTCTTTTCGGATGTACTATTCGTTCTGTATTGCATCCGTCGATCCCTCACAATGACGAATTAACACAGAAATTGCGTCGCTATGAAATACTATAGGTTCTATGCCTTCTCTTTCTAAATCGAGGAACGTTACTATCGCAACGGCAGGTTATTTTATTGGGAGGCGAGTATCTCTATTCGGATGCAATATTCCGTCTTTATAGCATCCATCGATCCCTCACAATGACGAATTAACACATACATTGCGTCGCTATGAAATACTATAGGTTCTAATTCTTTCCTTTCTAAATCGAAGAACGTTTCTATGGCAACGACCGGATCTCATATTGGGAGGCGCGTATCTCTTTTCGGATGCACTATTCCTTCTTTATTGCATCCGTCGATCCAATCACAATGACGAATTAACACAGAAACTGCGTCGCTATGAAATACTATAGGCTCTATGCCTCCTCTTTCTATATGAAGATACGTTTCTACGGCAACGACAGGATCTTCTATTGGGAGGCGAGTATCTCTTTTCGAATGCGCTATTCCTGCTTTATTGCATCCGTTGATCCCTCACAATATGGTATTAACACAGAAATTGCGTCGCTATGAAATACTATAGGTTCTATGCCTTCTCTTTCTAAATCGTGGAACGTTTCTATGGCAAGGTTAGGATCTTCCACTGGGAGGTGAGTATCTGTTTATGGATGCACTATTCCTTCTCTATTGCATCTGTCGATCCCTCAAAATGACGGTTTAACACAGAAATTGCGTCGCTATGAAATACTAAAGGTTCTACGAATTCTCTTCCAAAATCGAGGAACGTTTCTATGGCAACGACAGGATCTTATATTGGGAGGCGAGAATCTTCTTTCGAATGCCCTATTCCTACTTTATTGCATTCGTTGATCATTCATAATGACTAATTAACACAGAAATTGGGTAGCTATGAAATACTATGCTTTCTATGCCTTCTCTTACTTTGTCGAGGAACATTTCTATGGCAACAACAGGATCTTATATGGGAGGGCGGGTATCTCTTTTCGGATGCACTATTCCCTCTTTATTGCATCTGTCTATCCCTCACAGTGTCGAATTAACACAGAAACTGCGCCGCTATGAAATTCTATAGGTTCTATGCCTTCTCTTTCTTAATCGAGGAACGTTTCTATGGCAACGACAGGATCTTGTAATGGGAGGCGAGTATCTCCTTTCGGATGCACTACTCCTTCTTTATTGCATCCGTCGATCCCTCATAATGACGAATTAACACAGAAATTGCGTCGCTATTAAATACTATAGGTTCTATGCCATCTCTTTCTAATTCGAGGAACGTTTCTATGGCAACGACAGGATTTTATATTGGGAGGCGAATATCACCTTTCGGATGCACTATTCCTTCTATATTGCATCCGTTGATCTCTCACAACATGGAATTAACACAGAAATTACCTCGCTATGAAATACTATAGGTTCTATGCTTTCTCTTTCTATATCGAGATACGTTTCTATGTGAACGAAAGGATCTTCTATTGGCAGGCGAGTATCTCTTTTTGGATGCACTATTCCTTCTTTAATGCATCTGTCGACCCCTCACAATGACGAATTTACACAGAAATTGCGTCGCTATAAAATACTATAGGTTCTATGCCATCTCTTTCTAAATCGAGGAACCTTTCTATGGCAACGACCGCATCTTATATTGGGAGGCGAGTATCTTTTTCCGGATGCACTATTCCTTCTTTTTTGTATCCGTCATTCCTTCACAATGACGAATTAACACAGAAATTGCGTCGCTATGAAATACTATAGGTTCTACGCCTTCTCTTTCTAAATCGAGGAACGTTTCTATAGCAACGTCAGGGTCTAATTTTGGGAGGTGAGTATCGCTTTCCAGATGCACTATTCCTTCTTTATTGCATCCGTTGATCCCTCACAATGACGAATTAACACAGAAATTGCGTCGCTATGAAATACTATAGGTTCTATGCCTCCTCTTTCTAAATGAAGCTACGTTTCTATGGAACGAGAGGATCTTCTATTGGGAGGCGAGTATCTCTTTTCGGATTAGCTACTCCGGCTTTATTGCATCCGTTGATATCTCACAATATGGTATTAACACAGAAATTGCGTCGCTATGAAATACTATAGGTTATGCCTTCTCTTTCTAAATTGGGGGAAGTTTCTATGGCAAGGTTAGTATCTTCCACTGGGAGGCGAGTATCTCTCTTTGGATGCACTATTCATTCTTTATTGCATCCGTCGATCCCTCACAATGACGCTTTAACACAGGAATTGCGTCGCTAAGAAATACTAAAGGTTCTACGCCTTCTCTTTCTAAATCGAGGAACGTTTCTATGGCAATGACAGGATCTAATATTGGGAGGCGAGTATCTTTTTTCGAATGCACTATTCCTACTTTATTGCATTTGTCGATCCCTCACAATGACGAATTAACATAGAAAATGCGTCGATATGAAATACTATAGGTTCTATTCCTTCTCTTTCTAAATCGAAGAACGTTTCTATGGCAACGAGAGGATCTTCTATTGGGAGGCAAGTATCTATTTTTGGATGCACTATTCCTTCTTTATTGCATCCGTCGATCCCTCACAATGACGAATTAACACAGAAAATGCATTTCTATGAAATACTATAGGTTCTATGCCTTATCTTTCTAAATCGAGGAACGTTTCTATGGCAACGACAGGATGTTAAATTGGGAGGCGAGTATCTTATTTCGGATGCAATATTCCTTCTTTATTGCATCCGTCGATCCCTCACAACATGGTATTAACACAGAAATTACGTCGCTATGAAATACTATAGGTTCTATGCCTTCTCTTTCTAAATCGAGGAACGTTTCTATGGCAACGACAGGATCTTATACTGGGAGGCGAGTATCTTTTTTCGGATGCACTATTCCTTTATTATTGCATCCGTCGATCCCTCACAATGACGAATTAACATAGAAAATGCGTCGCTACGAAATACTATAGGTTCTATGACTTCTCTTTCTAAATCGATTAACGTTTCTATGACAACGACAGGATCTTACATTGGGAGGCAAGTATCTCTTTTCGGATGCACTATTCCTTCTTTATTGCATCCGTCGATCCATCACAATGACGAATTAACACAGAAATTGGCGTCGCTATTAAATACTATGGGTTCTTTTCTTTCTCTTTCTAAATCGAGGAACGTTTCTATGGCAACGAGAGGATCTTGTATTGGGGGGCGAGTATCTCTTTTCGGATGTACTATTCCTTCTTTATTGCATCTGTCGATCCCTCACAATGACGAATTACACAGAAATTGCGTCGCTATGAAATACTTTAGGCACTATGTCTTCTCTTTCTAAATCGAGTAACGTTTCTATGGCAACGACAGGATATTATATTGGGAGGCGAGTATCTCTTTTCGGATGCACAATTCCTTCTTTATTGCATCCGTCGATACCTCACAATGACGAATTAACACAGAAATTTCGTCGCTATGAAATACAATAGATTCCATGACATTCTCGTTCTAAATCGAGGAACGTTTCTATGCCGACGAAAGGATCTTATAGTGGGAGGCGAGTATCTCTTTTCGGATGCACTATTCCTTCTTTATTGCATCCGTCGATCCCTCACAATGACGAATTAACAAGGAAATTATGTCGCTACGAAATACTATATGTTTTATGCCTTCTCCTTAAAAATCGAGCAACGTTTCTATGGCAACGACAGGATCTTATATTGGGAGGCGTGTATCTCTTTTCGGATGCACTATTCTTCTTTATTAAATCTGTCGATCTCTCAAAATGACGAATTAATACAGAAATTGCGTCGCTATGAAATACTAAATACTCTATGCCTTCTTTTTCTAAATAAAGGAACGTTTGTATGGCAACGACTAGATCTTATATTGGGAGGCGAGTATCTCTATTCGGATGCAATATTCCGTCTTTATAGCATCCATCGATCCCTCACAATGACGAATTAACACATACATTGCGTCGCTGCGAAATACTATAGGTTCTATGCCTTTCCTTTCTAAACCGAAGAACGTTTCTGTGGAAACGACCGGATCTCATATTGGGAGGCGGGCATCTCTTTTCGGATGCACTATTCCTTCTTTATTGCATCCTTCGATCCAATCACAATGACGAATTAACACAGAAATTGCGTCGCTATGAAATACTATACGCTCTATGCCTCCTCTTTCTAAATGAAGATACGTTTCTGTGGCAACGACAGGATCTTCTAATGGGAGGCGAGTATCTCTTTTCGAATGCGCTATTCCTGCTTTATTGCATCCGTTGATCCCTCACAATATGGAATTAACACAGAAATTGCGTCGCTATGAAATACTATAGGTTCTACGCCATTTCTTTCTAATTATAGGAACGTTTCTATGGCTACGAAAGGATCTCCTATTGGGAAGCGAGTATCTCATTTCGGATACACTATTCCTTTTTTACTGCGTCTGTCGATCCCTCACAATATGGAATTAACACAGAAATTGCGTCGCTATGAAATACAATACGTTCTATGCCTTCTCTTTCTAAATCGAGGTACGTTTCTATGGCAACGACAGGATCTTATATTGGGAGGCGAGTATCTAATTACATGTGCACTACTTGTTCTTTATTGCATTCGTCGATCCCTCACAATGACGAATTAACACATAAATTGTGTCGATATGAAATACTATATGTTCTATGCCTACTCTTTCTAAATCGAGGAACGTTTCTATGGCAACGACAGGATCTTATATTGGAAGGCGAGTATCTCTTACCGGATGCACTATTCCTTCTTTATTGCATCCCTCCATCACTCACATTGACGAATTAACACATAAATTGCGTCGCTATGAAATACTATAGGTTCTATGCCCTATCTTTATAAATCGAGCAACGTTTCTATTACAACGAAAGGATCTTATATTGGGAAGCGAATACCTCTTTTCGGATGCACTATTCCATCTTTATTGCATCTGTCGCTCCCCCACAATGACGAATTACACAGACATTGCGTCGCTATTAAATACTATAGGTTCTATGCCTTCTCTTTCTAAATCGAGGTACGTTTCAATGGTAACGACAGGATCTTCTATTGGGAGGCGAGTATCTGTTTTCAGATGCACAATTCCCTCTTTATTGCATCTGTCGATCCCTCACAATATGGAATTAACACAGAAACTGCGTCGCTATGAAATACTGTAGGTTCTATGCTTTCTCTTTCCAAATCGAGGAACGTTTCTATGGCAACGACAGGACCTTCTATTGGGACGCGAGTATCTCTTTTCGGATGCACTATGCCTTCTTTATTGCATCCGTCAATCCCTCACAATGACGAATTAACACAGAAATTGCGTCGCTATGAAATGCTATAGGTTCTATGCCTTCTCTTTCTAAATCATGGAACGTTTCTATGGCAATGACAGGATCTTTTATTGGAGGGCGGGTATCGCTTTTCGGATGCACTATTCATTCATTATTGCATCCGTCAATAACTTACAATGACGAATTAGCGCAGAAATTGCGTCAATATGAAATACTATAGGTTCTTTACCTTCTCTTTCTAAATCGAGAAACGTTTCTATGGCAACGAGAGGATCTTCTATTGGGACGCGAGTATCTCTTTTCGGATGCATTATTCCTTCTTTGTTGCATCCGTCAATCCCTCACAATGACGAATTAACACAGAATTTGGCGTCGCTATGAAATACTATGGGTTCTATTCATTCTCTTTCTAAATCGAGGAACGTTTCTATGGCAACGAGAGGATCTTATTTTAGGAGGCGAGTATTTTTTTTCAGATGCACTATTCCTTCTTCATAGCATCTGTCGAACCCTCACAATGACGAATTACACAGAAATTGCGTCGCTGTGAAATACTATAGGCTCTATGACTTCTCTTTCTAAATCGAGTAACGTTTCTATGGCAACGACAGGATCTTCTATTGGGACGCAAGTATCTCTTTTCGGATGCACTATTCCTTCTTGATTGCATCCGTCAGTCCCTCACAATGACGAATTAACACAGAAATTGCGTCGCTATGAAATGCTATAGATTCTGTGCCTTCTCTTTCTAAATCGAGGAACGTTTCTATGGCAACGAACGTATTTTATATCGGGAGGCGATTATCTCTTTTCGGATGCACTACTCCTTCTTTATTGTATCCGTCGATCCCTCACAATGACGAATCAACACAGAAATTACGTCGCCATGAAATACTATAGGTTCTAAGCTTTCTCTTTCTAATTATAGGAGCGTTTCTATGGCAACGAAAATATCTTCTATTGGGAGGCGAGTATCTCCTTTCGGATGCACTATTCCTTCTTTATTGCATCCGTCGAACCATCACAATGACGAATTAAAACAGAAATTGGCGTCGCTATGAAATCCTATAGGTTCTATTCCTTCTCTTTCTAAACCGAGGAACGTTTCTATGGCAACGAGAGGATCTTATATTGGGAGGCGAGTATCTCTTTTCGGATGTACTATTCCTTCTTCATTGCATCTGTCGATCCCTCACAATTACGAATTGACGCAGAAATTGCGTCGCTATGAAATACTATATGTTCTATGACTTCTCTTTCTAAATCGAGGAAAGTTTCTATGGCAATGACAGGATCTTATGTTGGGAGGCGAGTATCTCTTTTCGGATGCACTATTCCATCCTTATTGCAACCATCGATCCTTCACAATGACGAATTAACACAGAAATTGCGTCGCTATGAAATACTATAGACTCTATGCCTTCTCTTTCTAAATCGAGGAACGTTTCTATGGCAACGATAGGATTTTATATTGGAAGGCGAGTATCTCTTTTCGGATGCACTATTCCTCATTTATTGCATCCGTCGATCACTAACAATGACGAATTAACGCAGATATTGCGTCGCAATGAAATACTATACTTTCTATGCCTTCTCTTTCTAAATCTAGGAACGTTTCTATGGTAACGACAGGATCTTATTTTTGGAGGCGAGTATCTCCTTTCGGATGCACTATTCCTTCTTTGTGGCATCAGTCGATCCCTCACAATTACTAATTATCACAGAAATTGCGTTGCTGTGAAATACTATGGGTTCTGTGCCTTCCCTTCCTAAATCGAGGAATGATTCTATGGCAACGAAAGGTTCTTCTATTGGGAGGAGAGTATCTCTTTTCGGATGCACTATTCCTTCCTTATTGCATCCGTCGATCCCTCACAACGATGAATTAACACAGAAATTGCGTTGCTATGAAATACTATAGGTTCTATGCCTTATCTTTCTAAATCGAGGAACGTTTCTATGGCAACGACTGTTTCTTATAAAGGGAGGCGAATTTCTCTTTTGGGATGCACTATTCCTTCTTTATTGCATCCGTCGATCCCTCACAATTACGAATTAACACAGAAATTGCGTCGCTATGATATACTATAGGTTCTATGCCTTCTATTTCTAAATCGAGGAACTTTTCTATGGCAACGACCGGAACTTATATTGGGAGGCGAGTATCTCTTTTCGGATGCACTATTCCTTCTTTATTGCATCCCTCCATCACCCACATTGACGAATTAACACAGAAATTGCGTCGCTACGAAATACTATATGTTCTAAGCCTTATCTTTCTAAATCGAGGAACTTTTCTATGGCAACGACAGGATCTTCTATTTGGAGGCGAGAAGCTCTTTTCGGATGCACTATTCTTTTTTATTGCATCTGTCGATCCCTCACAATATGGAATTAACACAGAAATTGCATCGCTATGAAATACTGTAGGTTGTATGCCTTCTCTTTCCAAATCGAGGAACGTTTCTATGGCAATGACAGAATCTTTTATAGGAGGGCGAGTATCTCTTTTCGGATGCACTATTCCTTCTTTATTGCATCCGTCGATCCCTCGCAATGACGAATTAACACAGAAATTGCGACACTATGAAATACTATAGGTTCTTTGCCTTCTCTTTCTAAATCGAGGAACGTTTCTATGGCAACGACAGGATCTTACATTGGGAGGCTCGTTTCTCTGTTCGGATGCACTATTCCTTCTTTATTGCATCCGTCGATTCCTCACAATAACGAAATAACACAGAAATTGCGTCGCTTTGAAATACTATAGGCTGTATGCCTTCTCTTCCTATATAGAGGAACGTTTCTATGGCAACGACAGGATCTTATATTGGAAGGCGAGTATCTCTTTTCGGATGCAATATTCCTCCTTTATTGCATCCATCGATCACTCACAATGACGAATTAACGCAGAAATTCTGTCGCAATGAAATACTATACGTTCTATGCCTTCTCTTTCTAAATCGAGGAACGTTTCTATGGCAACGACTGGCTCTTCTATTGGGGGGCGAGTATCTCTTTTTGGATGCACAAATCTTTCATTATTGCTTCTGTCGATCCCTCACAATGACGAATTAACACAGAAATTGCGTCTCTATGAAATACTATAGGTTCCATGCCTTTCTCTTTCTAAATCGAGGTACGTTTCTATGGTAACGACAGGATCTTATATTTGGAGGCGAGTATCTCTTTTCGGATGCACTACTCCTTCTTTATTGCATCCATCGATCCCTCACAATGACGAATCAACACAGAAATTGCGTCGCTATGAGATACTATAGGTTCTACGCTTTTTCTATCTAATTATAGGAACGTTTCTATGGCATTCCTTCTTTATTACATCCGTCGATCCCTCACAATTACGAATTAACAAAGAAATTGCGTCGCTATGAAATGCTATAGGTTCTATGCCTTCTCTTTCTAAATCGAGGAACATTTCTACAGCAATGACAGGCTCATATATTTGGAGGCGAGTATCTCTTTTCGTATGTACTATTCCTTCTTTATTGCACCTGTGGATCCCTCACAATGACGAATTGACACAGAAATTGCGTCGCTATGAAATACTATAGGGTCTATGCCTTCTCTTTCTATATCGATATCGTTTCTATGGCAATGTCAGGGAGGCGAGTATCTCTTTCCGGATGCACTATTCCTTCTTTATTGCAACTGTCTATCCCTCACAATGACGAATTATCACAGAAAATGCATTTCTATGAAATACTATAGGTTCTATGCCTAATCTTTCTAAATCGAGGAACGTTTCTATGGCAACCACAGGATCTTATATTTGGACTCGTGTATCTCTTTTCGGATGCACTAATCCTTCTTTATTGCATCCGTCGATCCGTCACAATGACGAAATATACAGACATTTCGTCGCTATAAAATAGTATAGGCTCTATGCCTTCTCTTTCTAAATCGAGTAACGTTTCTATGGCAATGTCAGGATATTATATTGGGAGGCGAGTATCTCTTTTCGGATGTACTATTCCTTCTTTATTGCATCCGACGATCCCTCACAATGACGAATTAATACAGGAATTGCGTCGCTATGAAATACTATACGTTCTATGACTTCTCTTCTTAAATCGAGGAACGTTTCTATGGCAACGACAGGATCTTCAATTGGGAGGCGAGTATCTCTTTTCGGATGCACTATTCCTTCGTTATTTCATCCGTCGATCCCTCACAATGACGATTTAACATAGAAATTGCGTCGCTATGAAATACTATAGGTTCCATGCTTTTCTCTTCCTAAATCGACGAACGTTTATATGGCAACGACAGGATCTTCTATTCGGAGGCGAGTATCTCTTTTCGGATGCACTATTCCTTCTTTATTGCATCCGTCGATTCCTCACAAGGACGAATTAACACAAAAATTGCTTCGCTATGAAAAACTATAGGTTCTACGCCTTCTCTTTCTAAATCGAGGAACGTTTCTATGGCAACGACAGGATCTTATATTGGAAGGCGAGTATCTCTTTCCGGATGCACTACTCCTTCTTTATTGCATCCATCGATCCCTCACAATGACGAATCAACACAGAAATTGCGTCGCTATGAGATACTATAGGTTCTACGCTTTTTCTATCTAATTATAGGAACGTTTCTATGGCATTCCTTCTTTATTACATCCGTCGATCCCTCACAATTACGAATTAACAAAGAAATTGCGTCGCTATGAAATGCTATAGGTTCTATGCCTTCTCTTTCTAAATCGAGGAACATTTCTACAGCAAAGACAGGCTCATATATTTGGAGGCGAGTATCTCTTTTCGGATGCACTATTCCTTCTTTATTGCGTCTGTCGATCCTTCACAATATGGAATTAACACATTAACTGCGTCGCTATGAAATACTATAGGTTCTATGCCTTCTCTTTCTATATAGAGGAACGATTCTATGGCAACGACAGGATCTTCTATTGGGAGGCGGGTATCTCTTTTCGGATGCACTATTCCTTCTCTATTGCATCCTTCGATCCCTCACAATGACGAATTAACACTGAAAATGCATGGCTATGAAATAGTATAGGTTGTATGCCTTATCTTTCTAAATCGCGGAACGTTTCTATGGCAACGACAGGACCTTATATTGGGAGGCGGGTATCTCTTTTCGGATGCACTATTCCTTCTTTATTGCATCTGTCGATCACTCACAATGACGAATTACACAGACATTGCGTCGCTATGAAATACTATAGGCTCTATGCCCTCTTTCTAAATCGAGTAACGTTTATATGGCAACGACAGGATCTTCTATTCGGAGGCGAGTATCTCTTTTCGGATGCACTATTTCTTCTTTATTGCATCCGTTGATCCCTCACAATGACGAATTAACACAGAAATTGTGTCGATATGAAATACTATGTGTTCTATGCATTCTCTTTCTAAATCGAGGGACGTTTCTATGGCAACGACAGGATCATATATTGGGAGGCAGGTATCTCTTTTCGGATGCATTATTCCTTCTTTATTGCATCCGTCGATCCCTCACAATGTCGAATTAATACATAAATTGCGTCGTTATGAAATACTATATGTTCTATGACTTCCCTGTCTAAGTCGCGGCATGTCTCTATGGCAACGACATTATCTTCTATTGGGAGGCGAGTATCTCTTTTCGGATCCACTATTCCTTCTTCATTGCATCCGTCGATCACTCACAATGACGAATTAACACAGAAATTGCGTCGCAATGAAATACTATACGTTCTATGCCTTCTCTTTCTAAATCGAGGTACGTTTCTATGGCAACGACAGGATCTTATATTGGGAGGCGAGTATCTAATTTCATGTGCACAACTTCTTCTTTATTGCATCCGTCGATCCCTCACAATGACGAATTAACACATAAATTGTGTCGATATGATATACTACATGTTCTATGCCTTCTCTTTCTAAATCTAGGAACGTTTCTATGGCAACGACAGGATCGTATATTGGAAGGCGAGTATCTCTTTCCGGATGCACTATTCCTTCGTTATTGCATCCCTCCATCACTCACATTGACGAATTAACACATAAATTGCGTCGCTATGAAATACTATAGGTTCTATGCCTTCTCTTTCTATATAGGGGAACAACTCTATGGCAACGACAGGATATTCTATTGGGAGGCGAGTATCTCTTTTCGGATGTACTATTCCTACTTTATTGCATCCGTCGATCCCTCACAACGACGAATTAACACAAAGTGCGTAGCTATGAACTACTATAGGTTCTATGCCCTATCTTTCTAAATCGAGCAACGTTTCTATTACAACGAAAGGATCTTATATTGGGAAGCGAGTACCTCTTTTCGGATGCACTATTCCTTCTTTATTGCATCTGTCGCTCCCCCACAATGACGAATTACACAGACATGGCGTCGCTAATAAATACTATAGGTTCTATGCCTTCTCTTCCTAAATCGAGGTACGTTTCTATGGTAACGACAGGATCTTCTATTGGGAGGCGAGTATCTGTTTTCAGATGCACAATTCCCTCTTTATTGCATCTGTCGATCCCTCACAATATGGAATTAACACAGAAATTGCGTCGCTATGAAATACTGTAGGTTCTATGCTTTCTCTTTCCAAATCGAGGAACGTTTCTATGGCAACGACAGGATCTTCTATTGGGACGCGAGTATCTCTTTTCGGATGCACTATTCCTTCTTTATTGCATCCGTCAATCCCTCACAATGACGAATTAACACAGAAATTGCGTCGCTATGAAATGCTATAGGTTCTATGCCTTCTCATTCTAAATCGCGGAACGTTTCTATGGCAATGACAGGATCTTTTATTGGATGGCGGGTATCGCCTTTCGGATGCACTATTCATTCATTATTGCATCCGTCAATAATTTACAATGACGAATTAGCGCAGAAATTGCGTCAATATGAAATACTATAGGTTCTTTACCTTCTCTTTCTAAATCGAGGAACGTTTCTATGGCAACGACAGGATCTTCTATTGGGACGCGAGTATCTCTTTTCGGATGCATTATTCCTTCTTTATTGCATCCGTCAATCTCTCACAATGACGAATTAACACAGAATTTGGCGTCGCTATGAAATACTATAGGTTCTATTCCTTCTCTTTCTAAATCGAGGAACGTTTCTATGGCAACGAGAGGATCTTATTTTGGGAGGCGAGTTTTTTTTTTTCAGATGCACTATTCCTTCTTCATAGCATCTGTCGATCCCTCACAATGACGAATTACACAGAAATTACGTCGCTATGAAATACTATAGGCTCTATGACTTCCCTTTCTAAATCGAGTAACGTTTCTATGGCAACGACAGGATCTTCTATTGGGACGCGAGTATCTCTATTCGGATGCACTATTCCTTCTTTATTGCATTTGTCGATCCCTCACAATGACGAATTAACACAGAAGTTGCGTCGCTCTGAAATACTATAGGTTCCATGCCTTTCTCTTTCTAAATCGAAGAACGGTTCTATGGCAACGACAGGATCTTATATTGGGAGGCGAGTATCTCTTTTCTGATGCACTATTCCTTCTTTATTGCATCCGTCGATCCATCACAATGACGAATTGACGCAGAAATTGCGTCGCTATGAAATACTATAGGTTCTATGCCTTCTCTTTCTATATCGAGGAACGTTTCTATGGTAACGAAAGGATCTTATATTTAAAGGCGAGTATCTCTTTTCGGATGCACTACTCCTTATTTACTGTATCCGTCGATCCCTCACAATGACGAATCAACACAGAAATTGCGTCGCTATGAAATACTATAGGTTCTACGCTTTCTCTTTCTAATTATAGGAACGTTTCTATGGTAACGAAAGGATCTTCTATTGGAAGGCGAGTATCTCCTTTCGGATGCACTATTCCTTCTTTATTGCGTTTGACGATCGCTCACAATATGGAATTAACACATAAATTGCGTAGCTATGAAATACTATAGGTTCTAAGCCTTCTCTTTCTATATAGAGGATCGATTCTAAGGGAATGACAGGATCTTCTATTGGGAGGCGAGTATCTCTTTTCTGATGCACTATTCCTTCTTTATTGCATCCGTCGATCCCCAACAATGACGAATTAACACAGAAAGAGCGTGGCTATGAAATAATATAGGTTCTATGCCTTATCTTTCTAAGTCGAGGGACGTTTCTATGACCACGACAGGATTTTATATTGGGTGCCGAGTATCTCTTTTCGGATGCACCATTTCTTCTTTATTGCATCCGTCGATCCCTCACAATGACGAATTAACACAGAAATTGTGTCGATATGAAATACTATATGTTCTATGCCTTCTCTTTCTAAATCGAGGAAAGTTTCTATGGCAACGACAGGATCTTATGTTGGGAGGTGAGTATCTCTTTTTGGTTGCACTATTCCTTCTGTATTGCATCCGTCGATCCTTCACAATGACGAATTAACACAGAAATTGCGTCGCTATGAAATACTATAGGTTCTATGCCTTCTCTTCCTAAATCGAGGGATGTTTCTATGGTAACGACAGGTTCTTCTATTGGGAGGAGAGTATCTCTTTTCGGATGCACCATTCCTTCCTTATTGCATCCGTCGATCCCTCACAACGATGAATTAACACAGAAATTGCGTTGCTATGAAATACTATAGGTTCTATGCCTTATATTTCTAAATCGAGGAACGTTCTATGGCAACGACCGGTTCTTATAATGGGAGGCGAGTTCCTCTTTTGGGATGCACTATTCCTTCTTTATTGCATCCGTCGATCCCTCACAATTACGAATTAACACAGAAATTGCGTCGCTATGATATACTATAGGTTGTATGCCTTCTATTTCTAAATCGAGGAACGTTTCTATGGCAACGACCGGCACTTATATTGGGAGGCGAGTATCTCTTTTCGGATGCACTATTCCTTCTTTATTGCATCCCTCCATCACCCTCATTGACGAATTAACACAGAAATTGCGTCGCTACGAAATACTATACGTTCTATGCCTTATCTTTCTAAATCGAGGAACTTTTCTATGGCAACGACAGGATCTCCTATTTGGAGGCGAGAATCTCTTTTTGGATGCACTGTTCCTTTTTATTGCATCTGTCGATCCCTCACAATATGGAATTAACACAGAAATTGCGTCGCTATGAAATACTGTAGGTTCTATGCCATCTCTTTTTAATCGAGGAACGTTTCTATGGCAACGACAGGATCTTCTATTGGGAGGCGAGTATCACTTTTCCGATGCACTATTCATTCTTTATTGCATCCCTCCATCACCCACATTGACGAATTAACACAGAAATTGCGTCGCAATGAAATACTATAGGTTCTTTGCCTTCCCTTTCTAAATCGAGGAACGTTTCTATGGGAACGACCGGATCTTATGTTCGGAGGCGAGTATCTCTTTTCGGATGCACTATTCCTTCTTTATTGCATTCGTCGATTCCTCACAACGACGAATTAACACAGACATTGCGTCACTATGACATACTATAGGTTCTATGCCTTCCCTTTCACAATCGAGGAACGTTTCTATGTCAACGACAGGATCTTCTATTGGGAGGCGAGTATCACTTTTCGGATGCACTATTCATTCCTTATTGCATCCCTCCATCACCCACATTGACGAATTAACACAGAAATTGCGTCGCTATGAAATACTATAGGTTCTATGCCTTCTCTTTCTATATAGGGGAACGTTTCTATGGCAAGGACAGGACATTCTATTGGGATGCGAGTATCACTTTTCGGATGTACTACTCCTTCTTTATTGCGTCCGTCGATCCCTCACAACGACGAATTAACACAAAATGCGTGGCTATGAAATACTAAAGGTTCTATGCCTTGTCTTTCTTAATCGAGGAACGTTTTTATGGCAACGACAGGATCTTATATTGGGAGGCGAGTATCTCTTTTTGGATGCACTATTCTTTCTTTATTGCATCTGTCGATTCTTCACAATACGAATTAACACAGTAATTGCGTCACTTTGAAATACTATAGGTTCTATGCCCTCTCTTTCTAAATCGAGGAACGTTTCTAAGGCAACGACATGATCTTATATTGGGAGGCGAGAATCTCTTTTCGGATGCACTATTTCCTCTTTATTGCATCCGTCGATTCCTCACAATGACGAACTAACACTGAAATTGTGTCGCTATGAAATACTATATGTTTAATGCCTTCTCTTTAAGCATCGAGGAACGTTTCTATGGCAACGACAGGATCTTATATTGGGAGGCGAGTATCTCTTTTCGGATGCCCTATTCCTTCTTTATTGCATCCGTCGATCCATCACAATGACGAATTAACACAGTAATTGGCGTCGCTATGAAATGCTATATGTTCTATTCCTTCTCTTTCTAAATCGAGGACCGTTTCTACGGCAACTAAAGGATATTATATTAGGAGGGGAGTATCTCTTTTCGGATGTACTATTCCTTCTTCATTGCATCTGTCGATCCCTCACAATGACGAATTGACACAGAAATTGCGTCGCTATGAAATACTATAGGTTCTATGCCTTCTCTTTCTATATCGGGGAACGTTTCTATGGTAACGACAGGATCTTATATTTGGACGTGAGTATCTCATTTCGGATGCACTACTCCTTCTTTATTGCATCCGTCGATCCCTCACAAAGTCGAATCAACACAGAAATTGCGTCGCTATGAAATACTATAGGTTCTATGACTTCTCTTCCTAAATCGAGGAATGTTTCTATGGCAACGACAGGTTCTTCTATTGGGAGGCGAGTATCTCTTTTCGGATGCACTATTCCTTCTTTATTGCATCCGTCGATCCCTCACAATTACGAATTAACCCAGAAATTGCGTCGCTATGATATAGGCGGTTCTATGCCTTCTCTTTCTAAATCGAGGAACGTTTCTATGGCAACGACCGGATCTTATATTGGGAGGCGAGTACCTCTTTTCGGATGCACTATTCCTTCTTTATTGCATCCATCGATCCCTCACAATGACGAATTAACACAGAAATTGCGTCGCTATGAAATATTATAGGTTCTATGCCTTCTCTTCCTAAATCGAGGAAAGTTTCTATGACAACGACAGGATCTTCTTTTGGGAGGCGAGTATCTCTTTTCGGATGCACTATTCCTTCTTTATTGCATCCCTCCATCACCCACATTGACGAATTAACACAGATATTGCGTCGCTATGAAATACTATATGTTCCATGCCTTATCATTCTAAATCGAGGAACTTTTCTATGGCAACGACAGGATCATCTATTTGGAGGCGAGAATCTCTTTTCGGATGCACTATTCCTTCTTTATT
This sequence comes from Schistocerca cancellata, assembly GCF_023864275.1. NCBI lineage: Eukaryota > Metazoa > Arthropoda > Insecta > Orthoptera > Acrididae > Schistocerca > Schistocerca cancellata. The sequence continues at coordinate 958,359,894 of NC_064628.1, read as the reverse complement.
ACATCTGTCGATCCCTCACAGTGACGAATTAACACAGAAATTGCGTCGCAATGAAATACTATAGGTTCTATGCCTTCCCTTTCTAAATCGAGGAACGTTTCTGTGGCAACGACCGGATCTTATGTTGGGAGGCGAGTATCTCTTTTCGGATGTACTATTCCTTCTTTATTGCATCCGTCGATTCCTCACAATGACGAATTAACACAGAAATTGCGTCGCTTTGAAATACTATAGGCTCTGTGCCTTCTCTTTCTAAATCGAGGAACGTTTCTTTGGCAACGACAGGATCTTGTATTTGGAGGCGAGTATCTCTTTTCAGATGCACTATTCCTTCTTTATTGCCTCCGTCGATCCCTCAGAATGACGAAATAACACAGAAATTGCTTCGCTATGAAATACTATAGTTTCTATGACTTCTCTTTCTAAATCGAGGACCTTACTATGGCAACGAGAGGATTATATATTGGGAGGCGAGTATTTCCTTTCGGATGCACTATTCCTTCTTTATTGCATCCGTCGATCCCTCACAATGACGAATTATTACAAAAATAGCGTCGCTATGAAATACGATAGTTTCTATGCCTTCTCTTTCTAAATCGAGGGACGTTTCTATGGCAATGACAGGATCTTCTATTGGGACACGAGTATCTCATTTCGGATGCACTATTCCTTCTTAATTCCATCCGTCGATCCCTCACAATGACGAATTGACGCAGAAATTGCGTCGCTATGAAATACTATAGGTTCTATGCCTTCTCTTTCTATATCGAGGAACTTTTCTATGGTAACGAAAGGATCTAATATTTGGAGGCGAGTATCGCTTTTCGGATGCACTACTCCTTCTTTATTCTATCCTTCGATCCCTCACAATGACGAATCAACACAGAAATTGCGTCGCTATGAAATACTATAGGTTCCACGCTTTCTCTTTCTAATAATAGGAACGTTTCTATGGCAACGAAAGGATCTTCTATTGGGAGGCGAGTATCTCCTTTCGAATGCACTATTCCTTCTTTATTGCGTTTGACGATCGCTCACAATATGAAATTAACACATAAATTGCGTCGCTATGAAATACTATAGGTTCTAAGCCTTCTCTTTCTATATAGAGGATCGATTCTACGGAAATGACAGGATCTTCTATTCGGAGGCGAGTATCTCTTTTCTGATGCACTATTCCTTCTTTATTGCATCCGTCGATCCCCAACAATGACGCATTAACAAAGAAAAAGCGTGGCTATGAAATAATATAGGTTCTATGCCTTATCTTTCTAAATCGAGGGACGTTTCTATGACCACGACAGGATCTTATATTGGGTGCCGAGTATCTCTTTTCGGATGCACCATTTATTCTTTATTGCATCCGTCGATCCCTCACAATGACGAATTAACACAGATATTGCGTCGCTATGAAATACTATATGTTCTATGCCTTCTCTTTCTAAATCGAGGAAAGTTTCTGTGGCAACGACAGGATCTTATGTTGTGAGGCGAGTATCTCTTTTTGATTGCACTATTCCTTCTTTATTGCATCCGTCGATCCTTCACACTGACGAATTAACACAGAAATTGCGTCGCTATGAAATCCTATAGGTTCTATGCCTTCTCTTTAGAAATCGAGGAACGTTCCTATTGCAACGATAGGATCTTCTATTGGCAGGCGAGTATCTCTTTTCGGATGCACTATTCCTCCTTTGTTGCATCCGTCGATCCCTAACAGTGACGAATTAATACATAAATTGCGTCACTATGAAATACTACAGGTTCTATGACTTCTCTTTCTAAATCGTGGAACGTTTCTATGGCAACGACAGGATCTTCTATTGGGAGGTGAGTATCTCTTTTCGGATGCACTATTCCTTCCTTATTGCAACCATCGATCCTTCACAATGACGAATTAACACAGAAATTGCGTCGCTATGAAATACTATAGACTCTATGCCTTCTCTTTCTAAATCGAGGAACGTTTCTATGGCAACGACAGGATTTTATATTGGAAGGCGAGTATCTCTTTTCGGATGCACTATTCCTCCTTTATTGCATCCGTCGATCACTAACAATGACGAATTAACGCAGAAATTGCGTCGCAATGATATACTATACGTTCTATGCCTTCTCTTTCTAAATCGAGGAATGTTTCTATGGCAACGACAGGATCTTACATTGGGAGGCGAGTATCTCCTTTCGGTTGCACTATTCCTTCTTATTGCATCAGTCGATCCCTCAAAATTACGAATTAACACAGAAATTGCGTCGCTATGAAATACTATAGGTTCTATGCCTTCTCTTCCTAAATCGGGGAACGTTTCTATGGCAACGACAGTTTCTTCTATTGGGTGGCGAGTATCTCTTTTCGGATGCACTATTCCTTCCTTATTGCATCCGTCGTTCCTTCACAACGATGAATTAACACAGAAATTGCGTTGCTATGAAATACTATAGGTTCTATGCCTTCTCTATCTAATTATAGGAACGTTTCTATGGCAGCGAAAGGATCTTCTATTGGGATGCGAGTATCTATTTTCGGATGCACTATTCCTTCTTTATTGCATCTGTCGATCCCTAAAAAGTGACGAATTAATACAGAAATTGCGGCGCTATGAAATACTATGGGTTCTATGCCTTCTCTTTCTATATCGAGGAACGTTTCTATGATAACGACAGGATCTTATTTTTGGAGGCGAGTATCTCACTTCGGATGCACTACTCTATGTTTATTGCATTAATCGATCCCTCACAATGACGAATCGACACAGAAATTGCGTCGCTATGAAATACTATAGGTTCTACGCCTTCTCTATCTAATTATAGGAACGTTTCTATGGCAGCGAAAGGATCTTCTATTGGGATGCGAGTATCTATTTTCGGATGCACTATTCCTTCTTTATTGCATCAGTCGATCCCTCACAATTACTAATTAACACAGAAATTGCGTCGCTATGAAATACTATAGGTTCTATGCCTTCTCTTCCTAAATCGAGGAATGTTCCTATGGCAACGACAGGTTCTACTATTGGGAGGAGAGTATCTCTTTTCGGATGCTCTATTCCTCCCTTATTGCATCCGTCGTTCCTTCACAACGATGAATTAACACAGAAATTGCGTTGCTATGAAATACTATAGGTTCTATGCCTTATCTTTCTAAATCGAGGAACGTTTCTATGGCAACGACCGGTTCTTATAATGGGAGGCGAGTTTCTCTTTTGGGATGCACTATTCCTTCTTCATTGCATCCGTCGATCCCTCACAATTACGAATTAACACAAAAATTGCGTCGCTATGATATACTATAGGTTCTATGCCTTCTATTTCTAAATCGAGGAACGTTTCTATGGCAACGACCGGAACTTATATTGAGAGGCGAGTATCTCTTTTCGGATGCACTATTCCTTCTTTTTTGCATCCCTCCATCACCCTCATTGACGAATTAACACAGAAATTGCGTCGCTACGAAATACTATATGTTCTATGCCTTATTTTTCTAAATCGAGGAACTTTTCTATGGCAACGACAGGATCTTCTATTTGGAGGCGAGAATCTCTTTTCGGATGCACTATTCCTTTTTATTGCATCTGTCGATCCCTCACAATATGGAATTAACACAGAAATTGCGTCGCTATGAAGTACTGTAGGTTCTATGCCATCTCTTTCTAAATCGAGGAACGTTTCTATGGCAACGTCAGGATCTTCTATTGGGAGGCGAGTATCACTTTTCGGATGCACTATTCATTCTTTATTGCATCCCTCCATCACCCACATTGACGAATTAACACAGAAATTGCGTCGCAATGAAATACTATAGGTTCTATGCCTTCCCTTTCTAAATCGAGGAACGTTTCTATGGCAACGACCGGATCTTATGTTCGGAGGCGAGTCTCTCTTTTCGGATGCACTATTCCTTCTTTATTGCATTCGTCGATTCCTCACAACGACGAATTAACACAGAAATTGTGTCGCTATTAAATACTATATTTTCTATGCCTTCCCTTTCTAAATCGAGGAACTTTTCTATGTTAACGACAGGATCTTCTATTGGGAGGCGAGTATCTCGTTTCGGATGCACAATTCCTTCTTTATTGTATCTGTCGATCCCTCACAATATGGAATTAACACAGAAATTGCGTCGCTATGAAATACTGTAGATTGTATGCCTTCTCTTTCCAAATCGAGGAACGTTTATATGGCAATGACAGAATCTTTTATTGGAGGGCGAGTATCTCTTTTCGGAAGCACTATTCCTTTATTATTGCATCCGTCAATAACTTACAATGACGAATTACAACAGAAATTGCGTCACTATGAAATACTATAAGTTCTTTGCCTTCTCTTTCTAAATCGAGGATCGTTTCTATGGCAACGACAGGATCTTATATTGAAAGGCTAGTTTCTCTTTTCGGATGCACTATTCCTTCTTTATTGCATCTGTCGATTCCTCACAATAACGAATTAACACAGAAATTGCGTCGCTTTGAAATACTATAGGCTCTATGCCTTCTCTTTCTAAATCGAGGAACGTTTCTTTGGCAACGACAGGATCTTGCATTGGGAGGCGAGTATATCTTTTCAGATGCACTATCCCTTCTTTATTGCATCCGTCGATCCCTCACAATGACGAAATAACACAGAAATTGCGTCGCTATGAAATACTATAGTTTCTATGCCTTCTCTTTCTAAATCGAGGACGTTACTATGGCAACGCGAGGATCTTATATTGGGAGGTGAGTATTTATTTTCGGATGCACTATTCCTTCTTTATTGCATCCGTCGATCCCTCACAATGACGAATTATTACAAAAATTGTGTCGCTACGAAATACGATAGTTTCTATGCCTTTTTTTCTAAATCGAGGTACGTTTCTAAGGCAACGACATGATCTTATATTGGGAGGCGAGAATCTCTTTTCGGATGCACTATTTCTTCTTTATTGCATCCGTCGATTCCTCACTATGCCGAACTAACACAGAAATTGTGTCGCTATGAAATACTATATGTTTGATGCCTTCTCTTCAAAAATCGAGGAACGTTTCTATGGCAACGACAGGATCTTATATTGGGAGGCGAGTATCTCTTTTCGGATGCCCTATTCCTTCTTTATTGCATCCGTCGATCCATCACAATGACGAATTAACACAGAAATTGGCGTCGCTATGAAATACTATAGGTTCTGTTCCTTCTCTTTCTAAATCGAGGACCGTTCCTACGGCAACTAAAGGATCTTATATTGGGAGGCGAGTATCTCTTTTCGGATGCACTATTCCTTCTTTATTGCATCCCTCCATCACCCATATTGACGAATTAACACAGAAATTGCGTCGCTATGAAATACTATATGTTCTATGCCTTATCTTTCTAAATCGAGGAACTTTTCTATGGCAACGACAGGATCTTCTATTTGTAGGCGAGAATCTCTTTTCGGATGCACTATTCCTTCTTTATTACATCTGTCGATCCCTCACAATGACGAATTAACACCGAAATTGCGTCGCAATGAAATACTATAGGTTCTATGCCTTCCCTTTCTAAATCGAGGAACGTTTCTGTGGCAACGACCGGATCTTATGTTGGGAGGCGAGTATCTCTTTTCGGATGTACTATTCCTTCTTTATTGCATCCGTCGATTCCTCACAATGACGAATTAACACAGAAATTGCGTAGCTTTGAAATACTATAGGCTCTATGCCTTCTCTTTCTAAATCAAGGAACGTTTCTTTGGCAACGACAGGATCTTGTATTTGGAGGCGAGTATCTCTTTTCAGATGCACTATTCCTTCTTTATTGCATCCGTCGATCCCTCAGAATGGCGAAATAACACAGAAATTGCTTCGCTATGAAATACTATAGTTTCTATGACTTCTCTTTCTAAATCGAGGACGTTACTATGGCAACGAGAGGATTATATATTGGGAGGCGAGTATTTCCTTTCGGATGCACTATTCCTTCTTTATTGCATCCGTCGATCCCTCACAATGACGAATTATTACAAAAATAGCGTCGCTATGAAATACGATAGTTTCTATGCCTTCTCTTTCTAAATCGAGGGACGTTTCTATGGCAATGACAGGATCTTCTATTGGGACACGAGTATCTCATGTCGGATGCACTATTCCTTCTTAATTGCATCCGTCGATCCCTCACAATGACGAATTAACACAGAAATTGCGTCGCTATGAAATACTATAGGTTCTACGCTTTCTCTATCTATTTATAGGAACGTTTCTAAGGCAACGAAAGGATCTCCTATAGGGAGGCGAGTATCTCCTTTCGGATCCACTATTCCTTTTTTATTGCGTCTATCGATCCCTCACAATATGGAATTAACACAGAAATTGCGCCGCTATGAAATACTATTGGTTCTATGCCTTCTCTTTCTAAATATAGGAACGTTTCTATTGCAACGACAGGACCTTCTATTGGGAGGCGAGTATCTCCTTTCGGATGCACTATTCCTCCTTTATTGCATCTGTCGATCATTCACAATGACGAAACAACTAGGAAATTGCGTCGCTATGAAATATTATAGGTTCTATGCCTTCTCTTTCATAATCGAGGAATGTTTCTATGGCAACGACAGGATCTTATATTGGGAGGCGAGTATCTCTTTTCGGATGCACTATTCCTTCTTTATTGCATCCGTCGATCCTTTACAACGACGAATTAACACAGAAATTGCATCGCTATGAAATACTATTGGTTCTATGCTTTCTCTTTCTAAATCGAGAAACGTTTCTATGGCAACGACAGGATCTTATATTGGAAGGCGAGTGTGTCTATTCGGATGTACTTTTCCTTCTTTATTGGATCCGTCGATCCCTCACAATTAAGAATTAACAAAGAAATTGCGTCGCTATGAAATACTATAGGTTCTATGCCTTCTCTTTCTAAATCGAGGAACTTTTCCATGGCAACGACAGGATCTTATATTGGGAGGCGAGTATCTCTTTACGGTTGCACTATTCCTTCTTTATTGCATCTGTCGATCCCTCATAATATGGAATTAACACAGAAATTGCGTCGCTATGAAATACTGTACGTTCTATGCCTTCTCTTTCTAAATCGAGTAACGTTTCTATGGCAACGACAGGATCTTCTATTGGGAGGCGAGTATCTCTTTTCGGATGCACTATTCTTTCTTTATTGTTTCCGTCGATTCCTCGGAATGACGAATTAACACAGAAATTGCGTCGCAATGTAATACTATTGACTCTATGCTTTCTCTTTCTAAATCGAGGAACGTTTCTCTGGCAACGACCGGATCTTATATTGGGAGGCGAGTATCTTTTTTCGGATGCACTATTCCTTCTTTTTTGCATTCGTCGATCCCTCACAATGACGAATTAACACAGAAATTGCGTCCTTATGTAATACTATAGGTTCTATGACCTTACCTTCTAAATCGAGAAACGTTTCTATGGCAACGACCGGATCTTATATGGGGAGGCGAGTATCTTTTTTCGGATGCACTATTCCTTCCTTATTGCATCCGTCGATCCCTCACAATGACGAATTAACACAGAAATTGCATCGCTATGATATACTATAGATTCCATGCTTTCTCTTTCTAAATCGGGGAACGTTTCTATGACAACGAAAAGATCTTCTATTTGGAGGAGAGTATCTCTTTTCGGATGCATTATTCCTTCTTTATTACATCTGTCGATCCCTCACAATGACGAATTAACACAGAAATTGCGTCGCAATGAAATACTATAGGTTCTATGCCTTCCCTTTCTAAATCGAGGAACTTTCCTGTGGCAACGACCGGATCTTATGTTGGGAGGCGAGTATCTCTTTTCGGATGTACTATTCCTTCTTTATTGCATCCGTCGATTCCTCACAATGACGAATTAACACAGAAATTGAGTCGCTTTGAAATACTATAGGCTCTATGCCTTCTCTTTCTAAATCGAGGAACGTTTCTTTGGCAACGACAGGATCTTGTATTTGGAGGCGAGTATCTCTTTTCAGATGCACTATTCCTTCTTTATTGCATCCGTCGATCCCTCAGAATGACGAAATAACACAGAAATTGCTTCGCTATGAAATACTATAGTTTCTATGACTTCCCTTTCTAAATCGGGGACGTTACTATGGCAACGAGAGGATTATATATTGGGAGGCGAGTATTTCCTTTCGGATACACTATTCCTTCTTTATTGCATCCGTCGATCCCTCACAATGACGAATTATTACAAAAATAGCGTCGCTATGAAATACGATAGTTTCTATGCCTTCTCTTTCTAAATCGAGGTACGTTTCTATGGCAATGACAGGATCTTCTATTGGGACACGAGTATCTCATTTCGGATGCACTATTCCTTCTTAATTGCATCCGTCGATCCCTCACAATGACGAATTAACACAGAAATTGCGTCGCTATGAAATACTATAGGTTCTACGCTTTCTCTATCCATTTATAGCAACGTTTCTAAGGCAACGAAAGGATCTCATATTGGGAGGCGAGTATCTCCTTTCGGATCGACTATTCCTTTTTTATTGCGTCTATCAATCCCTCACAATATGGAATTAACACAGAAATTGCGTCGCTATGAAATACTATAAGTTCTATTACTTCTCTTTCGATGTAGAGGAACGTTTCTATGTCAACGACAGGATCATCTATTCGGAGGCGAGTATCTCTATTCGGATGCACTATTCCCTCTTTATTGCATCCGTCGATCCCTCACAAAGACGAATAAACACAGAAAATGCGTGGCTATGAAATACTATAGGTTCTCTGCCTTATCTTTCTAAATCGAGGATCGATTCTATGGCAACGACAGGATCTTCTATTGGGAGGCGAGTATCTCCTTTCGGATCCACTATTCCTTTTTTATTGCGTCTATCGATCCCTCACAATATGGAATTAACACAGAAATTGCGTCGCTATGAAATACTATAGGTTCTATTACTTCTCTTTCGATGTAGAGGAACGTTTCTATGGCAACGACAGGATCATCTATTCGGAGGCGAGTATCTCTATTCGGATGCACAATTCCTTCTTTTTTGCATCTGTCGATCCCTCACAATATGGAATTAACACAGAAATTGCGTCGCTATGAAATACTGTAGGTTGTATGCCTGCTCTTCTAAATCGAGGAACGTTTCTATGGCAACGAGAGGAACTTTTATTGGGAGGCGAGTATCTCTTTTCGGATGCACAAATCCTTCTTTATTGCATCCGTCGATCCCTCACAATGACAAATTAACACAGAAATTGCGTCGCTATGAAATACTATTGGTTCTATGCCTTCTCTTTCTAAATAGATGAACGTTTTTATGGAAACGACAGGATCTTCTATTGGGAGGCGGGTATATCTTTTCTGATGCACTATTCCTTCTTTATCGCATCCGTCGATCCCTTACAACGACGAATTAACACAGAAATTGCATCCCTATGAAATACTATTCGTTCTATGCCTTCTCTTTCTAAATCGAGGAACGTTTTTATGGCAACGACAGGTACTTCTATTGGGAGGCGAGTATCCCTTTTCGGATGCAATATTCCTTATTTATTGCATCCGTCGATCCCTCACAATGACGAATTAACACAGAAATTGCGTCGCTATGAAATACTATAGACTCTATGCCTTCTCTTTCTAAATCGAGGAACGTTTCTATGGCAACGACCGGATCTTTTTTTGGGAGGCGAGTATCTCTTTTCAAATGCACTATTCCTTCATTTTAGCATTCGTTGATCCATCACAATTACGAATTAACACAGAAATTGCGGCGCTATGAAATGCTATAGGTTCCATGACTTCACTTTCTAAATCGAGGATCGGTTCTATGGCAACGACAGGATCTTACATTAGAAGGAGAGTATCCCTTTTCGGATGCAATATTCCTTATTTATTGCATCCGTCAATCCCTCACAATGACGAATTAACACAGAAATTGCGTCGCTATGAAATACTATGGGTCCTATGCCTTCTCTTTCTAAATCGAGGAACGTTTCTATGGCAACGACCGGATCTTTTTTTGGGAGGCGAGTATCTCTTTTCAAATGCACTATTCCTTCTTTTTAGCATTCGTTGATCCATCACAATGACGAATTAACACAGAAATTGCGGCGCTATGAAATGCTATAATTTATATGCCTTCTCTTTCTAAATCGAGGAACGTTTCTATGGCAATGACAGGATCTTTTATTGGAGGGCGAGTATCTCCTTTCGGATGCACTATTCCTTCTTTATTGCATCCGTCAATCCCTCAAAATGACCAATTAGCACAGAAATTGCGTCGCTATGATATACTATAGGTTCTACGCTTTGTCTTTCTAATTATAGGAACGTTTCTATGGCAACGAAGGATCTCCTATTGGGGGGCGAGTATTTCTTTTCGGATGCACTATTCCTTCTTTATTGCATCTGTCGATCCCTCACAATGACAAATTATACAGACATTGCGTCGCTATGAAATACTATAGGCTCTATGCCTACTCTTTCTAAATCGAGTAACCTTTCTATGGCAACGACAGGATCTTCTATTGGGAGGCGAGTATCTCCTTTCGGATGCACTATTCCCTCTTTATTGCATTCGTCGATCCCTCACAATGACGAATTAACACAGAAATTGCGTCGCTACGAAATACTATATGTTCTATGCCTTCTCTTTCTAAATCGAGTAACGTTTCTATGGCAACGACAGGATCTTATATTGGAAGGCGTGTATATCTTTTCTGATGCACTATTCCTTCTTTATTGCATCCGTCGATCCCACACAATGTCGAATTAACACAGAAATTGCGTCGCTATGAAATATTATAGGATCTATGCCTTCTCTTTCTAAATCGAGGAACGTTTCTTCGGCAACGACGGGATTATATATTGGGAGGCGAGTATCTCTTTTCGGATGTACTATTCCTTCTTTATTGCATCTGTCGATCCCTCTCAATGACGAATTGACACAGAAATTGCGTCGCCCTTAAATACTATAGTTTCGATTACTTCTCTTTCTATATCGAGGAACGTTTCCATGGTAACGACCGGATCTTGTGTTTGGAGGTGAGTATCTCTTTTCGGTTGCACTACTCCTTCTTTATTGCATCCGTCGATCCCTCACAATGACGAATTAACACAGAAATTGCGTCGCAATGAAATGCTATAGGTTCTACGCCTTCTCCTTCTAATTATAGGAACGTTTCTATGGCAACGAAGGATCTCCTATTGGGAGGCGAGTATCTCTTTTCGGATGCACTATTCCTTCTTTATTGCATCCGTCGATCCCTCACAATGACGAATTATACAGACATTGCGTCGCTATGAAATATTATAGGCTCTATGCCTTCTCTTTCTAAATCGAGTAACGTTTCTATGGCAACGACAGGATCTTATATTGGGAGGCGAGTATCTCTTTTCGTATGCACTATTCCTTCTTTATTGCATCTGTTGATCCCTCACAATGACGAATTATACGGACATTGCGTCGCTATGAAATACTATGGGCTCTATGCCTTCTCTTTCTAAATCGAGTAACGTTTCTATGGCAACGACAGGATCTTCTATTGGGAGGCGAGTATCTCCTTTCGGATGCACTATTCCTTCCTTATTGCATCCGTCGATCTCCTCACAGTGACGAATTAACTCAGAAATTTCGTCGCTATGAAATGCTATAGGTTATATGCCTACTCTTTCTAAATCGAGGAACGTTTCTATGGCAACGACAGGATCTTATATCGGGAGGCGAGTATCTCTATCCGGATGCACTATTCCTTCTTTATTGCATCCCACCATCACTCACATTGACGAATTAACACTTAAATTGCGTCGCTATGAAATACTATAGGTTCTATGCCTTCTCATTCTTAATATAGGAACGTTTCTATGGCAACGACAGGATCTTCCATTGTTAGGCGAGTATCTCTCTTCGGTTGCACTATTCCTTCTTTATTGCAACTGTCGATTCCTCACAATATTGAATTAACACTGAAATTGCGTCGCTATGGAATACTATACGTTCTATGCCTTCTCTTCCTAAATCGAGGAACGTTTCTATGGCAAAGACAGGATCTTCTATTGGGAGTCGAGTATCTTTTTTCGGATGCACTATTCCTTCTTTATTGCATCTGTCGATCCCTCACAATGACGAATTGACACAAAAATTGCGTCGCCCTGAAATACTATAGGTTTGATGAATTCACTTTCTATATCGAGGAACGTTTCCATGGTAACGACAGGATCTTGTGTTTGGAGGTGAGTATCTCTTTTCGGTTGCACTACTCCTTCTTTATTGCATCCGTCGATCCCTCACAATGACGAATTAACACAGAAATTGCGTCGCAATGAAATACTATAGACTCTATGCCTTCTCTTTCTAAATCGAGGAACGTTTCTATGGCAACTACCGGATCTTTTTTTGGGAGGCGAGTATCTCTTTTCAAATGCACTATTCCTTCTTTTTAGCATTCGTCGATCCATCACAATGACGAATTAACACAGAAATTGCGTCGCTATGAAATGCTATAATTTATATGCCTTCTCTTTCTAAATCGAGGAACGTTTCTATGGCAATGACAGGATCTTTTATTGGAGGGCGAGTATCTCCTTTCGGATGCACTATTCCTTCTTTATTGCATCCGTCAATCCCTCACAATGACCAATTAGCACAGAAATTGCGTCGCTATGATATACTATAGGTTCTACGCTTTGTCTTTCTAATTATAGGAACGTTTCTATGGCAACGAAGGATCTCCTATTGGGGGGCGAGTATCTCTTTTCGGATGCACTATTCCTTCTTTATTGCATCCGTCGATCCCTCACAATGACGAATTATACAGACATTGCGTCGCTATGAAATACTATAGGCTCTATGCCTTCTCATTCTAAATCGAGTAACGTTTCTATGGCAACGACAGGATCTTATATTGGGAGGCGAGTATCTCTTTTCGTATGCACTAATCCTTCTTTATTGCATCTGTTGATCCCTCACAATGACGAATTATACGGACATTGCGTCACTATGAAATACAATAGGCTCTATGCCTTCTCTTTCTAAATCGAGTAACGTTTCTATGGCAACGACAGGATCTTCTATTGGGAGGCGAGTATCTCCTTTCGGATGCACTATTCTTTCCTTATTGCATCCGTCGATCCCTCACAATGACGAATTAACTCAGAAATTTCGTCGCTATGAAATGCTATAGGTTATATACCTTCTCTTTCAAAATCGAGGAACGTTTCTATGGCAACGACCGGATCTTTTTTTGGGAGGCGAGTATCTCTTTTCAAATGCACTATTCCTTCTTGTTAGCATTCGTTGATCCATCACAATGACGAATTAACATAGAAATTGCGGCGCTATGAAATGCTATAATTTATATGCCTTCTCTTTGTAAATCGTGGAACGTTTCTATGGCAAGGACAGGATCTTTTATTGGAGGGCGAGTATCTCCTTTCGGATGCACTATTCCTTCTTTATTGCATCCGTCAATCCCTCACAATGACCAATTAGCACAGAAATTGCGTCGCTATGATATACTATAGGTTCTACGCTTTGTCTTTCTAATTATAGGAACGTTTCTATGGCAACGAAGGATCTCCTATTGGGGGGCGAGTATCTCTTTTCGGATGCACTATTCCTTCTTTATTGCATCCGTCGATCCCTCACAATGACGAATTATACAGACATTGCGTCGCTTTGAAATACTATAGGCTTTATGCCTTCTCTTTCTAAATCGAGTAAACTTTCTATGGCAACGACAGGACCTTCTATTGGGAGGCGAGTATCTCCTTTCGGATGCACTTTTTCCCTCTTTATTGCATCCGTCGATCCCTCACAATGACGAATTAACACAGAAATTGCGTCGCTACGAAATACTATAGGTTCTATGTCTCCTCTTTCTAAATCGAGGAACGTTTCTATGGCAACGACAGGATCTTATATTGGAAGGCGTGTATATCTTTTCTGATGCACTATTCCTTCTTTATTGCATCCGTCGATCCCTCACAATGTTGAATTAACACAGAAATTGCGTCGCTATGAAATATTATAGGTTCTATGCCTTCTCTTTCTAAATCGAGGAACGTTTCTTCGGCAACGACGGGATTATATATTGGGAGGCGAGTATCTCTTTTCGGATGTACTATTCCTTCTTTATTGCATCTGTCGATCCCTCACAATGACGAATTGACACAGAAATTGCCTCGCCCTGAAATACTATAGGTTCGATTACTTCTCTTTCTATTTCGTGGAACGTTTCAATGGTAACGACCGGATCTTGAGTTTGGAGGTGAGTATCTCTTTTCGGTTGCACTACTCCTTCTTTATTGCATCCGTCGATCCCTCACAAAGATGAATTAACACAGAAACTGCGTCGCAATGAAATGCTATAGGTTCTACGCCTTCTCTTTCTAATTATAGGAACGTTTCTCTGGCAACGAAGGATCTCCTATTGGGAGGCGAGTATCTCTTTTCGGATGCACTATTCCTTCTCTATTGCATTCGTCGATCCCTCACAATGACGAATTATACAGACTTTGCGTCGCTATGAAATACTATAGGCTCTATGCCTTCACTTTCTAAATCGAGTAACGTTTCTATGGCAACGACAGGATCTTATATTGGGAGGCGAGTATCTCCTTTCGGATGCACTATTCCCTCTTTATTGCATCCGTCGATCCCTCACAATGACGAATTAACTCAGAAATTGCGTCGCTACGAAATACTATAGGTTCTATGAATTCTCTTTCTAAATCGAGGAACGTTTCTTCCGCAACGACGGGATTATATATTGGGAGGCGAGTATCTCTTTTCGGATGTACTATTCCTTCTTTATTGCATCTGTCGGTCCCTCACAATGACGAATTGACACAGAAATTGCCTCGCCCTGAAATACTATAGGTTCGATTACTTCTCTTTCTATATCGAGGAACCTTTCAATGGTAACGACCGGATCTTGTGTTTGGAGGTGAGTATCTCTTTTCGGTTGCACTACTCCTTCTTTATTGCATCCGTCGATCCCTCACAATGACGAATTAACACATAAATTGCGTCGCAATGAAATGCTATAGGTTCTACGCATTCTCTTTCTAGTTATAGGAACGTTTCTATGGCAACGAAGGATCTACTATTGGGAGGCGAGTATGTCTTTTCGGATGCACTATTCCTTCTTTATTGCATCCGTCGATCCCCCACAATGACGAATTATACAGACATTGCGTCGCTATGAAATACTATAGGCTCTATGCCTTCTCTTTCTAAATCGAGTAACGTTTCTATGGCAACGACAGGATCTTATATCGGGAGGCGAGTATCTCTTTCCAGATGCACTATTCCTTCTTTATTGTATCCCACCATCACTCACATTGACGAATTAACACTTAAATTGCGTCGCTATGAAATACTATAGGTTCTATGCAATCTCTTTCTAAATCGAGGATCGTTTCTTCGGCAACGACGGCATTATATATTGGGAGGCGAGTATCTCTTTTCGGATGTACTATTCCTTCTTTATTACATCTGTCGATCCCTCACAATGACGAATTGACACAAAAATTGCGTCGCCCTATAGGTTTGATGCCTTCACTTTCTATATCGAGGAACGTTTCCATGGTAACGACAGGATCTTGTGTTTGGAAGTGAGTATCTCTTTTCGGTTGCACTACTCCTTCTTTATTGCATCCGTCGATCCCTCACAATGACGAATTAACACAGAAATTGCGTCGCAATGAAATGCTATAGGTTCTACGCCTTCTCTTTCTAATTATAGGAACGTTTCTATGGCAACGAAGGATCTCCTATTGGGAGGCGAGTATCTCTTTTCGGATGCACTATTCCTTCTTTATTGCATCCGTTGATCCCTCACAATGACGAATTAACACAGAAAATGCGTGGCTATGAAATACTATAGGTTCTATGCCTTGCCTTTCTAAATCGACGACCGTTTCTATGGCAACGACAGGATCTTTCATTTTGAGGCGAGCATCTCTTTTCGGATGAACTATTGTTTCTTTTTTGCATCCGTCGATCCCTCACAATGACGAATTAAACAGACATTGCGTCGCTATGAAATACTATAGGCTCTATGCCTTCTCTTTCTAAATCGAGTAACGTTTCTATGACAACGACAGGATCTTCTATTGGGAGGCGAGTATCTCTCTTCGGATGCACTTTTCCTTCTTTATTGCATCGCTCCATCACCCACATTGACGAATTAACACAGAAATTGCGTCGCTATGAAACACTATATGTTCTATGCCTTCTCTTTCTAAATCGAGGAACGTTTCTATGGCAACGACAGGATTTTAAATCGGGAAGGGAGTATCTCTTTCCGGATGCACTATTCCTTCTTTATTGCATCCCTCCATCACTCACATTGGCGAATTAACACAGAAATTGCGTCGCTATGAAACACTATATGTTCTATGCCTTCTCTTTCTAAATCGAGGAACGTTTCTATGGCAACGACACGATCTTACATTGGGAGTCGAGGATCTCTTTTCGGATGCACTATTCCTTCTTTATTGCATCTGTCGATCCCTCACAATGACGAATTATACAGACATGGCGTCGCTATTAAATACTATAGGCTCTTTGCCTTCTCTTTCTAAATCGAGTAACGTTTCTATGGCAACGTCAGGATCTTATATTGGGAGGCGAGTATCTCTTTTCGGATGCACTATTCCTTCTTTATTACATCCGTTGATCCCTCAGAATGACGAATTATACAGACATTGTGTCGCTATGAAAAACTATAGGCTCTATGCCTTCTCTTTCTAAATCGAGTAACGTTTCTATGCCAACGAGAGGATCTTACATTGGGAGGCGAGTATCTCTTTTCGGATGTACTATTCCTTCTTTATTGCATCCGTCGATCCCTCACAATGACGAATTAACACAGGAATTGCATCGCTACGGAATACTATACCTTCTATGCCTTCTCTTCCTAGATCGAGGAACTTTTCTATGGCAAAGACAGGATCTTCTATTGGGAGTCGAGTATCTTTTTTCGGATGCACTATTCCTTCTTTATTGCATCCGTCGATCCCTCACAATGACGAATTAACACAGAAATTGCGTCGCTATGAAATACTATAGGTTCTATGCCTTCTCATTCTAAATATAGGAACGTTTCTATCTCAAGGACAGGAACTTCTATTGGTAGGCGAGTATCTTTCTTCGGTTGCACTATTCCTTCTTTATTGCAACTGTCGCTCCCTCACAATATTGAATTAACACAGAAATTGCGTCGCTATGGAATACTACACGTTCTATGCCTTCCCTTCCTAAATCGAGGAACGTTTCTATCGCAAAGACAGGATCTTCTATTGGGAGTCGAGTATCTTTTTTCGGATGCACTATTCCTTCTTTATTGCATCCGTCGATCCCTCACAATGACGAATTAACACAGAAATTGCGTCGCTATGAAATACTATAGGTTCTATGCCTTCTCATTCTAAATATAGGAACGTTTCTATCTCAAGGACAGGAACTTCTATTGGTAGGCGAGTATCTCTCTTCGGTTGCACTATTCCTTCTTTATTGCAACTGTCGCTCCCTCACAATATTGAATTAACACAGAAATTGCGTCGCTATGGAATACTACACGTTCTATGCCTTCCCTTCCTAAATCGAGGAACGTTTCTATGGCAACGACAGGATCTTATATTGGGAGGCGAGTATCTCTTTTCGGATGCACTATTCCTTCTTTATTGCATCCGTTGATCCCTCACAATGACGAATTATACAGACATTGCGTCGCTACGAGTAACGTTTCTATGGCAACGACAGGATCTTCTATTGGGAGGCGAGTATCTCCTTTCAGATGCACTATTCCTTCTTTATTGCATCCGTCGATGCCTCACAATGACGAATTAACACAGAAATTGCGTCGCTATGAAATACTATAGGTTCTATGCCTTCTCTTTCTAAATCGAGGAACGTTTCTTCGGCAACGACGGGATTATATATTGGGAGGCGAGTATCTCTTTTCGGATGTACTATTCCTTCTTTATTGCATCTGTCGATCCCTCACAATGACGAATTGACACAAAAATTGCGTCGCCCTGAAATACTATAGGTTCGATGCCTTCACTTTCTATATCGAGGGACGTTTCCATGGTAACTACAGGATCTTGTGTTTGGAGGTGAGTATCTCTTTTCGGTTGCACTACTCCTTCTTTATTGCATCCGTCGATCCCTCACAATGACGAATTAACACAGAAATTGCGTCGCAATTAAATGCTATACGTTCTACGCCTTCTCTTTCTAATTATAGGAACGTTTCTATGGCAACGAAGGATCTCCTAATGGGAGGCGAGTATCTCTTTTCGGATGCACTATTCCTTCTTTATTGCATCCGTCGATCCCTCACAATGACGAATTAACACAGAAAATACGTGGTATGAAATACCATAGGTTATATGCCTTATCTTTCTAAATCGACGAACGTTTCAATGGCAACGACAGGATCTTACATTGGGAAGCGAGCATCTCTTTTCGGATGAACTATTCTTTCTTTATTGCATCCGTCGATCCCTCACAATGACGAATTATACAGACATTGCGTCGCTATAAAATACTATAGGTCGTATGCCTTATCTTTCTAAATCGACGAACGTTTCTATGGCAACGACAGGACCTTATATTGGGAAGCGAGTATCTCTTTTCGGGTGCACTATTCCTTCTTTATTGCATCCGTCGATCACTCACAATGACGAATTATACAGACATTGCGTCGCTATTAAATACTATAGGCTCTATGCCCTCTCTTTCTAAATCGAGTAACGTTTCTATGGCAACGACAGGATCTTCTATTGGGAGGCGAGTATCTCCTTTCGGATGCACTATTACTTCTTTATTGCATCCGTTGATCCCTCAGAATGACGAATTATACAGACATTGCGTCGTTATGAAATACTATAGGCTCTATGCCTTCTCTTTCTAAATCGAGCAACGTTTCTATGGCAACGAGAGGATTTTACATTGGGAGGCGAGTATCTCTTTTCGGATGTACTATTCCTTCTTTATTGCATCCGTCGATCCCTCACAATGGCGAATTAACACAGGAATTGCGTCCTTACGGAATACTATACGTTCTATGCCTTCTCTTCCTAAATCGAGGAACGTTTCTATGGCAAAGACAGGATCTTCTATTGGGAATCGAGTATCTCTTTTCGGATGCACTATTCCTTCTTTATTGCATCCGTCGATCCCCCACAATGACGAATTAACACAGAAATTGCGTCGCTATGAAATACTATAGGTTCCCTGCCTTTCTCTTCCTAAATCGAGGAACGTTTCTATGGCAACGACAGGATCATATATTGGGAAGCGAGTATCTCTTTTCGGATGTACTATTCCTTCTTTATTGCATCTGTCGATCCCTCACAATGACGAATTGACAAAGAAATTGCGTCGCCCTGAAATACTATATTTTCTATGCCTTCTCTTTCTATATCGAGGAACGTTTCCATGGTAACGACAGGATCTTGTGTTTGGAGGTGAGTATCTCTTTTCGGTTGCACTACTCCTTCTTTATTGCATCAGTCGATCCTTCACAATGACGAATTAACACAGAAATTGCGTCGCAATGAAATGCTTTACGATCTACGCCTTGTCTTTCTAATTATAGGATCGTTTCTATGGCAACGAAGGATCTCCAATTGGGAGGCGAGTATCTCTTTTCGGAAGTACTATTCCTTCTTTATTGCATCCGTCGATCCCTCACAATGACGAAGTAACACAGAAAATGCGTGGCTATGAAATACTATAGGTTCTATGCCTTATCTTTCTAAATCGACGAACGTTTCTATGGCAACGACAGAATCTTATATTGGGAGGCGAGTATCTCTTTTCGGATGCACTATTCCTTCTTTATTGCATCCGTCGATCCCTCACAATGGCGAATTATACAGACATTGCGTCGCTATGAAATACTATGGGCTCTATGCCTTCTCTTCCTAAATCGAGGAACGTTTCTATGGCAAAGACTGGATCTAGTATTGGGAGTCGAGTATCTCTTTTCTGATGCACTATTCCTTCTTTATTGCATCCGTCGATCCCTCACAATGACGAATTATACAGACATTGCGTCGCTATGAAATTCTATAGGTTCTATGCCTTCTCTTTCTAAATCGAGGAACGTTTCTATGGCAACGACAGGATCTTATATTGGAAGGCGTGTATATCTTTTCGGATGCACTATTCCTTCATTATTGCATCCGCCGATCCCTCACAATGTCGAATTAACACAGAAATTGCGTCGCTATGAAGTACTATGGGTTCTATGCCTTCTCTTTCTAAATCGAGGAACGTTTCTTCGGCAACGACGGGATTATATATTGGGAGGCGAGTATCTCTTTTCGTTTGCACTACTCCTTCTTTATTGCATCCGTCGATCCCTCACAATGACGAATTAACACAGAAATTGCGTCGCAATGAAATGCTATAGGTTCTACGCCTTCTCTTTCTAATTATAGGAACGTTTCTATGGCAACGAAGGATCTCCTATTAGGAGGCGAGTATCTCTTTTCGGATGCACTATTCCTTCTTTATTGCATCCGTCGATCCCTCACAATGACGAATTATACAGACATTGCGTCGTTATAAAATACTATAGGCTCTATGCCTTCTCATTCTAAATTGAGTAACGTTTCTATGACAACGACAGGATCTTCTATTGGGAGGCGAGTATTTCTCTTCGGATGCACTATTCCTTCTTTATTGCATCGCTCTATCACCCACATTGACGAATTAACACAGAAATTGCGTCGCTATGAGACACTATATGTTCTATGCCTTCTCTTTCTAAATCGAGGAACGTTTCTATGGCAACGACAGGATCTTATATTGGGAGGCAAGTATCAATTTTCGGATGCAATATTCCTTCTTTATTGCATCCGTCGATCCCTCACAATGACGAATTAACACAGAAATTGCGTCGCTATGAAATACTATAGGTCCTATGCCTTTTCTTTCTAAATCGAGGAACGTTTCTATGGCAACGACAGGATCTTATATCGCGAGGCGAGTATCTCTTTCCGGATGCACTATTCCTTCTTTATTGTATCCCTTCATCACTCACATTGACGAATTAACACATAAATTGCGTCGCTATGAAATACTATAGGTTCTATGCCTTCTCATTCTAAATCGAGGAACGTTTCTATGGCAACGACAGTATCTTCTATTGGTAGGCGAGTATCTCTTTTCGGTTGCACTATTCCTTCTTTATTGCAACTGTCGATCCCTCACAATATTAAATTAACACATAAATTGCGTCGCTATGAAATACTGTACGTTCTATCCCTTGTCTTTCCTAATCGGGGAGCGTTTCTATGGCAACGACAGGATCTTCTATTGGGAGGCGAGTATCTCTTTTCGGATGCAGTATTCTCTCTTTATTGCATTCGTTGATTTCTCGCAATGACGAATTAACATAGCAATTGCGTCGCAATGAAATACTATAGACTCTATGTCTTCTCTTTCTAAATCGAGGAACGTTTCTATGGCATCGAGGGGATCTTATATTGGGAGGCGAGTATCTCCTTTCGGATGCACTATTCCTTCTTTATTGCATCCGTCGATCCCTCACAATGACGAATTAACACAGAAAATGCGTGGCTATGAAATACTATAGGTTCTATGCCTTATCTTTCTAAATCGACGAACGTTTCTATGGCAACGACAGGATCGTATATTGGGAGGCGAGTATCTCTTTTCGGATGCACTATTCCTTCTTTATTGCATCCGTCATCCCTTACAATGGCGAATTATACAGACATTGCGTCGCTATGAAATACTATAGGCTCTATGCCTTCTCTTTCTAAATCGAGTAACGTTTCTATGGCAATGAGAGGATCTTACATTGGGAGGCGAGTATCTCTTTTCGTATGGACAATTCCTTCTTTATTGCATCCGTCGATCCCTCACAATGACGAATTATCACAGGAATTGCGTCGCTATGGAATACTATACGTTCTATGCCTTCTCTTCCTAAATCGACGAACTTTTCTAAAGCAAAGACAGGATCTTCTATTGGGAGTCGAGTATCTCTTTTTTGATGCACTCTTCCTTCTTTATTGCATCCGTCGATCCCTCACAATGACGAATTATACAGACATTGCGTCGCTATGAAATACTATAGGCTCCATGCCTTCTCTTTCTAAATCGAGTAACGTTTCTATGGCAACGACAGGATCTTCTATTGGGAGGCGAGTATCTCCTTTCGGATGCACTATTCCTTCTTTATTGCATCCGTCGATCCCTCACAATGACGAATTAACACAGAAATTGCATCGCTATGAAATGCTATAAGTTATATGCCTTCTCTTTCTAAATCGAGGAACGTTTCTATGGCAATGACAGGATCTTTTATTGGAGGGCTAGTAACTCCTTTCGGATGCACTATTACTTCTTTATTGCATCCGTCAATCCCTCACAATGACCAATTAGAACAGAAATTGCGTCGCTATGAAGTACTATAGGTTCTATGCCTTCTCTTTCTAAATCGAGGAGCGTTTCTATGGCAACGACAGGATCTTATATTGGAAGGCGTGTATATCTTTTCGGATGCACTATTCCTTCTTTATTGCATCCGTCGATCCCTCACAATGTCGAATTAACACAGAAATTGCGTCGCTCTGAAATACTGTAGGTTCTATGCCTTCTCTTTCTAAATCGAGGAACGTTTCTTCGCCAACGACGGGATTATATATTGGGAGGCGAGTATCTCTTTTCGGATGTACTATTCCTTCTTTATTGCATCTGTCGATCCCTCACAATGACGAATTGACACAAAAATTGCGTCGCCCTGAAATACTATAGGTTCGATGCCTTCACTTTCTATATCGAGGAACGTTTCCATGGTAACGACAGGAATTTGTGTTTGGAGGTGAGTATCTCTTTTCGGTTCCACTACTCCTTCTTTATTGCATCCGTCGATCCCTCACAATGACGAATTAACACAGAAATTGCGTCGCAATGAAATGCTATAGGTTCTACGCGTTCTCTTTCTAATTATAGGAACGTTTCTATGGCAACGAAGGATTTCCTATTGGGAGGCGAGTATCTCTTTTCGTATGCACTATTCCTTCTTTATTGCATCCGTCGATCCCTCACAATGACGAATTAACACAGAATATGCGTGGCTATGAAATACTATAGGTTCTATGCCTTATCTTTTTAAATCGACGAACGTTTCTATGGCAACGACAGGATCTTACATTGGGAGGCGAGCATCTTTTTTCGGATGAACTATTCTTTCTTTATTGCATCCGTCGATCCCTCACAATAACGAATTATACAGACATTGCGTCGCTATAAAATACTATAGGCTCTATGCCTTCTCTTTCTAAATCGAGTAACTTTTCTATGACAATGACAGGATCTTATATCGGGAGGCGAGTATCTTTTTCCGGCTGCACTATTCCTTCTTTATTGCATCCCTCCATCACTCACATTGACGAATTAACACATAAATTGCGTCGCTATGAAATACTATAGGTTCTATGCCTTCTCATTCTAAATATAGGAACGTTTCTATGGCAAAGACAGGATCTTGTATTGGTAGGCGAGTATCTCTTTTCGGTTGCACTATTCCTTCTTTATTGCAACTGTCGATCCCTCACAATATTGAATTAACACAGAAATAGCGTCGCTATGAAATAGTATACGTTCTATCCCTTCTCTTTCTAAATCGGGGAACGTTTCCATGGCAACGACAGGATCTTCTATTGGGAGGCGAGTATCTCTTTTCGGATGCACTGTTCTTTCTTTATTGCGTCCGTCGATTTCTCGCAATGACGAATTAACATAGCAATTGCGTCGCGATGTAATACTATAGACTCTATGCCTTCTCTTTCTAAATCGAGGAACGTTTTTATGGCAACGACGGGATCTTATATTTGGAGGCGAGTATCTCTTTTCGGATGCACTATTCTTTCTTTATTGCTTCCGTCGATCCCTCTCAATGACGAATTAACACAGAAAATGCGTGGCTATGAAATACATTAGGTTCTATGCCTTATCTTTCTAAATCGACGATGTTTCTATCGCAACGACAGGATCTTATATTGGGAGGCGAGTATCTCTTTTCGTATGCACTATTCCTTCTTTATTGCATCCGTCGATCCCTCACAATGACGAATTATAGAGACATTGCGTCGCTATTAAATACTATAGGCTCTATGCCTTCTCTTTCTAAATCGAGTAACGTTTCTATGGCAACGACAGGATATAAAGGCACATTTGCATGCCGAGCGTGAGTTTCCTCGGAAACGCGAAATATTAATTAAATAAATAATCAGTGACAAATAAATAAAGCCTAGGCACACAACTGCAGCGCTGTGTCGCTGATAAAACAAAAGCACAATTACGTTACTCTTATGTTTGATTAAGAAAGAGAGAGCTCTGGTAGAAGTGGTGCGAGAAGCACGTATTTTATTCTATTGTCTGGCACACCGCCATATTTCATGTTATAGAAGAATACTGCGAGTTGCAACCAGACTAGGCTCTCGATTCTGTAAAGAATTTATATTTATAAAAGTAAGTAGGATTATGAACTGTAGGCTTATTCATTTAATATATCTGATTTAACTAACTGTGTAACTTGTTTAGTAGACAATCACCTCTGTACGACGTATTGGCATGGCTGGCAAATTATTGAAATATTGTGATTTAGTTTATGAGTCCGCACCTACCGCAGCAGTCTTTGGAAACGATTTATTTACGAAGTCCGATTATTTCAGTTTTATTTCATGGTCAACTACGAGTAACATTGCCTTTACGAGAAAGCCATTGTCAAGCGTCTGATACCGAATAATTAAACGTCCACATAAGCAAATATTAATTACAATTACAATCACAATCGCCATCATACAGATAGAAAAATTAATATTTAAATATATTTTTTATTTTATTTATTTGTGTAACTTTTTATGTTTAGTAGACAATCACCTCTGTACGACATATTGGCATGGCTGGCAAATTATTGAAATATTGAGATTTAGATTATGAGTCCGCACCTACCGCAGAAGTCTTTGGAATCGATTTATTTAAGAAGTCCGATTATTTCAGTTTTATTTCACGGTCAACTATGAGTAACATTGCCTTTACGAGAAAGCCTTTGTCAAGCGTCTGATACCGAATAATTAAACGTCCACGTTCCAGATAAGCAAATATTAATTACAATTACAATCACAATCACCATCATACAGATAGAAAAATTAATATTTAAATAATATTTTTTATTTTATTTATTTTATATTGGAGCTTACCTTACGACCGACAGGTAAGTTATAATGCGCAACAGCAACAACAACCGCAAAAGTTTGGAGATCATAATAGGCAATATCCGAATGTGAATATAATAGAAATTACACCTGATGCACAACATCAATCTGTGTCAGTACCTAGTACAAATGCTAATCCGACAAACTAGAAACAGTCGCCAATATAAAATAAATAAAATAAAAAATATATTTAAATATTAATTTTTCTATCTGTATGATGGCGATTGTGATTGTAATTGTATTTAATATTTGCTTATCTGGAACGTGGACGTTTAAATATTCGGTATCAGACGCTTGACAATGGCTTTCTCGTAAAGGCAATGTTACTCGTAGTTGACCGTGAAATAAAACTGAAATAATCGGACTTCGTAAATAAATCGTTTCCAAAGACTGCTGCGGTAGGTGCGGACTCATAATCTAAATCTCAATATTTCAATAATTTGCCAGTCATGCCAATACGTCGTACAGAGGTGATTCTCTACTAAACATAAAAAGTTACACAGTTAGTTAAATCAGATATATTCAATGAATAAGCCTACAGTTCATAATCCTACTTACTTTTATAAATATATATTCTTTACATAATCGAGTGCCTAGTCTGGTTGCAACTCGCAGTATTCTTCTATAACATGAAATATGGCGGTGTGCCAGACAATAGAATAAAATACGTGCTTCTTGCACCACTTCTACCAGAGCTCTCTCTTTCTTAATCAAACATAAGAGTAACGTAATTGTGCTTTTGTTTTATCAGCGACACAGCGCTGCAGTTGTGTGCCTAGGCTTTATTTATTTGTCACTGATTATTTATTTAATTAATATTTCGCGTTTCCGAGGAAACTCACGCTCGGCATGCAAATGTGCCTTTATATTGCCCCCTGAATTGCGAGGCGAAAGGACACACCTGCAGGCGAGCAATTCACCTAAAGGCACAAGAAAATCTAAGTTATCTACAACTATTTACATGACCTACATTATACACATTATATACAAAATTTGAATGACGCGGGTGCGCCGTAAAAGTTCTTATGTTGGCAGATAGAGTGCGCGCATGCGCAGAAGCGTCTGTGTGACTCCGGCACTGCCGTTATATCGTACAGTTAGATCAAGCGGCACAGTATTGCAGTTCATATTGTTCGTGTGCGCGCGTTTCTCAGTCGTTGCACAAAGAAAATATTCAACCCAGATTACATATGAAGACTACATTCTATGACAGGTAACTTAGTTTTAAATTTACAATATTTGTTATAACACAATACAACTTAGATTGTTGAATGTTCTTAGTTACATAGTATTGTTTTGAAATACTTCAAAGAAAAATGTCCGTATGTTTCAGGTGCGTTGACCTATACACATCGCGTCGTTATTACAGTTCATATTCATCTGCTGCACAATAATTTATTTTTTTTACACGTTAGTATCGTCGTGGTAAAGTTTTTTTTTTTTTTTTTTTGATCACAGTGACATAGTTGTATAACAACGTGATTAATACATAAGCGTGTCCATTTCCCATTTCCATTATAGTCGTTGTGATGCAGTTCATTGTGACTAAAGGCATTGCTCATTACAGATCAGACGTGACCCGTCGAGTAATTGGTCCACGTGCAGTTCGTTTTTTTTTTTTTACATTCCGTGGAAGCTTGGTTGCAGAACCTCGGATGGCACATAGCTGGCGTCGATCCTTGGACAGTCCAGGTAAGAGTGTCCGTCACATTTCGAGAACATTTCATTCCCTGAAGTTCCAACCAAAATTCTTCCACCCGTCGTGTTGTTTTCTGGACAGGCACTTTGTGTCCATTTAATCCAGTGAACATCTTGAAGTTAGGTACTGTAGTAATGTCACTAGACGATGCACGAATTATGCCCTTCACATTTTCAGTTTTTTGCTGAATATAGCTCACCTAAATGTTCGTAGTTATTAATCAAAGAAATCTTTCATCACGTTTACATAGATACGCTGCATAATGAATGGCATTAACCGTTTCTTTCACATAGGTTTCTGCGTAGTTGCAGAGTTAGTAATGTTCGTTAATGTCCATGAACAGAGGTTCACTATGCAATGTCTTTTTGGCACTCGTTTTGTTCAAATTTTTTACATAGTAACAGTTACATGATACATCAGTTAAAAAAATAAGTAATTATACATACACACGTCACATATTTTCTTAGCATAAACATAATACAGTTGCACATAAACATGTTTGCATCATCATTACATAGCTATAGGTTATTACATTGTGTCACGTGATGTCATCTGAAATTAAGATAGGTTAGACACAACATTCATTACATCAGTAGGCAAGACCAGGCGTTTTCACTACTCAATAAATATTCAAAATAGTAAGAGAGAAAAAATGTTCGATTCCTCGCGTTTTGTGCGTGTGTGTAGAGTGTCTGTGTGGCCTTAACTACTGATAGATGCTTTTCGTGTTGAGAGATGTGCGTCTAATCTATTTCTCAAAGTAAAAGATCGCTTCACAGATGACGTCTGTCGGTTCGTCAGGTGTCATACCAAGTCAGTGATACCTACAATAACAAATGTTCCGTGAAAAATTAATATATCATTCACTGCTACGTAATCATAAATTTTATTTTGATATTCCGTCTTCCAGGTGGTGGCGCGCGCTGAAAGAAGAGTTCTTCTGCCTTCAACTGCGACTCTGGAACCGCTGAAATGAAAATTTCTACACTACTTATTATCTGTGTTGTATCAACAGAGTTTTTCGAGTTGCTTAGCAATATTTTGATGGGTATGACTTTGACATTATTCAGCATGAAATGCTCTAAGATCTCGGTGTGCGTATTTTTCTAAAATTCTTTGAAGTGTGCCAACGTGTTCCTTCCAAGACTGTGTAGCTATCAGTATATCATCTACATAGTGTGTGACTGTCTCAACTAAATCGCCGCCAAGCACGGTATCCAGGGCTGTAATGAATACCCCAGAGCTGACATTCAGTCCGAAAAGTAGAACACAAAACTGATAGGTTCGCCCCCCGAACATAAATGCAGTATATTTCCGTGAATCAGGAGTGATACCCACCTGCCAAAACGAATTAGCGAGATCTATTGTGGAAAAATATTTTGCATCTAGAAATTTCTGTAATTGCTCTTCTAAATTTTTGGGTTTTGTGTGAACCGGTAAAATTATTTCATTAATTGCTCGTGCGTCTAACACTAACCTAATGCTTCCATTTGATTTTTTGACAACAAGTAGAGGACTACAATAAGGTGAGGTGGATGGTTCAATGACCTTCCAGTCTAACATTTGTTTTAATTCTTGCCACACAGCAGGTCGTTGAGATAACGGTACGTTATATGTCTTGTGGTAGAAGATCTTGTGAGGCTTAACTTCAATCTTGTATACATACGTGTTGATAACACCTAATCGTTTGGTAAAAACTTGTAAATATTTGGATAACACTTCCTGTAGTTTTATACGTTCATGTACACTGAGAGCTGTAGCTTCACTTATCTTATGATCAAGCAATGTTTTCAAGTCCATTAGCTCTGTGTCAGATGAGTGTGTTTGCATATCTTGAATGTCATTGTCAAGTACTAACTGAACCTTGTACCCTGTACAGTGTTTGTCATGCTTTAGAGTTCTCCTGTCCAAATCAATAATAATTACACTACCTTTATCATTTAAAATACATTTACCTTTGGAGAAGTCTATAATAGAGTCCTTCTCGCTCATAATATCTATTCCTAATACGCAATTAGTCACAAGGTTTTGTACAACCAGGAATGGCCATTGTACGGTTCCATTACCTATTTTAATGTTTACAAAAACTTGCTTCGTAACCCTACATGACTTATTACCTAGTGCAGTAGTTATTTTACAGTTTTGGGCAGGAAACTCAGGCACAGGTTCCAATTCACACATCTTTTTATAGAAATTAAAAGACAAAACGCTCACAGCTGCACCTGTATCTAGGATAATAGTAGTTGGAATCCCACCTACTACACCAGTAGTAGATGCTAAAACAATTTCATTTGTGTTTGAACGACATTGTGTACTGTCTTGTAAAAGTTCATCTGATATATTCTCATTGTGGTTGTATCTTATAAATAAAACAGGTAATTTTTGTTTAGAATTATTCGGCATATCATTATTCTGTTGTTCAAGTGTGGTGTCAAATAACTGATTAACATTGCAGTCGCCCCGCAAGAATTCTTCAGCCACGACCTGGGGCATAGAAGTGACTGTTTCTAGTTTGTCGGATTAGCATTTGTACTAGGTACTGACACAGATTGAGGTTGTGCATCAGGTGTCATTTCTATTATATTCACATTCGGATATTGCCTATTATGATCACCAAACTTTTGCGGTTGTTGTTGCTGTTGCGCATTATAACTTACCTGTCGGTCGTAAGGTATGCTCCAATTTTGTCCTGGTGGATGCTGTGGTAAAGCAGAGTTTGAATGGAAGTACTGATCGTTACGAGTCCAACCTTGATGCTGTCTTGGCTCGTAGTTATTATTATTTCTATTTCTGTTTGTGTTTTTGTTGTTGCCTTTGTATCCGTTGTTACCGTTGTAGTTATTACCGTGGTGCCTTTTGTATGGATTGCCGCATGAAGTGTTATTACTGTTGTAACTATTGTTTGTATTGGAATACGCGTGTTGATTTTGATTTTCGTATTGAAACGGCATGTGAGTTTGCTGTTTTTGCTGTACCGCGTATCCAACTGTGGGCGCGCCAGAATTGAGTTGGCAAGCCTGCATGTTTTGCATACCACTAGTGTAAACATTGTGGCTGCTGTTTTGCCGCGCGAAGCGCTGATCTTCAAGTAACACGTCAACCGAATCTAAGGCTGTTAAAAAATAATCTGAATCGTCATACGGGATATGTAGGAGTTTTTCTTTAATGTTGAAAGGCAATTTGGCCTTCAACGCACGGAGTATATCACGCGTTGCGACTGGTTCGTCTAAAAAGTGTCCCATGTTCAAGTATATTTCAAAATATCTGCGTAAGTTGCCATTTTTACTGTTAAAAGTTTCAGGTTCTAAAATTTGCCTTCTGAGTCGCTCCTGGACGGATTGCGACCAGAATTTGTTCAGAAAAGCACGCTCAAACTCACTGTACGTGGTACATATGTCAGCTTGACTGTATGCCCAGACAGCTGCATCGCCATGGATGTAACCGACAATATATGAAATCTTTTTCCGGTCACTCCAAGTGCGTGGAAATGCGTTACTAAAAGATTTAAGAAAAATCACCGGATGAATGGTTCGTTTTTCTGGGATAAAAATCTGAAATTGCCTGTGTTTCATTAAGCTTTCTTCTTCCTTCGTATTGTGATATGGATTTATTCCACTGTAATTACTGGTATGTTCAGCTGGCGAGTAATTACGATAATGTTGCTGTGGTTTACCATGATAATAGCTTGTATTTGTGTTTGCACATCGTGGTATGTGTTGTAGTCGTGGTGTGTTTTGTTCTTGTGTGTTTGTCGTGTGCGGTATGTGTGTGTCATACTCGAATGTATATTGGTTCCTGAACTGTGCATTTTGACTGATATTTTCGTTACATTCAGACTGTGGTCGATCGGTGAATTGTCTCATGGGTGGAGTGACGGATTGTACTGCGTCACTGATCAGCTGTTTGTTATTAGTAATGTATTGCGCTACGGAGTCGTGCACAATTGTTGGTAAATTTTCACGTAAGCATCTATCAAAATGTTTGTCTTTGTTCACTACCCAATCATGAAATTCTTTATTAATATTTTGAAAATGAGCTGTGGCATCAGATTGTAAGATGTCAGTCAGGTTCAGTAAGAACTTCACACGTGACATTAAGGTTTTTTACTTGTGTCTGTAAAAGTGCTACGTCAGTTGCAGTCTTTTCTTGTCTCGTATTAAGCTGGGAAAATTTAGTACTGAGTTCAGTCATCTGTTTGGTCAGTGTGGCCTCTATAAGTTCCACACGTTTACATAAAGTGTCATTACCTGTCTTGAGTGCTATGAGGTCAGATTTAATTGCGTCATTTTGTGTCTGTAAGGTTGCCATGTTTTCGGCGTTTTGTTTCATTAGCATTTGTAACATGTCGGCAATGTTTACTGTTTGCAAGGTCTGTGCCCCCGTCGCGTCATTAGACGTGACGTCATGCATCAACATGGGCTCTGACTGAGACTTTGAAATTTTTGTAGTGGACGGCCTATTGCCAAAATTTCCGTCAACACTTGCGTCAATGTTTGATAAATCGTCACTACCGGTTGCTGTCGTAAAGTCATTTTCTAACATTTGTCTCTCGTCCGAGTCGGATTGCGTCTGAATAGTACGTCTTTGCTGTTCCATTTTTGCGTATTGATTTCTAGTTATTACCATGCCACACGTGATATATGTTTCAAGAAAATATTTGACACTGATTTTAAAATAAAATGCAGTTGAGCATGAATCGCTCGTAGCAACAATGGCTGTCTGTTAATTTAAAAATATAAACTGAATTTGAGATTATTGGTAATGGCTGCTGTCCATGTTACTACGTATCGTACAGAAGTCAGCCATATTGTACACTCGTGTATTGGTGTTGTTGCATACGTTATTGTTTAAGCAAAAGTACTGAGAATGAAATTTATCACTGAAAACTGTTATGCAACGAAAGAAACACTACAGAATCTACTGAAACGCTAATACACTGAATTATACGTCTGGTCAAGCCTGCTAATGCAAAGATGCTGCGTCTTACCTTATTTTGCTGGAAGTTTCATTGCGTCTTCCCGCAAAATTTTAGAATTGGAAAATATCTTCAGATTTTTTGTTATCTCTCATACATTCACGTCCAGGTCCAGAAAGTTGATTTTTCACATGAAACAAAGAGAACAATGTTACAAATGACAAACTGAACAACGTCCTGTCACGGTCGCCAATATAAAATAAATAAAATAAAAAATATATTTAAATATTAATTTTTCTATCTGTATGATGGCGATTGTGATTGTAATTGTAATTAATATTTGCTTATCTGGAACGTGGACGTTTAATTATTCGGCATCAGACGCTTGACAATGGCTTTCTCGTAAAGGCAATGTTACTCGTAGTTGACCGTGAAATAAAACTGAAATAATCGGACTTCGTAAATAAATCGTTTCCAAAGACTGCTGCGGTAGGTGCGGACTCATAATCTAAATCTCAATATTTCAATAATTTGCCAGCCATGCCAATACGTCGTACAGAGGTGATTGTCTACTAAACATAAAAAGTTACACAGTTAGTTAAATCAGATATATTCAATGAATAAGCCTACAGTTCATAATCCTACTTACTTTTATAAATATAAATTCTTTACAGAATCGAGTGCCTAGTCTGGTTGCAACTCGCAGTATTCTTCTATAACATGGAATATGGCGGTGTGCCAGACAATAGAATAAAATACGTGCTTCTCGCACCACTTCTACCAGAGCTCTCTCTTTCTTAATCAAACATAAGAGTAACGTAATTGTGCTTTTGTTTTATCAGCGACACAGCGCTGCAGTTGTGTGCCTAGGCTTTATTTATTTGTCACTGATTATTTATTTAATTAATATTTCGCGTTTCCGAGGAAACTCACGCTCGGCATGCAAATGTGCCTTTATAAGGATCTTATATTGGGAGGCGAGTATCTTTTTTCGGATGTACTATTCCTTCTTTATTGCATCCGTCGATCCCTCACAATGACGAATTAACACAGGAATTGCGTCGCTACGGAATACGATACGTTCTATGCCTTCTCTTCCTAAATCGAGGAACGTTTCTATGGCAAAGACAGGATCTTCTATTGGGAGTCGAGTATCTCTTTTCGGATGCACTACTCCTTCTTTATTGCAACCGTCGATACCTCACAATGACGAATTAAAACAGAAATTGCGTCGCTATGAAGTACAATAGGTTCTATAACTTCTCTTTCTAGATCGAGGAACGTTTCTATGTCAACGACAGGTTCTTCAATTGGGTGGCGAGTATCTCTTTTCGGATGCACTATTCCTTATTTATTGCATCCGTCGATTCCTCACAATGACGAATTAACACAGAAATTGCGACGCTATGAAATACTATAGGTTGTATGCCTTCTCTTTCCAAATCGAGAACGTTTCTATTTTAACGACTGGATCTTATATTGGGAGGCGAGTATCTCTTTTCGGATGCACTATTCCTTCTTTATTGCATCCGTCGATCCCTCACAATGACGAATTAACACAGAAATTGCGTCGCTATGAAATACTATAGGTTCTATGCCTTCTCTTTCTAAATCGAGGAACGTTTCTATGGCAACGACCGGATCTTATATTGGGAGGCGAGTATTTCTTTCCGGATGCACTATTCCTTCTTTATTGCATCCCTCCATCACTCACATTGACAAATTAACACATAAATTGCGTCGCTATGAAATACTATAGGTTCTATGCCTTCTCATTCTAAATATAGGAACGTTTCTATGGCAACGACAGGATCTTCTATTGGTAGGCGAGTATCTCTTTTCGGTTGCACTATTCCTTCTTTATTGCATCCGTCGATCCCTCACAATGACGAATTAACACAGGAATTGCGTCGCTACGGAATTCTATACGTTCTATGCCTTCTCTTCCTAAATCGAGCAACGTTTCTATGGCAAAGACAGGATCTTCTATTGGGAGTCGAGTATCTCTTTTCGGATGCACTATTCCTTCTTTATTGCATCCGTCGATCCCTCACAATGACGAATTAACACAGAAATTACGTCACTATGAAATACTATAGGTTCCATGCCTTTCTCTTCCTAAATCGAGGAACGTTTCTATGGCAACGACAGGATCTTCTACTGGGAGGCGAGTATCTCTTTTCGGATGCACTATTCTTTCTTTATTGCATCCGTCGTTCCCTCACAATGACGAATTAACACACAAATTGTGTCGCTATAAAATACTATATGTTCTATGACTTCTATTTCTAAATCGAGGAACATTTCTATGGCAACGACAGGATCTTATATTGGGAGATGAGTATCTCTTTTCGGATGCACTATTCCTTCTGTATTGCATCCGTCGATCCATCACAATGACGAATTATCACATAAATTGCGTCGCAATGAAATACGATATATTCTATGACTTCTCTTTCTAAGTCGCGGAAAAGTTTCTACGGCAACGACAGGTTCTTCTATTGGGAGGTGAGTATCTCTTTTCGGATGCACTACTCCTTCTTTATTGCGTCCGTCGATCCCTCACAATGACGAATTAACACAGAAATTGCGTCGCTATGAAACACTATTGGTTCTATGCCGTCTCTTACTAAATCGAGGAACGATTCTATGGCAACGACAGGATCTTATATTGCGACGCGAGTATCTCCTTTCGGAAGCACTATTCCTTCTTTATTGCATCCGTCGATCCCTCACAATGACGAAATAACATAGAAATTGCGTCGCTATGAAATACTATAGGTTCTATGCCTTCTACTTCTAAATCGAGGAACGTTTCTATGGCAACGACAGGATCTTCTATTGGGAGGCGAGTATCTCTTTTCGGATGCACTATTCCTCATTTATTGCATCCATCGATACCTCACAATGACAAATTAACACAGAAATTGTGTTGCTATGAAATACTATAGGTTCTATGCCTTCTCTTTCTAAATTATGGAACGTTTCTATGGCAACGACAGGATCTTATATTGAGAGGGGAGTATCTCTTTTCCATGCACTATTCCTTCTTTATTGCATCCGTTGATCCCTCACAATGGCGAATTAAAACAGAAATAGCGTCGCTATGAAATACTATAGGTTCTATGCCTTCTCTTTCTATATCGAGGAACGTTTCTATGGCAACGACAGGAATCTTCTATTGGGAGGCGTGCATCTCATTTCGGATGCACTATTTCTTCTTTATTGCATCCGTCGATCCCTCACATTGACGAAATAACACAGAAATTGCGTCGCTATGAAACACTATTTGTGCTATGCCTTCTCTTTCTAAATCGAGGAACGTTTCTATGGCAACCAGAGGATCTTCTATTAGGAGGCGAGTATCTCTTTTCGGATGCACGATTTCTTCTTTATTGCATCCGTCGATCTCTCACAATGACGAATTAACTCAGAAATTGCGTCGCTATGTAATACTATTCGTTCTATGACTTCTCTTTCTAAATCGAAGAACGTTTCTATGGCAACGACAGGAACTTCTATTGGGATGCGAGAATCTCCTTTCGGATGCACTATTCCTTCATTATTGCATCCGTCGATCCCTCACAATGACGAATTAACACAGAAATTGCGTCGCAATGAAATACTATAGGTTCTATGACTTCTCTGTCTAAATCGAGGAACATTTCTATGGCAACGATAGGATCTTATATTGGGATGCGAGTATCTCTTTTCGGATGCACTATTCCTTCTCTATTGCATACGTCGATCCCTCACAATGACGAACTAACACAGAAATAACATCGCTATGAAATACTATAGGTTCTAAGACTTCTCTTTCTAAATCGAGCAACGGTTGTATGGCAACGACAGTATTTTATATTGGGAGGCGAGTATCTCTTTTCGGATGCTGTATTCCTTCTTTATTGCATCCGTCGATCCCTCACAATGAAGAATTAACACAGAAATTGCATCGCTATAAAATACTATAGGTTCCATGACATTTCTTTCAAAATCGGAGAATGTTTCTATGGCAACGACATGATCTTATATTGTGAGGCGAGTATCTCTTTTCGGATGCACCATTCCTTCTTTATTGCATCCGTCGATCCCTCACAATGACGAATTAACACAGAAATAACATCGCTATGAAATATTATAGGTTCTATGCCTTCTCTTTGTAACTCGAGGAACGTTTCTATGGCAACGAAAGGATCTTATATTGGGAGGCGAGTGTCTCTTTTGAGATGCACTAATCCTTCTTTATTGCATCCGTCGACCCCTCACAATGACGAATTAACACAGAAATTACGTCGGTATGAAATACTATAGGTTCCAAGCCATTTCTTTCTAAATCTGAGAATGTCTCTATGGCAACGACATCATCTTATAATGGGAGGCGAGTATCTCTTTTCGGATGCACCATTCCTTCTTTATTGCATCCGTCGATCCCTCACAATGACGAATTAACACAGAAATAACATCGCTATGGAATACTATAGATTCTATGCCTTCTCATTCTAAATCGAAGAACGTTTCTATGGCAACGACAGGATCTTCTATTGGGATGCGAGTATCTCTTTTCGGTTGCACTATTCCTTCTTTATTGCATTCGTCGATCTCTCACAATGACGAATTACCACAGAAATTGCGTCGCTAATAAATACTATAGGTTCTATGCCTCCTCTCTCTAAATCGGACAACGTTTCTATGGCAACGACTTGATCTTATATTGGGGGGTGAGTATCTCATTTCGGATGCACTATTCCTTCTTTATTGCATCCGTCGATC
This sequence comes from Schistocerca cancellata, assembly GCF_023864275.1. Classification (NCBI taxonomy): domain Eukaryota; kingdom Metazoa; phylum Arthropoda; class Insecta; order Orthoptera; family Acrididae; genus Schistocerca; species Schistocerca cancellata. The sequence continues at coordinate 958,323,281 of NC_064628.1, read as the reverse complement.
CCTCACAATGACGAATTAACACAGAAATTGCGTCGCTATGAAATACTATTAATTCTATATTGCCTCTTTCTAATTCGAGGAACGTTTCTATAGCAACAACAGGGTCTTCTATTGGGAATTTAGTATTTCTTCTCGGATGCACTATTCTTCTGTATTGCATCTGTCGATCCCTCACAATGATGCATTAACACAGAAATTGCGTCGCTATGAAATACTATAGGTTCTATGACTTCTCTTTCTAAATAGAGGAACGTTTCTATGGCAACGACAGGATCTTCTATTGGGAGGCGAGTATTTCTTCTCGGATGCACTATTCCTTCTTTACTGCATCCGTCGATCCCTTACAAAGACGAATTAGCACACAATTTGCGTCGCTATGATATACTATAGGTTCTATAGCTTCTCTTTCTAAATCGGAGAACGTTTCTATGGTAACGACAGGATCTTATATTGGGAGACGAGTATCTCTTTTCGGATGCACTATTCCTTCTCTATTGCATACGTCGATTCCTAACAATGACGAACTAACACAGAAATAACATCGCTATGAAATACTATAGGTTCCAAGACTTCTCTTTCTAAATCGGAGAATGTTTCTATGGCAACGACATGATCTTATATTGGGGGGCGAGTATCTCTTTTCGGATGCACCATTCCTTCTTTATTGCATCCGTCGATCCCTCACAATGACGATTTAACACAGAAATAACATCGCTATGAAATACTATAGGTTCTATGCCTTTTCTTTCTAACTCGAGGAACGTTTCTATGGCAACGAAAGGATCTTATATTGGAAGGCGAGTATCTCTTTTGAGAAGCACTATTCCTTTTTTATTGCATCCGTCGACCCCTCACAATGACGAATTAACACAGAAATTACGTCGCTATGAAATACTATAGGTTCTATGCCTACTCTATCCAAATAGAGGACCTTTACTATGGAAACGACAGGATCTTATATTGGGATTCGAGTATCTCTTTTCGGATGCACTATTCCTTCTTTGTTGCATCCGTCGATCCCCCACAATGACGAATAAACACAGAAATTGCGTCGCTATGAAATACTATTGGTCCTATGCCTTCTCTTTCTAAATCGAGAAACGTTTCTATACCAACAACAGGGTCTTCTATTGAGAGGCGAGTATTTGTTCTCGGATGCACTATTCCTTCTCTATTGCTTCCGTCGATCCCTCACAATGACGAATTAACCCAGAATTTGCGTTGCTATGAAATACGATAGGTTCTATGCTTCTCTTTCCAAATCGAAAAACGTTTCTATGGCAATGACAGGATCTTCTAATGGGAGTTGAGTATAACTTTTCGGATGCACTATTCCTTCTTCATTGCATCCGTCAATGCCTCACAATGAAAAATTAACACAGAAATTGCGTTGCTATGAAATACTATATGATCTATGCCTTTTCTTTCTAAATCGAGGAACGTTTCTATGGCAACGACAGGTTCTTATATTGGGAGTCGAGTATCTCCTTTCGGATGCACAATTCCTTCTTTATTGCATTCGTCGATCCATCACAATGACGAATTAACACAGAAATTGCGTCGCAGTGAAGTACTATAGTTTCTATGCCTTCTCTTTCTAAATCGTGGAACGTTTCTATGGCAACGACAGTATCTTCTATTGCAAGGCGAGTATCTCTTTTCGGATGCACTATCCCTTTTTTATTGAATCCGTCGATCCGTCACAATGACGAATTAACTCAGAATTTACGACGCTATGAAATGCTATAGGTTCTATGAATTCTCTTTCCAAAGCGAGGGACGTTTCTATGGAAACGACCGGGTATTATATTGGGATGCGAGTATCTCTTTTCGTATGCACTATTCCTTATTTAATGAATCCGTCGATTCCTTACAATGACGAATTAACACAGAAATAGCGTAGCTATGAAATACTATTGTTTCTGTGCCTTCTCTTTCTAAATCGTGGAACGTTTCTATGGCAACGACAGTATCTTCTATTGCAAGGCGAGTATCTCTTTTCGGATACACTATTCCTTCTTTATTGCATCCGTCAATCCCTCACAATGACGAATTAACACAGAAATTGCGTCGCAATGAAATACTATACTTTCTATGGCTTCACTTTCTAAATCGAGGAACGTTTCTATGGCAACGACAGGAACTAATATTGGGTGGCGGGTATCAATTTTCGGATTCACCATTCCTACTTTATTGCATCCGTCGATCCCTCACAATGTCGAATGAACACATAAATTGCGTCGCTATGAAATACTGTTGGTTCTACGACTTCTCTTTCTAAATCGAAGAACGTTTCTATGGCAACGAAAGGATCTTACATTGGGAGGCGAGTATTTTTTTCGGATGCACTATTTGTTTTTTATTGCATCCGTCGATCCCTCACAATGCCGAATTAACACAGAAATTGCGTTTCTATGAAATACTATAGGTTCTATGCCTGCTCCTTCTAAATCGAGGAACGTTTCTATGGCAACGAAAGGATCTTATATTGGGAAGCCATCATTTCTTTTCCTATGCACTAATCCTTCTTTATTGCATTCGTCGATCGATCACAATGACGAATTAACACAGAAATTGCGTCGCTATTAAATACTATGGGTTCTATGCCTCCTCTTCCTGAATCGGACAACGTTTCTATGACAACGACAGGATCTTATATTGGGAGGTGAGTATCTATTTCGGATGCAATATTCCTTCTTTATTGCATCCGTCGATCCCTCACAATGACGAATTAACACAGAAATTGCGTCGCTATGAAATACTATTGGTTCTATGCCTTCTCTTTCTAAATCGAGGAACGTTTCTATAGCAACAACAGTGTCTTCTATTGGGAGGGGAGTATTTCTTCTCGGATGCACTATTCCTTCTTTATTGCATCCGTTGATCCCTCACAATGAAGAATTAACACAGAAATTGCGTCGCTATGAAATACTATAGGTTCTATGCCTTCTCTTTCCAAATCGAACAACGTTTCTATGGCAACGAGAGGATCTTGTATTGGGAGTCGAGTATCTCTTTTCGGATGCACTATTTCTTCTTTATTGCATCCGTCGATCCCTCACAATGACGTATTAACACAGAAATTGCGTCGCTATGAAATACTATAGGTTCTATGCCTTCTCTTTCCAAATCGAACAACGTTTCTATGGCAACGACAGGATCTTGTATTGGGAGTCGAGTATCTCTTCTCGGATGCACTATTTCTTCTTTATTGCATCCGTCGATCCCTCACAATGACGTATTAACACAGAAATTGCGTCGCTATGAAATACTATACTTTCTATGCCTTCACTTTCTAAATCGAAGAACGTTTCTATGGCAACGACAGAATCTTATATTGGGAGGCGCGCTTCTCTTTTCGGATGCACTATTTCTTCTTTATTGCATCCGTCGATCCCTTAAGATGACGAATTAACTCAGAAGTTGCGTCGCTATTAAATACTATGGGTTCTATGCCTTCTCTTTCTAAATCGCGGAACGTTTCTATGGCAACGACAGGATCTTCTATTCGGAGGCTAGTATCTCTTTTCGGATGCACTATTTCTTCTCTATTGCATCCGTCGATGCCTCACAATGACGAATTAACACAGAAGGAGCGTAGCTATGAAATACTATTGGTTCTATGCCTTCTTTTTCTAAATCGTGGAACGTTTCTCTGGCAACGACAGGATCTTATATTGGGAGGCGAGTATCTCTTTTCAGATGCACTATTCCTTCTTTATTGCATCCGTCGATCCCTCACAATGACGAATTAACACAGAAATTGCGTCGCTATGGAATGCTATAGGTTCAATGCCTTCTCATTCTCAATCGAGGAACGTTTCTATGGCAACGACAGGATTTATATTGGAGGGCGAATATCTTTTTTCGGATGCACCAATCCTTTTTTATTGCATCCGTCCATCCCTCACAATGACGAATTAACACAGAAATTGCGTTGCTATGAAATACTATAGGTTCTATGCCATCTCTTTCTAAATCTTGGAACTATTCTATGGCAACGAAAGGATCTTCTATTGCTTGGCGAGTATCTCTTTTCGGATGCACTATTTCTTCTTTATTGCATCCGTCGATCCCTCACAATGACGAATTAACACAGAATTTGCGACGCTATGAAATACAATAGGTTCTATGCATTCTCTTTCCAAATCGAGGAACGTTTCTATGTCAACGACAGGATATTATATTGGGATGTGAGTATCTCTTTTCGGATGCATTATTCCTTCTTTATTGCATCCGTCGATGCCTCGCAATGTTGAATTAAAACAGAAATTGCGTCGCTATGAAATACTATAGGTTCTATACCTTCTCTTTCTAAATCGGAGAACGTTTCTATGGTAACGACAGGATCTTATATTGGGAGACGAGTATCTCTTTTCGGATTCACTATTGCTTCTCTATTGCATACGTCGATCCCTCACAATGACGAACTAACACAGAAATAACATCGTAATGAAATAGTATAGGTTCTTAGACTTTTCTTTCTAAATCGAGCAACGTTTGTATGGCAACGCCAGGATCTTATATTGGGAGGCGAGTATCTCTCTTCGGATGCTCTATTCCTTCTTTACTGCATCCGTCGATCCCTCACAATGAAGAATTAACACAGAAATTGCATCGCTATGAAATACTATAGGATCCATGCCTCCTCTTCCTGAATCGGACAACGTTTCTATGGCAACGACAGGATCTTATATTGGGAGGTGAGTATCTCTTTTCGGATGCAATATTCCTCCTATATTGCATCCGTCGATCCCTCCCATTGAAGAATTAACAAAGAAATTGCGTCGCTATTAAATGCTATAGGTTCAATGCCGTCTCATTCTCAATCGAGGAACGTTCCTGTGGCAACGACAGGATTTATATTGGGAGGCGAGTATCTTTTTTCGGATGCACTAATCCTTTTTTATTGCATCCGTCGATCCCTCACAATGACGAATTAACATGGAAATTGCGTTGCTATGAAATACTATAGGTTCTATGCCATCTCTTTCTAAATCTTGGAACCATTCTATGGCAACGACAGGATCTTCTATTGCTAGGCGAGTATCTCTTTTCGGATGCACTATTCCTTCTTTATTGCATCCGTCGATGCCTCGCAATGTTGAAATAACACTGAAATTGCGTCGCTGTGAAATACTATAGGTTCCATGCCTATTCTTTCTAAATCGGAGAATGTGTTTCTATGGCAACGACATGATCATATATTGGGAGGCGAGTACCTGTTTTCGGATGCACCATTCCTTCTTTATTGCATCCGTCGATCCCTCACACGTCGAATTAACACAGAAATTACGTCGCTATGAAATACAATAGGTTCTATGCCTTCTCTATTAAAATCGAGGACCGTTTCTATGGAAACGACAGGATCTTATATTGGGATTCGAGTATCTCTTTTCGGATGCACTATTCCATCTTTATTGCATCCGTCGATCCCTCACAATGACGAATTAACACAGAAATTGCGTCGCTATGAATTCTATTGGTTCTATGCCTTCTCTTTCTAAATCGAGGTACGTTTCTATACCAACAACAGGGTCTACTATTGGGAGGCGAGTATTTCTTCTCGGATGCACTATTCCTTCTTTATTGCATCCGTCGATCCCTCACAATGTCGAATTAACACAGAAATTGCGTCGCTATGAAATACTATAGGTTCTATGCCTTCTCATTCTTAATCGAGGAACGTTTCTATGGCAACGGCAGGTTCTTATATTGGGAGGCAAGTATCTCTTTTCGGATGCACTATTCCTTCTTTATTGCATCCGTCGATCCCTCACGTTGACGAATTAACACAGAAATTGCATCAGTATGAAATACTATTGGTTCTATGCCTTCTCTTTCTAAATCGAAGAGCGTTTCTATGGCAACGACAGGATCTTCTAATGGGAGGCTTGCATTTCTTTTTGGATGCACTATTCTTCTTTATTGCATCCGTCGACCCCTCACGATGACGAAGTAACACAGAAATTGCGTCGCTATGAAATACTATGGGTTCTATTCCTTCGCTTTCTAAATCGAGGAACGTGTCTATGGCAACGACAGGATCTTCTATTGGGAGGCGAGTATCTCTTTTCTAATGCACTATTCCTTCTTTATTGCAACCGTCAATCCCTCACAATGGCGAAATAACACGGAAATTACGTCCCTATGAAATACTATAGGTCCTATGCTTTCTCTTTCTAAATCGAGGAACGTTTCTATGGCAACGACAGGTTCTTACATTGGGAGGCGAGTATCTCTTTTCGGATGCCCTATTCCTTCTTTATTGCATCCTGGATCCTCAAACTGAGAATTAACACAGGAATTGCGTCGCTATGACATACTATAGGTTCTATGCCTTCTCTTTCTAAATCGAGGATCGTTTCTAGGGCAATGACTGGATCTTATATTGAGACGCGAGTATCTCCTTTCGGATGCACTATTCCTTCTTTATTGCATCCGTCGATCCCTCACATGCACGAATGAACACAGAAATTGCGTCGCTATGAAACACTATGGGTTCTATGCCTTCTCTATCTAAATCGAGAAACTTTTCTATGGCAACGACAGGATCATCTATTGGGAGGCGAGTATCTCTTTTCGGATGCACTATTTCTTCTTTATTGCATAAGTCCATCCATCACAATGACGAATTAACACAGAAATTGCGTCGCTATTAAATACTATTGGCTCTATGACTTCTCTTTCTAATTCGAGGATGGCAACGACAGGTTCTTATATTGGGAGGCGAGTATCTCTTTTCGGATGCACTATTCCTTCTTTATTGCATGTGTCGATCCCACACAATGTTGAAGTAACACAGACAATGCGTCGCTATGAAATACCATAGGTACTATGCCTTCTCAATCGAAATAGAGGACCGTTTCTATGGAAACGACAATATTTTATATCGGGATTCGAGTATCTCTTTTCGGATGCACTATTCCTTCTTTATTGCATCCGTCGATCCCTCACAATGACGAATTAACACAGAAATTGCGTCGCTATGAAATATTATTGGATCTATGCCTTCTCTTTCTAAATCGAGGAACGTCTCCATAGCAACAACAGGGTCTTCTATTGGGAGGCGAGTATCTCTTTTCGGATGCTCCATTCCTTCTTTATTGCATCCGTCGATCCCTCACAATGAAGAATTAACACAGAAATTGCATCGCTATGAAATACTATAGGTACCATGCCTTTTCTTTCTAAATCGGAGAATGTTTCTACGGCAACGACATGATCTTATATTGGGAGGCGCGCATCTCTTTTCGGATGCACCATTCCTTCTTTATTGCATCCGTCGATCCCTCACAATGACGAATTAACACAGAAATAACAACGCTATGAAATACTATAGGTTCTATGTCATCTCTTTCTAACTCGAGGAACGTTTCTATGGCAACGAAAGGATCTTATATTGGGAGGCGAGTATCTCTTTTGAGATGCACTATTCCTTCTTTAAGGCATAAGGCATCCGTCGATCCCTCACAATGACGAATTAACACAGAAATTACGTCGCTATGAAATACTATAGGTTCTATGCCTTCTCTAACCAAATCGAGGACCGTTTCTATGGAAACGACAAGATCTTCTATTGGGAGGCGAGTATCTCTTTTGAGACGCACTATTCCTTCTTTATTGCATCCGTCGAACCCTCATAATGACGAATTAACACAGAAATTACATCACTATGAAATACTATAGGTTCTATGCCTTCTCTATTAAAATCGAGGACCGTTTCCATGGAAACGACAGGATCTTATATTTGGATTCGTGTATCTCTTTTCGGATGCACTATTCCTTCTTTATTGCATCCGTCGATCCCTCACAATGATGAATTAACACAGAAATTGCGTCGCTATGAAATCCTATTGGTTCTATGCCTTCTCTTTCTAAATCGAGGTACGTTTCTATAGCAACCACAGGGTCTACTATTGGGAGGCGAGTATTTCTTCTCGGATGCACTATTCCTTCTTTATTGCATCTGTCGATCCCTCACAATGACGAATTAACACAGAAATTGCGGCGCTATAAAATCCTATTGGTTCTATGCCTTCTCTTTCCAAATCGAAGAACGTTTCTATGGCAACGACAGGATCTTCTATTGGGAGTCGAGTATATCTTTTCGGATGCACTATTCCTTCTTTATTGCATCCGTCGATGCCTCACAATGTCGAATTAACACAGAAATTGCGTCGCTATGAAATACTATAGGTTCTATGCCTTCTCTTTCTAATTCGAGGAACGTTTCTATGGCAACGACAGGTTCTTATATTGGGAGGCGAGTATCTCTTTTCGGATGAACTATTCCTTCTTTATTGCATCCGTCGATCCCTCACATTGATGGATTAACACAAAATTGCATCAGTATGAAATACAATTATATTCTATGCCTTCTCTTTCTAAATCGAAGAACGTTTCTATGGCAACGACAGGATCTTCTATTGGGAGGCTTGCATCTCTTTTTGGATGCACTATTCATCTTTATTGCATCCGTCGATCCCTCACGATGACGAAGTAACACAGAAATGGCGTCGCTATGAAATACTGTGGGTTCTATGCCTTCGCTTTCTAAATCGAGGAACGTGTCTATGGCATCGACAGGATCTTCTATTGGGAGGCGAGTATCTCTTTTCTAATGCACTGTTCCTTCTTAATTGCATCCGTCGATCCCTCACAATAGCGAAATAACACGGAAATTACGTCCCTATGAAATACTATAGGTCCTATGCTTTCTCTTTCTAAATCGAGGAACGTTTCAATGGCAACGACAGGTTCTTACATTGGGAGGCGAGTATCTATTTTCGGATGCCCTATTCCTTCTTTATTGCATCCTGGATCCCTCAAAATGAGAATTATCACAGGAATTGCGTCGCTATGAAATACTATAGGTTCTATGCCTTCTCTTTCAAAATCGCGTATCGTTTCTAGGGCAACTAAAGGATCTTATATTGGGAGGCGAGTATCTCTTTTCGGATGCACTTTTCCTTCTTTATTGCATCCGTCGATCCCTCACAATGACGAATTAACACTGAAATTGCGTCGCTATGGAATGCTATAGGTTCTATGCCCTGTCTTTGTAAATCGAGGAACGTTTCTATGTTAACGACTGGATCTCATATTGGGAGGCGAGTATCTTATTTCGGATGCACTATTCCTTTTTTATTGCATCCGTCAATCCCTCACAATGACGAATTAACACAGAAATTGCGTTGCTATGAAATACTATAGGTTCTATGCCTTCTCTTTCTAAATCGTGGAACGTTTCTACGGCAACGACAGGTTCTTCTATTGCATGGCGAGTATCTCTTTTCGGATGCACTATTCCTTCTTTATTGCATCCGTCGAACCCTCACAATGACGAATTAACACAGAAATTGCGTCGCTATGAAATACTATTGGTTCTATGCTTTCTCTTTCTAAATCGAGGAACGTTTCTATGGTAACGAAAGGATCTTATATTGGGAAGCGAGTATTTTTTTTCGGATGCACTATTCCTTTTTTATTGCATCCGTCGATCCCTCACAATGACGAATTAACGCAGAAATTGCGTTGCTATGAAATACTATAGGTTCTATGCCTTCTCTTTCTAAATCGAGGAACGTTTCTATGGCAACAACCGGGTCTTATATTGGGATGCGTGTATCTCTTTTCGGATGCACTATTCCTTCTTTATTGCATCCGTCGTTCCCCCACAATGACGAATTAACACAGATATTGCGTCGCTATGGAATGCTATAAGTTCTATGCCCTCTCCTTCTCAATCGAGGAACGTTTCTATGGCAACCACAGGATCCTATATTGGGAGGTGAGTATCTCTTGTCGGATGCACTATTCCTTCTTTATTGCATCCGTCGATCCCTCACAATGACGAATTAACACAGAATTTGCGACGCTATGAAATACTATAGGTTCTATGACTTCTCTTTCCAAATCGAGGACGTTTCTATGTCAACGACAGGATATTATATTGGGATGCGAGTATGTCTTTTCGGATGCACTATTCCTTCTTTATTTCATCCGTCGATGCCTCACAATTTTGAATTAACACAGAAATTGAGTCGCTATGAAATACTATAGGTTCTATACCTCCTCTTTCTAAATCGGAGAACGTTTCTATGGTAACGACAGGATCTTATATTGGGAGTCGAGTATCTCTTTTCGGATGCACTATTCCTTCTCTATTCCATACGTCGATCCCTCACAATGACGAACTAACACAGAAATAACATCGCTATGAAATACTATAGGTTCTAAGACTTCTCTTCCTAAATCGAGCAACGTTTGTATGGCAACGACAGGATCTTATATTGGGAGGCGAGTATCTCTTTTCGGATGCTCTATTCCTTCTTTAATGCATCCGTCGATCCCTCACAATGAAGAATTAACATAGAAATTGCATCGCTATGAAATACTATAGGTTCTATGCCTTCTCTTTCTAACTCGAGGAACGTTTCTATGGCAACGAAAGGATCTTCTATTGGGAGGCGAGTTTCTATTTTGAGATGCACTATTCCTTCTTCATTGCATCCGTCGATACCTTACAATGACGAATTAACACATAAATTACGTCGCTATGAAATACTGTAGGTTCTATGCCTTCTCTTCCTCAATCGAGGGACGTTTCTATGGAAACGAAAGGATCTTATATTGGGATTCGAGTATCTCTTTTCGGATGCAATATTCCTTCTTTATTGCATCCGTCGATCCCTCACAATGACGAATTAACACAGAAATTGCGTCGCTATGAAATACTATAGGTTCTATGCCTTCTCTTTCCAAATCGAAGAACGTTTCTATGGCAACGACAGGATCATCTATTGGGAGTCGAGTATATCTTTTCGTATGCACTATTCCTTCTTTATTGCATCCGTCGATGCCTCACAATGACGAATTAACACAGAAATTGCGTCGCTATGAAATACTATAGGTTCTATGCCTTCTCTTTCTAAATCGAGGAATGTTTCTATGGCAACAACAGGTTCTGATATTGGGAGGCGAGTATCATTTTTCGGATGCACTAATCCGTTTTTATTGCATCCGTCGATCCCTCACAATGACGAATTAACACCGAAATTGCGTTGCTATGAAATACTATAGGTTCTATGCCATCTCTTTCTAAATCTTGGAACTATTCTATGGCAACGACAGGATCTTCTATTGCTTGGCGAGTATCTCTTTTCGGATGCACTATTCCTTCTTTATTGCATCCGTCGGTCCCTCACAATGACGAATTAACACAGAATTTGCGACGCTATGAAGTACAATAGGTTCTATGCATTCTCTTTCCAAATCGAGGAACGTTTCTATGTCAACGACAGGATATTATATTGGGATGTGAGTATCTCTTTTCGGATGCACTATTCCTTCTTTATTGCATCCGTCGATGCCTCGCAATGTTGAATTAACACAGAAATTGCGTCGCTATGAAATACTATATTTTCTATACCTTCTCTTTCTAAATTGGAGAACGTTTCTATGGTAACGACAGGATCTTATATTGGGAGACGAGTATCTCTTTTCGGATTCACTATTCCTTCTCTATTGCATACGTCGATCCCTCACAATGACGAACTAACACAGAAATAACATCGTAATGAAATAATATAGGTTCTTAGACTTTTCTTTCTAAATCGAGCAACGTTTGTATGGCAGCGACAGGATCTTATATTGGGAGGCGAGTATCTCTCTTCGGATGCTCTATTCCTTCTTTATTGCATCCGTCGATCCCTCACAATGAAGAATTAACACAGAAATTGCATCGCTATGAAATACTATAGGATCCATGCCTCCTCTTCCTGAATCGGACAACGTTTCTATGGCAACGACAGGATCTTATATTGGGAGGTGAGTATCTCTTTTCGGATGCAATATTCCTCCTATATTGCATCCGTCGATCCCTCCCATTGAAGAATTAACAAAGAAATTGCGTCGCTATTAAATGCTATAGGTTCAATGCCGTCTCATTCTCAATCGAGGAACGTTCCTGTGGCAACGACAGGATTTATATTGGGAGGCGAGTATCTTTTTTCGGATGCACTAATCCTTTTTTATTGCATCCGTCGATCCCTCACAATGACGAATTAACATGGAAATTGCGTTGCTATGAAATACTATAGGTTCTATGCCATCTCTTTCTAAATCTTGGAACCATTCTATGGCAACGACAGGATCTTCTATTGCTAGGCGAGTATCTCTTTTCGGATGCACTATTCCTTCTTTATTGCATCCGTCGATGCCTCGCAATGTTGAAATAACACTGAAATTGCGTCGCTGTGAAATACTATAGGTTCCATGCCTATTCTTTCTAAATCGGAGAATGTGTTTCTATGGCAACGACATGATCATATATTGGGAGGCGAGTACCTGTTTTCGGATGCACCATTCCTTCTTTATTGCATCCGTCGATCCCTCACACGTCGAATTAACACAGAAATTACGTCGCTATGAAATACAATAGGTTCTATGCCTTCTCTATTAAAATCGAGGACCGTTTCTATGGAAACGACAGGATCTTATATTGGGATTCGAGTATCTCTTTTCGGATGCACTATTCCATCTTTATTGCATCCGTCGATCCCTCACAATGACGAATTAACACAGAAATTGCGTCGCTATGAATTCTATTGGTTCTATGCCTTCTCTTTCTAAATCGAGGTACGTTTCTATACCAACAACAGGGTCTACTATTGGGAGGCGAGTATTTCTTCTCGGATGCACTATTCCTTCTTTATTGCATCCGTCGATCCCTCACAATGTCGAATTAACACAGAAATTGCGTCGCTATGAAATACTATAGGTTCTATGCCTTCTCATTCTTAATCGAGGAACGTTTCTATGGCAACGGCAGGTTCTTATATTGGGAGGCAAGTATCTCTTTTCGGATGCACTATTCCTTCTTTATTGCATCTGTCGATCCCTCACGTTGACGAATTAACACAGAAATTGCATCAGTATGAAATACTATTGGTTCTATGCCTTCTCTTTCTAAATCGAAGAGCGTTTCTATGGCAACGACAGGATCTTCTAATGGGAGGCTTGCATTTCTTTTTGGATGCACTATTCTTCTTTATTGCATCCGTCGACCCCTCACGATGACGAAGTAACACAGAAATTGCGTCGCTATGAAATACTATGGGTTCTATTCCTTCGCTTTCTAAATCGAGGAACGTGTCTATGGCAACGACAGGATCTTCTATTGGGAGGCGAGTATCTCTTTTCTAATGCACTATTCCTTCTTTATTGCAACCGTCAATCCCTCACAATGGCGAAATAACACGGAAATTACGTCCCTATGAAATACTATAGGTCCTATGCTTTCTCTTTCTAAATCGAGGAACGTTTCTATGGCAACGACAGGTTCTTACATTGGGAGGCGAGTATCTCTTTTCGGATGCCCTATTCCTTCTTTATTGCATCCTGGATCCTCAAACTGAGAATTAACACAGGAATTGCGTCGCTATGACATACTATAGGTTCTATGCCTTCTCTTTCTAAATCGAGGATCGTTTCTAGGGCAATGACTGGATCTTATATTGAGACGCGAGTATCTCCTTTCGGATGCACTATTCCTTCTTTATTGCATCCGTCGATCCCTCACATGCACGAATGAACACAGAAATTGCGTCGCTATGAAACACTATGGGTTCTATGCCTTCTCTATCTAAATCGAGAAACTTTTCTATGGCAACGACAGGATCATCTATTGGGAGGCGAGTATCTCTTTTCGGATGCACTATTTCTTCTTTATTGCATAAGTCCATCCATCACAATGACGAATTAACACAGAAATTGCGTCGCTATTAAATACTATTGGCTCTATGACTTCTCTTTCTAATTCGAGGATGGCAACGACAGGTTCTTATATTGGGAGGCGAGTATCTCTTTTCGGATGCACTATTCCTTCTTTATTGCATGTGTCGATCCCACACAATGTTGAAGTAACACAGACAATGCGTCGCTATGAAATACCATAGGTACTATGCCTTCTCAATCGAAATAGAGGACCGTTTCTATGGAAACGACAATATTTTATATCGGGATTCGAGTATCTCTTTTCGGATGCACTATTCCTTCTTTATTGCATCCGTCGATCCCTCACAATGACGAATTAACACAGAAATTGCGTCGCTATGAAATATTATTGGATCTATGCCTTCTCTTTCTAAATCGAGGAACGTCTCCATAGCAACAACAGGGTCTTCTATTGGGAGGCGAGTATCTCTTTTCGGATGCTCCATTCCTTCTTTATTGCATCCGTCGATCCCTCACAATGAAGAATTAACACAGAAATTGCATCGCTATGAAATACTATAGGTACCATGCCTTTTCTTTCTAAATCGGAGAATGTTTCTACGGCAACGACATGATCTTATATTGGGAGGCGCGCATCTCTTTTCGGATGCACCATTCCTTCTTTATTGCATCCGTCGATCCCTCACAATGACGAATTAACACAGAAATAACAACGCTATGAAATACTATAGGTTCTATGTCATCTCTTTCTAACTCGAGGAACGTTTCTATGGCAACGAAAGGATCTTATATTGGGAGGCGAGTATCTCTTTTGAGATGCACTATTCCTTCTTTAAGGCATAAGGCATCCGTCGATCCCTCACAATGACGAATTAACACAGAAATTACGTCGCTATGAAATACTATAGGTTCTATGCCTTCTCTAACCAAATCGAGGACCGTTTCTATGGAAACGACAAGATCTTCTATTGGGAGGCGAGTATCTCTTTTGAGACGCACTATTCCTTCTTTATTGCATCCGTCGAACCCTCATAATGACGAATTAACACAGAAATTACATCACTATGAAATACTATAGGTTCTATGCCTTCTCTATTAAAATCGAGGACCGTTTCCATGGAAACGACAGGATCTTATATTTGGATTCGTGTATCTCTTTTCGGATGCACTATTCCTTCTTTATTGCATCCGTCGATCCCTCACAATGATGAATTAACACAGAAATTGCGTCGCTATGAAATCCTATTGGTTCTATGCCTTCTCTTTCTAAATCGAGGTACGTTTCTATAGCAACCACAGGGTCTACTATTGGGAGGCGAGTATTTCTTCTCGGATGCACTATTCCTTCTTTATTGCATCTGTCGATCCCTCACAATGACGAATTAACACAGAAATTGCGGCGCTATAAAATCCTATTGGTTCTATGCCTTCTCTTTCCAAATCGAAGAACGTTTCTATGGCAACGACAGGATCTTCTATTGGGAGTCGAGTATATCTTTTCGGATGCACTATTCCTTCTTTATTGCATCCGTCGATGCCTCACAATGTCGAATTAACACAGAAATTGCGTCGCTATGAAATACTATAGGTTCTATGCCTTCTCTTTCTAATTCGAGGAACGTTTCTATGGCAACGACAGGTTCTTATATTGGGAGGCGAGTATCTCTTTTCGGATGAACTATTCCTTCTTTATTGCATCCGTCGATCCCTCACATTGATGGATTAACACAAAATTGCATCAGTATGAAATACAATTATATTCTATGCCTTCTCTTTCTAAATCGAAGAACGTTTCTATGGCAACGACAGGATCTTCTATTGGGAGGCTTGCATCTCTTTTTGGATGCACTATTCATCTTTATTGCATCCGTCGATCCCTCACGATGACGAAGTAACACAGAAATGGCGTCGCTATGAAATACTGTGGGTTCTATGCCTTCGCTTTCTAAATCGAGGAACGTGTCTATGGCATCGACAGGATCTTCTATTGGGAGGCGAGTATCTCTTTTCTAATGCACTGTTCCTTCTTAATTGCATCCGTCGATCCCTCACAATAGCGAAATAACACGGAAATTACGTCCCTATGAAATACTATAGGTCCTATGCTTTCTCTTTCTAAATCGAGGAACGTTTCAATGGCAACGACAGGTTCTTACATTGGGAGGCGAGTATCTATTTTCGGATGCCCTATTCCTTCTTTATTGCATCCTGGATCCCTCAAAATGAGAATTATCACAGGAATTGCGTCGCTATGAAAGACTATAGGTTCTATGCCTTCTCTTTCAAAATCGCGTATCGTTTCTAGGGCAACTAAAGGATCTTATATTGGGAGGCGAGTATCTCTTTTCGGATGCACTTTTCCTTCTTTATTGCATCCGTCGATCCCTCACAATGACGAATTAACACTGAAATTGCGTCGCTATGGAATGCTATAGGTTCTATGCCCTGTCTTTGTAAATCGAGGAACGTTTCTATGTTAACGACTGGATCTCATATTGGGAGGCGAGTATCTTATTTCGGATGCACTATTCCTTTTTTATTGCATCCGTCAATCCCTCACAATGACGAATTAACACAGAAATTGCGTTGCTATGAAATACTATAGGTTCTATGCCTTCTCTTTCTAAATCGTGGAACGTTTCTACGGCAACGACAGGTTCTTCTATTGCATGGCGAGTATCTCTTTTCGGATGCACTATTCCTTCTTTATTGCATCCGTCGAACCCTCACAATGACGAATTAACACAGAAATTGCGTCGCTATGAAATACTATTGGTTCTATGCTTTCTCTTTCTAAATCGAGGAACGTTTCTATGGTAACGAAAGGATCTTATATTGGGAAGCGAGTATTTTTTTTCGGATGCACTATTCCTTTTTTATTGCATCCGTCGATCCCTCACAATGACGAATTAACGCAGAAATTGCGTTGCTATGAAATACTATAGGTTCTATGCCTTCTCTTTCTAAATCGAGGAACGTTTCTATGGTAACGACAGGATCTTATATTGGGAGTCGAGTATCTCTTTTCGGATGCACTATTCCTTCTCTATTCCATACGTCGATCCCTCACAATGACGAACTAACACAGAAATAACATCGCTATGAAATACTATAGGTTCTAAGACTTCTCTTCCTAAATCGAGCAACGTTTGTATGGCAACGACAGGATCTTATATTGGGAGGCGAGTATCTCTTTTCGGATGCTCTATTCCTTCTTTAATGCATCCGTCGATCCCTCACAATGAAGAATTAACATAGAAATTGCATCGCTATGAAATACTATAGGTTCTATGCCTTCTCTTTCTAACTCGAGGAACGTTTCTATGGCAACGAAAGGATCTTCTATTGGGAGGCGAGTTTCTATTTTGAGATGCACTATTCCTTCTTCATTGCATCCGTCGATACCTTACAATGACGAATTAACACATAAATTACGTCGCTATGAAATACTGTAGGTTCTATGCCTTCTCTTCCTCAATCGAGGGACGTTTCTATGGAAACGAAAGGATCTTATATTGGGATTCGAGTATCTCTTTTCGGATGCAATATTCCTTCTTTATTGCATCCGTCGATCCCTCACAATGACGAATTAACACAGAAATTGCGTCGCTATGAAATACTATAGGTTCTATGCCTTCTCTTTCCAAATCGAAGAACGTTTCTATGGCAACGACAGGATCATCTATTGGGAGTCGAGTATATCTTTTCGTATGCACTATTCCTTCTTTATTGCATCCGTCGATGCCTCACAATGACGAATTAACACAGAAATTGCGTCGCTATGAAATACTATAGGTTCTATGCCTTCTCTTTCTAAATCGAGGAATGTTTCTATGGCAACAACAGGTTCTGATATTGGGAGGCGAGTATCATTTTTCGGATGCACTAATCCGTTTTTATTGCATCCGTCGATCCCTCACAATGACGAATTAACACCGAAATTGCGTTGCTATGAAATACTATAGGTTCTATGCCATCTCTTTCTAAATCTTGGAACTATTCTATGGCAACGACAGGATCTTCTATTGCTTGGCGAGTATCTCTTTTCGGATGCACTATTCCTTCTTTATTGCATCCGTCGGTCCCTCACAATGACGAATTAACACAGAATTTGCGACGCTATGAAGTACAATAGGTTCTATGCATTCTCTTTCCAAATCGAGGAACGTTTCTATGTCAACGACAGGATATTATATTGGGATGTGAGTATCTCTTTTCGGATGCACTATTCCTTCTTTATTGCATCCGTCGATGCCTCGCAATGTTGAATTAACACAGAAATTGCGTCGCTATGAAATACTATATTTTCTATACCTTCTCTTTCTAAATTGGAGAACGTTTCTATGGTAACGACAGGATCTTATATTGGGAGACGAGTATCTCTTTTCGGATTCACTATTCCTTCTCTATTGCATACGTCGATCCCTCACAATGACGAACTAACACAGAAATAACATCGTAATGAAATAATATAGGTTCTTAGACTTTTCTTTCTAAATCGAGCAACGTTTGTATGGCAGCGACAGGATCTTATATTGGGAGGCGAGTATCTCTCTTCGGATGCTCTATTCCTTCTTTATTGCATCCGTCGATCCCTCACAATGAAGAATTAACACAGAAATTGCATCGCTATGATATACTATAGTATCCATGCCTCCTCTTCCTGAATCGGACAACGTTTCTATGGCAACGACAGGATATTATATTGGAATGTGAGTATCTCTTTTCGGATGCAATAATCCTTCTATATTGCATCCGTCGATCCCTCGCAATGAAGAATTAACAAAGAAATTGCGTCGCTATTAAATGCTATAGGTTCAATGCCTTCTCATTCTCAATCGAGGAACGTTCCTGTGGCAACGACAGGATTTATATTGGGAGGCAAGTATCTTTTTTCGGATGCACTAATCCTTTTTTATTGCATCCGTCGATCCCTCACAATGACGAATTAACATGGAAATTGCGTTGCTATGAAATACTATAGGTTCTATGCCATCTCTTTCTAAATCTTGGAACCATTCTATGGCAACGACAGGATATTCTATTGCTAGGCGAGTATCTCTTTTCAGATGCACTATTCCTTCTTTATTGCATCCGTCGATGCCTCTCAATGTTGAATTAACACTGAAATTGCGTTGCTAAAGAAATACTATAGGTTCTATACCTTCTCTTTCTAAATCGGAGAACGAGTCTATGGTAACGACAGGATCTTATATTGGGAGACGAGTATCTCTTTTCGGATTCACTATTCCTTCTCTATTGCATACGTCGATCCCTCACAATGACGAACTAACGCAGAAATAACATCGCTATGAAATAATATAGGTTCTAAGACTTTTCTTTCTAAATCGTGCAACGTTTGTATGGCAACGACAGGATCTTATATTGGGAGGCGAGTATCTCTTTTCGGATGCACTATTCCTTCTTTATTGCATCCGTCGGTCCCTCACAATGACGAATTAACACAGAATTTGCGACGCTATGAAATACAATAGGTTCTATGCATTCTCTTTCCAAATCGAGGAACGTTTCTATGTCAACGACAGGATATTATATTGGGATGTGAGTATCTCTTTTCGGATGCACTATTCCTTCTTTATTGCATCCGTCGATGCCTCGCAATCTTGAATTAACACAGAAATTGCGTCGCTATGAAATACTATATTTTCTATACCTTCTCTTTCTAAATTGGAGAACGTTTCTATGGTAACGACAGGATCTTATATTGGGAGACGAGTATCTCTTTTCGGAATCACTATTCCTTCTCTATTGCATACGTCGATCCCTCACAATGACGAACTAACACAGAAATAACATCGTAATGAAATAATATAGGTTCTTAGACTTTTCTTTCTAAATCGAGCAACGTTTGTATGGCAGCGACAGGATCTTATATTGGGAGGCGAGTATCTCTCTTCGGATGCTCTATTCCTTCTTTATTGCATCCGTCGATCCCTCACAATGAAGAATTAACACAGAAATTGCATCGCTATGATAAACTATAGTATCCATGCCTCCTCTTCCTGAATCGGACAACGTTTCTATGGCAACGACAGGATCTTATATTGGGAGGTGAGTATCTCTTTTCGGATGCAATAATCCTTCTATATTGCATCCGTCGATCCCTCGCAATGAAGAATTAACAAAGAAATTGCGTCGCTATTAAATGCTATAGGTTCAATGCCTTCTCATTCTCAATCGAGGAACGTTCCTGTGGCAACGACAGGATTTATATTGGGAGGCGAGTATCTTTTTTCGGATGCACTAATCGTTTTTTATTGCATCCGTCGATCCCTCACAATGACGAATTAACATGGAAATTGCGTTGCTATGAAATACTATAGGTTCTATGCCATCTCTTTCTAAATCTTGGAACCATTCTATGGCAACGACAGGATCTTCTATTGCTAGGCGAGTATCTCTTTTCAGATGCACTATTCCTTCTTTATTGCATCCGTCGATGCCTCTCAATGTTGAATTAACACTGAATTTGCGTTGCTAAAGAAATACTATAGGTTCTATACCTTCTCTTTCTAAATCGGAGAACGAGTCTATGGTAACGACAGGATCTTATATTGGGAGACGAGTATCTCTTTTCGGATTCACTATTCCTTCTCTATTGCATACGTCGATCCCTCACAATGACGAACTAACGCAGAAATAACATCGCTATGAAATAATATAGGTTCTAAGACTTTTCTTTCTAAATCGTGCAACGTTTGTATGGCAACGACAGGATCTTATATTGGGAGGCGAGTATCTCTTTTCGGATGCTCTATTCCTTCTTTATTGCATCCGTCGATCCCACACAATGAAGAATTAACACAAAAATGGCATCGCTATGAAATACTATAGGTTCCATGCCTCTTCTTTCTAAATCGGAGAATGCTTCTATGGCAACGACATGATCATATATTGGGAGGCGAGTATCTGTTTTCGGATGCACCATTCTTTCTTTATTGCATCCGTCGATCCCTCACACGTCGAATTAACACAGAAATTACGTCACTATGAAATACAATAGGTTCTATGCCTTCTCTATTAAAATCGAGGACCGTTTCTATGGAAAAGACAGGATCTTATATTGGGATTCGAGTATCTCTTTTCGGATGCACTATTCCTTCTTTATAGCATCCGTCGAACCCTCACGTTGACGAATTAACACAGAAATTGCATCAGTATGAAATACTATTGGTTCTATGCCTTCACTTTCTAAGTCGAAGAGCGTTTCTAAGGCAACGACAGGATCTTCTAATGGGAGGCTTGCATTACTTTTTGGATGCACTATTCTTCTTTATTGCATCCGTCGATCCCTCACGATGACGAAGTAACACAGAAATTGCGTCGCTATGAAATACTATGGGTTCTATTCCTTCGCTTTCTAAATCGAGGAACGTGTCTATGGCAATGACAGGATCTTCTATTGGGAGGCGAGTATCTCTTTTCTAATGCACTATTCCTTCTTTATTGCATCCGTCAATCCCTCACAATGGCGAAATAACACGGAAATTACGTCCCTATGAAATACTATAGGTCCTATGCCTTCTCTTCCTAAATCGAGGAACGTTACTATGGCAACGACAGGTTCTTACATTGGGTGTCGAGTATCTCCTTTCGGATGCCCTATTCCTTCTTTATTGCATCCTGCATCCTTAAACTGAGAATTAACACAGGAATTGCGCCGCTATGAAATACTATAGGTTCTATGCCTTCTCTTTCTAAATCGAGGATCGTTTCTAGGGCAATGACAGGATCTTATATTGAGACGCGAGTATCTCCTTTCGGATGCACTATTCCTTCTTTATTGCATCCGTCGATCCCTCACATGCACGAATTAACACAGAAATTGCGTCGCTATGAAACACTATGGGTTCTATGCCTTCTCTATCTAAATCGAGAAATGTTTCTATGGCAACGACAGGATCATCTATTGGGAGGCGAGTATCTCTTTTCGGATGCACTATTTCTTCTTTATTGCATCCGTCCATCCATCACAATGACGAATTAACACAGAAATTGCGTCGCTATTAAATACTATTGGCTCTATGACTTCTCTTTCTAAATCGAGGAACGTTTCTATGGCAACCACAGGATCTTCTATTGGGAGGCGTGTATTTCTTTTCGGATGCACTATTCCTTCTTTACTGCATCCGTCGATCCCTCACAATGACGAATTAGCACAGAATTTGCGTCGCTATGATATACTATAGGTTCTATTCCCTCTCTTTCCAAATCGAGGTACGTTACTGTGGCAACGACAGGATCTTATATTGGGAGGCGAGTATCTCTTTTCGGATGAACTATTCCTTCTTTATTGCATGTGTCCATCCCTCACAATGTTGAATTAACACAGAAATTGCGTCGCTATGAAATACTATTGGTTCTATGCCTTCTCTTTCTAAATCGAGGAACGTTTCTATAGCAACAACAGGGTCTTCTATTGGGAGGCGAGTATATCTTTTCGGATGCTCCATTCCTTCTTTATTGCATCCGTCGATCCCTCACAATGAAGAATTAACACAGAAATTGCATCGCTATGAAATACTATAGGTACCATGTCTTTTCTTTCTAAATCGGAGAATGTTTCTACGGCAACGACATGATCTTATATTGGGAGGCGAATATCTCTTTTCGGATGCACTATTCCTTCTTTGTCGCATCCGTCGAACCCTCACAATGACGAATTAACACTGAAATTGCGTCGCTATGGAATGCTATAGGTTCTATGCCCTCTCCTCCTAAATCGAGGAACGTTTCCATGGCAACGACAGGATCTTATATTGGGGGGCGAGTATCTCTTATCGGATGCACCATTCCTTCTTTATTGCATCCGTCGATCCCTCACAATGACGAATTAACACAGATATAACATTGCTATGAAATACTATAGGTTTTATGCCTTCTCTTTCCACATCGAGGATCGTTTCTATGGCAACGAAAGGATCTTCTATTGGGAGGCGAGTATCTCTTTTGAGACGCACTATTCCTTCTTTATTGCATCCGTCGATCCCTCATAATGACGAATTAACACAGAAATTACGTCACTATGAAATACTATAGGTTCTATGCCTTCTCTATTAAAATCGAGGACCGTTTCTATGGAAACGACAGGATCTTATATTGGGATTCGAGTATATCTTTTCGGATGCACTATTCCTTTCTTTATTGCATCCGCCGAACCCTCACAATGACGAATTAACGCAGAATTTGCGACGCTATGAATTACTACAGGTTCTATGCCTTCTCTTTCGAAATCGAGGAACGTTTCTATGGAAACGACAGGATCTTATAATGGGATGCGAGTATCTCTTTTGGTATGCACTTTTCCTTATTTATTGCATCCGTCGATTCCGTACAAAGACGAATTAACACAGAAATAATATCGCTATGATATACTAAAGGTTCGATGCCTTCTCTTTCTAACTCGAGGAACGATTGTATGGCAACGAAAGGATCTTAAATTGGAAGTCGAGTATCTATTTTGTGATGCACTATTCCTTCTTTATTGCATCCGTCGATCCCTAACAAAGGCGAATTAACTCAGAAATTGCGTCGCTATGAAATACTATTGGTCCTATGCTTTCTCTTTCTAAATCGAGGAACGTTTCTATGGTGACGAAAGGATCTTATATTGGGAGGCGAGTATTTTTTTTCGGATGCACTATTCCTTTTTAATTGCGTCCGTCGATCCCTCACAATGACGAATTAACACAGAAATTGCGTTGCTATGAAATACTATAGGTTCTATGCCTTCTCTTTCTAAATCGAGGAACGTTTCTATGGCAACAACAGGATCTTATATTGGGATGCGTGTATCTCGTTTCGGATGCACTATTCGTTCTTTATTGCATCCGTCGTTCCCCCACAATGACGAATTAACACAGATATTGCGTCGCTATGGAATGCTATAAGTTCTATGCCTTCTCCTTCTCAATCGAGGAACGTTTCTATGGCAACCACAGGATCCTATATTGTGAGGTGAGTATCTCTTTTCGGATGCACTATTCCTTCTTTATTGCATCCGTCGATCCCTCACAATGACGAATTAACACAGAATTTGCGACGCTATGAAATACTATAGGTTCTATGACTTCTCTTTCCAAATCGAGGACGTTTCTATGTCAACGACAGGATATTATATTGGGATGCGAGTATGTCTTTTCGGATGCACTATTCCTTCTTTATTGCATCCGTCGATGCCTCACAATTTTGAATTAACACAGAAATTGCGTCGCTATGAAATACTATAGGTTCTATACCTTCTCTTTCTAAATCGGAGAACGTTTCTATGGTAACGACAGGATCTTATATTGGGAGTCGAGTATCTCTTTTCGGATGCACTATTCCTTCTCTATTCCATACGTCGATCCCTCACAATGACGAACTAACACAGAAATAACATCGCTATGAAATACTATAGGATCTAAGACTTCTCTTCCTAAATCGAGCAACGTTTGTATGGCAACGACAGGATCTTATATTGGGAGGCGAGTATCTCTTTTCGGATGCTCTATTCCTTCTTTATTGCATCCGTCGAACCCTCACAATGAAGAATTAACATAGAAATTGCATCGCTATGAAATACTATAGGTTCCATGCCATTTCTTTCTAAATCGGAGAATGTTTCTATGGCAACGACATGATCATATATTGGGAGGCGAGTATCTCTTTTCGGATGCACTATTTCTTCCTTATTTCATCCGTCGATGCCTCACAAAGACGAATTAACACAGAAATAGCGTAACTATGAAATACAATTGGTTCTATGCCTTCTCTTTCTAAATCGTGGACCGTTTCTATGGCAACGACAGGTTCTTCTATTGCAAGGCGAGTATCTCTTTTCGGATGCATTATTCCTTCTTTATTGCATCCGTCGTTCTTTCACAATGACGAATTAACTCAGAATTTGCAACGCTATGAAATACTATGGGTTCTATGCCTTCTCTTTCCAAATCGAGGACCGTTTCTATGGAAACGACAGGATCGTAATTTGGGATGCGAGTATCACTTTTCGTATACACTATTCCTTATTTATTGCATCCGTCGATTCCTTACAATGACGAATTAACACAGAAATAACATCGCTATGAAATACTAAGAGTTCTATGCCTTCTCTTTCTAGCTCGAGGAACGATTGTATGGCAACGAAAGGATCTTATATTGGAAGGCGAGTACACTCCTGGAAATTGAAATAAAAACACCGTGAATTCATTGTCCCAGGAAGGGGAAACTTTATTGACACATTCGTGGGGTCAGATACATCACATGATCACACTGACAGAACCACAGGCACATAGACACAGGCAACAGAGCATGCACAATGTCGGCACTAGTACAGTGTATATCCACCTTTCGCAGCAATGCAGGCTGCTATTCTCCCATGGAGACGATCGTAGAGATGCTGGATGTAGTCCTGTGGAACGGCTTGCCATGCCATTTCCACCTGGCACCTCAGTTGGACCAGCGTTCGTGCTGGACGTGCAGACCGCGTGAGACGGCGCTTCATCCAGTCCCAAACATGCTCAATGGGGGACAGATCCGGAGATCTTGCTGGCCAGGGTAGTTGACTTACACCTTCTAGAGCACGTTGGGTGGCACGGGATACATGCGGACGTGCATTGTCCTGTTGGAACAGCAAGCTACCTTGCCGGTCTAGGAATGGTAGAACGATGGGTTCGATGACGGTTTGGATGTACCGTGCACTATTCAGTGTCCCCTCGACGATCACCAGAGGTGTACGGCCAGTGTAGGAGATCGCTCCCCAATCCATGATGACGGGTGTTGGCCCTGTGTGCCTCGGTCGTATGCAGTCCTGATTGTGGCGCTCACCTGCACAGCGCCAAACACGCATACGACCATCATTGGCACCAAGGCAGAAGCGACTCTCATCGCTGAAGACGACACGTCTCCATTCGTCCCTCCATTCACGCCTGTCGCGACACCACAGGAGGCGGGCTGCACGATGTTGGGGCGTGAGCGGAAGACGGCCTAACGGTGTGCGGGACCGTAGCCCAGCTTCATGGAGACGGTTGCGAATGGTGCTCGCCGATACCCCAGGAGCAACAGTGTCCCTAATTTGCTGGGAAGTGGCAGTGCGATCCCCTACGGCACTGCGTAGGATCCTACGGTCTTGGCGTGCATCCGTGCGTCGCTGCGGTCCGGTCCCAGGTCGACGGGCACGTGCACCTTCCGCCGACCACTGGCGACAACGTCGATGTACTGTGGAGACCTCACGCCCCACGTGTTGAGCAATTCGGCGGTACGTCCACCCGGCCTCCCGCATGCCCACTATACGCCCTCGCTCAAAGTCCGTCAACTGCACATACGGTTCACGTCCACGCTGTCGCGGCATGCTACCAGTGTTAAAGATTGCGATGGAGCTCCGTATGCCACGGCAAACTGGCTGACACTCACGGCGGCGGTGCACAAATGCTGCGCAGCTAGCGCCATTCAACGACCAACACCGCGGTTCCTGGTGTGTCCGCTGTGCCGTGCGTGTGATTATTGCTTGTACAGCCCTCTCGCAGTGTCCGGAGCAAGTATGGTGGGTATGACACACCGGTGTCAATGTGTTCTCTTTTCCATTTCCAGGAGTGTATCTATTTTGTGATGCACTATTCCTTCTTTATTGCATCCGTCGATCCCTAACAATGACGAATTAACACAGAAATTGCGTCGCTATGAAATACTATAGGTTCAATGCCATCTCTTTCTAAATCGAGTAACGTTTCTATGGCATAGACAGGATCTTATATTGGGAGGCGAGTATCTCTTTTCGGATGCACTATTCCGTCTTTATTGCATCCGTCAATCCCTCACAATGACGAAGTAACACAGAATTTGCGACGGTACGAAATTCTATAGGTTCTATGCCTTCTCTTTCCAAATCGAGGAACGTTTCTGTGGCAACGAGAGGATCTTATATTGGGAGGCGATTATCTCCTTTCGGATGCACTATTCCTTCTTTATTACATCCGTCGATCCCTCACAATGACGAATTAACACAGAAATTGCGTCGCTATGGAATGCTATAAGTTCTATGCCTTCTCCTTCTCAATCGAGGAACGTTTCTATGGCAACGACAGGATTTATATTGGGAGGCGAGTCTCACTTTTCGGATGCACTATTCCTTCTTTATTGCATCCGTCGATCCCTCACAATGACGAATTAACACAGAAAATGCGTCGCTTTGAAATACTATATGTTCTATGCCTTCTCTGTCTAAATCGAGTAACGTTTCTATGGCAATGACAGGATCTTATATTGGGAGGCGAGTATCTCTTTTGTGATGCACTATTCCTTCTTTATTGCATCCCTCGACCCCTCACAATGACGAATTATCACAGAAATTACGTCGCTATGAAATACTACAGGTTCTATTCCTTCTCTTTCCACGTCGAACAACTTTTCTATGGCAACATCAGGATCTTCTATTGGGAGGCGAGTATCTTTTTTCGGATGCACTATTCCTTCTTTATTGCATCTGTCGATCCCTCACAATGACGAATTAACACAGAAATTGCGACGCTATGAAATACTATAGGTTCTATGCCTACTCTTTCTAAATCGAGGAACGATTCTATGGCAACGACAGGTTCTTATATTGCGAGGCGAGTATCTCTTTTCGGATGCACTATTCCTTCTTTATTGCATCCGTCGATCCCTCACAATGCCGAATTAAAACAGAAATTGCATCGCCATGAAATACTATAGGTTGTATGACTTCTCTTTCTAAATCGAAGGACGTTTCTATGGCAACGACAGGATCTTCTATTGGGAGGCGTGCATCTCTTTTCGGATGCACTATTCCTTCTTTATTGCATCCGTCGATCCCTCACAATGACGAATTAACCCAGAAATTGCGTCGCAATGAAATACTACACATTCTATGCCTTCTCTTTCTAACTCGAGGAATGTTTCTATGGCACCGAAAGCATCTTATATTGGGAGGGGAGTATCTCTTTTGTGATGCACTACTTATTCTTTATTGCATCCGTCGATCCCTCACAATGACAAATTAACACAGAAATTGCATCGCTATGATATACTATAGTTTGTATGACTTCTCTTTCTAAATGGAAGGACGTTTCTATGGCAACGACAGGATCTTCTATTGGGAGGCGTGCGCTCTTTTCGGATGCACTATTCCTTCTTTATTGCATCCATCGATCCCTCACGATGACGAATTAACACAGAAGTTGTGTCCCTATGAAATACTATTAAATCTATGCCTTCTCTTTCTAAATCGTGGAACGTTTCTATGGCAACGAGAGGATCTTCTATTGCTAGGCGAGTATCCCTTTCCGGATGCACTATTCCTTGTTTATTGCATCCGTCGATCCCTCACAATGACGAAGTAACACAGAATGTGCAACGCTACGATATACTACAGGTTCTATGCCTTCTCTTTCCAAATCGAGGAAAGTTTCTATGGCAACGAGAGGATCTTATATTGGGAGGCGAGTATCTCTTTTCGGATGCACTACTCCTTTTTAATTGCATCCATCGATCCCTCACAATGACGAATTAACACAGAAAATGCGTCGCTATGAAATACTATATGTTCTATGCCTTCTCTGTCTAAATCGAAGAACGTTTCTATGGCCACGACAGCATCTTATAATGGGATGCGAGTATCTCTTTTCGGATGCACTATTCCTTTTTTATTGCATCCGTCGATCCCTCACAATGACGAATTAACACAGAAATTGCGTCGAAATGAAATACTGTAGGTTCTATGCCTTTACTTTCTAATTCAATGAACGTTTCTATGGCAACGACAGGATCTTATATTGGGAGGCGAGTATTTCTTTTCGGATGCACTATTCTTTATTTATTGCATCCGTAGATTCTTCACAATGACGAATTAACACAGAAATAACATCGCTATGAAATACTATGCGTTCTATGCCATCTCTTTCTACATCGAGGAACGTTTCTATGGCAACGACAGGATTTTATTTTGGGAGGCGAGTATCTTTTTTCGGATGCACTATTCCTTTTGTATTGCATCAGTCGATCCCTCACAATGACGAATTAACACAGAAATTGCGTTGCTATGAAATACTATTCGTTCTATGCCTTCTATTTCTAAATCGAGAAACGTTTCTATGGCAACGACAGGATCTTATATTGGGAGGCGAGTATCTCTTTTCGGATGCTCTATTTCTTCTTTATTGCATCCGTCGATTCCTCACAACAACGCATTAACACAGAGATAACATCGCTATGAAATACTATGGGTTCTATGCCTTCTTTTTCTAACTCGAGGAACGATTGTATGGCAACGAAAGGATCTTACTTTGGAAGGCGAGCTTCTCTTTTGTGATGCACTATTCCTTCTTTATTGCATCCGTCGATCCCTCACAAACACGAATTAACCCAGAAATTGCGTCGCAATGAAATACTATACATTCTATGCCTTCTCTTTCTAACTCGAGGAACGTTTCTATGGGAACGAAAGGATCTTATACTGGGAGGCGGGTATCTCTTTTGTGATGCACTATTCCTTCTTTATTGCATCCTTCGATCCCTCACAATGACGAATTAACACAGAAATTGCGTCGCTATGAAATACTATAGGTTCTATGCCTTCTCTTTCTAAATCCAGGATCTTTTCTATGGCAACGACAGGTTCTTATATTGGGAGGCGAGTATCTCTTTTCGGATGCACTATTTCTTCATTATTGCTTCCGTCGACCCATCACGATGACGAATTAACACACAAATTGCGTCGCTATGAAATACTATGTGTTCTATGCCATCTCTTTCTAACTCGAGGAACGATTGTATGGCAACGAAAGGATCTTATATTGGAAGGCGAGTATCTCTTTTGTGATGCACTATACCTTCTTTATTGCAACCGTCGATCCCTCACAATGACGAATTAACAAATAAATTACGTCGCTATGAAATACTATAGGTTCTATGGCTTCTTCTTTATTGCATGCGTCGATGCCTCACAATGAGGGATTAACACAGAAATAACGTAGCTATGAAATACTATTGGTTCTATGCCTTCTCTTTCTAAATCGTGGATCGTTTCTATGGCAACGACAGGACCTTATATTGGGAGGCGAGTATCTCTTTTGTGATGCACTATTCCGTCTTTATTGCATCCGTAGATCCCTCACAATGACAAATTAACACAGAGATAACATCGCTATGAAATACTATGGGTTCTCTGCCTTCTCTTTCTAACTCGAGGAACGATTGTATGGCAACGAAAGGATCTTACATTGGGAGGCGAGCTTCTCTTTTGTGATGCACTATTCCTTCTTTATTGCATCCGTCGATCCCCCACAATGAAGAATTAACACAGAATTTGCGACGAACGATATACTATAGGTTCTATGCCTTCTCTTTCCAAATCGATTAACGTTTCTATGGCAACAACAGGATCTTATATTGGGAGGCGAGTATCTCTTTTCGGATGCACTATTCCTTATTAATTGCATCCGTCGATTCCTCCCAATGTCGAATTAACACATAGATAACATCGCTATGATATTCTATGGGTTCTATGCCTTCTCTTCCCAACTCGAGGAATGATCGTATGGTAACGAAAGGATCTTATATTGGAAGGCGAGTATATCTTTTGTGATGCACTATTCCTTCTTTATTGAATCCATCGATTCCTAACAATGACGAATTAACACAGAAATTACGTCGCTATGAAGTACTATAATTTCTATGACTGCTCTTTCTAAATCGAGGTACGTTTCCATGGCAACGACAGGATCTTATATTGGGAGGCGAGTATCTCTTTTCGGATGCACTATTCCTTCTTTATTGCATCCGTCGACTCCTCACAATGACGAATTAACACAGAATTTGGGTCGCAATGAAATACTATACATACTATGCCTTCTCTTTCTAACTCAAGGAACGTTTCTATGGCACGAAAGGATCTTATATTGGGAGGCGGGTATCTCTTTTGTGATGCAATATTCCTTCTTTATTGCATCCGTCGATCCCTGACAATGACGAATTAACACAGAAATTACGTCGCTATGAAATACAATTGGTTCTGTGCCTTCTCTTTCGAAATCGAGGAACGTTTCTATGGCAACGACAGGACCTTATATTGGGAGGCGAGTATCTCATTTCGGACGCACAGTTCCTTCTTTATTGCATCCGTCGATCCTTCACAATGACGAATTAACCCAGAAATTGCGTCGCTATGAAATACTATACATTCTATGCCTTCTCTTTCTAATTCAAGGAACGTTTCTATGGCACGAAAGGATCTTATATTGGGAGGCGAGTATCTCTTTTGTGATGCAATATTCCTTCTTTATTGCATCCGTCGATCCCTCTCAATGACGAATTAACACAGAAATTTCGTCGCTATGAAATACTATACGTTCTATGCCTTCTCTTTCTAAATCGAGTAACGTTTCTATGGCAACGAGAGACGAATTACTCAGAAAATGCGTCGCTATGAAATACTATATGTTCTATGCGTTATCTGTCAAAATCGGGGAACTTTTCTATGGCAACGACCGGATCTTATATTGGGAGGCGAGTATCTCTTTTCGGATGCACTATTTCTTCTTTATTGCATCCGTCGATCCCTCATAATGACAAATTCACACAGAAATTGCGTCGCTATGAAATACTATTTGTTCTATGCCTTCTCTTTCTAATTCGAGGAAACTTTTCCATGGCAACGATAGGATCTTCTATTGGGATTCGAGTATTTCTTTTCGGATGCAATATTCCTTCTTTATTGCATCCGTCGATCCCTGACAATGACGAATTAACACAGAATTTGGGTCGCTATGAAATACCTAAGGTTCTACGCCTTCTGTTTCCAAATCGAGGAACGTTTCTATGGCAACGACAGGATCTTCCAATGGGAGGCGAGTATCTCTTTTCAGATGCACTATTCCTTCTTTATTGCATCCGTCGATCCCTCACAATGACGAAATACTATAGGTTCTAAGCCTTCTCTTTCTAAATCGAGGAACGTTTGTATGGCAACGACAGGATCTTATATTGGGAGGCGAGTATCTCTTTTCGGATGCACTATTCCTTCTTTATTGCATCCGTCTATCCCTCACAATGACGAATTAACACAGAAATTGCGTCGCTATGAAATACTATAGATTCTATGCCTTCTCTTTCTAAACCGAGGAACGTGTCTATGGTAACGACAGGATCTTATATTGGGAGGCGAGTATCTCTTTTCGGATGCACTATTCCTTTTTTATTGCATCCGTCGATCCCTCACAATGACGTTTAACACAGAACTTGCGTCGCTATGAAATACTATGGGTTCTATGCCTTCTCTTTCTAAATCGAAGGACGTTTCTATGGCAACGACCGGATCTTCCATTGGGAGGCGAGTATCTCTTTTCGGATGCACTATTCCTTCTTTATTGCATCCGTCGATCCCTCACAATGACGAATTAACAAATAAATTGGGTCGCAATGAAATACTATTGGTTCCTTGCCTTCTCTTTCTACAAGGGCAATTTAATAAGTAATGCAACACTTTTTTTTCTCGGCCAATTTTGGTTGAAAAAACCGGAAATTTCTTGTGGAATATTTTCAAACATTCCCGCTTCGTCCCGTATAGTTTCGTTGACTTCTGACAGGTGGC
This sequence comes from Schistocerca cancellata, assembly GCF_023864275.1. Classification (NCBI taxonomy): domain Eukaryota; kingdom Metazoa; phylum Arthropoda; class Insecta; order Orthoptera; family Acrididae; genus Schistocerca; species Schistocerca cancellata. Next base: position 958,290,934 of record NC_064628.1, on the reverse strand, counting down.
AAGCGCTGTACGGAGCTGTTGAAATGGCGTCATTAACGGATGTGCGTTGCAAACAACGGGCAGTGATCGAGCTTCTTTTGGCTGAAAACCAGGGCATCTCAGATATTCATAGGCGCTTGCAGAATGTCTACGGTTATCTGGCAGTGGACAAAAGCACGGTGAGTCGTTGGGCAAAGCGTGTGTCATCATCGCCACAAGGTCAAGCAAGACTGTCTGATCTCCCGCGTGCGGGCCGACCGTGCACAGCTGTGACTCCTGCAATGGCGGAGCGTGCGAACACACTCGTTCGAGATGATCGACGGATCACCATCAAACAACTCAGTGCTCAGCTTGACATTTCTGTTGGTAGTGCTGTCACAATTGTTCTCCAGTAGGGATATTCAAATTTTTGTTCCCGCTGGGTCCCTCGTTGTCTATCCGAACACCATAAAGAGCAAAGGAGAACCATATGTGCGGAAATGCTTGCTCGTCATGTGGCTGAGGGTGACAATTTCTTGTCAAAGATTGTTACAGGCGATCAAACATGGGTTCATCACTTCGCACCTGAAACAAAACGGCAATCAATGGAGTGGCGGCACACCCACTCCCCAACCAAGAAAAAGTTTAAAGCCATACCTTCAGCTGGTAAAGTCATGGTTACAGTCTTCTGGGACGCTGAAGGGGTTATTATGTTCGATGTCCTTCCCCATGGTCAAACGATGAACTCTGAAGTGTATTGTGCTACTCTTCAGAAATTGAAGAAACGACTTCAGCGTGTTCGTAGGCACAAAAATCTGAACGAACTTCTCCTTCTTCATGACAACGCAAGACCTCACACAAGTCTTCGAACCCGAGAGGAGCTCACAAAATTTCAGTAGACTATTCTTCCTCATGCACACTACAGCCCCGATCTCGCACCGTCGGATTTCCATATGTTTGGCCCAATGAAGGACGCAATCCGTGGGAGACACTACGCGGATGATGAAGCAGTTATTGATGCAGTACGACGTTGGCTCCTACATCGACCAGTGGAATGGTACCGTGCAGGCATACAAGCCCTCATTTCAAGGTGGCGTAAGGCCGTGGCATTGAATGGAGCTAACGTTGAAAAATAGTGTTGTGTAGCTAAAAGATTGGGGAAGAACCTGGTGTATTTCAATGCAGAATAAAACAACCCCTATTTCAGAAAAAAAGTATTGCATTACTTATTGAACTGCCCTCGTAAATCGAGGAGCGTTTCTATGGCAAAGACAGGATCTTATATTGGGAGGCGAGTATCTCTTTTCGGATGCACTATTCCTTCTTTATTGCATCCGTCTATCCCTCACAAAGACGAATTAACACACAAATTGCGTTGCTATGAAATACTAGAGGTTCTATGCTTTCTGTTTCTAAACCGAGGAACGTGTCTATGGCAACGATAGGATCTTATATTGGGAGGCGAGTATCTCTTTTCGGATGCACTATTCCTTTTTTATTGCATCCGTGGATCCCTCACAATGACGAATTAACACAGAACTTGCGTCGCTATGAAATACTATGGGTTCTATGCCTTCTCTTTCTAAATCGAGGAACGTTTCTATGGCAACGACAGGATCTTCTATTGGGAGGCGAGTATCTCTTTTCGGATGCACTATTCATTCTTTATTGCATCTGTCGATACCTCACAACGACGAATTAACACAGAAATTGCGTCGCAATGAAATACTATAGGTTCTATGCCTTCTCCTTCTACTCGTAAATCGAGGAACGTTTCTATGGCAACGACAGGATCTTATATTGGGAGGCGAGTATCTCATTTCGGACGCACTATTCCTTCTTTATTGCATCCGTCGATCCTTCACAATGACGAATTAACCCAGAAATTGCGTCGCTATGAAATACTATAGTTTCTATGCCCTCTCCTTCTAAATCGAGGATCGTTTCTATAGCAACGACAGGATCTTATATTGGGAGGCGAGTGTCTCTTTTCGTATGCACTATTCCTTCTTTATTGCATCCGTCGATCCCTCACAACGACGAATTAACACAGAAATAACATCGCTATGAAATACTATGGGTTCTATGCCTTCTCTTTCTAGCTCTACGAACGATTGTATGGCAACGAAAGGATCTTATATTTGGAGGCGAGTATCTCTTTTGTGATGCGCTATTCCTTCTTTATTGCGTCCGTCGATCCCTCACAATGACGAATTAACACAGAAATTACGTCGCTATGAAATACTATAGGTTCTATGATTTCTCTTTCTAAATCGAGGAACGTTTCTATGGCAACGACAGGCTCTTATATTGCGAGGCGAGTATCTCTTTTCAGATGCACTATTCCCTCTTTATTGCATCAGTCGATCCCCCACAATGACGAATTGACACAGAAATTGCGTCGCAATGAAATACTATACACTCTATGCCTTCTTATTCTATCTCGAGGAACGTTTCTATGGCAAAGAAAGGAATTTATATTGGGAGGTGAGTATCTCTTTTGTGATGTACTATTCCTTCTTTATTGCGTCCGTCGATCCCTCACAATGACGAATTAACACAGATATTACGTCTTTTTGAAATACTATAGGCACTATGCCTTCTCTTTCTAAATCGAGGAACGTTTCTATGGCAACGACAAGCACTTATGTTGGGAGGCGTTTATCTCTTTTCGGATGCACTGTTCCTTCTTTTTTGCATCCGTCGATCCCTCAGAATGACGAATTAACACAGAAATTGCGTCGCTAGGAAATACTATAGGTTCTAAGACTTATCCTTTAAATCGAGGAACGTACCTATGGCAACGAGAGGATCTTATATTGGGAGGCGAGTATCTTTTTTCGGATGCACTATTCCTTTTTTATTGCATCCGTCGATCCCTCACAATGACGAATTAAGACAGAAATAGCGTCGCTATATAATACTATTGGTTCTATGCCTTCTGTTTCTAAATCGAAGTACGTTTCTATAGCAACTACAGGACCTTTTATTGGGAGGCGAGTATTTCTTTTCGGATGCACTATTCCTACTTTATTGCATCTGCCGATCCCTCACAATGCCGAATTAACACAGAAATTGCGTCGCAATGAGATACTATACGTTCTATGCCTTCTCTTTCCAAATCGAAGGGAATTTCTATGTCAACGACAGGATCTTCTCTTGGGAGTCGTGTATCTCTTTTCGGATGCACTATTCCTTCTGTATTGCATCCATCGATCCCTCACAATGACGAATTAACACAGAAAATGCGTCGCTATCAAATACTATAGGTTCTAAGCCTTCTCTTTCTAAATCGAGGTTCGTTTCAATGGCAACGACAGGTTTTTATCTTGGGAGTCGCGTATCACTCTTCGGATGCACTATTCCTTCTTTATTGCATCTGTCGATCCCTCACGATGAAGAATTAACACAGAAAAGACTTCGCTATGAAATACTATAGGTTCTATGCCTTCTCTTTCTAAATTGAAGAATGTTTCTATGGCAACGACAGGATCTTATATTGGGAGGCGATTATCTCTTTTCGGATGCACTATTCCTTCTTTATTGCATCCGTCGATCCCTCACAATGACGAATTAACACAGAAATATCATCGTTATGAAATACTATGTTTTCTATGCTTTCTCTTTCTAACTCGAGGAACGATTGTATGGCAACGAAAGGATCTTATATTGGGAAGCGAGTATCTCTTTTGTGTTGCACTATTCCTTCTTTATTGCATCCGTCGATCCCTCACAATGACGAATTAACACAGAAATTGTGCCGCTATGAAATACTATAGGTTCTATGCCTTCTCTTTCTAAATCGAGGAACGTTTCTATGGTAACGACAGGATTTTATATGGGGAGGCGAGTATCTCTGTTCAGATGCACTATTGCTTCTTTATTGCATCCGTCGGTCCCTCACAATGACGAATTAACACAGAAATTGCGTCGTGATGAAATACTATACATTCTATGCCTTCTCTTTCTAACTCGAGGATCGTTTCTATGGCAACGAAAGGATCTTATATTGGGAGGCGAGTATCTCTTTTCCAATGCACTATTTCTTCTTTATTTCACCCGTCGATCCCTCACAATGACGAATTAACACAGAAATTGCGGTGCTATGTAATACTATAGGTTCTATGCCTTCTCTTTCTAAATCGAGGAACGTTTCTATGGCAACGACAGGATCTTATATTGGGAGGCGAGTATCTCTTTTCCAATGCACTATACCTTTTTTATTGCATCCGTCGGTCCCTCACAATGACGAATTAAAACAGAAATTGCGTTGCTATGAAATACTATAGGTTCTATGCCTTCACTTTCGAAATCGAGGAACGTTTCTGCGGCAACGACAGGATCTTATATTGGGAGGCGAGTATCTCATTTCGGATGCACTATTTCTTCTTTATTGCATTCGCCGATCCCTCATATCGAGAAATTAACACAGAAATTGCGTCGCTATCAAATACTATTGGTTCTATGCCTTCTCTTTCTAAATCGAGGAACGTTTCCATGGCAACGACAGGATCTTCTATTGGGCGGCGAGTATTTCTTTTCGGATGCACTCTTCCTTTTTTATTGCATCAGTCGATCCCTCACAATGACGAATTAACACAGAATTTGGGTCGCTATGAAATACTATAGGTTCTATGCCTTCTCTTTCCAATTCGAGGAACGTTTCTATGGCAACGACAGGATCTTCTATTGGGATTCGAGTATCTGTTTTCAGATTCACTATTCCTTATTTATTACATCCGTCGATACCTCACAATGACGATTTAACACAGAAATAACATCGCTATGGATTACTATAGGTTCTAAGCTTTCTCTTTCTAAATCGAGGAACGTTTGTATGGCAACGACAGGATCTTATATGGGGAGGCGACTATCTCTTTTCGGATGCAGTATTCCTTCTTTATTGCATCCGTCGATCCCTCACAATGACGAATTAACACAGAAATTGCGTCGCTATGAAATACTATAGTTTCTATGCCCTCTCCTTCTAAATCGAGTATCGTTTCTAAGTCAACGACAGGATCTTATATTGGGAGGTGAGCATCTATTTTCGGATGCTCTATTCCTTCTTTATTGCATCCGTCGATCCCTCACAATGACGAAGTAACGCATAAATTGCGTCGCAATGAAATACTATAGGTTCTATGCCTTCTCTTTCTAAATCCAGGAACGTTTCTATGGCAACGACAGGATCTTATATTGGGAGGCGAGTGTCTCTTTTCGTATGCACTATTCCTTCTTTATTGCATCCGTCGATCATTCACAATGACGAATTAACACAGAAATAACATCGCTATGAAATACTATGTGTTCTATGCCTTCTTTTTCTAACTCTACGAACGATTGTATGGCAACGAAAGGATCTTATATCGGGAGGCGAGTATCTCTTTTCTGATGCACAATTCCTTCTTTATTGCGTCCGTCGATCCCTCACAATGGCGAATTAACACAGAAATTACGTCGCTATGAAATACTATAGGTTATATGATTTCTCTTTCGAAATCGAGGAACGTTTCTATGGCAACGACAGGATCTTATACTGCGAGGCGAGTATCTCTTTTCAGATGCACTTATTCTTCTTTATTGCATCCGTCGATACCTCAGAATGACGAATTGACGCAGAAATTGCGTCGCAGTGAAATACTATACATTCTATGCCTTCTCATTCTACCTCGAGGAACGTTTCCATATCAACGAAAGGAATTTATATGGGGAGGCGAATATCTTTTTTGTGTTGCATTATTCCTTCTTCATTGCATCCGTCGATCCCTCACAATGAGGAATTAACACAGAAATTGAGTCGCGATGAAATACTACAGTTTCTATGACTTCTCTTTCAATATCGAAGAACGTTTCTATGGCAACGACAGGATCTTCTATTGGGAGGCGAGTATATCTTTTCGGATGCACTACCCCTTCTTTATTGCATCTGTCGATCCCTCACGATGACGAATAAGCACAGAAATAGCGTCGCTATGAAATACTGCAGGTTCTATGCCTTCTCTTTCCTAATCGATGAACGTTTCTATGGCAACGACAGGACCTTCTATTGGGACGCGAGTATCCCTCACAATGACGAATTAACACAGAAATGGCGTCGCTATGAATTAGTATAGTTTCTATGCCCTTTCTTTCTATATCGAGTTATATTTCTATGGCAACGACAGGATCTTCTATTGGGAATCGAGTATCTCATTTCGGATGCACTATTCCTTCTTTATTGTATCTGACGATCCCTTACAGTGACGAATTAACACAGAAATTGCGTCGCTTTGAAATACTATAGGTTCTATGCCTTCTCTTTCAAAATCGAGGAACGTTTCTATGGCAACGACAGGATCTTCTATTGGGACGCGAGTATCTCTTTTCGGATGCACTATTCCATTTTTATTGCATCCGTCCATCCATCACAATGACGAATTAACACAGAAATTGCGTCGCTATGAAATACTATACTATCTGTGCCTTCTCAATCTAAAAAGAGGAACATTTCTATGGCAACGACCAAATCTTATATTGGGAGGCCAGTATCTCTTTTCGGATGCGCTATTCCTTCTTTATTGCATCTCTCGATCCCTCACTATGAAGTATTTACACAGAAATTGCGTCGCTATGAAACACTATAGGTTCTATGCCTTCTCTTTCTAAATCGTGAAACGTTTCTATGGCAACGAAAGGATCTTCTATTGGGAGGCGAGTATCTCTTTTCGGATGCACTACCCCTTCTTTATTGCATCTGTCGATCCCTCACGATGACGAATAAGCACAGAAATAGCGTCGCTATGAAATACTGCAGGTTCTATGCCTTCTCTTTCCAAATCGATGAACGTTTCTATGGCAACGACAGGACCTTCTATTGGGACGCGAGTATCCCTCACAATGACGAATAAGCACAGAAATAGCGTCGCTATGAAATACTGTAGGTTCTATGCCTTCTCTTTCCAAATCGAGGAACGTTTCTATGGGAACGACAGGATCTTCTATTGGGACTCGAGTATCTCTTTTCGGATGTACTATTCCTTCTTTATTGGATCCGTCGATCCGTCACAATGACGAATTAACACAGAAATTTTGTCGCTATGAAATAGTATTGGTTCTATACCCTCTCTTTCTAAATCGAGGAATGTTTCTATGGCAACGACAGGATCTTCTATTGGTAGGCGAGTATCTCTTTTCGGATGCAGTATTCCTTCTTATTGCATCCGTCAATCCCTCACAATGACGCATTAACACAGAAATTGCGTCGCTATGAAATACTATAGGTTCTATATCTTCTCTTCCTAAATCGATGAACGTTTCAATGGCAACGACAGGATCTTATATTGGGAGGCGAGTATCTCTTTACGGATGTGCTATTCCTTCTTTATTGCATCCGTCGATCCCCCACAATGACGAATTATCACAGACATTTTGCCGCTATGAAATGCAATTGGATCTATACCCTCTCTTTCTAAATCGAGGAATGTTTCTATGGCAACGACAAGATCTTTATTGGTAGGCGAGTATCTCTTTTCGGATGCAGTATTCCTTCTTTATGGCATCCGTCGATCCCTCACAATTACGAATTTACACAGAAATAGCGTCGCTATGCACTACAATTGGTACTATACCCTCTCTTTCTAAATCGAGGAACGTTTCTATGGTAACGACAGTATCTTCTATTGGTAGGCGGGTATCTCTTTTCGGATGCAGTATTCCTTCTTTATTGCATCCGTCGATCCCTCACAATGACGAATTAACGCAGAAATTGCGCCGCTTTGAAATGCTCTAGGATCTATGCCCTTTCTTTCTAAATCGAGGAACGTTTCTATGACAACGACAGGATCTTCAATTGGGAGGCGAGTACCTCTTTTCGGATGCACTATTCCTTCTGTATTGCATCCGTCGTTCGTTCGCAATGGCGAATTAACACAGAAATTGCGTCGCTATGAAATACTATAGGTTCTATGCCTTCTCGTTCTAAATCGAGTAACGTTTCTATGGCAACGACAGGATCTTGTATTGGGAGGCGAGTATCTCTTTTCGGATGCACTATTCCTTCTTTATTGCATCCGTCGTTCGTTCGCAATGGCGAATTAACACAGAAATTGCGTCGCTATGAAATACTATAGGTTCTATGCCTTCGCTTCCTAAATCGAGGAACGTTTCAATGGCAACGACAGGATCTTCTATTGGGAGGCGAGTATCTCTTTTCGGATGTACTATTCCTTCTTTATTGCATCCGTCGATGCCTCAAAATGACGAAGTAACACAGATATTTTCTCGCTTTGAAATACTATTGGTTCTATTCCCTCTCTTTCTAAATCGTGGAACGTTTCTATGACAACGACAGGATCTTATATTGGGAGGCGAGTATCTCTTTTCGGATGTACTGTTGCTTCTTTATTGCATCCGTCGATCCCTTACAATGACGAATTAACTCAGAAATTGCGACGCTATAAAATGCTATAGGCTTTATGCTTTCTCTATCTAAATTGAGGAACGTTTCTATGGCAACATCATGATCGTCTATTGGAAGGCGAGTATCTTTTTTCGGATGCACTATTCCTTCTTTATTGCATCCGTCGATCCCTCACAATGACGAATTAACACAGAAAATGCGTCGCTATGAAATACCATTGATTCTATGCCTCTCTTCCTAAATCGATGAACGTCTCTATGGCAACGACAGGATCTTCTACTGCGAGGCGAGTATCTCTATTCGGATGTACTATTCCTTCTTTATTGCATTCGACGATCCCTCACAATAACGAATTAACACAGAAATTGAGTCGCAATGATTTACTATAGGTTCTATGCCTTCGCTTCCAAAATTGAGGAACGTTTCTATGGCAACGACAGGATCTTCAAATGGGAGGCAAGGATCTCTTTGTCGATGCACAATTCCTTCTTTATTGCATCCGTCGATCACTTACAATGACGAATTCACACAGAAATTGCGTCGCTATGAGATACTATGCCTTCTCTTTCTAAATCGAGGAACGTTTCTATAGCAACGATAGGATCTTCAATTGGGAGGGGAGTATCTCTTTTCGGATTCACTATTCCTTATTTATTGCCTCCGTCGATCAAAACGATGACGAAATAACACAGAAATTGCGTCGTTATGAAATACTATAGGTTCTATGCCTTCCCTTTCTAAATCGAGTAACGTTTCTATGGCAACGACAGGATATTCTATTGGGAGGCGAGTATCTTATTTCGGATGCACTATTCCTTCTTTATTGCATCCGTCGATTTCTCACAATGACGAATTAACACAGAAATTGCGTCGCGATGAAGCACTATAGGTTCTATGCCTTCTCTTTCTAAATCGAGAAACGTATCTATGGCAACGACAGGATCTTCTATTAGGAGGCGAATATCTCTTTTCGGATCGACTATTCCTTCTTTATTGCATCCGTCATTCCCTCTCAATGACGAATTAACACAGAAATTGATTCGCTATATAATACTATAGTTTCTATGCCTTCTCTTTCTGAATCGAGGAACGAAACTATGGCAATGACAGGAACTTCTATTGGGAGGCGAGTATCTCTTTTCGGATGCATTATACCTTTTTTATTGCATCCGTCGATCCCTCACTATGACAAATCAACACAGAAATTGGGTCGCTATGGAATAGTGTAGGTTCTATGCCTTCTCTTTCTAGATCGTGGAACGTTTCTATTGAAACGACAGGATCTTCTATTGGGAGGCGAGTATCTCTTTACGGATGCACTATTCCTTCCTTATTGCATCCGTCGATCCCTCACAATGACGAATTAACACAGAAATTGCGTCCCTATGAAATACTACAGGTTCTATGCTTTCTCTTTCTAAATCGAGGAACGTTTTATGGCAACGACAGGATCTTATATTGGGAGGCGAGTATGTCTTTTCGAATGCACTATTCCTTTTTTAATGCATCGGCCGATCCCTTACAATGACGAATTAACACAGAAATTGCGTCGCTATGAAATAGTATAAGTTGTATGCCTTCTCTTTCCAAATCGAGGAACGTTTCTATGGATACGACGGGATCTTATATTGGGAGGCGAGTATCTCTTTTCGGATGCACTATTCCTTCTTTATTGCATCCGTCGATCCCTCACAATGACAAGTTAACACAGAAATGGCTTCGCTATGAATTACTAGAGGTTCTATACCTACTCTTACTAAATCGAGGATTGTCTCTATGTCAACGACAGGATCTTCTATTGGGAGGCGAGTATCTCTTTTCGGATGCACTATTCCTTTTTTATTGAATCCGTCGATCCCTCACAATGACAAATTAACACAGGAATTGCGTCGCTATGAAATACTATAGGTTCTATGCCTACTCTTTCTAAATCAAGGAATGTTACTATGGCAACGAACGGATCTCCTATTGGGAGGTGAGTACCTGATTTCGGATGCACTGTTCCTTCCTTATTGCATCAGTCGATCCCTCGCAATGACGAATTTACACAGAAATTGCGTGGCTATGATATACTATAGGTTCTATGCCTTCTCTTTCTAAATCGAGGAACGTTTCCATGGCAACGACAGGATCTTATATTCGGAGGCGAGGTTGTCTTTTCGGATGCACTGTTCCTTCCTTATTGCTTAAGTCGATCAACCACAATGACGAATTAACACAGAAATTGCATCGCTATGAAATACTATAGATTCTATGTCTTCTCTTTCTAAATCGATGAACGTTTCTTTGGCAACGACAGGATCTTCTATTGGGAGGCGAGTATCTCTTTTGTAATGCACTATTCCTTCTATTTTGCATCCATCGATCCCTCACAATGACGAATTAACACAGAAATTGCGTTGCTATCAAATACTGTAGGTTCTAAGCCTTCTCTTTCTATATCGATGAACGTTTCAATGGCAACGACAGGTTCTTCTATTGGGATCCGAGTATCTCCTTTTGGATGCACTATTCCTTCCTTATTGCATCCGTCATTCCCTTAAAATGACGAATTAACGAAGAAATTGCGTCGCTATGAAAATCTATGGGTTCTATGATATCTCTTTCAAAATCGAGGAACGTTTCTATAGCAACGACAGGATCTTAAATTGGGAGGCTAATATCTCTTTTGTAATGCACTATTCCTTCTATTTTGAATCCATCGATCCCTCACAATGACGAATTAACACAGAAATTGCGTTGCTACCAAATACTATAGGTTCTAAGCCTTGTCTTTCTACATCGATGAACGTTTCTATGGCATCGAACGGATCTTCTATTGGGAGGCGAGTATCTCTTTTCGGATGCACTATTCCCTCTTTATTGCATTAGTCGATCCATCAGAATGACGAATAAACACAGAAATTTTGTCGCTATTAAATACTACAGTTTCTATGCCTTCTCTTTCTAATTCGAGGAACGTTTCTATGGCAATGACAGGATAGTCTATTGGGAGGCGAGTATCTCTTTTCAGATGCACTATTCCTTCTTTATTGCATCTGTCGATCCCTCATAATGATGAATTAACACAGGAATTGCGTCGCTATGAAATACTATAGTTTCTATGCCTTCTCTTTCTAAATCGAGGAACGTTTCTAAGGCAAAGACAGGATCTTCTATTGGGTGGCGATTATCTCTTTTCGGATGCACTATTCCTTCTTTACTGCATCCGTCGATCCCTCACAATGACGAATTAACACAGAAATTGCGTCGCTATGAAATAGTATATGTTGTATGCCTTCTCTCTCCAAATCGAGGAACGTTCCTTTGGCAACGACAGGATCATCTATTGGGAGGCGAGTATCACTTTTCGGATGCACTATTCCCTCTTTATTGCATCCGTCGATCCCTCACAATGACGAATTAACACAGATATTGCGTCGCTATGAAATGCTATAGGTTCTATGCCTTCTGTATCTAAATCGATGAACGTTTCTATGGCAACGACAGGATCTTCTATTGGGAGTCGAGTATCTATTTAGGGATGCACTATTCCTTCTTCATTGAATCCGTCGATCTCTCACAATGACGAATTAACACAGAAATTGCGTCGGGATGAAATACTATAGGTTCTATGCCTTAACTTTCTAAATCGAGGAACGTTTCTATGGCAATGACAGGTTCTTCTATTGGGAGGCGAGTATCTCTTTTCGGATGCACTATTCCTTCTGTATTGCATCCGTCGATCCCTCACAATGACGAATTAATACTGAAATTGCGTCGCTATGAAATACTATACGTTCTACGCCTTCTCTTTCTAAATCGACGAACGTATCTATAGCAACGACAGGATATTCTATTGGGAGGCGAGTATCGCTTTTCGGATACACTACTCCTTCTTTATTGCATCCGTCGATCCCTGACAATGACGAATTAACGCTGTAATTTTGACGCTATGAAATACTATAGGTTCTATACCTTCTCTTTCTAAATCGAGGAACGTTTCTATGGCAAAGAAAGGATCTTATATTGGGTGACGAGTATCTCTTTTCGGATGCACTATTCCTTTTTTATTCCATCCGTCGATCCCTCACAACGACGAATTGACACAGAAATTTCGTCGCTATGAAATACTATAGGTTCTATGCCTTCTCTTTCTAAATCGAGGAACTTTTCTATGGCAACTACAGGATCTTGTATTGGGAGGCGAATATCTCATTTCGGATGCACTATTCCATCTTTATTGCATCCATCGATCCCTCACAATGACGAATTAACACAGGAATTGCGTCGCTATGAAATACTATAGGTTCTATGCCTTCTCTTTCTAAATCGAGGAACGTTTCTATGGCAACAACAGGATCTTCTATTGGGAGGCGAGTATCTCATTTCGGATGCACTATTACATCCTTATTGCGTCCGTCGATCAAACACAATGACGAATTAAGCCCGAAATTGCGTCGCTATGATATATTATAGGTTCTATGCCGTCTCTTTCTAAATCTGGGAACGTTTCTATGGCAACGACAGGATGTTCTATTGGGAGGAGAGTATCTCTTTTCGGATGCACTATTCCTTCTTTATTGCATCCGTCGATACCTCACAATGACGAATTAACGCAGAAATTGCGTTGTTATGGAATAGTTTAGGTTTTATGCCTTCTCTTTCTAAATCGATGAACGTTTCCATGGCAAGGACAGGATCTTTTACTGGGAGGCGTGTTTCTCTTTTTGGATGCACTATTCCTTTTTTATTGCATCCGTCGATCCCTCGCAATGACGAATTAACACAGAAATTGCGTGGCTATGATATACTATAGGTTCTATGCAGTCTCTTTCTAAATCGAAGAACGTTTCTATGGCAACGACAGGATCTTATATTGGGAGGCGAGGATGTGTTTTCGATGCACTATTCCTTCTTTAGTGCATCCGTCGATCCCTCACAATGACGAATTAACACAGAAACAGCGTCGCTATGAAGCACTACATGATCTATGCCTCCTCTTTTTAAAACGAGTAACGTTTGTATGGCAACGAAAGGATCTTCTATTGGGAGGCGAGCATCTCTTTTCGGATGCACTATTCCTTCTTTATTGCATCCGCCGATCCCTCACATTGACGAATTAACACAGAATTTGCGTCGCTATGAAATACTACAGGTTCTATGTCTTCTCTTTCTAAATCGATGAACGTTTCTTTGGTAACGAAAGGATCTTCTATTGGGATCCGAGTATCTACTTTTGGATGCACTATTCCTTCTTTATTGCATCCGTCGATCCCTCACAATGACGAATTAACAAAGAAATTGCGTCGCTATGAAATACTATAGGTTCTATGCCTGCTCTTTCTAAATCGAGATACGTTTCCATGACAACGACTGGTTCTTACATTGGGAGGCGAGTATATCTTTTCGGATGCACTAATCCCTCATTATAGCATTTGTCGATCCCTCACAATGACGAATTAACACAGAAATTGCGTCGCTATGAAATACTATAGGTTGTATGCCTTCTCTTTCTAAATCGAGGAACGTTTCTATGGCAACGACAGGATCTTCGATTGGGAGGTGAATTTTTCTTTTCGGATGCACTATTGCTTCTTCATTGCATCCGTCGATCCATCACAATGACGAAATAACACAGAAATTGCGTCGCTATGTAATACTATAGGTTCTATGCCCTCTCTTTCTAAATCGAGGAACGTTTATATGGCAACGACAGGATCTTACATTGGGAGGCGAGTATCTGTTTTCGGATGCTCTATTCCTTCTTTATTGCATCCGTCGATCCCAGACAATGACGAATTAACACAGGATTTGCGTCGCTATGAAACATTGTAGGTTCTATGCCTCCTCTTTCTAAATCGAGGAACGTTTCTATGGCAACGACATGATAATTTATTTGGAGGCGAGTATCTCTTTTCGGATGCACTATTCCTTATTTATTGCATCCGTCGATCCCTCACAATGACGAATAAGCACAGAAATAGCGTCGCTATGAAATACTGTAGATTCTATGCCTTCTCTTTCCAAATCGATGAACGTTTCTATGGCAACGACAGGATCATCTATTGGGAGGCGAGTATCTCTATTCGGATGCACTATTCCTTCTTTATTGCATCCGACGATCCCTCACAATGACGAATTAACACAGAAATTGCGTCGCTATGACTTACAATAGGTTCTATGCCTTCGCTTCCTAAATCGAGGAAAGTTTCTATGGGAACGACAGGATCTTCAATTGGAGGCGAGTATCTCTTCTCGGATGTACTATTCCTTATTTATTGCATCCGTCGATCAAAACAATGACGAATTAACACAGATATTGCGTCGCTATGAAATACTATAGGTTCTATGCCTTCTCGGTCTAAATCGAGTAACGTTTCTATGGCAATGACGAATTAGCACAGAAACTTTGTCGCTATGAAACAGTATTGGTTCTATACCCTCTCTTTCTAAATCGAGGAATGTTTCTATGGCAACGACATGATCTCCTATTGGTAGGCGAGCATCTCTTTTCGGATGCAGTATTCCTTCTTATTGCATCCGTCAATCCCTCACAATGACGAATTTACACAGAAATTGCGTCGCTATGAGATACTATAGGTTCTATGCCTTCTCTTTCTAAATCGTGTAACGTTTCTATAGCAACGACAAGATCTTCAATTGGAAGGCGAGTACCTCTTTTCGTATGCACTATTCCTTATTTATTGCATCCGTCGATCAAAACAATGACGAATTAACACAGATATTGCGTCGCTATGAAATACTATAGGTTCTATGCCTTCTCGGTCTAAATCGAGTAACGTTTCTATGGCAACGACAGGATCTTCTATTGGGAGGCGAGTATCTCTTTTCTGATGCTCTATTCCTTCTTTATAGCATCCGTCGATCCCTCACAATGACGAAATAACACAGAAACTGCGTCGCTATGAAATACTATAGGTTCTATGCCTTCTCGTTCTAAATCGAGTAACGTTTCTATGGCAACGACAGGATCTTCTATTGGGAGGCGAGTAACTCTTTTCGGATGTACTATTCCTTCTTTATTGCATCCGTCGATGCCTCAAAATGACGAATTAACACAGAAATTTTGTCGCTTTGAAATACTATTGGTTCTATTCCCTCTCCTTCTAAATCGAGGAACGTTTCTATGGCAACGACAGGATCTTATATTGGGAGGCGAGTATCTCTTTTCGGATGTACTATTCCTTCTTTATTGCATCCGTAGGTCCCTTACAAGGACGAATTAACACAGAAATTGCGACGCTATAAAATGCTATAGGTTTCATGCTTTCTCTTTCTAAATTGAGGAACGTTTCTATAGCAACAACATGATCGTCTATTGGAAGGCGAGTATCTCTTTTCGGATGCACTACTCCTTCCTTATTGCATCCATAGATCCCTCACAATGACGAATTATCACCAAAATTTGCGTCGCTATGAAATACTACAGGTTGTATGCCTTCTCTTTCTAAATCGAGGAACGTTTCTATGGCAATGAAATGATCTTCTATTATGAGGCGAGTATCTCTTTTCGGATGCTCTATTCCTTCCTTACTGCATCCGTTGTTCCCTCACAATGACGAATTAACACAGAAATTCCGTCACTATGAAGTACTATAAGATTTATGCCTTCTCTTTCTAAATCGAGGAACGTTTTCTATGGCAACGACAGGATCTTCTATTGGGAGGCGAGTTTTACTTTTCGGGTGTACTATTCTTTCTTTATTGCATCCGTCGATCCCTCACAATGACGAATTAACACAGAAATTGCGTCGCTATGAAATACTATAGGTTCTATGCCTTCTCTTTCTAAATCGAGGAACGTTTCTATGGCAACGACAGGATCTTCTATTGGGAGGCGAGTATCTCTTCTCGGATGCACTATTGCTTCTTTATTGCATCCGTCGATCCCTCACAATGAAGAATTAGCACAGAAATAGCGTCGCTATGAAATACTGTAAGTTCTATGCCTTCTCTTTCTAAATCGAGGAACGTCTCCATGGCAACGTCAGGATCTTCTACTGGGAGGCGAGTATCTCTATTCGGATGTACTATTCCTTCTTTATTGCATTCGACGATCCCACACAATGACGAATAAACACAGAAATTGCGTCGCTATGAATTACTATAGGTTCTATGCCTTCGCTTCCAAAATTGAGGAACGTTTCTATGGCAACGACAGGATCTTCAGTTGGGAGGCGAGTATCTCTTTTCGGATGCACTATTCCTTCTTTATTGCATCCGTCGATCCCGAACAACGACGAATTAGCACAGAAATAGCGTCGCTATGAAATACTGTAGGTTCTATGGTTCCTTTTTCAAAATCGAGGAAGGTTTCTATGGCAACGACATGATCTTATATTGGGAGGCGAGTATCTCTTTTCGGATGCACTATTCCTTCTTTATTGCATCCGTCGATCCTTCACAATGACGAATTAACACAGAAGTTTTGTCGCTATGCACTACTATTGGTACCATACCCTCTCTTTCTAAATCGAGGAACGTTTCTATGGTAACGACAGTATCTTCTATAGGTAGGCGGGTATCTCTTTTCGGATGCAGTATTCCTTCTTTATTGCATCCGTGGATCCCTCACAATGAGGAATTAACACAGAAATTGCGCCGCTATGAAATGCTATAGGATCTATGCCCTCTCTTTCTAAATCGAGGAACGTTTCTATGACAACGACAGGATCTTCAATTGGAAGGCGAGTATCTCTTTTCGGATGCACTATTCCTTCTGTATTGCATCCGTCGTTCGCTCGCAATTGCGAATTAACACAGAAATTGCGTCGCTATGAAATACTATAGGTTCTATGCCTCCTCATCCTAAATCGAGGAACGTTTCTATGGCAACGAGAGGATCTTCTATTGGGAGGCAAGGATCTCTTTGTCGATACACAATTCCTTCTTTATTGCATCCGTCGATCACTTACAATGACGAATTAGCACAGAAATTGCGTCGCTATGAGATACTATAGATTCTATGCCTTCTCTTTCTAAATCGAGGAACGTTTCTATAGCAACGATAGGATCTTCAATTGGGAGGCGAGTATCTCTTTTCGGATTCACTATTCCTTATTTATTGCATCCGTCGATCAAAACAATGACGAATTAACACAGAAATAGCGTCATTATGTAATACTATAGGTTCTATGCCTTCCCTTTCTAAATCGAGTAACGTTTCTACGGCAACGACAGGATCTTCTATTGGGAGGCGGGTATCTCTTTTCGGATGCACTATTCCTTCTTTATTGCATCCGTCGACCCCTCACAATGACGAATTAACACAGAAATTGCGTCGCTATGAAGCACTATAGGTTCTATGCCTTCTCATTCTAAATCGAGGAACGTTTCTATGGCAACGACAGGATCTTCTATTGGGAGGCGAATATCTCTTTTCGGATGCACTATTCCTTTTTTATTGCATCCGTCATTCCCTCTCAATGACGAATTAACACAGAAATTGCTTCGGTATATAATACTATAGTTTCTATGCCTTCTCTTTCTGAATCGAGGAACGATTCTATGGCAATGAGAGGAACTTCTATTGGGAGGCGAGTATCTCTTTTCAGATGCACTATTCCTTCTTTATTGCATCCGTCGATCCCTCACAATGACGAATTAACACAGAAATTGCGTCGCTATGAAATAGTATAGGTTGTATGCCTTCTCTTTCCAAATCGAGGAACGTTCCTTTGGCAACGACAGGATTTTCTATTAGGAGGCGAGTATTACTTTTCGGAAGCACTATTCCTTCTTTATTGCATCCGTCGATCCCTCACAATGACGAATTAATACTGAAATTGCGTCGCTATGAAAAACTATACGTTCTATGACTTCTCTTTCTAAATCGAGGAACGTTTCCATGGAAACGACAGGATCTTATACTGGGAGGCGAGTATCTCATTTCGGATCCACTACTCCTTCTTTATTGCATCCGTCGATCCCTCACAATGACGAGCTAACACAGAAATTGCTTCGCTATGAATTACTAGAGGTTCTATACCTACTCTTTCTAAATCGAGGATTGTTTCTATGTCAACGACAGGATCTTCTATTGGGAGGCGAGTATCTCTTTTCGGATCCACTATTCCTCCTTTATTGAATCCGTCGATCCCTCACAATGACAAATTAACACAGGAATTGCGTCGCTATGAAATACTATAGTTTCTATGCCTTATCTTTCTAAATCGAGGAATGTTTCTATGGCAACGACAGGATCTTCTATTGGTAGGCGAGTATCTCATTTCGGATGCACTATTACATCCTTATTGCGTCCGTCGATCCCACACAATGACGAATTAACACAGAAATTACGTCGCTATGATATACCATAGTTTCTATGCCTTCTCTTTCTAAATCAGGGAACGTTTCTATGGCAACGACAGGATGTTCTATTGGGAGGCGAGTATCTCTTTTCGGATGCACTATTGTTTCTTAATTGCATCCATCGATCCCTCACAATGACGAATTAACACAGAAATAGCGTCGCTATGGAATACTATAGGTTCTATGCCATCTCTTTCTGAATCGAGGAATGTTTCTATGGCAACGAACGGATCTCCTATTGGGAGGTGAGTACCTGATTTCGGATGCACTGTTCCTTCTTTATTGGATCCGTCGATCCCACACAATGACGAATTAACACAGAAATTGCGTTGCTATGGGATACTATAGGTTTTATGCCTTCTCTTTCTAAATCGATGAACGTTTGCATGGCAAGAACAGGATCTTCTATTGGGATTCGAGATTCTATTTGGATGCACTATTCCTTTTTTATTGCATCAGTCGATCCCACGCAATGACGAATTAACACAGAAATTGCGTGGCTATGATATACTATAGGTTCTATGCCTTCTCTTTCTAAATCAAGGAACGTTTCTATGGCAACGACAGGATCTTATATTGGGAGGCGAGGTTGTCTTTTCGGAGGCACTATTCCTTCTTTAGTGCATCCGTCGATCCCTCACAACGACGAATTAACACAGAAATTGCATCGCTATGAAATACTATAGGTTCTACGTCTTCTCTTTCTAAATCGATGAACGTTTCTTTGGCAACGACAGGATCTTCTATTGGGAGGCGAGTATCTCTTTTGTAATGCACTATTCCTTGTATTTTGCATCCATCGATACCTCACAATGACGAATTAACACAGAAATTGCGTTGCTATCAAATACTATAGGTTCTAAGCCTTCTCTTTCTACATCGATGAACGTTTCTATGGCAACGACAGGATCTTCTATTGGGATCCGAGTATCTCCTGTTGCATGCACTATTCCTTCTTTATTGCATCCGTCGATCCCTCACAATGACGAATTAACGAAGAAATTGCGTCGCTATGAAAATCAATGGGTTCTATGATTTCTCTTTCAAAATCGAGGAGCGTTTCTATAGCAACGACAGGATCTTAAATTGAGAGGCTAATCTCTCTTTTGTAATGCACTATTCCTTCTATTTTGCATCCATCGATCCCTCACAATGACGAATTAAAACAGAAATTGCGTTGCTATCAAATAATATAGGTTCTAAGTCTTCTCTTTCTACATCGATGAAAGTTTCTATGGCATCGAACGGATCTTCTATTGGGAGGCGAGTATCTCTTTTCGGATGCACTATTCCTTCATTATCGCATTAGTCGATCCATCAGAATGACGAATTAACACAGAAATTTTGTCGCTATTAAATACTATAGTTTCTATGCCTTCTCTTTCTAATTCGAGGTACGTTTCTATGGCAATGACAGGATCGTCTATTGGGAGGCGAGTATCTCTTTTCAGATGCACTATTCCTTCTTTATTGCATCTGTCGATCCATCATAATGATGAATTAACACAGAAATTGCGTCGCTATGAAATACTATAGGTTCTATGCCTTCTCTTTCTAAATCGAGGAACGTTTCTATGGCAAAGACAGGATCATCTATTGGGTGGCGAATATCTCTTTTCGGATGTACTATTCCTTCTTTACTGCATCCGTCAATCCCTCACAATGACGAATTAACACAGAAATTGCGTCGCTATGAAATGCTATAGGTTCTATGCCTTCCCTTTCTAAATCGATGAACGTTTCTATGGCAACGGCAGGATCTTCTATTGGGAGTCGAGTATCTATTTAAGGATGCACTATTCCTTCTTCATTGAATCCGTCGATCTCTCACAATGACGAATTAACACAGAAATTGCGTCGGGATGAAATACTATAGGTTCTATGCCTTCACTTTCTAAATCGAGGAACGTTTCTATGGCATCGAAAGGATCTTACATTGTGAGGCGAGTATCTCTTTTCGGATGCACTATTCCATCATTATGGCATTTGTCGATCCCTCACAATGATGAATTAACACAGAAATTGCGTCGCTATGAAATACTATAGCTACTGTGTTTTCTCTTTCTGAATCGAGGAACGTTTCTATGGCAACGAAAGGATCTTACATTGGGAGGCGAGTATCTCTTTTCGGATGCACTATTCCTTCTGTATTGCATTCGTCGATCCCCCACAATGACGAGTTAACACAGAAATTGCGTCGCTATGAAATACTATACGTTCTACGCATTCTCTTTCTAAATCGACGAACGTTTCTATAGCAACGACAGGGTCTTCTATTGGGAGGCGAGTATCTCTTTTCGGATACACTACTCCTTCTTTATTGCAATCGTCGATCCCTCACAATGACGAATTAACGCTGTAATTTTGACGCTATGAAATACTGTAGGTTCTATACGTTCTCTTTCTAAATCAAGGAACGTTTCTATGGCAAAGAAAGGATCTTATATTGGTAGTCGAGTATCTCTTTTCGGATGCACTATTCCTTCTTTATTCCATCCGTCGATCCCTCACAACGACGAATTAACACAGAAATTTCGTCGCTATGAAATACTATAGGTTCTATGCCTTCTCTTTCTAAATCGAAGAACGTTTCTATGGCAACGACAGGATCTTGTATTGGGAGGCCAATATCTCATTTCGGATGCACTATTCCATCTTTATTGCATCCATCGATCCCTCACAATGACGAATTAACACAGGAATTGCGTCGCTATGAAATACTATAGGTTCTATGACTTCTCTTTCTAAATCGAGGAACGTTTCTATGGCAACAACAGGATCTTCTATTGGGAGGCGAGTATCTCATTGCGGATGCACTATTACATCCTTATTGCGTCCGTCGATCCCACACAATGACGAATTAAGCCAGAAATTGAGTCGCTATGATATATTATAGGTTCTATGCCGTCTCTTTCTAAATCGGGGAACGTTTCTATGGCAACGACAGGATGTTCTATTGGGAGGCGAGTATCTCTTTTCGGATGCACTATTCCTTCTTTATTGTATCCGTCGATCCCTCACAATGACGAATTAACACAGAAATAGCGTCGCTATGGAATACTATAAGTTCTATTCCATCTCTTTCTAAATCGAGAAACGTTTCTATGGCAACGAGAGGATCTCCTGTTGGGAGGTGAGTACTTCTTTTCGGTTGCACTATTCTTTCTTTATTGCATCCGTCGATCCCTCACAATGACGAATTAACGCAGAAATTGCGTTGCTATTGAATACTATAGGTTTTATGCCTTCTCTTTGTAAATCGATGAACGTTTCCATGGCAAGGACAGGATCTTCTATTGGGAGGCGAGTTTCTCTTTTTGGATGCACTATTCCTTTTTTATTGCATCCGTCGATCCCTCGCAATGACGAATTGAAACATAAATTGCGTGGCTATGATATGCTATAGGTTCTATGCCTTCTCTTTCTAAATCGAAGAACGTTTCTATGGCAACGACAGGATCTTCTATTGGGAACCGAGTATCTACTTTTGGATGCACTATTACTTCTTTATTGCATTCGTCGATCCCTCACAATGACGAATTAACAAAGAAATTGCGTCGCTATGAAATACCATGGGTTCTATGATTTCTCTTTCTAAATCGAGGAACGTTTCCATAGCAACGACAGGATCTTAAACTGGTAGCCGAGTATCTCCTTTCTAATGCACTATTCCTTCTATTTTGCATCCGCCGTTCCCTCACAATGACGAAATAACACAGAAATTGCGTTGCTATCAAATATAGTTTCTAAACCTTCTCTTTCTACATCGATTAACGTTTCTATGGCAACGAACGGATCTTCTATTGGAAGGCGAGTATCTCTTTTCGGATGCATTATTCCTTCTTTATTGCATTAGTCGATCCATCAGAATGACGAATTAACACAGAAATTTTGTCGCTATTAAATACTATAGTTTCTATGACTTCTCTTTCTAAAACGAGGAACGTTTCTATGGCAAACACAGGATCTTTTTATTGGATGGCGAATATCTCTTTTCGTATGCACTATTCCTTCTTAATTGCAACCGTCGATCCCTCACAATGACGAATTAACAAAGAAATTGCGTCGCTATGAAATACTATGGGTTCTATGGTTTCTCTTTCTAAATCGAGGAACGTTCCTATAGCAACGAGAGGATCTTAAATTGGGAGGCGAGTATCTCTTTTCTAATGCACTATTCCTTCTATTTGGCATCCCTCGATCCCTCACAATGACGAATTAACACAGAAATTGCGTTGCTATCAAATACTATGGGTTCTAAGCCTTCTCTTTCTACATCGATGAACGTTTCTATGGCAACGAACGGATCTTCTATTGGGAGGCGAGTATCTCTTCTCGGATGCTTTATTCCTTCTTTATTGCATTAGTCGATCCATCAGAATGACGAATTAACAGAGATATTTTGTCGCTGTTAAATACTATAGTTTCTATGCCTTCTCTTTCTAATTCGAGGAATGTTTCTATGGCGACGACAGGATCGTCTATTGGGAGGCGAGTATCTCTTTTCAGATGCACTATTCCATCTTTATTGCATCTGTCGATCCCTCAAAATGATGATTTAACACAGAAATTGCGTCGCTATGAAATACTATAGTTTCCATGCCTTCTCTTTCTAAATCGAGGAACGTTTCTATGGCAAAGACAGGATCTTCTATTGGGTGGCGAATATCTCCTTTTGGATGCAGTATTCCTTCTTTATTGCATCCGTCGATCCCTCACAATGACGAATTAACACAGAAATTGCGTCGCTATGAAATAGTATAGGTTGTATGCCTTCTCTTTCCAAATCGAGGAAAGTTCCTTTGGCAACGACAGGATCTTCTATTGGGAGGCGAGTATCACTTTTCGGATCCACTATTCATTCTTTATTCCATCCGTCATTCCCTCACTATGACGAATTAATACTGAAATTGCGTCGCTATGAAATACTGTAGGTTCTATGACTTCTCTTTCTAAATCGAGGAACGTTTCCATGGCAACGACAGGATCTTATACTGGGAGGCGAGTATCTCTTTTCGGATGCACTATTAATTCCTTATTGCATCCGTCGATCCCTCACAATGACGAATTAACACAGATATTGCGTCGCTATGAAATACTATAGGTTCTATGCCTTCTCTTTCTAAATCGTTGAACGTTTCTATGGCAACGACAGGATCTTCTATTGGGAGTCGAGCATCTATTTATGGATGCACTATTCCTTCTTCATTGCATCTGTCGATCTCTCACATTGACGAATTAACACAGAAATTGCGTCGGGATGAAATACAATAGGTACTATGCCTTCACTTTCTGAATCGAGTATCGTTCCTATGGCAATGACAGGTTCTTCTATTGGGAGGCGAGTAACTCTTTTCTGATGCACTATTCCTTCTGTATTGCATTTGTCGATCCCTCACATTGACGAATTAACGCAGTAATTGCGTCGCTATTAAATACTATACGTTCTACGCCCTCTCTTTCTAAATCGAGGAACGTTTCTATAGCAACGACAGGATCTTCTGTTGGGAGGCGAGTATCTCTTTTCGGATACACTACTCCTTCTTTATTACATCCGTCGATCCCTCACAATGACGAATTAACGCAGAAATTTTGACGCTGTGAAATACTATAGGTTCTATATCTTCTCTTTCTAAATCAAGGAACGTTTCTATGGCAAAGACAGGATCTTATATTGGGAGGCGAGTATCTCTTTTCGGATGGACTATTCCTTCTTCAGTGCAACCGTCGATCCCTCACAATGACGAATTAACACAGAAATTGCGTCGCTATGAAATCCTACATTTTCTATGCCTTCTCTTTATAAATTGAGGAGCGTTTCTATGGCACGACCGTATCTTATATTGGGAGGCAAGTATCTCATTTCGAAAGCACTATTCCTTCTTTATTGCAACCGTCGATCCCTCACAATGAAGAGTTAACACAGAAATTGCGTCGCTATGGAATACTATAGGTTCTATGCCATCTCTCTCTAAATCGAGGATCGTTTCAATGGCAACGACAGGATCTTCTATTGTGAAGTGAGTACCTTTTTTGCGGTTGCACTATTCCTACTTTATTGCATCCGCCCATCCCTCAGAATGACGAATTAAAACTGAAATTGCGTCGCTATGTAATACTATCGGTTCTATGACTTCTCTTTCTAAATCGATGAACGTTTCTTTGGCAACGACAGGATCTTCTATTGGGATCCGAGTATCTCCTTTTGGATGCACTATTCCTTCTTTATTGTATCCGTCGATCCCTCACACTGACGAATTAACAAAAAATTGCGTCGCTATGAAATACAATGGGTTCTATGATTTCTCTTTCTAAATCGAGGAACGTTTCTATAGCAACGACAGGATCTTGAATTGGGAGGCGAGTATCTCTTTTCTAATGCACTATTCCTTCTATTTTGCATCCATCTGTCCCTCACAATGACGAATTAAGACAGAAATTGTGTTGCTATCAAATGCTATAGGTTCTAAGCCTTCTCTTTCTACATCGATGAACGTTTCTATGGCAACGACAGGATCGTCTATTGCGAGGCGAGTATCTCTTTTCAGATGCACTATTCCTTCTTTATTGCGTCTGTCGATCCCTCATAATGATGAATTAACACAGAAATTGCGTCGCTATGAAATACAATGGGTTCTATGCCTTCTCTTTCAAAATCGAGGAACGTTTCTATGGCAAAGACAGGATCTTCTATAGGGTGGCGAATATCTCTTTTCGGATGCACTATTCCTTCTTTATTGCATCCGTCGTTCCCTCACAATGACGAATTAACACAGAAATTGCGTCGCTATGAAATAGTATAGGTTGGATGCCTTCTCTTTCCAAATCGATGAACGTTCCTTTGGCAACGACAGGATCTTCTATTGATAGGCGAGTATCACTTTTCGGATGCACTATTCCTTCTTTATTGCATCCGTCTATCCCTTACAATGACGAATTAATACTGAAATTGCGTCGCTATGAATTGCTATAGGTTCTATGACTTCTCTTTCTAAATCGACGAACGTTTCCATGGCAACGACAGGATCTTATACTGGGAGGCGAGTATCTCTTTTCGGATGCACTATTCATTCCTTATTGCATCCGTCGATCCCTCATAATGACGAATTAACACAGATATTGCGTCGCTATGAAATACTATAGGTTCGATGCCTTTTCTTTCTAAATCGATGAACGTTTCTATGGCAACGACAGGATCTTCTATTGGGAGTCGAGTATCTATTTAAGGATGCACTATTCCTTCTTCATTGCATCCGTCGATCTCTCACAATGACGAATTAACACTGAAATTGCGTCGGGATGAAATACTATAGGTTCTATGCCTTCACTTTTATAAATTTGTGGAACGTTTCTATGGCAACGAAAGGATCTTACATTGGGAGGCGAGTATCTCTTTTCGGATGCACTATTCCATCATTATGGCATCCGTCGATTCCTCACAATGACGAATTAACACAGAAATTGCGTCGCTATGAAATACTATAGGTACTATGCTTACTCTTTCTGAATCGAGGAACATTGCTATGGCAACGACAGGATCTTCTATTGGGAGGCGAATATCTCTTTTCGGATGCACTATTCCTTCTTTATTGCATCCATCGATCCCTCACAATGACGAATTAACATAGAAATTGCGTCGCTATGAAATCCTACATTTTCTATGCCTTCTCTTTCTAAATCGAGGAGCGTTGCTATGGAAACGACCGGATCTTATATTGGGAGGCGAGTATCTCTTTTCGAAAGCACTATTCCTTCTTTATTGCATCCGTCGATCCTTCACAATGAAGAGTTAACACAGAAATTGCGTCGCTATGAATTACTATAGGTTCTATGCCTACTCTTTGTAAATCGAGGTACGTTTCTATGGCAATGACAGGAACTTCTATTGGGAGGCGAGTATCTCTTTTCGGATGCACTATTCCTTCTTCATTGCATCCATAGATCCCTCACAATGACGAATTAACACAGGAATTGCGTCGCTATAAAATACTACAGGTTCTATGCCTTCTCTTTCTAAATCGAGGAACGTTTCTATGGCAACGAAAGGATATTCTATTGGGAGGCGAGTATCTCTATTCGGATACACTATTCCTTCTTTATTGCATCCGTCGATCCCTCACAATGACGAATTAACGCAGAAATAGCGTTGCTATGGAATACTATAGGTTCTATGCCATCTCTTTCTAAATCGAGGAACGTTTCTATGGCAACGAAAGGTTCTCCTATTGGGAGGTGAGTACCTCTTTTCGGATGCACTATTCCTTCTTTATTGCATCCGTCAATCCCTCACAATGACGCGTTAACACAGAAATTGCGTCGCTATGAATTACTATAGGTTCTATGCCTACTCTTTCTAAATCGAGGAACGTTTCTATTGCAATGACAGGAACTTCTATTCGGAGGCGAGTATCTCTTTTCGGATGCACTATTCCTTCTTTATTGCATCCGTCGATCCCTCACAACGACGAATTAACACAGAAATTACGTCGCTATGAAATACTATAAGTTCTGTGCCTTCTCTTTCTAAATCGAGGAACGTTTCTATGGCAACGACAGGATCTTCTGTTGGGAGGCGAATATCTCTTTTCGGATGCACTATTCCTTCTTTATTGCATCCATCGATCCCTCACAATGACGAATTAACACAGGAATTGCGTCGCTATCAAATACTATAGGTTCTCTGCCTTCTCTTTCTAAATCGAGGAACTTTTCAATGGCAACGACAGGATCTTCCATTGGGAGGCTAGTATCTCATTTCGGATGCACTATTACATCCTTATTGTGTCCGTCGATCCCACACAATGACGAATTAACACAGAAGTTGCATCGCTATGATATACTATAGGTTCTATGCCTTCTCTTCCTAAATCGGGGAACGTTTCTATGGCAACGAATGGATGTTCTATTGGGAGGCGAGTATCTCTATTCGGGTACACTATTCCTTCTTTATTGCATCCGTCGATCCCTCACAATGACGAATTAACGCAGAAATAGGGTCGCTATGAAATACTATAGGTTCTATGCCATCTCTTTCTAAATCGAGGAACGTTTCTATGGTAACGAAAGGTTCTCCTATTGGGAGGTGAGTACCTCTTTTCGGATGCTCTATTCCTTCTTTATTGCATCCGTCGATCCCTCACAATGACGCATTAACACAGAAATTGCGTTGCTATGGAATACTATGGGTTTTATGCCTTCTCTTTCTAAATCGATGAAAGTTTCAATCGCTAAGACAGGATCTTCTATTGGGAGGCGAGTTTCTTTTTTTGGATGCACTATTCCTTTTTTTAATGCATCCGTCGATCCCTCGCAATGACGAATTAACACAGAAATTGCGTGGCTATGATATACTTTAGGTTCTATGCCTTCTCTTTCTAAATCGAGGAACGTTTCTATGGCAACGACAGGTTCTTATATTGGCCCCCCTGCGGGTTCGGGGGTTAGAATAGGCCCGCGGTATTCCTGCCTGTCGTAAGAGGCGACTAAAAGGTGTCTCACATGTTTCGGCCTTATGTGATGGTCCCCTCTCGGGTTTGACCTCCATCTTTCTAAATTATTCCGAAGAGCGAGCCAATTGGGGAAGGGCGCCTTACGTGGTGCACTGTATCCGTCGTGCAATTAGACCTTTAGCGGTCTTTCTCGTCGTTGCAATGGTGTCCCGCTCGTTTTCGATCTCTTGGGCGATTACCACACTGCACTCTGCAGTGTTTCTTTTAACTGCGACGACGACCTTGGCCATTTTGCTTCTAAGATCCAGCACGGTAGCCAGTCCGTTGTGGTGGGGCCGCCATGTACCCTCTTGGTTGTAGCCCCCTGACAACACAGGGATCGCTCTACTGATGCCTGCGCCGTTAACTCCCCACGTATGCCAAGGAGTAGATGCCCATCGCCCTGGGGCATCGGGACTCCCGGCAATGGCCATCCTGCCAGGTGGCCTTTGCTGTGGCTGGGTGGCGCCCGTGGGGAGGGCCCTTGGTCAGAGTAGGTGGCATCAGGGCGGATGACCCGCAATGAAGCGTGGTACATCATCTATAGCTGGTGGGCCTCCACCAGCAGTCTCTAAGCGATCGAGGTCTAACCTCTACGGGAAGAAATTGGATCAGAGATCGTTTCCCTCCCTAGCTACTCCATGGGAGGAACGTCTTGCTAAAGAAGGCAGTGGAGAATATTCACCCCGGTACCTCGTGTGCACGCGGGTTGATGGAGAATCGTTCATGTCGACCAAGCCCCAGTTTTTTGTGGAGCATTTAGAGGACAAGTTCGGGGAGGTGGAGGGCTTGTCAAGATGCGCTCTGGTTCTGTGCTCATCCAAACGGCATCCTCTGCCCAGTCACGGAGGTTGCTCAATTGTGACAAGTTGGGGGATGTTTCCGTTAGCATCACGCCGCATAAGAGTCTGAACATGGTCCAGGGTATTATATTCCACCGGGATCTTCTTCTGCAGTCCGACGATGAATTACGCGCCAACCTCGAACGACGAGGTGTTCACTTCGTCCGGCGCGTCCATCGGGGTCCGAGGGATAATCAGGTCGCCACCGGTGCCTTCATCTTGGCCTTTGAGGGTGATGTCTTACCCGAAAAGGTTAAGGTGATGGTTTACCGTTGTGATGTGAAACCATATATCCCTCCTCCGATGCGGTGTTTTAAATGCTGGAAGTTCGGGCACATGTCATCTCGCTGTACTTCCAGCATCACGTGTCGGGATTGCGGACGTCCTTCGCATCCTGATACTCCATGTGCTCCGCCTCCCATCTGTGTTAACTGTGGAGAACACCATTCCCCCTGCTCACCGGACTGTCGGATCTTCCAGAAGGAAAGGAAGATAATGGAATATAAGACCCTGGAACGCCTAACCTACACCGAGGCCAGGCACAAATATGAGCGGCTCCATCCCGTGCCCATGACATCTACCTATGCCACTGCTGCAACACGAGTTCACTCTCAGCTCTGCCAGAATTCACCGGCCCCCTTGGTTGCAGGGGACACTTCACTCCATGTTGCTCCTGCTCCATCTCTTTCAGGAGCAACACCACCCCAACCACCGGGGACATCTGTTCCCCATTCACAGCCGGAGAAGCGTTAGCCTTCTTCGGCTCCTCTCGCCCGGAAGGGGTCCCTTGGAGCCCTCCCATCCCAGGCTTTGCCCAGTGCCAAAGCGGACGCCCGCAAGTTTGTCAAACAACCACCAGTCGCTGGTCGTAGGGCGTCACGGTCGTCTTCAGTCCCTGAGACTGACCCAGTGAGGCCCTCCCAGCCAGACCCACCTAAGGCACAGCGCGCAAAGCAGTCGAAGAAAAAGGCTCCCAAGCATCCTGAAATTGCGGTGGCACCTGTCCCTCCGCAACCTTCTCCCTCTGCATCCGAAGATGAGGTGGAGATTCTGGCGTCCGCTGAGGACATGGATCTCGCCAGTCCCTCGGATGCAATACATAGCTGTTGTCTAGGTGGTGACTCAGTAGCAGCAGGGGCCCCGGAGGCGTAATCTGCCTCCCCAGTCCCTTCACGCCTTTCCCATCCATTGCTAATACCATCCTCCAGTGGAATGCCGCGGTTTCTTCCACCATCTAGCTGAGCTCCGCCAACTTCTCAGCCGTCTGCAATGCTCTGCAGGAAACTTGGTTTCCAGCAATGCGAACCCCCGCCCTCCGTGGCTATCGGGGTTATTTTAAGAACCGGGCAGCTTATGAAAGGGTGTCTGGTGGCGTCTGCATCTATGTCCTTAACTCTCTTCACAGCGAGTTTGTACCTCTACAAACAGCTTTAGAGGCTGTCGCTGTTCAGGTGTGGACGCCACAGGCTATCACCGTCTGCAGTATTTACCTTCCACCTGATGGTGCTGTCGCACAGCATGTCCTGGCTGCTCTGATAGCTGAACTGCCGCCACCTTTTTTGCTGCTGGGCGATTTCAATGCCCACAACCCTCTATGGGGTGGGACTGTCTCCGATGTTCGCGGTCGGGCCGTGGAGCATGTGTTGGCTCAGCTCGACCTTAGCCTCTTGAACACCGGTGCTCCCACGCATTTCAGTGTGGCCCATGGCTCGTTCTCGGCCATCGATCTCTCTATTTGCAGCCCTGGCCTTGTCCCATCCCTCCACTGGCGAGTGCACCCTGACCTGTGTGGTAGTGACCATTTTCCCATCTATTTGTCACTGCCCCAGTGTCATTCTTCTGGGCGCCTACCCCGCTGGGCTCTCCACAGGGCTGACTGGCCAGCTTTTACTTCCGCTGCAACCATTGAGTCTCCCCCACAGGGTGACATTGACGAGGTGGTTCGTGTTTTAACCACGTCCATCATTTCAGCGGCCGAGGCTTCCATCCCCCGTTCTTCTGGCCTCCCTCGGAGGAAGGCTGTCCCCTGGTGGTCGCCGGAGATTGCTGAGGCTATTCGCGACCGTAGGCGGGCTCTCCAGCGTCATAGGCGGCACCCGTCTCTGGAGACCCTCATCGCCTTTAAGAGGCTCCGTGCCTTCGCCCGTCGTCTTATTGCACGGCGTAAGCAGGAGTGCTGGGAGCGGTATGTTTCCTCCTTGGGCTCCCGTGTTTCCCCCTCGCTCGTGTGGTCCCGGATACGGCGGATTTATGGACACCACACCCCTACGGGTGTCCCTGGGATCTCTTTGGACGGCGCTGTGTGCACGGACGCTGCCGCCATTGCTGAACACCTTGCTGCGCACTTCGCTACGAGCTCTGCGACTGCAACTTATCCCCCCGCCTTTCGCTCTCTCAAGGAGCGGGCCGAGCAGACGCCATTATCGTTCCACACGCGTCGTTCTGAAACTTACAATGCTCCTTTCAGCGAGAGGGAATTCCTCGCTGCCCTCGCCGCTTGCCCTGATACAGCACCAGGACCGGACTGCATCCACGCACAGATGCTGAAGCATCTCTCCAGGGACTGCCAGAGACACATTCTCGCGATATTTAATCGCATTTGGAGCGAAGGCGTGTTCCCGTCGCAATGGCGAGAGGGTGTTATTGTCCCCATCTTGAAGCCCGGTGCGGACCCACTGGCGGTGGACAGCTATCGTCCCATTACCCTCACCAACGTTTTGTGCAAATTGCTCGAACGTATGGTGGGGCGGCGTTTGTGTTGGGTCCTTGAGTCGCGCGGTCTCCTCGCTCCATCCCAGGGTGGCTTCCGTCGGGGCCGGTCTGCAGTGGACAATTTGGTGTGGCTGGAATCTGCTGTCCGTACGGCCTTTGCCCGACGTCAGCATCTTGTTGCTGCGTTTTTCGATCTGCGGAAGGCGTATGACACCACATGGAGGCATCACATCCTCGCCACATTGCATGAGTGGGGTCTTCGTGGTCGGCTCCCGGCTTTTCTTCAAAGCTTTTTATTGCGCCGCTCTTTCCGGGTGCAAATCGGTGCCACCTCTAGTTCCTCTTACATACAGGAAAATGGGGTCCCGCAGGGCTCGGTGTTGAGCGTCTCCTTATTTTTAGTGGCCATTAATGGTCTGGCTGCAGCAGTGGGGTCGTCGGTGTCTCCTTCTTTGTATGCCGACGACTTCTGCATCTCTTTTAGCTCCACGACTACGGGAGTCGCCGAACGCAGGCTGCAAGTCGCCGTTCGCAAGGCAGCATCATGGGCTCTGACTCACGGTTTTCAGTTCTCTGCACCCAAGACTCGAGTTATGCACTTCTGCAGGCGTCGGACGGTCCACCCTCATACTGCGCTTTACCTCGACGGCCACCTGCTTGAAGTGGCGGACACTTGCCGCTTCTTGGGACTCGTGTTTGATGCCCGACTCACATGGGTTCCTCATGTTACTCAGCTGAAGCAAAAATGCTGGCGGCACCTCAACGCCCTCCGCTGCCTTAGCCACACGTCTTGGGGTGCAGATCGCTGCACGCTGCTGCGGTTGTACAGGGCCCTTGTGCAGTCCCGGCTTGATTATGGGAGCCTGGCCTATGGGTCTGCGTCCCCCTCAGTGTTGAAGTTGTTAGACCCCATACACCACTGTGGGGCTCGGCTTGCAACTGGTGCTTTTCGCACCAGCCCCGTGGATAGTCTACTGGTGGAGGCCGGGGTTCCCCCGCTGCAGATTCGCCGCCATCGTCTGCTCGCCGACTATGCTGTCCACGTACATTGCTCGCCAGGCCATCCCAATCCCAATCGTCGCCTGCTTTTCCCTGCCATGGTCCTCCATCTGCCCGAACGGCGACCTAGGTCTGGGCTTTCCGTCGCTGTCCGTGTCCAGTCCCTGCTGTCCGAACTGGGGTCATTCCCTCTTCTGCCTCCCTTCCGGGTCTGTACACCTACGCCTCCCTGGTGTTTGTCCCGGCCGTCCGTCCGTCTGGATTTGGCACAGGGACCTAAGGACTCGGTTCCGCCTGTGGCCCTCCGTCGCCGTTTTCTTGCGCTCCTCGAATCATTTCCGGGCTGTGAGCCTGTCTACACTGATGGTTCCCTGGTTGATGGTCGCACTGCCTACGCTTTCGCTCACGCTGCCCATGTTGAGCAACGCTCCTTGCCGGTTGGCTGCAGTATTTTTACTGCAGAGCTGGTGGCCATCTTGCGCGCTCTTGAGCATATGCGTTCCTGCTCAGGTGCGTCCGTCGTCATCTGCAGTGACTCCCTGAGCAGCCTCCAGGCCATCGACCGCTGCTATCCCTCTTCTCCTCTGGTGTCCTCTATTCTGGAGTCTGTTTCCACCATTACCCACTCTGGTCGTTCGGTGGTTTTTGTTTGGACGCCAGGTCACGTTGGCATCCCGGGGAACAAACGTGTTGACAGGCTGGCCAAAGGGGCGATAGACGCCCCAGCTTTGGAGATCGGCCTTACGGCTCGCGACCAGCAGCTGGTGTTGCGCCGTAAGGTGCTTGGGATGTGGGCTGCTGAGTGGCTTGGCATGACGGCCCCGAATAAACTGCGGGCTGTCAAGGAGACGACCGCTGTGTGGCGTTCCTCCCTGCGGGCTTCTCGCAGGGACTCGGTGGTCCTGTGTCGGCTGCGCATCGGCCATACGTACCTGATGCATGGCCATCTCCTGCGTCAGGGGGATCGCCCCCTGTGTCAGTGTGGGTCCCGGCTGACGGTCGGCCACATTTTGCTGGAGTGTCCTCGACTGCGCACACTCCGGCAATCTTTTAATCTCCCGGGCACTTTGGCTTTGGTTTTATCCGACGATGCCTCCATGGCTGATGACGTTTTAAATTTTATCCGTGGTAGTCCGTTTTATGGTTCGATTTAGGGAGGTCCTGCACCTTTCCCTTTCTGTGTCTTTTACCCTTGTGTCTGTTGCTTTTCTTGTCTGTAATGTTTGTTGCTCCATTTGTGTTCTTTTAGCGCCTGGGGGGACGTCTTCTCCCCCTTTGGTTTTTACCTGCTCCGTAGATTTTCGGCTCGCCTGATTTTGTAATGGGGGACTGATGACCTTCGCTGTTTAGTCCCCCTTAAACATCCCAACAACCACCACCACGAATTAACACAGGAATTGCGTCGCTATGAAATACTATAGGTTCTATGTCCCCTCTTTCTAAATCGATGAACGTTTCTTTGGCAACGACAGGATCTTCTATTGGGATCCGAGTATCTCCTTTTGGATGCACTATTCCTTCTTTATTGCATCCGTCGATCCCTCACAGTGACGAATTAACTAAAAAATTGCGTCGCTATGAAATAGTATGGGTTCTATGATTTATCTTTCTAAATCGAGGAACGTTTCTATAGCAACAACAGGTTCTTAAATTGGAAGGCGAGTATCTCTTTTCTAATGCACTATTCCTTCTATTCTGCATCCGTCGATCCCTCACAATAACGAATTAACACAGAAATTAAGTCGCTATCAAATACTATAGGTTCTAAGCCTTCTCTTTCTACATCGATGAACGTTTCTATGGCAACGAACGGATCTTCTATTGGGAGGCGAGTATCTCATTTCGGATGCACTATTCCTTCTTTATTGCATTAGTCGATCCATCAGAATGACGAATTAACACAGAAATTTTGTCGCTGTTAAATACTATAGTTTCTATGCTTCTCTTTCTAATTCGAGGAACGTTTCTATGGCAACGAACGGATCTTCTATTGGGAGGCGAGTATCTCTTTTCGGATGCACTATTCCTTCTTTATTGCATTAGTCGATCCATCAGAATGACGAATTAACACAGAAATTTTGTCGCTATTAAATACTATAGTTTCTATGCCTTCTCTTTCTAAATCGAGGAACGTTTCTATGGCAAAGACAGGATCTTCTATTGGGTGGCGAATATCTCTTTTCGGATGCACTATTCCTTCTTTATTGCATCCGTCGATCCCTCACAATGACGAATTAACACAGAAATTGCGTCGCTATGAAATAGTATAGGTTGTATGCCTTCTCTTTCCAAATCGAGGAACGTTCCTTTGGCAACGACAGGACCTTCTATTGGGAGGCGAGTATCACTTTTCGGATGCACTATTCCTTCTTTATTGCATCCGTCGATCCCTCATAATGACGAATTAATACTGAAATTGCGTCGCTATGAATTACTATAGGTTCTATGACTTCTCTTTCTAAATCGAGGAACGTTTCCATGGCGACGACAGGATCTTATACTGGGAGGCGACTATCTCTTTTCGGATGCACTATTCATTCCTTATTGCATCCGTCGATCCCTCACAATGACGAATTAACACAGATATTGCGACGCTATGAAATACTATAGGTCCTATGCCTTCTCTTTCTAAATCGATGAACGTCTCTATGGCAACGACAGGATCTTCTATTGGGAGTCGAGTATCTATTTAAGGATGCACTATTCCTTTTTCATTGCATCCGTCGATCTCTCACAATGACGAATTAACGCAGAAATTGCGTCGGGATGAAATACTATAGGTTCTATGCCTTCACTTTCTAAATCGAGGAACGTTTCTATGGCAACGAAAGGATCTTACATTGGGAGGCGAGTATCTCTTTTCGGATGCACTACTCCGTCATTATGGCATACGTCGATCCCTCACAATGACGAATTAACACAGAAATTGCGTCGCTATGGAATACTATAGGTACTATGCTTACTCTTTCTGAATCGAGGAACGTTGCTATGGCAATGACAGGTTCTTCCATTGGGAGGCGAGTATCTCTTTTCGGATGCACTATTCCTTCTGTATTGCATTAGTCGATCCCTCACAATGACGAATTAACACAGAAATTGCGTCGCTATGAAATACTATAAGTTCTACGCCTTCTCTTTCTAAATCGAGGAACGTTTCTATGGCAAAGACAGGATCTTCTATTGGGTGGCGAAAATCTCTTTTCGGATGCACTATTAATTCTTTATTGCATCCGTCGATCCCTCACAATGACGAATTAACACAGAAATTGCGTCGCTATGAAATAGTATAGGTTGTATGACTTCTCTTTCCAAATCGAGGAACGTTCCTTTGGCAACGACAGGATCTTCAATTGGGAGGCGAGTATCTCTTTTCGGATGCATTATTCCTTCTTTATTACATCCATCGATCCCTCACAATGACGAATTAACACAGAAATTGCGTCGCTATGAAAACCTACATTTTCTATGCCTTCTCTTTCTAAATCGAGGAGCGTTTCTATGGCAACGACAGGATTTTATATTGGGAGGCAAGTATCTCTTTTCGAAAGCACTATTCCCTCTTTATTGCAACCGTCGATCCCTCACAATGAAGAGTTAACACAGAAATTGCGTCGCTATGAATTACTATAGGTTCTATGCCTACTCTTTCTAAATCGAGCAACATTTCTATGGCAACAACAAGATCTTTTATTAGGAGGCGGGTATCTCTTTTCGGATGCACTTTTCCTTCTTTACTGCATCCGTCGATCCTTCACAATGACAAATTAACACGGAACTTGCGTCGCTATGAAATAGTATAGGTTCTATGACTTCTCTTTCCAAATCGAGGAACGTTCCTTTGGAAACGACTGGATCTTCTATTGGGAGGCGAGTATCTCTTTTCGGATTCACTATTCCTTCTTTATTGCATCCGTCGATCCCTCACAATGACGAATTAACACTGAAATTGCGTCGCTATGAAATACTATAGGTTCTATGCCCTCTATTTCTAAATCGGGGAACGTTTC
Organism: Schistocerca cancellata; assembly: GCF_023864275.1. Lineage (NCBI taxonomy): Eukaryota > Metazoa > Arthropoda > Insecta > Orthoptera > Acrididae > Schistocerca > Schistocerca cancellata. Next base: position 958,254,213 of record NC_064628.1, on the reverse strand, counting down.
TGTGGCAACGACAGGATCTTCTATTGGGAGGCGAGTATATCTTTTTGGATGCACTATTCCATCATTATTGCATCCGTCGATCCCACACAATGACGAATTACCACAGAAATTGCGTCGCTATGAAATACTATAAGTTCTATTCCTCTCTTTATAAATCGAGGAACGTTTCAATGGGAATGACTGGATCTTATATTGGGAGGCGAGTATATCTTTTCGGATGCACTATTCCTTCTTTATTGCATCCGTCATTCCCTCACAATGACGAATTAACACAGAAATGGCGTCGCTATGAAAAACTATAGGTTCTATGCCTTCTCTTCCTAAATCGAAGATCGTTTCTATGGCAACGACAGGATCTTGTATTGGGAGGCGAGTATCTCTTTTCGGATGCACTATTCCATCTCTATTGCATCCGACGATCCTTCACAGTGACAAATTACCACAGAAATGTCGTCGCTATGAAACTCTATAGGTTCTATGCCTTCTCTTTCTAAATCGAAAAACATTTCTATGGCAACGACAGGATCTTATATTGGGAGGCGAGTATCTCTTTTTGAATGCACTATTCCTTCTTTATTGCAAACGTCGATCCCTCACAATGACGAATTAACACAGAAATTGCGTCGCTAAGAAATACTATAGGTTCTATGCCTTCTCTTTCTAAATAGAGTAACGTTATATGGCAACGACAGCATCTTATATTGGGAGGCGAGTATCTCTTTTCGGAAGCACTATTCGTTCTTCATTGCATCCCTCATTCCCTCTCAATGGCGAATTAACATAGAAATTGCATCGCTATATAATACTGTAGGTTCTATGCCTTCTCATTCTAAATCGAGGAACGTTTCTATGGCAACGACAGGATCCTTTATAGGGAGGCGTGTATCTCATTTCGGATGCACTATTCCTTCATTATTGCATCCGTCGATCCCTCACAATGACGAAATAACACAAAAATTGCGTCGCTATGTATTACTATATGTTCTATGTCCTATCTTTCTAAATCTAGGAACGTTTCTATGGCAACGAAAGGATCTTATATTGGGAGGTGAGTATCTCTTTTCGGATGCACAATTCCTTCTTTATTGCATCCGTCGATCCCTCACAATGATGAGTTAACACAGAAATAGCGTCGCTAAGAAATACTATAGGTTCTATGCCTTCTCTTTCTAAATCGAGGAACATTTCTATGGGAACGAAAGGATCTTCTATTGGGAGGCGAGTATCTCTTTTCGGATGCACCCCTCCTTCTTTATTGCATACGTCGATCCCTCACAATAGCGAATTAACGCAGAGATTGCGTCGCTATGAAATGCTTTCGGTTCTATGCCCTCTATTTCTAAATCGAGGAACGTTTCTATGGCAACGAAAGGATCTTCTATTGGGAGGGGAGTATCTCTTTTCGGATGCAGTACTCCTTCTTTATTGCAACCGTCGATCCCTCACAATGGCGAAATAACACATAAATTGTGTCGCTATGAAATACTATAGGTTCTATACCTTCTCTTTCTAAATCGAGGAACGTTTCAATGGCAACTACAGGATCTTATATTGGGAGGCGAGTATCTCTTTTTGGATGCACTATTCCTTCTTTATTGCAAACGTCGATCCCTCACAATGACGAATTAACACAGAAATTACGTCGCTATGAAATACTATAGGTTCTATGCTTTCCCTATCTACATCGAGGATCGTTTCTATGGCAACGACAGGATCCTTTATTGGGAGGGGTGTATCTCTTTTCGGATGGACTGTTCCTTCTTTATTGCATCCGTCGATACCTCACAATGACGAATTAACACGTAAATTGCGTCGCTATGAAATACCATATGTTGTATGCCTTCTCTTTCTAAATCGAGGAACGTTTCTATGGCAACGACAGGATCTTCTATTGGGAGGCGAGTATCACTTTTCGGATGCACTATTCCTTCTTTATTGCATCCATCGATCCCTCACAATGACGAATTTAAACAGAAATTGTGTCACTATCAAATACCATTGGTTATATGCCTTCTCTTTCTAAATTGTAGAACGTTTCTATGGCAACGACAGGATCTTATATTGGGAGGTGAGTATCTCTTTTCGGATGCACTATTCCTTCTTCATTGCATCCGTCGATCCCTCACAATGATGAATTAACACAGAAATTGCCTCGTTACGGAATACTATAGGTTCTATGCCTTCTCATTCTATATCGAGGATCGTTTCTATGGCAACGACTGGTTCTAACTTTGGGTGGCGAGTATCTCTTTTCGGAAGCTCTATTCCTTCTTTATTGCATCCATCGGTCACTCACAATGACGAAGTAACACAGAAATTTCGTCGCTAAGAAATACTATAGGTTATATGCCTTCTCAATCTAAATCGAGGAACGTTTCTACGGCAACGATAGGACCTTTTATTGGGAGGTGTGTATCTGTTTTCGGATGCACTATTCCTGCTTTATTGCATCCGTCGATCCCTCACAATAATGAATTAACACAGAAATTGCCTCGCTATGAAATACTATAGGTTCTATGCCTTTTCTTTCTAAATCGAGGAACTTTTCTATGGCAACGACAGGATCTTGTATTGGGAGGCGAGTATCTCTTTTGTGATGCACTATTCCATCTCTATTGCATCCGGCGATCCCTCACAATGACGAATTAACACAGATATGGCGTCGCTATGAATTACTATAGGTTCTATGCCTTCTCTTTCTAAATCGAGGAACGTTTCTATGGGAACGACAGGATCTTATAATGGGGGGCGAGTATCTCTTTTTGGATGCACTATTCCATCTCTGATGCATCCGACGATCCCTCACAATGACGAGTTACCACAGAAATGTCGTCGCTATGAAATACTATAGGTTCTATGTCTTCTCTTTCTAAATCGAGGAACATTTCTATGGCAACGACAGGATCTTATATTGAGAGGCGAGTATCCCTTTTCGGATGCACTATTCGTTCTTCATTGCATCTGACCATCCCTCACAATGACGAATTAACACAGAAATTGAGTCGCTATGAAACACTATAGGTTCTATGCTTTCCCTACCTAAATCGAGGAACGTTTCTATGGCAACGACAGGATCCTTTATTGGGAGGGGTGTATCTCTTTTCGGATGCACTATTCCTTCTTTATTGCATCCGTCGATCCCTCACAATGACGAATTAACACAGAAATTGCGTCGCTATGAAATACTATATGTTGTATGCCTTCTCTTTCTAAATCGAGGAACGTTTCTATGGCAACGACAGAATCTTCTATTGGGAGGCGAGTATCTCTTTTCGGATGCACTACTCCTTCTTTACTGCATCCGTACGTGTCCTCACAATGGCGAAATAACACATAAATTGTGTCGCTATGAAATACTATATATTCTATACCTTCTCTTTCTAAATCGAGGAACGTTTCTGTGGCAACGACAGGATCTTATATTGGGAGGCGAGTATATCTCTTTGGATGCACTATTCCATCATTATTGCATCCGTCGATCCCACACAATGACGAATTACCACAGAAATTGCGTCACTATGAAATACTATAAGTTCTATGCCTCTCTTTATAAATCGAGGAACGTTTCAATAGGAACGACTGGATCTTATATTGGGAGGCGAGTACATCTTTTCGGATGCAATATTTCTTCTTTATTGCATCCGTCGATCCCTCACAATGACGAATTAACGCAGAAATGGCGTCGCTATGAAATACTATAGGTTCTATTCCTTCTCTTCCTAAATCGAGGATCGTTTCTATGGCAACGACAGGATCTTGTATTGGGAGGCGAGTATCTCTTTTCGGATGCACTATTCCTTCTCTATTGCATCCGACGATCCTTCACAGTGACGAATTAAGACAGAAATGTCGTCGCTATGAAATTCTGTAGGTTCCATGCCTTCTCTTTCTAAATCGAGGAACATTTCTATTGCAACGCCAGGATCTTATATTGGGAGGCGAGTATCTCTTTTTGGATGCACTATTCCTTCTTTATTGCAAACGTCGATCCCTCACAATGACGAATTAACACAGAAAATGAGTCGCTATGAAATACTATAGGTTCTATGCCTTCTCTTTCTAAATAGAGTAACGTTATATGGCAGCGACAGCATCTTATATTGGGAGGCGAGTATCTCTTTTCGGATGCACTATTCGTTCTTCATTGCATCCCTCATTCCCTCTCAATGGCGAATTATCACAGATATTGCATCGCTATATAATACTATAGGTTCTATGCCTTCTCATTCTAAATCGAGGAACGTTTCTATGGCAACGACCGGATCCTTTATTGGGAGGCGTGTATCTCATTTCGAATGCACTATTCCGTCATTATTGCATACGTCGATCCCTCACAATGACGAATTAACACAAAAATTGCGTCGCTATGTATTACTATATGTTCTATGCCTTATCTTTCTAAATCTAGGAACGTTTCTATGGCAACGACAGGATCTTATATTGGGAGGTGAGTATCTCTTTTCGGATGCACAATTCCTTCTTTATTGCATCCGTCGATCCCTCACAATGATGAGTTAACGCAGAAATAGCGTTGCTATGAAATACTATAGGTTCTATGCCTTCACTTTCTAAATCGAGGAACGTTTCTATGGCAACGAAAGGATCTTCTATTGGGAGGGGAGTATCTCTTTTAGGATGCAGTACTCCTTCTTTATTGCATCCGTCGATCCCTCACAATGGCGAAATAACACATAAATTGTGTCGCTATGAATTGCTATAGGTTCTATACCTTCTCTTTCTAAATCGAGGAACGTTTCTATGGCAACGACAGGATCTTGTATTTTGAGGCGAGTGTCCCTTTTCGGATGCACTATTCCTTCTTTGCAAATCCGTCGATCCCTCACAATGATGAATTAACACTGAAATTGCGTCGCTATGAAATACTATAGGTTCCATGCCTTCTCTTTCTAAATCGAGGAACGTTTCTATGGCAACTACAGGATCTTATATTGGGAGGCGAGTATCTCTTGTTGGATGCACTATTCCTTCTTTATTGCAAACGTCGATCCCTCACAATGACGAATTAACACAGAAATTGCGTCGCTATGAAATACTATAGGTTCTATGCTTTCCCTATCTAAATCGAGGAACGTTTCTATGGCAACGACAGGATCCTTTATTGGGAGGGGTGTATCTCTTTTCGGATGCATTATTCCTTCTTTATTGCATCCGTCGATCCCTCACAATGACGAATTAACACGTAAACTGCGTCGCTATGAAATACTATATGTTGTATGCCTTCTCTTTCTAAATCGAGGAACGTTTCTATGGCAACGACAGGATCTTCTATTGGGAGGCGAGTATCACTTTTTGGATGCACTATTCCTTCTTTATTGCATCCATCGATCCCTCACAATGACGAATTTAAACAGAAATTGTGTCACTATCAAATACCATTGGTTATATGCCTTCTCTTTCTAAATTGAAGAACGTTTCTATGGCAAAGACAGGTTCTTATATTGGGAGGTGAGTATCTCTTTTCGGATGCACTATTCCTTCTTTATTGCATCCGTCGATCCCTCACAATGACGAATTAACGCAGAAATTGCGTCGCTATTAAATACTATAGGTTCTATGCCTTCTCTTTCTAAATCGAGGAACGTATCTATGGCAACGACAGGATCTTCTATTGGGAGGTGAGTATCTCTTTTCGGATGCACTATTCCTTCTTTATTGCATCCGTCGATCCCTCACAATGATGAATTAACACAGAAATTGCCTCGCTACGAAATACTATAGGTTCTATGCCTTCTCATTCTATATCGAGGAACGTTTCTATGGCAACGACTGGTTCTAACTTTGGGAGGCGAGTATCTCTTTTCGGATGCTCTGTTCCTTCTTTATTGCATCCGTCGATTCCTCACAATGATGAATTAACACAGAAATTGCCTCGCTATAAAATACTATAGGTTCTATGTCTTCTCTTTCTAAATCGAGGAACGTTTCTATGGCAACGACTGGTTCTAACTTTGGGAGGCGAGTATCTCTTTTCGGATGCTCTATTCCTTCTTAATTGCATCCGTCGATCACTCACAATGACGAAGTAACACAGAAATTGCGTCGCTAAGAAATACTATAGGTTATATGCCTTTTCTATCTAAATCGAGGAACGTTTCTATGGCAACGATAGGATCCTTTATTGGGAGGCGTGTATCTGTTTTCGGATGCACTATTCCTTCTGTATTGCATCCGTCGATCCCTCACAATAATGAATTTACACAGAAATTGCCTCGCTCGAGGAACGTTTCTATGGCAACGACAGGATCTTGTATTGGGAGGCGAGTATCCCTTTTGGGATGCACTATTCCATCTCTATTGCATCCGGCGATCCCTCACAATGACGAATTAACACGGAAATGGCGTCGCTATGAATTACTATAGGCTCTATGCCTTCTCTTTCTAAATCGAGGAACGTTTCTATGGGAACGACAGGATCTTATATTGGGAGGCGAGTATCTCTTTTTGGGTGCACTATTCCATCTCTATTGCATCCGACGATCCCTCACAATGACGAGTTACCACAGAAATGTCGTCGCTATGAAATACTATAGGTACTACGTCGTCTCTTTCTAAATCGAGGAACATTTCTATTGCAACGACAGGATCTTATATTGAGAGGCGAGTATCTCTTTTCGGATGCGCTTTTCCTTCTTCATTGCATCTGTCCATCCCTCACAATGAGGAATTAACACAGAAATTGCGTCGCTATGAAACACTATAGGTTCTATGCCTTCTTATTCTAAATCGAGGAACGTTTCTATGGGAACGAAATGATCTTCTATTGGGAGGCGAGTATCTCTTTTCGGATACACCACTCCTTCTTTATTGCATACGTCGATCCCTCTCAATGGCGAATTAACGTAGAAATTGCGTCGCTATGAAATACTTTCGGTTCTATGAATTCTCTTTATAAATCGAGTTACGTTTCTATGGCAACGACAGTATCTTCTATTGGGAGGCGAGTATCTCTTTTTGGATGCACTATTCCTTCTTTATTGCAAACGTCGATCCCTCACAATGACGAATTAACACAGAATTTGCGTCGCTATGAAATACTATATGTTGTATGCCTTCTCTTTCTAAATCGAGGAACGTTTCTATGGCAACGACAGGATCTTCTATTGGGAGGCGAGTATCACTTTTCGGATGCGCTATTCCTTGTTTATTGCATCCATCGATCCCTCACAATGACGAATTTATACAGAAATTGCATCACTATGAAATACCATTGGTTCTATGCCTTCTCTTTGTAAATCGAAGAACGTTTCTATGGCAACGACAAGATCTAATATTGGGAGGCGAGTATCTCTTTTCGGATGCACTACTCCTTCTTTATTACATCCGTCGATCCCTCACAATGGCGAAATAACACATAAATTGTGTCGCTATGAAATACTATAAGTACTATGCCTTCTCTTTATAAATCGAGGAACGTTTCTATGGGAACGACAGGATTTTATATTGGAAGGCGAGTATATCTTTTCGGATGCACTATTCCATCTTTATTGCATCCGTCGATCCCTCACAATGACGAATTAACACATTAATGGCGTCGCTATGAAATACTATAGGTTCTAAGACTTCTCTTTCTAAATCGAGGATCGTTTCTATGGCAACTACAGGATCTTGTATTGTTAGGCGAGTATCTCTTTTCGGATGCACTATTCAATCTCTATTGCATCCGACGATCCCTCATAATGACGAATTACCACAGAAATGTCGTCGCTATGAAATACTATAGGTTCTATGCCTTCTCTTTCTAAATCTAGGAACATTTCTATGGCAACGACAGGATCTTATATTGGGAGGCGAGTATCTTTTTTCGGATGCACTATTCGTTCTTCATTGCATCTGTCGATCCCTCACAATGACGAATTAACACAGAAATTGCGTCGCTATGAAACACTATAGGTTCTATGCCTTCTCTTTCTAAATCGAGGAACGTATCTATGGCAACGGCAGGATCATATATTGGGAGGCGAGTGTCTCTTTTTGGTTGCACTATTCCTTCTTTATTGCATCCGTCGATCCCTCATAATGACGAATTAACACAGAAATTGCGTCGCTATGAAATACTATAGGTTCTATGCCCTGTCTATCTAAATCGAGGAACGTTTCTATGGCAACGACAGGATCTTATATTGGGTGGCGAGTATCTCTTTTCGGATGCACTATTCCTTCTTTATTTCATCCGTCGATCCCTCGCAATAACGAATTAACACCGAAATTGCGTCGCTATGAAATACTATTGGGTCTATGCCTTCTCTTACTAAATCGATTAACGTTTCTATGGCAACGACTGGTTCTTACTTTGGGAGGCGAGTATCTCTTCTCGGATGCTCTATTCCTTCCTTATTGCATCCGTCGATCCCTCACAATGTCGAATTAACACAGAAATGGTGTCGCTATGAAATATTATAGTTTCTATGCCTTCTCTTTCTAAATCTAGGAACATTTCTATGGCAACGACAGGATCTTATATTGGGAGGCGAGTATCTCTTTTCGGATGCACTATTCGTTCTTCATTGCATCTGTCGATCCCTCACAATGACGAATTAACACAGAAATTGCGTCGCTATGAAACACTATAGGTTCTATGCCTTCTCTTTCTAAATCGAGGAACGTATCTATGGCAACGGCAGGATCATATATTGGGAGGCGAGTGTCTCTTTTTGGTTGCACTATTCCTTCTTTATTGCATCCGTCGATCCCTCATAATGACGAATTAACACAGAAACTGCGTCGCTATGAAATACTACAGGTTCTGTGCCTTCTCTTTCTAAATCGAGGATCGTTTCTATGGCAACGACAGGATCTTGTATTGGGAGGCGAGTATCTCTTTTCGGATGCGCTATTCCACCTCTATTGCACCCGACGATCCCTCACAATGGCGAATTAACACAGAAATTGCGTCGCTATGAAATACTATAGGTTCTATGCCCTGTCTATCTAAATCGAGGAACGTTTCTATGGCAACGACACGATCTAATATTGGGTGGCGAGTATCTCTTTTCGGATGCACTATTCCTTCTTTACTTCATCCGTCGATCACTCGCAATGACGAATTAACACCGAAATTGCGTCGCTATGAAATACTATTGGGTCTATGCCTTCTCTTACTAAATCGAGGAACGTTTCTATGGCAACGACTGGTTCTTACTTTGTGAGGCGAGTATCTCTTCTCGGATGCTCTATTCCTTCCTTATTGCATCCGTCGATCCCTCACAATGACGAATTAACACAGAAATGGTGTCGCTATGAAATACTATAGTTTCTATGCCTTCTCTTTCTATATCGAGGAACATATCTATGGCAACGACAGGATCTCCTATTGGGAGGCGAGTATCTTTTTCGGATGCACTGTTCCTTCTTTATTGCATCCATCGAACCCTCACAATGAAGAACTAACACAGAAATTGCGTCGCTATGAAATACTATTGCTTCTACGCCTTCTATTTCTAAATCGAAGAACGTTTCTATGGCAACGAAAGGATCTTATATTGGGAGGCGAGTATCTGTTTTCGGATGCACTATTCCTTCTTTATTGCATCCGTCGATCCCTCACAATGACGAATTAACACAGAAATTGCGTCGCTATGAAATACTATAGGTTCTATGACTTCTCTTTCTAAATCGAGGAATGTTTCTATGGCAACGACAGGATCTTCTATTGGGAGGCGAGTATCTCTTTTGGGATGTACTGTTCCTTCTTTATTGCATCCGTTGATCCCACACAATGACGAATTAACGCTGAAATTGCGTCGCTATGAAATACTATAGTTTCTATGACTTCTCTTTCTAAATCGAGGAACTTTTCTAAGGCAACGACTGGTTCTTACTTTGGGAGGCGAGTATCTCTTCTCGGATGCTCTATTCCTTCCTAATTGCATCCGTCGATCACTCACAATGAAAAATTAACACAGAAATTGCATCGCTATGAAATACTATGGGTTCGATGCTTCTCTTTCTAAATCGAGGAACGTTTCAACGGCAACGACAGGATCTTCTATTGGGAGGCGAGTATCTCTTTTGGGATGTACTGTTCCTTCTTTATTGCATCCGTTGATCCCACACAATGACGAATTAACGCTGAAATTGCGTCGCTATGAAATACTATAGGTTCTATGACTTCTCTTTCTAAATCGAGGAACGTTTCTATGGCAACGACAGGATCTTCTATTGGGAGGCGAGTATCTCTTTTGGGATGTACTGTTCCTTCTTTATTGCATCCGTCGATCCCTCGCAATGACGAATTAACACAGAAATTGCGTCGCTATGAAATACTATAGGTGCTATGCCTTCTCTTTCTAAATCGAGGAATGTTTCTATGTCGACGACAGGATCTTCTATTGGGAGGCGAGTATTTCTTTTCGGATGCACTATGATTTCTTTATTGCATCCGTCGATCCCTCACAACAATGAATTAACACATATTTTGCCTCGCTATGAAATACTATAGGTTCTATGACTTCTCTTTCTAAATCGAGGAACGTTTCTATGGCAACGACTGGATCTTTCGTTGGGAGGCGAGTATCTCTTTTCGGATGCTCTATTCTTTCTTTATTGCATCCGTTGATCACTCACAATGACGAATTAACACAGAAATTGCGTCGCTATGAACTACTATTGGTTCTATGCCTTCTCTTACTAAATCGAGGAACGTTTCTATGGCAACGACTGGTTCTTACTTTGGGAGGCGAGTATCTGTTCTCGGATGCTCTATTCCTTCCTCATTGCATCCGTCGATCACTCACAATGAAAAATTAACACAGAAATTGCATCGCTATGAAATACTATGGGTTCGATGCTTCTCTTTCTAAATCAAGGAACGTTTCAACGGCAACGACAGGATCTTCTATTGGGAGGCGAGTATCTCTTTTCGGATGCACTATTCCTTCTTTATTGCATCCGTCGATACCACACAATGGCGAATTAACACAGAAATTGCGTCGCTATGAAATACTATATGTTGTATGCCTTCTCTTTCTAAATCGAGGAACGTTTCTATGGCAACGACAGGATCTTCTATTGGGAGGCGAGTATCACTTTTCGGATGCACTATTCCCTCTTTATTGCATCCGTCGATCCCTCACAATGACGAATTAACACAGAAATTGCATCGCTATGAAATACTATAGCTTCTATGCCTTGTCTTTCTAAATCGAGGAACGTTTCTATGGCAACGACTGGTTCGTACATTGGGAGGCGAGTATCTCTTTTCGGATGCTCTATTCCTTCTTTATTGCACCCGTCGATCAGTCACAATGACGAATTAACACAGAAATTGCGTCGCTATGAAATACAATAGGGACTATGCCTTCTCTTCTTAATCGAGGAACGATTCTATGGCAACGACTGGTTCTAACTTTGGGAAGCGAGTATCTCTTTTCGGATGCTCTATTCCTTCTTTATTGCATCCGTCGATCTCTCAGAATGACGAATTATCACAGAAATTGCGTCGCTATGAAATACTATATGTTGTATGCCTTCTCTTTCTAAATCGAGGAACGTTTCTATGGCAACGACTGGATCTTCTATTGGGAGGCGGGTACCACTTTTCGGATGCACTATTCCCTCTTTATTGCATCCGTCGATCCCTCACAATGACGAATTAACACAGATATTGCGTCGCTATGAAATACTATTGGTTCTATGACTTCTCTTTCTAAACTGAGGAACGTTTCTATGGCGACGACGGGATTTTCTATTGGGAGGCGAGTATCTCTTTTCAGATGCACTATTCCTTCCTCATTGCATCCGTCGATCCCTCACAATGATGAATTAACACAGAAATTGCCTCGCTATGAAATGCTATAGGTTCTATGCCTTCTCTTTCTAAATCGAGGAATGTTTTTATGGCAACGAGTGGTTCTTACTTTCGGAGGCGAGTATCTCTTTTCGGATGCTCTATTCCTTCGTTATTGCACCCGTCGATCACTCACAATGACGAATTAACACAGAAATTGCGTCGCTATAAAATAGTTAAGGAACTATGCCTTCTCTTCTAAATCGAGGAACGTTTCTATGGCAACGACAGGATCTTCTATTGGGAGGCGAGTATCTCTTTTGGGATGTACTTTTCCTTCTTTATTGCATCCGTTGATCCCACACAATGACGAATTAACGCTGAAATTGCGTCGCTATGAAATACTATAGTTTCTATGATTTCTCTTTCAAAATCGAGGAACTTTTCTAAGGCAACGACAGGATCTTCTATTGGGAGACGAGTATCTCTTTTCGGATGCACTATTCCTTCTTTATTGCATCCGTCGATCCCTCATAATGACGAATTAACACAGAAACTGCGTCGCTATGAAATACTATAGGTTCTGTGCCTTCTCTTTCTAAATCGAGGATCGTTTCTATGGCAACGACAGGATCTTTTATTGGCAGGAGAGTATTTCTTTTCGGATGCACTATTATTTCTTTATTGCATCCGTCGATCCCTCACAACAATGAATTAACACATATTTTGCCTCGCTATGAAATACTATAGGTTCTATGACTTCTCTTTCTAAATCGAGGAACGTTTCTATGGCAACGAATGGATCTTTCGTTGGGAGGCGACTATCTCTTTTCGGATGCTCTATTCTTTCTTTATTGCATCCGTTGATCACTCACAATGACGAATTAACACAGAAATTGCGTCGCCATGAAATACTATTGGTTCTATGCCTTCTCTTACTAAATCGAGGAACGTTTCTATGGCAACGTCCGGTTCTTACTTTGGGAGGCGAGTACCTCTTCTCGGATGCTCTATTCCTTCCTTATTGTATCCGTCGATCACTAACAATGAAAAATTAACACAGAAATTGCATCGCTATGAAATACTATGGGTTCGATGCTTCTCTTTCTAAATCGAGGAACGGTTCAACGGCAACGACAGGATCATCTATTGGGAGGCGAGTATCTCTTTTCGGATGCACTATTCCTTCTTTATTGCATCCGTCGATACCACACAATGGCGAATTAACACAGAAATTGCGTCGCTATGAAATACTATATGTTGTATGCCTTCTCTTTCTAAATCGAGGAACGTTTCTATGGCAACGACTGGATCTTCTATTGGGAGGCGAGTATCTCTTTTCGGATGCTCTATTCCTTCTTTATTGCACCCGTCGATCAGTCACAATGACGAATTAACACAGAAATTGCGTCGCTATGAAATACTATAGGTTCTGTGCCTTCTCTTTCTAAATCGAGGATCGTTTCTATGGCAACGACAGGATCTTGTATTGGGAGGCGAGTATCTCTTTTCGGATGCGCTATTCCATCTCTGTTGCATCAGACGATCCCTCACAATGACGAATTAACACAGAAATGGCATCGCTATGAAATACTATAGTTTCTATGCCTTCTCTTTCTAAATTGAGGAACGTTTCTATGGCAACGACAGGATCTTCTATTGGGAGCCGAGTATCTCTTTTCGGATGCGCTATTCCACCTCTATTGCATCCGACGATCCCTCACAATGACGAATTAACACTGAAATTGCGTCGCTATGATATACTATATGGTCTATGCCTTCTCTTTGTAAATCGAGGAACGTTTCCATGGCAACGACAGAATCTTCTATTGGGAGGCGAGTATCTGTTTTCGGATGCTCTATTCCTTCTTTATTGCATCCGTTGATCACTCACAATGACGAATTAACACAGAAATTGCGTCGCTATGAAATACCTTAGGTTCTATGCCTTCTCTTTCCAAATCGAGGAACGTTTCTATGGCAACGACAGCATCTTCTATTGCGAGGCGAGTATCTCTTTTCGGATGCACTATTCCTTCTTTATTGCATCCGTCGATTCCGCACAATGACGAATTAACACCGAAATTGCGTCGCATTGAAATACTATTTGTTCTATGCCTTCTGTTACTAAATAGAGGAACGTATCTATGGCAACGACTGGTTCTTACTTTCGGAGGCGAGTATCTCTTCTCGGATGCTCTATTCCTTCCTTATTGCATCCGTCGATCATTCACAATGACGATTTAACACAGAAATTGCGTCGCTATGAAATACTATGGGTTCGATGCTTCTTTTTCTAAATCGAGGGACGTTTCAACGGCAACGACAGGATCTTCTATTGGGAGGCGAGTATCTCTTTTCGGATGCACTATTCCTTCTTTATTGCATACGTCGATCCCACACAATGGCGAATTAACACAGAAATTGCGTCGCTATGAAATACTATAGGTTCTATGCCTTCTCTTTCTAAATCAAGGAACGTTTCTATGGCAACGACAGGAACTTGTATTGGGAGGCAAGTATCTCTTTTCGGATGCACTATTCCATCTCTATTGCATCCGACGATCCCTCACAATGGCGAATTAACACAGAAATTGCGTCGCTATGAAATACTATAGCTTCTATGCCTTCTTTTTCTATATCGAGGAACATTTCTATGGCAACGACAGGATCTTATATTGGGAGGCGAGTAGCTCTTTTCGGATTCACAATTCCTTCTTTATTGCATCTGTCGATCCCTCACAATGACGAATTAACACAGAAATAGCGTGGCTTTGAAACAATATAGGTTCTATGCCTTCTCTTTCTAAATCGAGGAACTTTTCTATGGCAACGACAGTATCTTATATTGGAAGGCGTGTATCTCTTTTCGGATGCACTATTCCTTCTTTATTCCATCCGCCGATCCCTCACAATGACGAATTAACACAGAAATATCGTCGCTTTGAAACACTATAGGTTCTAGGCCTACTCTTTCTAAATCGAGGAACGTTTCTATAAGGAGGCAAGTATCTCTTCTCGGATGCACTATTCCTTCTTTATTGCATCCGTCGATCCCTCGCAATGACGAATTAACACAGAAATTGCGTCTCTTATGAAATACTATATGTTCTATGCCTTCTCTTTGTAAATCGAGGAACGTTCCTATGGCAACGACAGGATCTTCTATTGGGAGGCGAGTATCACTTTTCTAATGCACAATTCCTTCTTTATTGCATCCATCGAACCCTCACAATGACGAATTAACACAGAAATTGCGTCGCTATGAAATACTATAGGTACTATGCTTTCTCTTCTAAATCGAGGAACTTTTCTATGGCAACGACAGGATCTTCCATTGGGAGGCGAGTATCTCTTTTCGGATGTACTGTTCCTTGTTTATTGCATCCGTTGACCCCACACAATGACAAATTAACACAGAAACTGCGTCGCTATGAAATACTATAGGTTCTGTGCCTTCTCTTTCTAAATCAAGGAACGTTTCTATGGCAACGACAGGATCTTATATTGGAAGGCATGTATCTCTTTTCGGATCCACTATTCCTTCTTTATTGCATCCGTCGATCCCTCACAACGATGAAGTAATACAGATTTTGCCTCGCTATGATAAACTATAGGTTCTATGCGTTCTCTTTCTAAATCGAGGAATGATTCTATAGCAACGACAGTATCTTATATTGGGAGGCGAGTATCTCTTTTCGGATGCACTATTCCTTCTTTATTGCATCCGTCGATCTCTCACAATGACGAATTAAAACAGAAACTGTGTCCCTATGAAATACTATAGGTTCTATGCCATCTCTATATACATCGAGGAACGTTTCTATGGCATCGACAGGATCTTATTTGGGAGGCGTGTATCTCTTTTCGGATGCACTATTCCTTCTTTATTGAATCCGTCGATCCCTCACAATGACGAATAAACACAGAAATTGCGTCGCTATGAAATACTATATGTTCTATGCCTTCTCTTTCAAAATTGAGGAACGTTTCTATGTCTACGACGGGACCTTCAATTGGGAGGCGAGTATCTCTTTTCGGATGCACTATTCCATCTCTATTGATTCCGACGATCCCTCACAAAGACGAATTAACACAGAAATGAAGTCGCTATGAAATACTATAGGTTCTATGCCTTCTCTTTCTAAATCGATTAACATTTCTATGGCAACGACAGGATCTTATAATGGGAGGCGAGTATCTCTTTTCAGATGCACTATTCCTTGTTTATTGCATTTGTCGATCCCTCACAATGACAAATTAACACAGAAATAGCGTCGCTTTGAGACACTATAGGTTCTATGCCTTCTCTTTCTAAATCGAGGAACGTTTCTATGGCAACGAAGGGAACTTCTATTAGGAGACGAGTATCTCATTTCGGATGCACTACTCCTTCTTTATTGCATCCGTCGATAACTCACAATGGCGAATTAACACAGAAATTGCGTCGCTATGAAATACTATATGTTCTATGCCTTTTCTTTCTAAATCGAGGAACGTTTCTATGGCAACGACAGTATCTTCAATTGGGAGGCGACTATCTCTTTTCAGATGCATTATTCCATCTTTATCGCATCCGTCGATCCCTCACACCGACGAATTAACACAGAAATTGCGTCGCTATAAAATACTATAGGTTCTATGCTTTCTCTTTCTTATTCGAGGGACGTTTCTATGACAACGACAGGATATTATATTGGGAGGCGAGTTTCTCTTTTCGGATGCACTGTTCCTTCTTTATTGCATCCATCGATCCCTCATAATGACGAGTTAACAAAGAAATTGATCGCTATGAAATACTATAGGTTCTATACCTTCTCTTTCTCAATCGAGGAACTGTTCTATGGCAAGAACTGGATCTTCTATTGGGAGGCGAGTACCTCTTTTCGGATGCACTATTCCTTCTTTATTGCATCCATCGATCAAAACAATGACGAATTAACACAGAAATTGCGTCGCTATGAAATACTATTGGTACTATGCATTCTCTTTCTAAATCGAGGAATGTGTCTATGGCAACGACAGGATCTTATATTGGGAGGCGAGTATCTCTTTTCGGATGGACTGTTCCGTCTTTATTACATCCATCGATCCCTCACAATGACGAGTTAACAAAGAAATTGCTTCGCTATGAAATACTATAGGTTCTATACCTTCTCTTTCTAAATCGAGGAACGTTTCTATGGCAACGACTGTATCTTCAATTGGGAGGCGACTATCTTTTTTCGGATGCATTATTCCTTCTTTATCGCATCCGTCTATCCCTCACAACGACGAATTAACACAGAAATTGCGTCGCTATGAAATACTATAGGTTCCATGTTTTCTCTTTCTAAATCGAGGAACGTTTCTATGGCAACGAAGGGATCTTCTATTGGGAGACGAGTATCTCATTTCGGATGCACTACTCCTTCTTTATTGCATCCGTCGATAACTCACAATGGCGAATTAACACAGAAATTGCGTCGCTATGAAATACTATATGTTCTATGCCTTCTCTTTCTAAATCGTGGAACGTCTCTATGGCCAAGACAGGATCTTCTATTGGGAGGCGAGTATCTCTGTTCGGATACATTAATCCTTCTTTATTGCATCCGTCCATCCCTCACAATGACGAATTAACAGAGAAATTGCGTCGCTATGAAATCCTATAGATTCTATGACTTTTCATTATAAATCCAGGGACGTTTCTAAGGCAACGACATGATCTTATTTTGGGAGGCGAGTATCTCTTTTCGAATGCACTATTCCTCCTTTATTGCATCCGTCGATCCCTCACAATGACGAATTAACAGAGAAATTGCGTCGCCATGAAATACTATGGGTTCTATGCCTTCTCTTTCTAAATCGAGGAACATATCTATGGCAATGACAGGATCTTCTATTGCGAGGCGAGTATCTCTTTTCGGATCCACTATTCCTTCTTTATTGCATCCGTCGATCCCTCACAATGACGAATTAAAACATAAATTGTGCAGCTATGAAATTCTATAGGTTCTATGCCTTCTCTTTCTAAATCGAGTAACGTTTCTATGGCAACTACAGGATCTTCTATTGGGAGGCCAGTATCTCTTTTCTGATGCTCTATTCCTTCTTTATTGCATCCGTCGATCCCTCACAATGAGGAATTAACACAGAAATTGCGTCGCTATGAAATACTATAGGTACAATGCTTTCTCTTTCTAAATCGAGGAACGTTTCTATGGCAACGACAGGATCTTATTTTGGGAGGCGAGTATCTCTTTTCGGATGCACTATTCCATCTTTATTAGATCTGTCGATCCCTCACAATGACGAATTAACACAGAAATTGCGTCGCTATGGAATACTATAAGTTCTATGCCTTCTCTTTCTAAATCGTGGAACGTTTCAATGGCAACGACATGATCTTAAATTGGGAATCGTGTATCTCTTTTCGGTTGCAGTATTCCTTCTTTATTGCATCCGTCGGTCCCTGACAATGACGAATTAACACAGAAAGTGCTTGGCTATGAAATACTATAGATTCTATTCCTTCTCATACTAATTCGAGGAACGTTTGTATGGGAACGACAGTATCTTTAATTGGGAAGCGAGTATCTCTTCTCGAGTGCACCATTCCTCATTATTGCATCAGTCGATCCCTCACAATGTCGAATTAACACAGAAATTGCGTCGCTATGAAATACTGTATGTTGTATGCCTTCTCTTTCTAGTTCAAGGAATGTTTCTATGGCAACGACTGAATCATCTATTGGGAGGCGAGTATCTCTTTTCGGAAGCACTATTCCTTCTTTATTGCATACGTCGATGCCTCAGAATGACGTATTAACACAGAAATTGCGGCGCTATGAAATATTATAGGTTCTATGCCTCCTCTTTCTTAATCGAGGAACGTTTCTATGGCAACGACAGGATCTTCTATTAAGAGGCGAGTATCTCTTTTCGGATGCACTATTCATTCTTTATTGCATCCGTCGAACCCTCACAATGACGAATTAACACAGAGATGTTGTCACTACGAAATACTATAGTTTCTATACCCTCTGTTTCTAAATCGAAAAACGTTTCTATGGCAACGACAGGATCTTCTATTGGGAGGCGAGTATCTCTTTTCGGAAGCACTATTCCTTCTTTATTGCATCCGTCGATCCCTCACAATGACGGATTAACACAGAAATTGAGTCGCTATGAAATACTCTAGGTTCTATGCCTTCTCTTTCTAAATCGAGGAACGTTCCTATGGCAACGACAGAAACTTATATTGGGAGGCAACTATCTCTTTTCGGATGCACTATTCCTTCTTTATTGTATGCGTCGATCCTTCGCAATGACGAATTAACACAGAAATTGCGTCCCTATGAAATAACATAGTTCCTAGGCCTTCTCCTTCTAAATCGAGGAACGTTCCAATGGAAATGACAAGATCTTATATTGGGAGGCGAGTATCTCTTTTCGGATGCACTATTTCTTCTTTATTGCATCCGTCGATCCCTCACAATGACGAATTAATACAGAAATTGCGTGGTTATGAAATACTATAGGTTCTATACCTTCTCTTTCTAAATCAAGGAACGTTTCTATTGCAAGGTTAGGATCTTCTATTGGAAAGCGAGCATCTCTTTTCGGAAGCACTATTCCTTCTATATTGCATCCGTCGATCCTTCACAATGAGGAATTAACACAGAAATTGCGTCGCTATGAACCACTATAGGTTCTATGTTTTCTCTTTCTAAATCGATGAACGTTTCTATGGCAACGACAGGATCTTCAATTGGGAAGCGAGTATCTCTTTTCGGAAGCACTATTCTATCTTTATTGCATCCGTCGATCTCTCACAACGACGAATTGACACAGAAATACTATAGGTTCTATGCCTACTCATTCTAAATCGAGGAGGTTTCTATGGCAACGACAGGATCTTCTATTGGGAGGCGAATATCTCTTTTCCAATGCACTATTCGCATCTTTATTGCATCCGTCGATCCCTCTCAATGACGAATTAACACAGAAATTGCGTCGCTATGAAATACTATAAGTTTTATGCCTTTTCTTTCTAAATCGAGGAACGTTTATATGGCCACGTCAGGATCTTTTATTGGGAGGCAAGTATCCCTTTTCTTATGCACTATTCATTCTTTATTGCATCCGTCGATCACTCACAATGACGAATTAACACAGAAATTGCGTCACTATGAAATACTATAGTTCTATGCCTTCTCTTTATAAATCGAGGAACGTTTCTATGGCAACGACAGGATCTTCTATTGGGAGGCGAGTATCTCTTTTCGGATGCACTATTCCTTCCTTTTTACATCCGTCGATCCCTCACAATGACGAATTAACACAAAATTTTGCGTCGCTATGAATTACTATAGGTTCTATGCATTCTCTTTCTAAATCGAGGAACGCTTCTATTTCAACGACATGATCTTCTATTAAGAGGCGAGTATCTTTTTCCGCATGCACTATTCCTTCTTTATTGCATCCGTGGATCCTTTACAATGAGGATTTAACACAAAAATTGTGTCGCTATGAAATACTATAGGTTCTATGCCTTCTCTTCATAAATCGAAGAATATTTCTATGGCAACGAAAGGATCTTCTATTGGGAGGCGAGTATCTCTTTTGGGATGCACTATTCTTTCTTTATTGCATCCGTCGATCCCTCACAATGACGAATTAACATACAAATTGCGTCGCTATGAAATACTATAAGTTTTATGCCTTTTCTTTCTAAATCGAGGAACGTTTCTATTGCCACGACAGGAACTTCAATTGGGAGACAAGTTTCTCTTTTCGGGTGCACTATTCCTTCTTTATAGCATCCGTCGATACCCCACAATGACGAAATAACACAGAAATTGCGTCGCTATGAAATACTACATCTTCTATGCCTTCTCTTTATAAATCGAGGAACGTTTCTATGGCAACGACTGGATCTTCTATTGGGAGGCGAGTATCTCTTTTCGGATGCACTATTCCTTCCTTTTTACATCCGTCGATCCCTCACAATGACGAATTAACACAAAATTTTGCGTCGCTATGAAATACTATAGGTTCTATGCCTTCTCTTTCTAAATCGAGGAACGTTCCTATGGCAACGACAGGATCTTATATTAGGAGGTGAGTATCTCTTTTGAGATGCACTATTCTTTCTTTATTGCATCCTTCGATCCCCCACAACGAAGAATTAACACAGAAAGTGCGTCGCTATGAAATACTATAGGTTCTACGATTTCTCTTCCTAAATCGAGGAACGTTCCTATGGCAACTACAGCATCTTATATTGCAAGGCGAGTATCTCTTTCGGATGCACTATTCCTTCATTATTGCATCCGTCGAACACTCACAATGACGAATTAACACAGAAATTGCGTCGCTATGAAATACTATAGGTTCTATGCCTTCTCTTTATAAATCGAGGAACGTTTCTATGGCAACGACAGGATCTTCAATTGGGAGGCGAGTATCTCCAATCGGAAGCACTATTCCTTATTTATTACATCCGTCGATCCCTCACAATGACGAATTAACACAAAAATTTGCGTCGCTATGAAATACTATAGGTTCTATGCATTATATTTCTAAATCGAGGAACGTTTCCATGGCAACGACATGATCTTCTATTAAGAGGCGAGTATCTTTTTCCGCATGCACTATTCCTTCTTTATTGCATCTGTCGATCCTTCACAATGACGATTTAACACAAAAATTGCGTCGCTATTAAATACTATAGGTTCTATGCCTTCTCTTTATAAATCGAAGACCATTTCTATGGCAACGACAGGATCTTCTATTGGGAGGCGTGTATCTCTTTTCGGATGCAATATTCCTTCTTTATTGCATCCGTCGATACCTCACAACGACGACTGAACACAGAAATTGCGTCGCTATGAAATACTGTTCGTTCTATGCCTACTCTTTCTAAATCGAGGAACGTTACTGTGGCAACGACAGGATCTTATATTGGGAGGCGAGTATCTCTTTTCGGATGCACTATTCCTTCATTTTGCATCCGTCGATCCCTCACAATGACGAATTAACACAGAAGTTGCGTCGCTATGAAACACTATAGGTTCTATGCCTTCTCTTTCTAAATCGAGGATCGTTTCTATGGCAACGACAGGATCTTCTATTGGGACACGAGTATCTCGTTTTAGATGCACTATTCCTTCTTTATTGCATCCATCGATCCCTTACAATGACGAATTAACACAGAAATTGCTTGGCTATGAAAAACTATAGGTTCTATGCCTTCTCTTTCTAAACCTAGTAACGTTTGTGTGGCAACGACAGGATCTTCTATTGGGAGGCGAGTATCTCTTCTCGGATGCACTATTCCTCATTATTGCATCCGTCGATCCCTCACAATGACGAATTAACACAGAAATTGTGTCGCTATGAAATACTATAAATTCTATGCCTCTTCTTTCTAAATCGAGGAACGTTTCTATGGCCACGACAGGATCTTCTATTGGGAGACAAGTATCTCTTTTCGGATGCACTATTCCTTCTTTATAGCATCCGTCGATCCCTCACAATGACGAATTAACACAGACATTGCGTCGCTATGAAATACAATAGGTTCTATGCCTTCTCTTTCTAAATCGAGGAACGTTCCAATGGCACCGACAGGATCTTATATTGGGAGGTGAATATCTCTTTTGGGATGCACTAATCTTTCTTTATTGCATCCGTCGATCCCTCACAACGACGAATTAACACAGAAATTGCGTCGCTATGAAATACTATAGGTTCTACGCATTCTCTTTCTTAATCGAGGAACGTTCCTATGGCAACGTCAGGATCTTATATTGCAAGGCGAGTATCTCTTTTCGGATGCACTATTTCTTCTTTATTGCATCCGTCGATCTTTCACAATGACGAATTAACACAGAATTTGCGTCGCTATGAAATACTATAGGTTCTATGCCTTCTCTTTCTAAATCGAGGAACGTTCCTATGGCCATGAGAGGATTCTATATTGGGAGCCAAGTATCTTTTTTCGGATGCACTATTCTTTCTTAATTGCATCCGTCGATCCCTCACAACGACAAATTAACACAGAAATTGCGTCGCTATGAAATACTATAGGTTCTACGCCTTCTCTTTCTAAATCGAGGAACGTTCCTATAGCAACGACACGATATTATATTGGGAGGCGAGTATCTCTTCTCGGGTGCACTATTCCTCATTATTGCATCCGTCGATCCCTCACAATGACGAATTAACACAGAAATTGCGTCGCTATGATATACTATAGGTTCTACGCATTCTCTTTCTTAATCGAGGAACGTTCCTATGGCAACGTCAGGATCTTATATTGCAAGGCGAGTATCTCTTTTCGGATGCACTATTCCTTCTTTATTGCATTCGTCGATCCTTCACAATGACGAATTAACACAGAATTTGCGTCGCTATGAAATACAATAGGTTCAACGCCTTCTCTTTCTAAATCGAGGAACGTTCCTATAGCAACGACAGGATATTATATTGGGAGGCGAGTATCCCTTTTCGGATGCACTATTCATTCTTTATTGCATCCGTCGATCACTCACAATGACGAATTAACACAGAAATTGCGTCGCTATGAAAGACTATAGGTTCCATGCCTTCTCTTTATATATCGAGGAACGTTTCTATGGCAACGACAGGATCTTCTATTGGGAGGCGAGTATCTCTTTTCGGATGCACTATTCCTTCATTTTGCATCCGTCGATCCCTCACAATGACGAATTAACACAGAAATTGCGTCGCTATGAAATACTATGGATCTATGTCTTCTCTATCTAAATTGAGGAACGTACGTATGGCAATGACATGATCTTATATTGAGAAGCGAGTATCTCTTTTCGGATGCACTATTCCTTCTTTATTGCATCCGTCGATCCCTCACAATGTCGAATTACACAGAAATGGCGTCGCTACGAAATACAATAGGTTCTATGCCTTCTCTTTCTGAATCGAGGAACGTTCCTATGGCAACGACAGGATCTTATATTGGGAGGAGAATATCTCTTTTGGGATGCACTATTCTTTCTTTATTGCATCCGTCGATCCCTCACAACGACGAATTAACACAGATATTGTGTCGCTATGAAATACTATGGGTTCTACGCCTTCTCTTTCTAAATCGAGGAACGTTCCTATGGCAACGACAGGATCTTATATTGCAAGGCGAGTATCTCCTTTCGGATACACTATTCCTTCTTTATTGCATCCGTCGATCACTCACAATGACGAATTAACACAGTAATTGCGTCGCTATGAAATACTATAGTTTCTATGCCTTCTCTTTATAAATCGAGGAACGTTTCTATGGCAACGACAGGATCTTGTATTGGGAGGCGAGTATCTCTTTTCGGATGCGCTATTCCTTCTTTATTACATCCGTCGATCCCTCCCAATGACGAAATATCACAAAAATTTGGGTCGCTATGAAATACTATAGGTTCTATGCATTCTATTTCTAAATCGAGGAACGTTTCTATGGCAACGACATGATCTTCTATTAAGAGGCGAGTATCTTTTTCCGCGTGCATCCGTCGATCCTTCACAATGACGATTTAACACAAAAATCGCGTCGCTATGAAATACTATAGGTTCTATGCTTTCTCTTTATAAATCGAAGAACATTTCTATGGCAACGACAGGATCTTCTATTGGGAGGCGAGTATCTCCAATCGGAAGCACTATTCCTTATTTATTACATCCGTCGATCCCTCACAATGACGAATTAACACAAAAATTTGCGTCGCTATGAAATACTATAGGTTCTATGCATTATATTTCTAAATCGAGGAACGTTTCCATGGCAACGACATGATCTTCTATTAAGAGGCGAGTATCTTTTTCCGCATGCACTATTCCTTCTTTATTGCATCTGTCGATCCTTCACAATGACGATTTAACACAAAAATTGCGTCGCTATTAAATACTATTGGTTCTATGCCTTCTCTTTATAAATCGAAGAACATTTCTATGGCAACGACAGGATCTTCTATTGGGAGGCGAGTATCTCTTTTCGGATGCAATATTCCTTCTTTATTGCATCCGTCGATACCTCACGACGACGACTTAACACAGAAATTGCGTCGCTATGAAATACTATAGGTTCTATGCCTACTCTTTCTAAATCGAGGAACGTTACTATGGCAACGACAGGATCTTATATTGGGAGGCGAGTATCTCTTTTCGGATGCACTATTCCATCATTTTGCATCCGTCGATCCCTCACAATGACGAATTAACACAGAATTTGCGTCGCTATGAAACACTATAGGTTCTATGCCTTCTCTTTCTAAATCGAGGATCGTTTCTATGGCAACGACAGAATCTTCTATTGCGACACGAGTATCTCGTTTTAGATGCACTATTCCTTCTTTATTGTATCCATCGATCCCTTACAATGACGAATTAACACAGAAATTGCTTGGCTATGAAAAACTATAGGTTCTATGCCTTCTCTTTCTAAAATTAGTAACGTTTGTGTGGCAACGACAGGATCTTCTATTGGGAGGCGAGTATCTCTTCTCGGATGCACTATTCCTCATTATTGCATCCGTCGATCCCTCACAATGACGAATTAACACAGAAATTGTGTCGCTATGAAATACTATAAATTCTATGCCTCTTCTTTCTAAATCGAGGAACGTTTCTATGGCCACGACAGGATCTTCTATTGGGAGACAAGTATCTCTTTTCGGATGCACTATTCCTTCTTTATAGCATCCGTCGATCCCTCACAATGACGAATTAACACAGACATTGCGTCGCTATGAAATACAATAGGTTCTATGCCTTCTCTTTCTAAATCGAGGAACATTCCAATGGCACCGACAGGATCTTATATTGGGAGGTGAATATCTCTTTTGGGATGCACTAATCTTTCTTTATTGCATCCGTCGAACCCTCACAACGACGAATTAACACAGAAAATGCGTCGATATGAAATACTATAGGTTCTACGCATTCTCTTTCTTAATCGAGGAACGTTCCTATGGCAACGTCAGGATCTTATATTGCAAGGCGAGAATCTCTTTTCGGATGCACTATTCCTTCTTTATTGCATCCGTCGATCCTTCACAATGACGAATTAACACAGAATTTGCGTCGCTATGAAATACTATAGGTTCTATGCCTTCTCTTTCTAAATCGAGGAACGTTCCTATGGCCACGAGAGGATTCTATATTGGGAGCCAAGTATCTTTTTTCTGATGCACTATTCTTTCTTAATTGCATCCGTCGATCCCTCACAACGACAAATTAACACAGAAATTGCGTCGCTATGAAATACTATAGGTTCTACGCCTTCTCTTTCTAAATCGAGGAACGTTCCTATAGCAACGACACGATATTATATTGGGAGGCGAGTATGTCTTCTCGGGTGCACTATTCCTCATTATTGCATCCGTCGATCCCTCACAATGACGAATTAACACAGAAATTGCGTCGCTATGAAATACTATAGGTTCTACGCATTCTCTTTCTTAATCGAGGAACGTTCCTATGGCAACGTCAGGATCTTATATTGCAAGGCGAGTATCTCTTTTCGGATGCACTATTCCTTCTTTATTGCATTCGTCGATCCTTCACAATGACGAATTAACACAGAATTTGCGTCGCTATGAAATACAATAGGTTCTACGCCTTCTCTTTCTAAATCGAGGAACGTTCCTATAGCAACGACAGGATATTATATTAGGAGGCGAGTATCCCTTTTCGGATGCACTATTCATTCTTTATTGCATCCGTCGATCACTCACAATGACGAATTAACACAGAAATTGCGTCGCTATGAAAGGCTATAGGATCTATGCCTTCTCTTTATATATCGAGGAACGTTTCTACGGCAACGACAGGATCTTCTATTGGGAGGCGAGTATCTCTTTTCGGATGCACTATTCCTTCCTTTTTACATCCGTCGATCCCTCACAACGACGAATTAACACAAAAATTTGCGTCGCTATGAAATACTATAGGTTCTATGCATTCTCTTTCTAAATCGAGGAACCTTTCTATTTCAACGACATGATCTTCTATTAAGAGGCGAGTATTTTTTTCCGCATGCACTATTCCTTCTTTATTTCATCCGTCGATCCCTCACAATGACGAATTAACACAGAAATTGCGTCGCTATGAAATATTATGGTTCTATGTCTTCTCTATCTAAATTGAGGAACGTACGTATGGCAATGACATGATCTTATATTGAGAAGCGAGTATCTCTTTTCGGATGCACTATTCCTTCTTTATTGCATTCGTCGATCCCTCACAATGTCGAATTAACACAGAAATGGCGTCGCTACGAAATACAATAGGTTCTATGCCTTCTCTTTCTAAATCGAGGAACGTTCCTATGGCAACGACAGGATCTTATATTGGGAGGAGAATATCTCTTTTGGGATGCACTATTCTTTCTTTATTGCATCCGTCGATCCCTCACAACGACGAATTAACACAGATATTGTTTCGCTATGAAATACTATGGGTTCTACGCCTTCTCTTTCTAAATCGAGGAACGTTCCTATGGCAACGACAGGATCTTATATTGCAAGGCGAGTATCTCTCTTCGGATGCACTATTCCTTCTTTATTGCATCCGTCGATCACTCACAATGACGAATTAACACAGAAATTGCGTCGCTATGAAATACTATAGTTTCTATGCCTTCTCTTTATAAATCGAGGAACGTTTCTATGGCAACGACAGGATCTTGTATTGGGAGGCGAGTATCTCTTTTCGGATGCGCTATTCCTTCTTTATTACATCCGTCGATCCCTCCCAATGACGAAATATCACAAAAATTTGCGTCGCTATGAAATACTATAGGTTCTATGCATTCTATTTCTAAATCGAGGAACGTTTCTATGGCAACGACATGATCTTCTATTAAGAGGCGAGTATCTTTTTCCGCGTGCACTATTCCTTCTTTACTGCATCCGTCGATCCTTCACAATGACGATTTAACACAAAAATCGCGTCGCTATGAAATACTATAGGTTCTATGCTTTCTCTTTATAAATCGAAAAACATTTCTATGGCAACGACAGGATCTTCTATTGGGAGGCGAGTATCTCCAATCGGAAGCACTATTCCTTATTTATTACATCCGTCGATCCCTCACAATGACGAATTAACACAAAAATTTGCGTCGCTATGAAATACTATAGGTTCTATGCATTATATTTCTAAATCGAGGAACGTTTCCATGGCAACGACATGTTCTTCTATTAAGAGGCGAGTATCTTTTTCCGCATGCACTATTCCTTCTTTATTGCATCTGTCGATGCTTCACAATGACGATTTAACACAAAAATTGCTTCGCTATTAAATACTATGGGTTCTATGCCTTCTCTTTATAAATCGAAGAACATTTCTATGGCAACGACAGGATCTTCTATTGGGAGGCGAGTATCTCTTTTCGGATGCAATATTCCTTCTTTATTGCATCCGTCGATACCTCACAACGACGACTTAACACAGAAATTGCGTCGCTATGAAATACTATAGGTTCTATGCCTACTCTTTCTAAATCGAGGAACGTTACTATGGCAACGACAGGATCTTATATTCGGAGGCGAGTATCTCTTTTCGGATGCACTATTCCTACATTTTGCATCCGTCGATCCCTCACAATGACGAATTAACACAGAAGTTGCGTCGCTATGAAACACTATAGGTTCTATGCCTTCTCTTTCTAAATCGAGGATCGTTTCTATGGCAACGACAGGATCTTCTATTGGGACACGAGTATCTCGTTTTAGATGCACTATTCCTTCTTTATTGCATCCATCTATCCCTTACAATGACGAATTAACACAGAAATTCCTTGGCTATGAAAAACTATAGGTTCTATGCCTTCTCTTTCTAAAACTAGCAACGTTTGTGTGGCAACGACAGGATCTTCTATTGGGAGGCGAGTATCTCTTCTCGGATGCACTATTCCTCATTATTGCATCCGTCGATCCCTCACAATGACGAATTAACACAGAAATTGTGTCGCTATGAAATACTATAAATTCTATGCTTCTTCTTTCTAAATCGAGGAACGTTTCTATGGCCACGACAGGATCTTCTATTGGGAGACAAGTAATTCTTTTCGGACGCACTATTCCTTCTTTATAGCATCCGTCGATCCCTCACAATGACGAATTAACACAGACATTGCGTCGCTATGAAATACAATAGGTTCTATGCCTTCTCTTTCTAAATCGAGGAACGTTCCAATGGCACCGACAGGATCTTATATTGGGAGGTGAATATCTCTTTTGGGATGCACTAATCTTTCTTTATTGCATTCGTCGATCCCTCACAACGACGAATTAACACAGAAATTGCGTCGCTATGAAATACTATAGGTTCTACGCATTCTATTTCTTAATCGAGGAACGTTCCTATGGCAACGTCAGGATCTTATATTGCAAGGCGAGTATCTCTTTTCGGATGCACTATTCCTTTTTTATTGTATCCGTCGATCCTTCACAATGACGAATTAACACAGAATTTGCGTCGCTATGAAATACTATAGGTTCTATGCCTTCTCTTTCTAAATCGAGGAACGTTCCTATGGCCACGAGAGGATCTTATATTGGGAGCCAAGTATCTTTTTTCGGATGCACTATTCTTTCTTAATTGCATCCGTCGATCCCTCACAACGACAAATTAACACAGAAATTGCGTCGCTATGAATTACTATAGGTTCTACGCCTTCTCTTTCTAAATCGAGGAACGTTCCTATAGCAACGACAGGATTTATATTGGGAGGCGAGTATCTCTTGTCGGATGCACTATTCCTTCTTTATTGCATTCGTCGATCCTTCACAATGACGAATTAACACAGAATTTGCGTCGCTATGAAATACAATAGGTTCTACGCCGTCTCTTTCTAAATCGAGGAACGTTCCTATAGCAACGACAGGATATTATATTGGGAGGCGAGTATCCCTTTTCGGATGCACTATTCATTCTTTATTGCATCCGTCGATCACTCACAATGACGAATTAACACAGAAATTGCGTCGCTATGAAAGACTATAGGTTCCATGCCTTCTCTTTATATATCGAGGAACGTTTCTATGGCAACGGCAGGATCTTCTATTGGGAGGCGAGTATCTCTTTTCGGATGCACTATTCCTTCCTTTTTACATCCGTCGATCCCTCACAACGACGAATTAACACAAAAATTTGCGTCGCTATGAAATACTATAGGTTCTATGCATTCTCTTTCTAAATCGAGGAACCTTTCCATTTCAACGACATGATCTTGTATTAAGAGGCGAGTATTTTTTTCCGCATGCACTATTCCTTCTTTATTTCATCCGTCGATCCCTCACAATGACGAATTAACACAGAAATTGCGTCGCTATGAAATACTATGGATCTATGTCTTCTCTATCTAAATTGAGGAACGTACGTATGGCAATGACATGATCTTATATTGAGAAGCGAGTATCTCTTTTCGGATGCACTATTCCTTCTTTATTGCATCCGTCGATCCCTCACAATGTCGAATTAACACAGAAATGGCGTCGCTACGAAATACAATAGGTTCTATGCCTTCTCTTTCTGAATCGAGGAACGTTCCTATGGCAACGACAGGATCTTATATTGGGAGGAGAATATCCCTTTTGGGATGCACTATTCTTTCTTTATTGCATCCGTCGATCCCTCACAACGACGAATTAACACAGATATTGTGTCGCTATGAAATACTATGGGTTCTACGCCTTCTCTTTCTAAATCGAGGAACGTTCCTATGGCAACGACAGGATCTTATATTGCAAGGCGAGTATCTCTCTTCGGATGCACTATTCCTTCTTTATTGCATCCGTCGATCACTCACAATGACGAATTAACACAGAAATTGCGTCGCTATGAAATACTATAGTTTCTATGCCTTCTCTTTATAAATCGAGGAACGTTTCTATGGCAACGACAGGATCTTGTATTGGGAGGCGAGTATCTCTTTTCGGATGCGCTATTCCTTCTTTATTACATCCGTCGATCCCTCCCAATGACGAAATATCACAAAAATTTGCGTCGCTATGAAATACTATAGGTTCTATGCATTCTATTTCTAAATCGAGGAACGTTTCTATGGCAACGACATGATCTTCTATTAAGAGGCGAGTATCTTTTTCCGCGTGCACTATTCCTTCTTTACTGCATCCGTCGATCCTTCACAATGACGATTTAACACAAAAATCGCGTCGCTATGAAATACTATAGGTTCTATGCTTTCTCTTTATAAATCGAAAAACATTTCTATGGCAACGACAGGATCTTCTATTGGGAGGCGAGTATCTCCAATCGGAAGCACTATTCCTTATTTATTACATCCGTCGATCCCTCACAATGACGAATTAACACAAAAATTTGCGTCGCTATGAAATACTATAGGTTCTATGCATTATATTTCTAAATCGAGGAACGTTTCCATGGCAACGACATGTTCTTCTATTAAGAGGCGAGTATCTTTTTCCGCATGCACTATTCCTTCTTTATTGCATCTGTCGATGCTTCACAATGACGATTTAACACAAAAATTGCTTCGCTATTAAATACTATGGGTTCTATGCCTTCTCTTTATAAATCGAAGAACATTTCTATGGCAACGACAGGATCTTCTATTGGGAGGCGAGTATCTCTTTTCGGATGCAATATTCCTTCTTTATTGCATCCGTCGATACCTCACAACGACGACTTAACACAGAAATTGCGTCGCTATGAAATACTATAGGTTCTATGCCTACTCTTTCTAAATCGAGGAACGTTACTATGGCAACGACAGGATCTTATATTCGGAGGCGAGTATCTCTTTTCGGATGCACTATTCCTACATTTTGCATCCGTCGATCCCTCACAATGACGAATTAACACAGAAGTTGCGTCGCTATGAAACACTATAGGTTCTATGCCTTCTCTTTCTAAATCGAGGATCGTTTCTATGGCAACGACAGGATCTTCTATTGGGACACGAGTATCTCGTTTTAGATGCACTATTCCTTCTTTATTGCATCCATCTATCCCTTACAATGACGAATTAACACAGAAATTCCTTGGCTATGAAAAACTATAGGTTCTATGCCTTCTCTTTCTAAAACTAGCAACGTTTGTGTGGCAACGACAGGATCTTCTATTGGGAGGCGAGTATCTCTTCTCGGATGCACTATTCCTCATTATTGCATCCGTCGATCCCTCACAATGACGAATTAACACAGAAATTGTGTCGCTATGAAATACTATAAATTCTATGCTTCTTCTTTCTAAATCGAGGAACGTTTCTATGGCCACGACAGGATCTTCTATTGGGAGACAAGTAATTCTTTTCGGACGCACTATTCCTTCTTTATAGCATCCGTCGATCCCTCACAATGACGAATTAACACAGACATTGCGTCGCTATGAAATACAATAGGTTCTATGCCTTCTCTTTCTAAATCGAGGAACGTTCCAATGGCACCGACAGGATCTTATATTGGGAGGTGAATATCTCTTTTGGGATGCACTAATCTTTCTTTATTGCATTCGTCGATCCCTCACAACGACGAATTAACACAGAAATTGCGTCGCTATGAAATACTATAGGTTCTACGCATTCTATTTCTTAATCGAGGAACGTTCCTATGGCAACGTCAGGATCTTATATTGCAAGGCGAGTATCTCTTTTCGGATGCACTATTCCTTTTTTATTGTATCCGTCGATCCTTCACAATGACGAATTAACACAGAATTTGCGTCGCTATGAAATACTATAGGTTCTATGCCTTCTCTTTCTAAATCGAGGAACGTTCCTATGGCCACGAGAGGATCTTATATTGGGAGCCAAGTATCTTTTTTCGGATGCACTATTCTTTCTTAATTGCATCCGTCGATCCCTCACAACGACAAATTAACACAGAAATTGCGTCGCTATGAATTACTATAGGTTCTACGCCTTCTCTTTCTAAATCGAGGAACGTTCCTATAGCAACGACAGGATTTATATTGGGAGGCGAGTATCTCTTGTCGGATGCACTATTCCTTCTTTATTGCATTCGTCGATCCTTCACAATGACGAATTAACACAGAATTTGCGTCGCTATGAAATACAATAGGTTCTACGCCGTCTCTTTCTAAATCGAGGAACGTTCCTATAGCAACGACAGGATATTATATTGGGAGGCGAGTATCCCTTTTCGGATGCACTATTCATTCTTTATTGCATCCGTCGATCACTCACAATGACGAATTAACACAGAAATTGCGTCGCTATGAAAGACTATAGGTTCCATGCCTTCTCTTTATATATCGAGGAACGTTTCTATGGCAACGGCAGGATCTTCTATTGGGAGGCGAGTATCTCTTTTCGGATGCACTATTCCTTCCTTTTTACATCCGTCGATCCCTCACAACGACGAATTAACACAAAAATTTGCGTCGCTATGAAATACTATAGGTTCTATGCATTCTCTTTCTAAATCGAGGAACCTTTCCATTTCAACGACATGATCTTGTATTAAGAGGCGAGTATTTTTTTCCGCATGCACTATTCCTTCTTTATTTCATCCGTCGATCCCTCACAATGACGAATTAACACAGAAATTGCGTCGCTATGAAATACTATGGATCTATGTCTTCTCTATCTAAATTGAGGAACGTACGTATGGCAATGACATGATCTTATATTGAGAAGCGAGTATCTCTTTTCGGATGCACTATTCCTTCTTTATTGCATCCGTCGATCCCTCACAATGTCGAATTAACACAGAAATGGCGTCGCTACGAAATACAATAGGTTCTATGCCTTCTCTTTCTGAATCGAGGAACGTTCCTATGGCAACGACAGGATCTTATATTGGGAGGAGAATATCCCTTTTGGGATGCACTATTCTTTCTTTATTGCATCCGTCGATCCCTCACAACGACGAATTAACACAGATATTGTGTCGCTATGAAATACTATGGGTTCTACGCCTTCTCTTTCTAAATCGAGGAACGTTCCTATGGCAACGACAGGATCTTATATTGCAAGGCGAGTATCTCCTTTCGGATACACTATTCCTTCTTTATTGCATCCGTCGATCACTCACAATGACGAATTAACACAGTAATTGCGTCGCTATGAAATACTATAGTTTCTATGCCTTCTCTTTATAAATCGAGGAACGTTTCTATGGCAACGACAGGATCTTGTATTGGGAGGCGAGTATCTCTTTTCGGATGCGCTATTCCTTCTTTATTACATCCGTCGATCCCTCCCAATGACGAAATATCACAAAAATTTGGGTCGCTATGAAATACTATAGGTTCTATGCATTCTATTTCTAAATCGAGGAACGTTTCTATGGCAACGACATGATCTTCTATTAAGAGGCGAGTATCTTTTTCCGCATGCACTATTCCTTCTTTATTGCATCTGTCGATCCTTCACAATGACGATTTAACACAAAAATTGCGTCGCTATTAAATACTATCGGTTCTATGCCTTCTCTTTATAAATCGAAGAACATTTCTATGGCAACGACAGGATCTTCTATTGGGAGGCGAGTATCTCTTTTCGGATGCAATATTCCTTCTTTATTGCATCCGTCGATACCTCACGACGACGACTTAACACAGAAATTGCGTCGCTATGAAATACTATAGGTTCTATGCCTACTCTTTCTAAATCGAGGAACGTTACTATGGCAACGACAGGATCTTATATTGGGAGGCGAGTATCTCTTTTCGGATGCACTATTCCTTCATTTTGCATCCGTCGATCCCTCACAATGACGAATTATAACAGAAGTTGCGTCGCTATGAAACACTATAGGTTCTATGCCTTCTCTTTCTGAATCGAGGAACGTTCCTATGGCAACGACAGGATCTTGTATTGGGAGGAGAATATCTCTTTTGGGATGCACTATTCTTTCTTTATTGCATCCGTCGATCCCTCACAACGACGAATTAACACAGATATTGTGTCGCTATGAAATACTATGGGTTCTACGCCTTCTCTTTCTAAATCGAGGAACGTTCCTATGGCAACACAGGATCTTATATTGCAAGGCGAGTATCTCCTTTCGGATACACTATTCCTTCTTTATTGCATCCGTCGATCCTTCACAATGACGAATTAACACAGAATTTGCGTCGCTATGAAATACTATAGGTTCTATGCCTTCTCTTTCTAAATCGAGGAACGTTCCTATGGCCACGAGAGGATTCTATATTGGGAGCCAAGTATCTTTTTTCTGATGCACTATTCTTTCTTAATTGCATCCGTCGATCCCTCACAACGACAAATTAACACAGAAATTGCGTCGCTATGAAATACTATAGGTTCTACGCCTTCTCTTTCTAAATCGAGGAACGTTCCTATAGCAACGACACGATATTATATTGGGAGGCGAGTATGTCTTCTCGGGTGCACTATTCCTCATTATTGCATCCGTCGATCCCTCACAATGACCAATTAACACAGAAATTGCGTCGCTATGAAATACTATAGGTTCTACGCATTCTCTTTCTTAATCGAGGAACGTTCCTATGGCAACGTCAGGATCTTATATTGCAAGGCGAGTATCTCTTTTCGGATGCACTATTCCTTCTTTATTGCATTCGTCGATCCTTCACAATGACGAATTAACACAGAATTTGCGTCGCTATGAAATACAATAGGTTCTACGCCTTCTCTTTCTAAATCGAGGAACGTTCCTATAGCAACGACAGGATATTATATTAGGAGGCGAGTATCCCTTTTCGGATGCACTATTCATTCTTTATTGCATCCGTCGATCACTCACAATGACGAATTAACACAGAAATTGCGTCGCTATGAAAGACTATAGGTTCTATGCCTTCTCTTTATATATCGAGGAACGTTTCTACGGCAACGACAGGATCTTCTATTGGGAGGCGAGTATCTCTTTTCGGATGCACTATTCCTTCCTTTTTACATCCGTCGATCCCTCACAACGACGAATTAACACAAAAATTTGCGTCGCTATGAAATACTATAGGTTCTATGCATTCTCTTTCTAAATCGAGGAACCTTTCTATTTCAACGACATGATCTTCTATTAAGAGGCGAGTATTTTTTTCCGCATGCACTATTCCTTCTTTATTTCATCCGTCGATCCCTCACAATGACGAATTAACACAGAAATTGCGTCGCTATGAAATATTATGGTTCTATGTCTTCTCTATCTAAATTGAGGAACGTACGTATGGCAATGACATGATCTTATATTGAGAAGCGAGTATCTCTTTTCGGATGCACTATTCCTTCTTTATTGCATTCGTCGATCCCTCACAATGTCGAATTAACACAGAAATGGCGTCGCTACGAAATACAATAGGTTCTATGCCTTCTCTTTCTAAATCGAGGAACGTTCCTATGGCAACGACAGGATCTTATATTGGGAGGAGAATATCTCTTTTGGGATGCACTATTCTTTCTTTATTGCATCCGTCGATCCCTCACAACGACGAATTAACACAGATATTGTTTCGCTATGAAATACTATGGGTTCTACGCCTTCTCTTTCTAAATCGAGGAACGTTCCTATGGCAACGACAGGATCTTATATTGCAAGGCGAGTATCTCTTTTCGGATGCACTATTCCTTCTTCATTGCATCCGTCGATCACTCACAATGACGAATTAACACAGAAATTGCGTCGCTATGAAATACTATATTTTCTATGCCTTCTCTTTATAAATCGAGGAACGTTTCTATGGCAACGACAGGATCTTGTATTGGGAGGCGAGTATCTCTTTTCGGATGCGCTATTCCTTCTTTATTACATCCGTCGATCCCTCCCAATAACGAAATATCACAAAAATTTGCGTCGCTATGAAATACTATAGGTTCTATGCATTCTATTTCTAAATCGAGGAACGTTTCTATGGCAACGACATGATCTTCTATTAAGAGGCGAGTATCTTTTTCCGCGTGCACTATTCCTTCTTTACTGCATCCGTCGATCCTTCACAATGACGATTTAACACAAAAATCGCGTCGCTATGAAATACTATAGGTTCTATGCTTTCTCTTTATAAATCGAAAAACATTTCTATGGCAACGACAGGATCTTCTATTGGGAGGCGAGTATCTCCAATCGGAAGCACTATTCCTTATTTATTACATCCGTCGATCCCTCACAATGACGAATTAAAACAAAAATTTGCGTCGCTATGAAATACTATAGGTTCTATGCATTATATTTCTAAATCGAGGAACGTTTCCATGGCAACGACATGATCTTCTATTAAGAGGCGAGTATCTTTTTCCGCATGCACTATTCCTTCTTTATTGCATCTGTCGATGCTTCACAATGACGATTTAACACAAAAATTGCTTCGCTATTAAATACTATAGGTTCTATGCCTTCTCTTTATAAATCGAAGAACATTTCTATGGCAACGACAGGATCTTCTATTGGGAGGCGAGTATCTCTTTTCGGATGCAATATTCCTTCTTTAGTGCATCCGTCGATACCTCACAACGACGACTTAACACAGAAATTGCGTCGCTATGAAATACTATAGGTTCTATGCCTACTCTTTCTAAATCGAGGAACGTTACTATGGCAACGACAGGATCTTATATTCGGAGGCGAGTATCTCTTTTCGGATGCACTATTCCTACATTTTGCATCCGTCGATCCCTCACAATGACGAATTAACACAGAAGTTGCGTCGCTATGAAACACTATAGGTTCTATGCCTTCTCTTTCTAAATCGAGGATCGTTTCTATGGCAACGACAGGATCTTCTATTGGGACACGAGTATCTCGTTTTAGATGCACTATTCCTTCTTTATTGCATCCATCTATCCCTTACAATGACGAATTAACACAGAAATTCCTTGGCTATGAAAAACTATAGGTTCTATGCCTTCTCTTTCTAAAACTAGCAACGTTTGTGTGGCAACGACAGGATCTTCTATTGGGAGGCGAGTATCTCTTCTCGGATGCACTATTCCTCATTATTGCATCCGTCGATCCCTCACAATGACGAATTAACACAGAAATTGTGTCGCTATGAAATACTATAAATTCTATGCCTCTTCTTTCTAAATCGAGGAACGTTTCTATGGCCACGACAGGATCTTCTATTGGGAGACAAGTAATTCTTTTCGGATGCACTATTCCTTCTTTATAGCATCCGTCGATCCCTCACAATGACGAATTAACACAGACATTGCGTCGCTATGAAATACTATAGGTTCTATGCCTTCTCTTTCTAAATCGAGGAACGTTCCTATGGCCACGAGAGGATCTTATATTGGGAGCCAAGTATCTTTTTTCGGATGCACTATTCTTTCTTAATTGCATCCGTCGATCCCTCACAACGACAAATTAACACAGAAATTGCGTCGCTATGAATTACTATAGGTTCTACGCCTTCTCTTTCTAAATCGAGGAACGTTCCTATAGCAACGACAGGATTTATATTGGGAGGCGAGTATCTCTTCTCGGGTGCACTATTCCTCATTATTGCATCCGTCGATCCCTCACAATGACGAATTAACACAGAAATTGCGTCGCTATGAAATACTATAGGTTCTACGCATTCTCTTTCTTAATCGAGGAACGTTCCTATGGCAACGTCAGGATCTTATATTGCAAGGCGAGTATCTCTTGTCGGATGCACTATTCCTTCTTTATTGCATTCGTCGATCCTTCACAATGACGAATTAACACAGAGTTTGCGTCGCTATGAAATACAATAGGTTCTACGCCTTCTCTTTCTAAATCGAGGAACGTTCCTATAGCAACGACAGGATATTATATTGGGAGGCGAGTATCCCTTTTCGGATGCACTATTCATTCTTTATTGCATCCGTCGATCACTCACAATGACGAATTAACACAGAAATTGAGTCGCTATGAAAGACTATAGGTTCTATGCCTTATCTTTATATATCGAGGAACGTTTCTATGGCAACGACAGGATCTTCTATTGGGAGGCGAGTATCTCTATTCGGATGCACTATTTCTTCCTTTTTACATCCGTCGATCCCTCACAACGACGAATTAACACAAAAATTTGCGTCGCTATGGAATACTATAGGTTCTATGCATTCTCTTTCTAAATCGAGGAACCTTTCTATTTCAACGACATGATCTTCTATTAAGAGGCGAGTATTTTTTTCCGCATGCACTATTCCTTCTTTATTTCATCCGTCGATCCCTCACAATGACGAATTAACACAGAAATTGCGTCGCTATGAAATACTATGGTTCTATGTCTTCTCTATCTAAATTGAGGAACGTACGTATGGCAATGACATGATCTTATATTGAGAAGCGAGTATCTCTTTTCGGATGCACTATTCCTTCTTTATTGCATTCGTCGATCCCTCACAATGACGAATTAACACAGAAATGGCGTCGCTACGAAATACAATAGGTTCTATGCCTTCTCTTTCTAAATCGAGGAACGTTCCTATGGCAACGACAGGATCTTATATTGGGAGGAGAATATCTCTTTTGGGATGCACTATTCTTTCTTTTTTGCATCCGTCGATCCCTCACAACGACGAATTAACACAGATATTGTGTCGCTATGAAATACTATGGGTTCTACGCCTTCTCTTTCTAAATCGAGGAACGTTCCTATGGCAACGACAGGATCTTATATTGCAAGGCGAGTATCTCTTTTCGGATGCACTATTCCTTCTTTATTGCATCCGTCGATCCTTCACAAAGACGATTTAACACAAAAATCGGGTCGCTATGAAATACTATAGGTTCTATGCTTTCTCTTTATAAATCGAAGAACATTTCTATGGCAACGACATGATCTTTTATTGGGAGGCGAGTATCTCTTTTCGGATGCATTATTCCTTCTGTATTGCATCCGTCGGTCCATCACAATGACGAATTGACACAGAAATTGCTTGCCTATGAAATACTATAAGTTCTATGCCTTTCCTTTCTAAATCGGGGAACGTTTCTATGGCCACGGCAGGACCTTCTATTGGGAGGCGAGTATCCCTTTTCGGATGCTCTATTCCTTCTTTATTGCATCCGTCGATCTCTCACAATGACGAATTAACACAGAAATTGCGTCGCTATGAAATACTATAGGTTCTATGCCTTCTCTTTCTAAATCGAGGTACGTTTCTATGGCAACGACATGATCTTCTATTAAGACGCGAGTATCTTTTTCCGCATGCACTATTCCTTCCTTATTGCATCCGTCGATCCTCCAAAATGACGATTTAACACAAAAATTGCGTCGCTATGAAATACTATAGGGTCTATGCCTTCTCTTTATAAGTCGAAGAACTTTTCTATGGCAACGACAGGATCTTCTATTGGGAGACAAGTATCTCTTTTCGGATGCACTATTCCCCCCCCCCCCCCATGAACCATGGACCTTGCCGTTGGTGGGGAGGCTTGCGTGCCTCAGCGATACAGATAGCCGTACCGTAGGTGCAACCACAACGGAGGGGTATCTGTTGAGAGGCCATACAAACGTGTGGTTCCTGAAGAGGGGCAGCAGCCTTTTCAGTAGTTGCAAGGGCAACAGTCTGGATGATTGACTGATCTGGCCTTGTAATATTAACCAAAACGGCACTGCTGTGCTGGTACTGCGAACGGCTGAAAGCAAGGGGAAACTACGGCCCTAATTTTTCCCGAGGGCATGCACATGCAGCTTTACTGTATGATTAAATGATGATGGCGTCCTCTTGGGTAAAATATTCCGGAGGTAAAATAGTCCCCCATTCGGATCTCCGGGCGGGGACTACTCAAGAGGATGTCGTTATCAGGAGAAAGAAAACTGGCGTCCTACGGATCGGAGCGTGGAATGTCAGATTCCTTAATCGGGCAGGTAGGTTAGAAAATTTAAAAAGGGAAATGGATAGGTTAAAATTAGATATAGTGGGAATTAGTGAAGTTCGGTGGCAGGAGGAACAAGACTTCTGGTCAGGTGACTACAGGGTTATAAACACAAAGTCAAATAGGGGTAATGCGGGTGTAGGTTTAATAATGAATAGGAAAATAGGAATGCGGGTAAGCTACTACAAACAGCATAGTGAACGCATTATTGTGGCCAAGATAGATACGAAGCCCACACCTACTACAGTAGTACAAGTTTATATGCGAACTAGCTCTGCAGATGACGAAGAAATTGAAGAAATGTATGATGAAATAAAAGAAATTATTCAGATAGTGAAGGGAGACGAAAATTTAATAGTCATGGGTGACTGGAATTCGAGTGTAGGAAAAGGGAGAGAAGGAGACGTAGTAGGTGAATATGGATTGGGGCTAAGAAATGAAAGAGGAAGCCGCCTGGTAGAATTTTGCACAGAGCACAACTTAATTATAGCTAACACTTGGTTTAAGAATCATGATAGAAGGTTGTATACATGGAAGAACCCTGGAGATACTAAAAGGTATCAGATAGATTATATAATGCTAAGACAGAGATTTAGGAACCAGGTTTTAAATTGTAAGACATTTCCAGGGGCAGATGTGGACTCTGACCACAATCTATTGGTTATGACCTGTAGATTAAAACTGAAGAAACTGCAAAAAGGTGGGAATTTAAGGAGATGGGACCTGGATAAACTGAAAGAACCAGAGGTTGTACAGAGTTTCAGGGAGAGCATAAGGGAACAATTGACAGGAATGGGGGAAAGAAATACAGTAGAAGAAGAATGGGTAGCTTTGAGGGATGAAGTAGTGAAGGCAGCAGAGGATCAAGTAGGTATAAAGACGAGGGCTAGTAGAAATCCCTGGGTAACAGAAGAAATATTGAATTTAATTGATGAAAGGAGAAAATATAAAAATGCAGTAAATGAAGCAGGCAAAAAGGAATACAAACGTCTCAAAAATGAGATCGACAGGAAGTGCAAAATGGCTAAGCAGGGATGGTTAGAGGAAATATGTAAGGATGTAGAGGCTTATCTCACAAGGGGTAAGATAGATACTGCCTACAGGAAAATTAAAGAGACCTTTGGAGATAAGAGAACCACTTCTATGAACATCAAGAGCACAGATGGAAATCCAGTTCTAAGCAGGGAAGGGAAAGCAGAAAGGTGGAGTATATAGAGGGTCTATACAAGGGCGATGTACTTGAGGACAATATTATGGAAATGGAAGAGGATGTAGATGAAGATGAAATGGGAGATACGATACTGCGTGAAGAGTTTGACAGAGCACTGAAAGACCTGAGTCGATACAAGGCCCCCGGAGTAGACAACATTCCATTGGAACTACTGACGGCCTTGGGAGAGCCAGTCCTGACAAAACTCTACCATCTGGTGAGCAAGGTGTATGAAACAGGCGAAATACCCTCAGACTTCAAGAAGAATATAATAATTCCAATCCCAAAGAAAGCAGGTGTTGACAGATGTGAAAATTACCGAACAATCAGTTTAATAAGCCACAGCTGCAAAATACTAACACGAATTCTTTACAGACGAATGGAAAAACTAGTAGAAGCCGACCTCGGGGAAGATCAGTTTGGATTCCGTAGAAATACTGGAACACGTGAGGCAATACTGACCTTACGACTTATCTTAGAAGAAAGATTAAGGAAAGGCAAATTTACGTTTCTAGCATTTGTAGACTTAGAGAAAGCTTTTGACAATGTTGACTGGAATATTCTCTTTCAAATTCTAAAAGTGGCAGGGGTAAAATACAGGGAGCGAAAGGCTATATACAATTTGTACAGAAACCAGATGGCAGTTATAAGAGTCGAGGGACATGAAAGGGAAGCAGTGGTTGGGAAGGGAGTAAGACAGGGTTGTAGCCTCTCCCCGATGTTATTCAATCTGTATATTGAGCAAGCAGTAAAGGAAACAAAAGAAAAATTCGGAGTAGGTATTAAAATCCATGGAGAAGAAATAAAAACCTTGAGGTTTGCCGATGACATTGTAATTCTGTCAGAGACAGCAAAGGACCTGGAAGAGCAGTTGAACGGAATGGACAGTGTCTTGAAAGGAGGATATAAGATGAACATCAACAAAAGCAAAACGAGGATAATGGAATGTAGTCGAGTTAAGTCGGGTGATGCTGAGGGAATTAGATTAGGAAATGAGACACTTAAAGTAGTAAAGGAGTTTTGCTATTTGGGGAGCAAAATAACTGATGACGGTCGAAGTAGAGAGGATATAAAATGTAGAATGGCAATGGCAAGGAAAGCGTTTCTGAAGAAGAGAAATTTGTTAACATCGAGTATAGATTTAAGTGTCAGGAAGTCATTTCTGAAAGTATTTGTATGGAGTGTAGCCATGTATGGAAGTGAAACATGGACGGTAAATAGTTTGGACAAGAAGAGAATTGAAGCTTTCGAAATGTGGTGCTACAGAAGAATGCCGAAGATTAGATGGGAAGATCACATAACTAATGAGGAAGTATTGAATAGGATTGGGGAGAAGAGAAGTTTGTGGCACAACTTGACCAGAAGAAGGGATCGGTTGGTAGGACATGTTCTGAGGCATCAAGGGATTACCAATTTAGTATTGGAGGGCAGCGTGGAGGGTAAAAATCGTAGGGGGAGACCAAGAGATGAATACACTAAGCAGATTCAGAAGGATGTAGGTTGCAGCAGGTACTGGGAGATGAAGAAGCTTGCACAGGATAGAGTAGCATGGAGAGCTGCATCAAACCAGTCTCAGGACTGAAGACCACAACAACAACAACATTCCTTCTTTATAGCATCCGTCGACCCCTAACAATGACGAATTAACACAGAAATTGCGTCGCTATGAAATACTATAGGTTCTATGCCTTCTCTTTCAAAATCGAGGGACGCTTCTATGGCAACACCGGAACTTATATTGGGAGGCGATTTTCTCTTTTCGAATGCACTATTCCTTCTATATTGCATCTGTCGATCCCTCACAATGACGAACTAACACAGAAATAGCGTCGCTATGAGATACTATATATTCTATGCCTTCTCATTCCAAATCTAGGAACGTTCCTATGGCCACGAAAGAATCTTATATTGGGAGGCGAGTATCTCGTTCCGGATGCACCATTCCTTCTTTATTTCATCCGTCCATCCCTCACAATGACGAATTAACACAGAAATTGCGTCGCTATGAAATACTATGATTCTATGCCTTCTCTATCTAAATCGAGGAACGTACGAATGGCAACGACATGATCTTATATTGGGAGGCGAGTATCTCTTTTCGGATGCACTATTCCTTCTTTATTGCATCCGTCGATCCCTCACAATGTCGAATTAACACAGACATTGCGTCGCTATGAAATACAATAGGTTCTATGCTTTCACTTTCTAAATCGAGGAACGTTCCAATGGCAACGACAGGATCTTATATTGGGAGGCGAGTATCTCTTTTGGGATGCGCTATTCTTTCTTTATTGCATCCGTCGATCCCTCACAACGACGAATTAACACAGATATTGCGTCCCTATGTAATACTATAGGTTCTACGATTTCTCTTTCTTAATCGAGGAACGTTCCTATGGCAACGAAAGGATCTTATATTGCAAGACGAGTATCTCTTTTCGGATGCACTATTCCTTCTTTATTGCATCCGTCGATCATTCACAATGACGAATTAACACAGAAATTTTGTCACTATGGAATACTATAGGTTCCATACCTTCTCCTTCTAAATCGAGGAACGTTTCTATGGCAAGGACAGGATCTTCTATTAAGAGGCGAGTATCTCTTTTCGCATGCACTATTCCTTCTTTATTGCGTTCGTCGATCAATCACAATCACGAATTAACACAAAAAT
Organism: Schistocerca cancellata; assembly: GCF_023864275.1. Taxonomy (NCBI): domain Eukaryota; kingdom Metazoa; phylum Arthropoda; class Insecta; order Orthoptera; family Acrididae; genus Schistocerca; species Schistocerca cancellata. Next base: position 958,209,781 of record NC_064628.1, on the reverse strand, counting down.
TGCGTCGCTCTTTCTAAATCGAGGAACGTTTCTATGGCAAGGACAGGATCCTATATTGGGAGGCGAGTATCTCTTTTCGGAGGCACAGTTCCTTCTTTATTGCATTCGTCGATCCCTCACAATGACGAATTAACACAGAAATTGCGTCGCTATGAAATACAATAGGTTCTATGCCTTCTCTTTCTAAATCGAGGGACGTTCCTATGGCTACGAGAGGATCTTATATTGGGAGGCGAGTATCTCTTTTCGGAAGCACTATTTCTTCTTTATTGCATCCGTCGATCCCTCACAATGTCGTAATAATACAGAAATTTTGTCGCTATGAAATACTATGTCTCCTCTTTGTAAATCGAGGAACGTTTCTATTTCAACGACAGGATCTTCAATTGGGAGGCTAATATATCTCTTCGGATGCACTATTCGTTCTTTACTGCATCTGTCGATCCCTCAGAATGTCGAATTAACACAGAAATTGCGTCGCTATGAAATAGTACAGGTTCTATGCCTCCTCTTTCTAAATCGAGGAACGTTTCTATGGCAAGGAAAGGATCTTCTATTAGGAGGCGAGTATCTCCTTTCGGATGCACTATTCCTTGTTTATTGCATCAGTCGATGCCTCACAATGACGAATTAACACAGAAATTGCGTCGCTATAAGATGCTATAGGTTCTATGCCTTCTCTTTCTAAATCGAGGAACGTTTCTATGGCAATGAACGGATCTTCTATTGGGAGGCGGGTATCTCTTTTCGGATGTACTATTCCATCATTATTGCATCAGTCGATCCCTCACAAAAACGAATTAACACAGAAATTGCGTCGCTATGTAATACTATAGGTTCCATGCCTTCTCTTTCTAAATCGAGGAGCATTTCTATGGCAACGACAGGATCTTTTTTGGGACCCGTGTAATTCCTTTTGGATACACTATTCCTTCTTTATTGCTTCCGTCGATCCCTCACAATGACGAATTAACACCGAAATTACGACGCCATGAAATACCATAGGTTCTTTGCCTTCTCTTTCTAAATCTAGGAACGTTTCTATGGCACCGACAGGATCTTCTATTGGGAGGCGAGTATCTCTTTTCGGATGCACTATTCCTTCTTTATAGTATTCGTCGATCCCTCACAATGACAAATTAACACAAAAATTGCGTCGCTTTGAAATACAATAGGTTCTATGCCTTCTCTTTCTAAATCGAGGAACGTTTCTTTGGCAAGGACAGGATCTTATATTGGGAGCCGAGTATCTCTTTTCGGATGCACTGTTCCTTCTTTATTGCATTCGTCGATCCCTCACAATGACGAATTAACACAGAAATTGCGTCGCTATGAAATACCATAGGTTCCATGCCTTCTCTTCCTAATTCCAGGAACGTGTTTATGGCAACGACAGGATCTTCTATTGGGATGCGAGTATCTCTTTACGGATGCACTATTCCTTCTTTATTACATTCGTCGATCCCTTACAAAAACGAATTAACACAGAAATTGCGTCGCTATGAAATACTATAGGTTCTATGCCTTCTCTTTCTAAATCGAGGAACGTTTCTATGCCAACGATAGGATCTTATATAGGGAGGTGAGTATCTCTTTTCGGATGCACTATTCCTTCTTTATTGCAACCGTCGATCCCTCACACTGACGAATTAACACAGAAATTGCGTCGCAATTAAATACTATAGGTTCTATGCCTTCACTTTCTAAATCGAGACACGTTTCTTTGGCAACGAGAGGATTTTATATTGGTAGGCGAGTATCTCTTTTCGGATGCACTATTCCTTCTATATTGCAACCGTCGATCCCTCACAATGACTAATTAACACAGAAATTGGGTCGTTATGAGATACTATAGGTTCTATGCCTTCTCTTTCTAAATCGAAGAACGTTTCTATGGCAACGACAGGATCTTCTATTTGGAGGCGAGTATCTCTTTTCGATTGCACTATTCATTTTTAATTGCATCCGTCGACCCCTCACAATGACGAATTAACACAGAAATTGCTTCGCTAGGAAATACTATAGGTTCTATGCCTTCTCTTTCTAAATCGATGAACGTTTCTATAGCTGCGACAGGTTCTTCTATTGGGAGGCGAGATTCTCTTTTCGGATGCACTACTCCTTCTTTCTCGCATCCGCCGAAACCTCACAATGGCGATTTAACACAGAAATTCCGTGGCAATAAAATACTATAGGTTCTATTCCTTCTCGTTCTAAATCGAGGAAAGTTTCTATGGCAACGACAGGATCTTATATTGGGAGGCGAGCATGACTTTCGGATGCACTATTCCTTCTTTATTGCATCCGTCGTACCCTCACAATGACGAATTAACACAGAAATTGCGTCGCTATGAAATACTATAGGTTCCATACCTTCTTATTCTAAATCGAGGAACGTTTCTATGGCAAGGACAGTATCTTCTATTAAGAGGCGAGTATCTCTTTTCGCATGCACTATTCCTTCTTTATTGCATTCATCGATCCCTCACAATGACGAATTAACACAAATATTGCGTCGCTTTGAAATACTATAGGTTCTATGACTTCTCTTTCTAAATCGAGGAACGTTTCCATGGCAAGGACAGGATCTTATATTGGGAGGCGAGTATCTCTTTTCGGATGCACTGTTCCTTCTTTATTGCATTCGTCGATCCCTCGCAATGACGAATTAACACAAAAATTGCGCCTTTTTGAAATACTATAGGTTCTATGCCTTCTCTTTCCAAATCGAGTAACGTTTCTATGGCAACGAGAGGATCTTATATTGGGAGGCGAGTATCTCTTTTCGGTTGCACTATTCCTTCTATATTGCATCCGTCGATCCCTCACAATGACGGATTAACACAGAAATTGCGTCGCTTTGAAACACTATAGGTTCTATGCCTTCTCTTTCTAAATCGAGTATCGTTTCTATGGCAACGAAAGAATCTTCTATTTGGAGGCGAGTATCTCTTTTCGGATGCACTACTCCTTCTTTAGTGCATCCGTCAATCCCTCAAAATGACGAATTATCACAGAAATTGCGTCACTATGAAATATTATAGGTTCTATGCCTTCTCTTTCTAAATCGAGGGACGTTTCTATGGCAAGGACAGGATCTTATATTGGGAGGTGAGTATCTCTTTTCGGATGCACTGTTCCTTCTTTATTGCATTCGTCGATCCCTCACAATGACGAATTAACACAGAAATTGTGTCGCTATGAAACACTATAGGTTCTATTCCTTCTCTTTCTAAATCGAGGAACGTTTCTATGACAACGACTGGATCTTCTATTGGGAGGCGAGTATCTCTTTACGGATGCACTATTCCTTCTTTATTGCATCCGTCGATCCCTCACGAGGACGAGTTAACAGAGAAATTTTGTCGCTATGAAATACTATAGGATCTATGCCTTCTCTTTCTAAATCGAGAAACGTTTCTATGGCAACGAGAGGATCTTATATTGGGAGGCGAGTATCTCTTTTCGCAAGCACTATTTCTTCTTTATTGCAATCGTGGGTCCCTCACAATGACGAATTAACACAGAAAGTTTGTCGCTATGGAATGCTATAGATTCCATACCTTCTCTTTCTAAATCGAGGAATGTTTCTATGGCAAGGACAGGATCTTCTATTGGGAGGCTAGTATCTCTTTTCGGATGCACTATTCCTTCTTTATTGCATCCGTCGATCCCTCACAATGTCGAATTAAAACACAAATTGGTCGCTTTGAAATACTATAGGTTCTATGCCTTCTCTTTCTAAATCGAGGAACGTTTCTATTGCAACGAGAGGATCTTATATTGGGTGGCGAGTATCTCTTTTCGGATGCACTATTCCTTCTTTATTGCATCCGTCGATCCCTCACAATGACGAATTAACACAGAAATTGCGTCGCTATGAAATACTATTGGTTCTATGCCTTCTCTTTCTAAATCGAGGAACGTTTCTATGGCAACGACAGGTTCTTCCATTGGCAGGCGAGTATTTCTTTTCGGATGCACTATTCCTTCTTTATTGCATCCATCGATCCCTCACAATGACGAATTAACACAAAAATTGCGTCGCTATGAAATATTATAGGTTCTAAGCCTTCTCTTTCTAAATCGATGAGCGTTTCCATAGCAGCGACAGGTTCTTCTATTTGGAGGCGAGATTCTCTTTCCGGACTCACTATTCCTTCTTTATTGCATCCGTCGATCCCTCACAATGACGAATTAACTCAGAAATTGTGTCACTATGAAACACTATAGGTTCTATGACTTCTCTTTCTAAATCGAGGAACGTTTATATGGCAACGAGAGGATCTTCTTTTGGGAGGCGAGTGTTTCTTTTCGGATACACTATTCCTTCTTTAATGCATCCGTCGATCACTCACAATGACGAATTAACACACAAATTGGGTCGCTTTGAAATACTATAGGTTCTATGTCTTCTCTTTCTAATTCGAGGAACGCTTCTATGGCAACGACAGGATCTTCCATTGGGAGGCGAGTATTTCTTTTCGGATGCACTATTCCTTCTTTATTGCATCCGTCGATCCCTCACAATGACGAATTAACACAGAAATTGCGTAGCTATGAAATACTATTGGTTCTATGCCTTCCCTTTCTAAATCGAGGAACGTTTCTATGGCAACGACAGGATCTTCCATTGGGAGGCGAGTATTTCTTTTCGGATACACTATTCCTTACATATTGCATCCGTCGATCCCTCACAATGACGAATTATTACAGAAATTGCGTCGCTATGAAATTATATAGGTTCTATGCGTTCTCTTTCTAAACCGAGGGACGCTTCTATGGCAACGACAGGATCTTCTATTGGGAGGCGAGTATTTCTTTTCGGATGCACTATTCCTTACGTATTACATCCGTCGATCCCTCACAATGACGAATTAACACAGAAATTGCGTCGCTATGAAATACTATAGGTTCTATGCATTCTCTTTCTAAAACGAGGAACGTTTCTATAGCAGCGACAGGTTCTTCTATTGGGAGGCGAGATTCTCCTTTCGGATGCACTATTCTATCTTTCTTGCATCCTTCGATCCCTCACAATGGCGATTTAACACAGAAATTGCGTGGCAATGAAATACTATAGGTTCTGTGCCTTCTCTTTCTAAATCGAGGAACGTTTCTATGGCAACGACAGGATCTTATATTGGGCGGCGAGCATGTATTTTCGGATGCACTATTCCTTCTTTATTGCATCCGTCTATCCCTCACAATGTCGAATTAACACAGAAATTGCGTCGGTACGAAACACTATCGGTTCTATGCCTTCTCTTTCTAAATCGAGGAACGTTTCTATGGCAACGACTGTATCTACTATAGGGATGCGAGTCTCTCTTTTCGAATGTACTATTCCTTCCTTATTGCATCCGTCGATCCCTCACAATGACGAATTAACACAGAAATTTTTTCGCTATGGAATACTATAGGTTCCATACCTTCTCCTTCTAAATCGAGGAACGTTTCTATGGCAAGGACAGGATTTTCTATTGGGAGGCTGGTATCACTTTTTGGATGCACTGTTGCTTCTTAATTGCATCCGTCGATCCCTCACAATGTCGAATTAACACACATATTGCGTCGCTTTGAAATACTATAGGTTATATGTCTTCCCTTTCTTAATCGAGGAACGTTTCGATGGCAACGAAAGGATCTTCTATTGAGAGGCAAGTATCTCTTTTCGGATGCACTATACCTTCTATATTGCATCCATCGATCCCTTACAATGACGAAATAACACAGAAATTGCGTCGCTATTAAATACTATAGGTTCTTTGCCTCCTCTTTCTAAATCAAAGAACGTTTCTATGGCAACGATCGGATCTTCTACTGGGAGGCGAGTATCTCTTTTCGGATGCACTATTCCATCAATATTTCATGCGTCGATCCCTCACAATGACGAATTAACACAGAAATTGCGTCGCTATGAAATACTATAGGTTCTATGCCTTCTCTTTCTAAATCAAATTACGTTTCTATGGCAACGACAGGATCTTCTACTGGGAGGCGAGTATATCTTTTCGGATGCACTATTCCTTCATTCTTGCATCCGTCGATCCCTCACAATGGCGAATGAACGCAGAAATTGCGTCGCTATTAATTTCAATAGGTTCTATGCCTTCTCTTTCTAAATCGAGGAACGTTTCTATGGCAACCAAAGGATCTTCTATTGGGAGACGAGTATCTCATTCGGATGCACTATTCTTTCTTTAGTGCATCCGTCGATCCCTCAAAATGTCGAATTAACGCAGAAATTGCGTCGCTATGAATTTGAATAGGTTCTATGCCTTCTCTTTCTAAATCGAGGAAAGATTCTATGGCAACGACAGGATCTTCTGTTGGGAGGCGAGTATCTCTTTTCGGATGCACTATTCCTTTTTTATTGCATCCGATGATCCCTCATAATGACGAATTAACACAGAAATTGCGTCGCTATGAAATACTATAGGTTCTATGCCTTCTATTTCTAAATCGAGGAACGTTTCTATGGCAATGACAGGATTTTCTATTGGGAGGCGAGTATCTCTTTTCGGAAGCACTATTCCTTCCTTATTGCATCCGTCGATCCCTCACAATGACGAATTAACACAGAACTTGCGTCGCTATAAAATACTATGGTTTCTTTGCCTTCTCTTTCTACATCGGGGAATGTTGATATATCAACGACTGGATCTTCTATAGGGAGGCGAGTATCTCTTTTCGGATGAACTGTTCCATCTTTATTGCAAAGTCGATCCCTCACAATGACGATTTAACACAGAAATTTTGTCGCTATGAAATACTATACATTCTATACCTTCTCTTTCTAAAGCGAGGAAAGTTTCTATGGCAAGGACAGGATCTTCTAATGGGAGGCGAGTATCTCTTTTCGGATGCACTATACTTACTATATTGCATCCGTCGATCCCTAACAATGACGAAATAACACAGAAATAGCTTCGCTATGAAATACTATCGGCTCTATGCCTTCACTTTCTGAATCAAAGTACGTTTCTATGGCAACGACAGGATATTCTACTGGGAGGCGAGGATCTCTTTTCGGATGCACTATTCCGTCAATATTGCATGCGTCGATCCCTCACAATGACGAATTAACACATAAATTGCGTCGCTAAGGAATACTATAGGTTCTATACCTTCTCTTTCTAAATCGAGCAACGGTTCTATGGCAACGACAGGATCTTTTATTTAGAGGCGAGTATCTCTTTTCGGATGCACTATCCCTTCTTTATTGCATCCGTTGATCCTTCACAATGACGAATTAACACAGAAATTGCGTTTCAATGAAATACTATAAGTTCTATGCCTTCTCTTTCTAAATCAATGTACGATTCTATGGCAACGACAGGATCTTCTACTGGGAGGCGAGAATCTCCTTTCTGATGCACTATTCTATCAGTATTGCGTATGTCGATCCCACACAATGACGATTTAACACAGAAATTGCGTCGCTATGAAATACTATAGGTTCTATGCCTTCTCTTTCTAAATCGAGCAACGGTTCTATGGCAACAGGAGGATCTTATATTGGGAGGCGACTATTTATTTTCGGATGCACTATTCCTTCTTTATTGCATCCGTCGGTCCCTCACAATGACGAATTAACACAGAAATTGCGTCGCTATGAAACACTATAAGTTCTATGCCTTCTCTTTCTAAATCGAGGAACGTTTCTATGGCAACGAAAGGATCTTCTATTGGGAGGCGAGTATCTATTTCCGGATGCACTATTCTTCTTTAGTGCATCCGTCGATCCCTCAAAATGACGAATTAACACAGAAATTGCGTCGCTATGAAATACTATAGGTTCTATCCCTTTCTTTCTAAATCAATGTACGTTTCTATGCCAACGACAGGATCATCTATTGGGAGGCGAGTATCGCTTTTCGGATGAACTATTCCATCTTTACTGCATCCGTCGATCCCTCACAATGACGATTTAACCCAAAAATTTTGTCGCTATGAAATACTATACGTTCTATAACTTCTCTTTCTAAAGCGAGGAAAGTTTCTATGGCAAGGACAGGATCTTCTATTGGGAGGCGAGTATCTCTTTTCGGATGCACTATTGTTTCTTTATTGCATCCGTCGATCCCTCACAATGACGAATTAACACAGAAATTGCGTCGCTATGAAATACTATAGGTTCTATGCCTTCTCTTTCTGAATCAAAGTACGTTTCTATGGCAACGACAGGATCTTCTACTGGGAGGCGAGGATCTCTTTCCGGATGCACTATTCCGTCAATATGGCATGCGTCGATCCCTCACAATGACGAATTAACACAGAAATTGCGTCGTTATGAAATACTGTAGGTTCTGTGCCTTCTCTTTCTAAATCAAATAACGTTCCTATAGCAACGAGAGGATATTTTATTGGGAGGCGAGTATCTCTTTTCGGATGCACTATTCCTTCTTTATTGCATCCGTCGATCCCACACAATGATGAATTAACACAGAAATTGCGCCGCTATGAAACACTATAGGTTCTATGCCTTCTCTTTCTAAATCGAGGAACGTTTGTATGGCAACGAAAGGATCTTCTATTGGGAGGCGAGTATCTCTTCTCGGATGCACTATTCCTTCTTTAGCGCATCCGTCGATCCCTCAAAATGACGAATTAATACTGAAATTGTGTCGCTATGAAATACTATAGGTCCTATGCCTTGTCTTTCTAAATCAAAGTACGTTTCTATGGCAACGACAGGATCTTCTACTGGGAGGCGAGAATCTCTTTTCGGATGCACTATTCCCTCAATATTGCATGTGTCGATCCGTCAGTATGACGCATTAACACCGAAATTGCGTCGCTATGAAATACTATAGTTTCTATGCCTTCTCTTTCTAAATCGGGGAACGTTGATATATCAACGATTGGATCTTCTATTGGGAGGCGAGTATCTCTTTTCGGATGAACTATTCCTTCTTTATTGCATCCGTAGATCCCTCACAATGACGATTTAACACAGAAATTGCGTCACTATGAAATACTATAGGTTCTATGCCTTCACATTCTAAATCGAGGAAAGTTTCTATGGCAACGACAGGATCTTCAATTGGGACCAGAGTATCTCCTTTCGGTTGCACTATTCCTTCTTTATTGCATCGGTAGATCCCTCACAATGACTAATTAACACAGAAATTGCGTCGCTATGAAATACTATAGGTTCTATGCCTTCTCTTTCTAAATCGAGGAACGGTTCTATGGCAACGACTGGATCTTCTATAGGTATGCGACTATATCTTTTCGAATGTACTATTCCTTCTTTATTGCATCCGTCGATCCCTCACAATGACAAATTAACACAGAAATTTTGTCGCTATGGAATACTTTAGGTTCCATACCTTCTCTTTCTAAATCGAGGAGCGTTTCTACGGCAGGGAGAGGATCTTCTACTGGGAGGCGAGTATATCTTTTCGGATGCACTATTCCTTCTTTATGGCATCCGTCGATCCCACACAATGACGAAATAACACAGGAATTGCGTCGCTAAGAATTACTATAGGTTCTATGCCTTCTCTTTCTAAATCAAATTACGTTTCTATGGCAAGGACAGGATCTTCTACTGGGAGGCGAGAATCTCTTTTCGGATGCACTATTCCATTAATATTGCATGCGTCGATCCCTCATAATGACGAATTAACACAGAAATAGCGTCGCTATGAAATACTATAGGTTCTATGTCTTCTCTTTCTAAATCGAGGAACGTTTCTATGACAACGACAGGATCTTCTATTGGGTGCCGAGTATCTCTTTTCGGATGCACTATTCCTTTTTTATTGCATCCGTCGATCCCTCACAATGACGAATTAACACAGAAATTCCGTCGCTATGAAATACTATAGGTTCAATGTCTTCTGTTTCTAAATCGATGAACGTTTCTATAGCAGCGACAGGTTCTTCTATTGGGAGGCGAGATTCTCTTTTCGGATGTACTATTCCTTCTTTCTTGCATCCGTCGATCCCTCACAATGACAAATTAACACAGAAATCTTGCCGCTATGGAATACTATAGGTCCCATACCTTCTCTTTCTAAATCGTGGAACGTTGCTATGGCAAGGACAGGATCTTCTATTGGGAGGCGAGTATATCTTTTCGCATGCACTATTCCTTTTTCATTGCATCCGTCGTTCCCTCACAATGACGAATTAACACAGAAATTGCGTCGCTATGAAATACTATAGGTTCCATACCTTCTCTTTCTAAATCGAGGAACGTTTCTATGGCAACCAAAGGATGTTCTATTGGGAGGCGAGTATCTCTTTTCGGATGCACTATTCTTTCCTTAGTGCATCCGTCGATCCCTCAAAATGACGAATTAACACAGAAATTGCCTCGCTATGAAATACTATAGGTTCTATGCCTTCTCTTTCTGAATCAAAGTACGTTTCTATTGCAACGACAGTATCTTCTACTTGGAGGCGAGAATCTCTTTTCTGATGCACTATTCCATCAATATTGCGTGCGTCGATCCCTCACAATGACGATTTAACACAGAAATTGCGTCGCTATGAAATACAATTGGTTCTATGCCTTCTATTTCTAAATCGAGCAACGGTTCTATGGCAACGAGTGGATCTTATATTGGGAAGCGACTATTTATTTTCGGATGCACTATATTGCATCCGTCGGTCCCTCACAATGACGAATTAACACAGAAATTGCGTCGCTATGAAACACTATAGGTTCTATGCCTTCTCTTTCTAAATCGAGCAACGTTTCTATGGCAACGACAGGATCTTCAATTGGGACCCGAGTATCTCCTTTTGGTTGCACTATTCCTTCTTTATTGCATCCGTCGATCCCTCACAATGACGAATTAACACAGAAATTACGTCGCTATGAAATACTATGGGTTCTATGCCTTCTCTTTCTAAATCGGGGAACGTTTCTATGGCAACGACTGGCTCTTATATTGGGAGGACTGTATCTTTTTTCGGATGCATTATTCCATCATTATTGCATCCGTCGATCCCTCAAAATGACGAATAAACACAGAATTTGCGTCGCTATGAAAGCGAGGAACGTTTCTATGGCAACGACAGGATCTTCTATTGGGAGGTGAATATCTCTTTTCGGATGCACCATTAATTTTTTATTGCATCCGTCGATCCCTCACAATGGCGAATTAACACAAAAATTGCGTCGCTATGAAATACGCCAGGTTCTATGCCTTCTCTTACTAAATCGAGGAACGTTTCTATGGCAACGACAGGATCTTATATTGGGAGGCGAGTTTCTTTTTTCGGATGCATTATTCCATCATTATTGCATCCGTCGATCCCTCACAATGACGAATTAACACAGACATTTTGTCGCTATGAAATACTATAGGTTCTATACCTTCTCTTTCTAAATCGAGGAACGTTTCTATGGCAAGGACAGGATCTTCTATTGGGCGGCGAGTATCTTTTTTCTGATGCACTATTCCTTCTTTATTGCATCCGTCGATCCCTCACAATGACGAATTAACACTGAAATTGCGTCGCTAAAGAATACTAAACGTTCTATGCCTTCTCTTTCTAAATCGAGGAACGTTTCTATGGCAACGACAGGATCTTCATTTGGGACCCGAGTATCTCCTTTTGGATGCACTATTCCTTCTTTATTGCATCCCTCGATCCTTCACAATGACGAATTATTACAGAAATTGCGTCTCTATGAAACACTATAGGTTCTATGCCTTCTCTTTCTAAACCGAGGAACGTTTCTAGGGTAACGACAGGATCTTCAATTGGGAGGCGAGTATCTCTTTTCGGATGCACTATTCTTTCTTAATTGCATCCGTCGATCCCTCACAATGGCTAATTAACACAAAAATTGGTCGCTATGAAATACTATAGGTTCTATGACTTCTCTTTCTAAATCTAGGAACGTTTCTATGGCAATGACAGGATTTTATATTGGGAGGAGACTATCTCTTTTCGGAAGCACTATTCCGTCTTTATTGCATCCGTCGATCCCTCACAATGACGAATTAACACAGAAACTGCGTCGCTATGAAATACTATAGGTTCTATGCCTTCTATTTCTAAATCGAGAAACGTTGATATACCAAAGACTAGATCTTCTATTGGGAGGCTAGTATCTCTTTTCGGATGAGCTATTCCTTCCTTATTGCATCCGTCGATCCCTCACAATGACAAATTAACACAGAAATTTAGTCACTATGAAATACTATAGTTTCTATACCTTCTCTTTCTTAATGGAGGAACGTTCCAATGGCAAGGACAGGATCTTCTATTGGGAGGCGAGTATCTCTTTTCGGATGCACTATTCCATCTTTATTGCATCCGTCGATCCCTCACAATGACGAATTAACACAGAAATTGCGTCGCTAAGAAGTACTATACGTTCTACGCATTCTCTTTTTAAATCGGGGAACGTTTCTAAGGAAACGACAGGATCTTCAGTTGGGACCCTAGTATCTCCTTTTGGATGCACTATTCCTTCTTTATTGCATCCGTCGATCCCTCACAGTTACGAATTACAACGGAAATTGTGTCGCTATGAAATACTATAGGTTCAATGCCTTCTCTTTCTAAATCGAGGAACGTTTCTATGCCAACGACTGGATCTTCGATAGGGATACGTGTATCTCTTTTCGAATGTACTATTCCTTCTTTATTGCATCCGTCAATCCCTAACAATGACGAATTAACACAGTAAGTTTGTCGCTATGGAATACTATAGGTTCCATACCTTCTCTTTCTAAATCGAGGAACGTTTCTATGGCAAGGACAGGATCTTCTATTGGGAGGCGAGGATCTCTTTTCGGATGAACTATTCCTTCTTTATTGCATCCGTAGATCCCTCACAATGACGATTTAACACAGAAATTGCGTCACTATGATATACTATAGGTTCTATGCCTTCACATTCTAAATCGAGGAACGTTTCTATGGCAACGACAGGATCTTCAATTGGGACCCGAGTATCTCCTTTCGGTTGCACTATTCCTTCTTTATTGCATCGGTAGATCCCTCACAATGACTAATTAACACAGAAATTGCGTCGCTATGAAATACTATAGGTTCTATGCCTTCTCTTTCTAAATCGAGGAACGGTTCTATGGCAACGACTGGATCTTCTATAGGTATGCGACTATATCTTTTCGAATGTACTATTCCTTCTTTATTGCATCCGTCGATCCCTCACAATGACAAATTAACACAGAAATTTTGTCGCTATGGAATACTTTAGGTTCCATACCTTCTCTTTCAAAATCGAGGAGCGTTTCTATGGTAAGGAGAGGATCTTCTACTGGGAGGCGAGTATATCTTTTCGGATGCACTATTCCTTCTTTATTTCATCCGTCGATCCCACACAATGACGAAATAACACAGGAATTGCGTCGCTAAGAAGTACTATAGGTTCTATGCCTCCTCTTTCTAAATCAAGTTACGTTACTATGGCAACGACAGGATCTTCTACTGGGAGGCGAGAATCTCTTTTCGGATGCACTATTCCATTAATATTGCATGCGTCGATCCCTCATAATGACGAATTAACACAGAAATAGCGTCGCTAAGAAATACTATAGGTTCTATGCCATCTCTTTCTAAATCGAGCAACGGTTCTATGGCAACGACAGGATCTTCTATTGGGAGGCGAGTATTTCTTTTCGGATGCACTATTCCTTCTTTATTGCATCCGTCGCTCCCTCACAATGACGAATTAACACAGAAATTGCGTCGCTATGAAATCCTATAAGTTCTATGCCTTCTCTTTCAAAATCGATGAACGTTTCTATAGCAGAGACAGGTTCTTCTATTGGGAGGCGAGATTCTCTTTTCGGATGCACTATTCCTTCTTTCTTGCATCCGTCGATCCCTCACAATGACAAATTTACACAGAAATTTGGTCGCTATGGAATACTATAGGTCCCATACCTTCTCTGTCTAAATCGAGGAACGTTTCTATGGCAAGGACAGGATCTTCTATTGGGAGGCGAGTATATCTTTTTGCATGCACTATTCCTTCTTTCTTGCATCCGTCGATCCCTCACAATGGCGAATTAACACAGAAATTGGGTCGCTATGAATTTCATGAGGTTCTATGCCTTCTCTTTCTGAATCAAAGTACGTTTCTATGGCAACGACAGTATCTTCTACTGGGAGGCGAGGATCTCTTTTCGGATGCACTATTCCGTCAGTATTGCATGCAACGACTGGATCTTCTACTGGAAGGCGAGAATCTCTTTTCTGATGCACTATTCCATCAATATTGCGTGCGTCGATCCCTCACAATGACGATTTAACACAGAAATTGCGTCGCTATGAAATACAATTGGTTCTATGCCTTCTATTTCTAAATCGAGCAACGGTTCTATGGCAACGAGTGGATCTTATATTGGGAAGCGACTATTTATTTTCGGATGCACTATATTGCATCCGTCGGTCCCTCACAATGACGAATTAACACAGAAATTGCGTCGCTATGAAACACTATAGGTTCTATGCCTTCTCTTTCTAAATCGAGGAACGTTTCTATGGCAACGACAGGCTCTTATATTGGGAGGTGAGTATCTTTTTTCGGATGCATTATTCCATCATTATTGCATCCGTCGATCCCTCAAAATGACGAATTAATACAGAATTTGCGTCGCTATGAAAGCGAGGAACGTTTCTATGGCAACGACAGGATCTTCTATTGGGAGGTGAATTTCTCTTTTCGGATGCACCATTAATTTTTTATTGCATCCGTCGATCCCTTACAATGGCGAATTAACACAAAAATTGCGTCGCTATGAAATACGCCAGGTTCTATGCCTTCTCTTACTAAATCGAGGAACGTTTCTATGGCAACGACAGGATCTTATATTGGGAGGCGAGTTTCTTTTTTCGGATGCATTATTCCATCATTATTGCATCCGTCGATCCCTCACAATGACGAATTAACACAGACATTTTGTCGCTATGAAATACTATAGGTTCTATACCTTCTCTTTCTAAATCGAGGAACGTTTCTATGGCAAGGACAGGATCTTCTATTGGGCGGCGAGTATCTTTTTTCTGATGCACTATTCCTTCTTTATTGCATCCGTCGATCCCTCACAATGACGAATTAACACAGAAATTGCGTCGCTAAAGAATACTAAACGTTCTATGCCTTCTCTTTCTAAATCGAGGAACGTTTCTATGGCAACGACAGGATCTTCATTTGGAACCCGAGTATCTCCTTTTGGATGCACTATTCCTTCTTTATTGCATCCCTCGATCCTTCACAATGACGAATTATTACAGAAATTGCGTCTCTATGAAACACTATAGGATCTATGCCTTCTCTTTCTAAACCGAGGAACGTTTCTAGGGTAACGACAGGATCTTCTATTGGGAGGCGAGTATCTCTTTTCGGATGCACTATTCTTTCTTTATTGCATCCGTCGATCCCTCACAATGACTAATTAACACAAAAATTGGTCGCTATGAAATACTATAGGTTCTATGCCTTCTCTTTCTAAATCTAGGAACGTTTCTATGGCAATGACAGGATTTTATATTGGGAGGAGACTATCTCTTTTCGGACGCACTATTCCGTCTTTATTGCATCCGTCGATCCCTCACAATGACGAATTAACACAGAAACTGCGTCGCTATGAAATACTATAGGTTCTATGCCTTCTATTCCTAAATCGAGAAACGTTGATATACCAAAGACTAGATCTTCTATTGGGAGGCTAGTATCTCTTTTCGGATGAGCTATTCCTTCCTTATTGCATCCGTCGATCCCTCACAAAGACAAATTAACACAGAAATTTAGTCACTATGAAATACTATAGGTTCTATACCTTCTCTTTCTTAATGGAGGAACGTTCCTATGGCAAGGACAGGATCTTCTATTGGGAGGCGAGTATCTCTTTTCGGATGCACTATTCCATCTTTATTGCATCCGTCGATCCCTCACAATGACGAATTAACACAGAAATTGCGTCGCTAAGAAGTACTATACGTTCTACGCATTCTCTTTTTAAATCGGGGAACGTTTCTATGGAAACGACAGGATCTTCAGTTGGGACCTTAGTATCTCCTTTTGGATGCACTATTCCTTCTTTATTGCATCCGTCGATCCCACACAATGACGAATTAACACAGAAATTGCGTCGCTATGAAATACTATAGGTTCTATGCCTTCTCTTTATTAATCAATGTACGTTTCTATGGCAATGACAATATCTTCTACTGGGAGCCGAGAATCTATTTTCGGATGCACTATTCCATCAATATTGCATGCGTCGATCCCTCACAATGACGAATTAACACAGAAATTGCGTCGCTATGAAATACTATAGGTTCTTAGCCTTCTCTTTCTAAATCGAGCAACGGTTCTATAGCAACGACAGGATCTTCTATTGGGAGGCGAGTATCTCTTTTCGGATGCACTATTCCTTCTTTATTGCATCCGTCGATCCCTCACAGTTACGAATTACAACGGAAATTGTGTCGCTATGAAATACTATAGGTTCAATGCCTTCTCTTTCTAAATCGAGGAACGTTTCTATGGCAACGACTGGATCTTCGATAGGGATGCGTGTATCTCTTTTCGAATGTACTATTCCTTCTTTATTGCATCCGTCAATCCCTAACAATGACGAATTAACACAGTAAGTTTGTCGCTATGGAATACTATAGGTTCCATACCTTCTCTTTCTAAATCGAGGAACGTTTCTATGGCAAGGACAGGATCTTCTATTGGGAGGCGAGGATCTCTTTTCGGATGAACTATTCCTTCTTTATTGCATCCGTAGATCCCTCACAATGACGATTTAACACAGAAATTGCGTCACTATGAAATACTATAGGTTCTATGCCTTCACATTCTAAATGGAGGAACGTTTCTATGGCAACGACAGGATCTTCAATTGGGATCCGAGTATCTCCTTTCGGTTGCACTATTCCTTCTTTAGTGCATCGGTAGATCCCTCACAATGACTAATTAACACAGAAATTGCGTCGCAATGAAATACTATAGGTTCTATGCCTTCTCTTTCTAAATCGAGGAACGGTTCTATGGCAACGACTGGATCTTCTATAGGTATGCGACTATATCTTTTCGAATGTACTATTCCTTCTTTATTGCATCCGTCGATCCCTCACAATGACAAATTAACACAGAAATTTTGTCGCTATGGAATACTTTAGGTTCCATACCTTCTCTTTCTAAATCGAGGAGCGTTTCTATGGCAAGGAGAGGATCTTCTACTGGGAGGCGAGTATATCTTTTCGGATGCACTATTCCTTCTTTATGGCAAACGTCGATCCCACACAATGACGAAATAACACAGGAATTGCGTCGCTAAGAAGTACTATAGGTTCTATGCCTTCTCTTTCTAAATCAAATTACGTTTCTATGGCAACGACAGGATCTTCTACTGGGAGGCGAGAATCTCTTTTCGGATGCACTATTCCATTAATATTGCATGCGTAGATCCCTCATAATGACGAATTAACACAGAAATAGCGTCGCTAAGAAATACTATAGGTTCTATGCCTTCTCTTTCTAAATCGAGCAACGGTTCTATGGCAACGACAGGATCTTCTATTGGGAGGCGAGTATTTCTTTTCAGATGCACTATTCCTTCTTTATTGCATCCGTCGCTCCCTCACAATGACGAATTAACACAGAAATTGCGTCGCTATGAAATCCTATAAGTTCTATGCCTACTCTTTCAAAATCGATGAACGTTTCTATAGCAGAGACAGGTTCTTCTATTGGGAGGCGAGATTCTCTTTTCGGATGCACTATTCCTTCTTTCTTGCATCCGTCGATCCCTCACAATGACAAATTTACACAGAAATTTTGTCGTAATGGAATACTATAGGTCCCATACCTTCTCTGTCTAAATCGAGGAACGTTTCTATGGCAAGGACAGGATCTTCTATTGGGAGGCGAGTATATATTTTCGCATGTACTATTCCTTCTTTCTTGCATCCGTCGATCCCTCACAATGGCGAATTAACACAGAAATTGCGTCGCTATGAATTTCATGAGGTTCTATGCCTTCTCTTTCTAAATCGAGGAACGTTTCTATGGCAACGACAGGATCTTCTATTGGGTGCCGAGCATCTCTTTTCGGATGCACTATTCCTTTTTTATTGCATCCGTCGATCCCTCACAATGACGAATTAACACAGAAATTGCGTCGCTATGAAATACTATAGGTTCTATGTCTTCTCTTTCTAAATCGATGAACGTTTCTATAGCAGCGACAGGTTCTTCTATTGGGAGGCGAGATTCTCTTTTCGGATGCACTATTCCTTCTTTCTTGCATCCGTCGATCCCTCACAATGACAAATTAACACAGAAATCTTGTCGCTATGGAATACTATAGGTCCCATACCTTCTCTTTCTAAATCGAGGAACGTTTCTATGGCAAGGACAGGATCTTCTATTGGGAGGCGAGGATCTCTTTTCGGATGAACTATTCCTTCTTTATTGCATCCGTAGATCCCTCACAATGACGATTTAACACAGAAATTGCGTCACTATGAAATACTATAGGTTCTATGCCTTCACATTCTAAATCGAGGAACGTTTCTATGGCAACGACAGGATCTTCAATTGGGACCCGAGTATCTCCTTTCGGTTGCACTATTCCTTCCTTATCGCATCGGTAGATCCCTCACAATGACTAATTAACACAGAAATTGCGTCGCTATGAAATACTATAGGTTCTATGCCTTCTCTTTCTAAATCGAGGAACGGTTCTATGGCAACGACTGGATCTTCTATAGGTATGCGACTATATCTTTTCGAATGTACTATTCCTTCTTTATTGCATCCGTCGATCCCTCACAATGACAAATTAACACAGAAATTTTGTCGCTATGGAATACTTTAGGTTCCATACCTTCTCTTTCTAAATCGAGGAGCGTTTCTATGGCAAGGAGAGGATCTTCTACTGGGAGGCGAGTATATCTTTTCGGATGCACTATTCCTTCTTTATGGCAAACGTCGACCCCACACAATGACGAAATAACACAGGAATTGCGTCGCTAAGAAGTACTATAGGTTCTATGCCTTCTCTTTCTAAATCAAATTACGTTTCTATGGCAACGACAGGATCTTCTACTGGGAGGCGTGAATCTCTTTTCGGATGCACTATTCCATTAATATTGCATGCGTCGATCCCTCATAATGACGAATTAACACAGAAATAGCGTCGCTAAGAAATACTATAGGTTCTATGCCTTCTCTTTCTAAATCGAGCAACGGTTCTATGGCAACGACAGGATCTTCTATTGGGAGGCGAGTATTTCTTTTCGGATGCACTATTCCTTCTTTATTGCATCCGTCGCTCCCTCACAATGACCAATTAACACAGAAATTGCGTCGCTATGAAATCCTATAAGTTCTATGCCTTCTCTTTCAAAATCGATGAACGTTTCTATAGCAGAGACAGGTTCTTCTATTGGGAGGCGAGATTCTCTTTTCGGATGCACTATTCCTTCTTTCTTGCATCCGTCGATCCCTCACAATGACAAATTTACACAGAAATTTTGTCGCTATGGATTACTATAGGTCCCATACCTTCTCTGTCTAAATCGAGGAACGTTTCTATGGCAAGGACAGGATCTTCTATTGGGAGGCGAGTATATCTTTTCGCATGCACTATTCCTTCTTTCTTGCATCCGTCGATCCCTCACAATGGCGAATTAACACAGAAATTGCGTCGCTATGAATTTCATGAGGTTCTATGCCTTCTCTTTCTAAATCGAGGAACGTTTCTATGTCAACGACAGGATCTTCTATTGGGTGCCGAGTATCTCTTTTCGGATGCACTATTCCTTTTTTATTGCAACCGTCGATCCCTCACAATGACGAATTAACACAGAAATTGCGTCGCTATGAAATACTATAGGTTCTATGTCTTCTCTTTCTAAATCGATGAACGTTCCTATAGCAGCGACAGGTTCTTCTATTGGGAGGCGAGATTCTCTTTTCGGATGCACTATTCCTTCTTTATTGCATCCGTCAATCCCTAACAATGACGAATTAACACAGTAAGTTTGTCGCTATGGAATACTATAGGTTCCATACCTTCTCTTTCTAAATCGAGGAACGTTTCTATGGCAAGGACAGGATCTTCTATTGGGAGGCGAGGATCTCTTTTCGGATGAACTATTCCTTCTTTATTGCATCCGTAGATCCCTCACAATGACGATTTAACACAGAAATTGCGTCACTATGAAATACTATAGGTTCTATGCCTTCACATTCTAAATGGAGGAACGTTTCTATGGCAACGACAGGATCTTCAATTGGGATCCGAGTATCTCCTTTCGGTTGCACTATTCCTTCTTTAGTGCATCGGTAGATCCCTCACAATGACTAATTAACACAGAAATTGCGTCGCAATGAAATACTATAGGTTCTATGCCTTCTCTTTCTAAATCGAGGAACGGTTCTATGGCAACGACTGGATCTTCTATAGGTATGCGACTATATCTTTTCGAATGTACTATTCCTTCTTTATTGCATCCGTCGATCCCTCACAATGACAAATTAACACAGAAATTTTGTCGCTGTGGAATACTTTAGGTTCCATACCTTCTCTTTCTAAATCGAGGAGCGTTTCTATGGCAAGGAGAGGATCTTCTACTGGGAGGCGAGTATATCTTTTCGGATGCACTATTCCTTCTTTATGGCAAACGTCGATCCCACACAATGACGAAATAACACAGGAATTGCGTCGCTAAGAAGTACTATAGGTTCTATGCCTTCTCTTTCTAAATCAAATTACGTTTCTATGGCAACGACAGGATCTTCTACTGGGAGGCGAGAATCTCTTTTCGGATGCACTATTCCATTAATATTGCATGCGTAGATCCCTCATAATGACGAATTAACACAGAAATAGCGTCGCTAAGAAATACTATAGGTTCTATGCCTTCTCTTTCTAAATCGAGCAACGGTTCTATGGCAACGACAGGATCTTCTATTGGGAGGCGAGTATTTCTTTTCAGATGCACTATTCCTTCTTTATTGCATCCGTCGCTCCCTCACAATGACGAATTAACACAGAAATTGCGTCGCTATGAAATCCTATAAGTTCTATGCCTACTCTTTCAAAATCGATGAACGTTTCTATAGCAGAGACAGGTTCTTCTATTGGGAGGCGAGATTCTCTTTTCGCATGCACTATTCCTTCTTTCTTGCATCCGTCGATCCCTCACAATGACAAATTTACACAGAAATTTTGTCGTAATGGAATACTATAGGTCCCATACCTTCTCTGTCTAAATCGAGGAACGTTTCTATGGCAAGGACAGGATCTTCTATTGGGAGGCGAGTATATATTTTCGCATGTACTATTCCTTCTTTCTTGCATCCGTCGATCCCTCACAATGGCGAATTAACACAGAAATTGCGTCGCTATGAATTTCATGAGGTTCTATGCCTTCTCTTTCTAAATCGAGGAACGTTTCTATGGCAACGACAGGATCTTCTATTGGGTGCCGAGCATCTCTTTTCGGATGCACTATTCCTTTTTTATTGCATCCGTCGATCCCTCACAATGACGAATTAACACAGAAATTGCGTCGCTATGAAATACTATAGGTTCTATGTCTTCTCTTTCTAAATCGATGAACGTTTCTATAGCAGCGACAGGTTCTTCTATTGGGAGGCGAGATTCTCTTTTCGGATGCACTATTCCTTCTTTCTTGCATCCGTCGATCCCTCACAATGACAAATTAACACAGAAATCTTGTCGCTATGGAATACTATAGGTCCCATACCTTCTCTTTCTAAATCGAGGAACGTTTCTATGGCAAGGACAGGATCTTCTATTGGGAGGCGAGGATCTCTTTTCGGATGAACTATTCCTTCTTTATTGCATCCGTAGATCCCTCACAATGACGATTTAACACAGAAATTGCGTCACTATGAAATACTATAGGTTCTATGCCTTCACATTCTAAATCGAGGAACGTTTCTATTGCAACGACAGGATCTTCAATTGGGACCCGAGTATCTCCTTTCGGTTGCACTATTCCTTCTTTATCGCATCGGTAGATCCCTCACAATGACTAATTAACACAGAAATTGCGTCGCTATGAAATACTATAGGTTCTATGCCTTCTCTTTCTAAATCGAGGAACGGTTCTATGGCAACGACTGGATCTTCTATAGGTATGCGACTATATCTTTTCGAATGTACTATTCCTTCTTTATTGCATCCGTCGATCCCTCACAATGACAAATTAACACAGAAATTTTGTCGCTGTGGAATACTTTAGGTTCCATACCTTCTCTTTCTAAATCGAGGAGCGTTTCTATGGCAAGGAGAGGATCTTCTACTGGGAGGCGAGTATATCTTTTCGGATGCACTATTCCTTCTTTATGGCAAACGTCGACCCCACACAATGACGAAATAACACAGGAATTGCGTCGCTAAGAAGTACTATAGGTTCTATGCCTTCTCTTTCTAAATCAAATTACGTTTCTATGGCAACGACAGGATCTTCTACTGGGAGGCGTGAATCTCTTTTCGGATGCACTATTCCATTAATATTGCATGCGTCGATCCCTCATAATGACGAATTAACACAGAAATAGCGTCGCTAAGAAATACTATAGGTTCTATGCCTTCTCTTTCTAAATCGAGCAACGGTTCTATGGCAACGACAGGATCTTCTATTGGGAGGCGAGTATTTCTTTTCGGATGCACTATTCCTTCTTTATTGCATCCGTCGCTCCCTCACAATGACCAATTAACACAGAAATTGCGTCGCTATGAAATCCTATAAGTTCTATGCCTTCTCTTTCAAAATCGATGAACGTTTCTATAGCAGAGACAGGTTCTTCTATTGGGAGGCGAGATTCTCTTTTCGGATGCACTATTCCTTCTTTCTTGCATCCGTCGATCCCTCACAATGACAAATTTACACAGAAATTTTGTCGCTATGGATTACTATAGGTCCCATACCTTCTCTGTCTAAATCGAGGAACGTTTCTATGGCAAGGACAGGATCTTCTATTGGGAGGCGAGTATATCTTTTCGCATGCACTATTCCTTCTTTCTTGCATCCGTCGATCCCTCACAATGGCGAATTAACACAGAAATTGCGTCGCTATGAATTTCATGAGGTTCTATGCCTTCTCTTTCTAAATCGAGGAACGTTTCTATGTCAACGACAGGATCTTCTATTGGGTGCCGAGTATCTCTTTTCGGATGCACTATTCCTTTTTTATTGCAACCGTCGATCCCTCACAATGACGAATTAACACAGAAATTGCGTCGCTATGAAATACTATAGGTTCTATGTCTTCTCTTTCTAAATCGATGAACGTTCCTATAGCAGCGACAGGTTCTTCTATTGGGAGGCGAGATTCTCTTTTCGGATGCACTATTCCTTCTTTCTTGCATCCGTCGATCCCTCACAATGACAAATTAACACAGAAATCTTGTCGCTATGGAATACTATAGGTCCCATACCTTCTCTTTCTAAATGGAGGAACGTTTCTATGGCAAGGACAGGATCTTCTATTGGGAGGCGAGTATATCTTTTCGCATGCACTATTCCTTTTTCATTGCATCCGTCGTTCCCTCACAATGACGAATTAACACAGAAATTGCGTCGCTATGAAATACTATAGGTTCCATACCTTCTCTTTCTAAATCGAGGTACGTTTCTATGGCAAGGACAGGATGTTTTAGTGGGAGGCGAGTATATCTTTTCGGATGCACTATTCCTCTTTTTTGCATCCGTCGATCCCACACAATGACGAAATAACACAGGAATTGCGTCGCTATGAAATACTATAGGTTCTATGTCTTCTCTTTCTAAATCGAGTAACGGTTCTATGGCAACGATTGGATCTTCTATGGGTATGCGACTATATCTTTTCGAATGTACTATTCCTTCTTTATTGCATCCGTCGATCCCTCACAATGACAAATTAACACAGAAATTTTGTCGCTATGGAATACTTTAGGTTCCATACCTTCTCTTTCTAAATCGAGGAGCGTTTCTATGGCAAGGAGAGGATCTTCTACTGGGAGGCGAGTATATCTTTTCGGATGCACTATTCCTTCTTTATGGCAAACGTCGATCCCACACAATGACGAAATAACACAGGAATTGCGTCGCTAAGAAGTACTATAGGTTCTATGCCTTCTCTTTCTAAATCAAATTACGTTTCTATGGCAACGACAGGATCTTCTACTGGGAGGCGAGAATCTCTTTTCGGATGCACTATTCCATTAATATTGCATGCGTCGATCCCTCATAATGACGAATTAACACAGAAATAGCGTCGCTAAGAAATACTATAGGTTCTATGCCTTCTCTTTCTAAATCGAGCAACGGTTCTATGGCAACGACAGGATCTTCTATTGGGAGGCGAGTATTTCTTTTCGGATGCACTATTCCTTCTTTATTGCATCCGTCGCTCCCTCACAATGACCAATTAACACAGAAATTGCGTCGCTATGAAATCCTATAAGTTCTATGCCTTCTCTTTCAAAATCGATGAACGTTTCTATAGCAGAGACAGGTTCTTCTATTGGGAGGCGAGATTCTCTTTTCGGATGCACTATTCCTTCTTTCTTGCATCCGTCGATCCCTCACAATGACAAATTTGCACAGAAATTTTGTCGCTATGGAATACTATAGGTCCCATACCTTCTCTGTCTAAATCGAGGAACGTTTCTATGGCAAGGACAGGATCTTCTATTGGGAGGCGAGTATATCTTTTCGCATGCACTATTCCTTCTTTCTTGCATCCGTCGATCCCTCACAATGGCGAATTAACACAGAAATTGCGTCGCTATGAATTTCATGAGGTTCTATGCCTTCTCTTTCTAAATCGAGGAACGTTTCTATGGCAACGACAGGATCTTCTATTGGGTGCCGAGTATCTCTTTTCGGATGCACTATTCCTTTTTTATTGCATCCGTCGATCCCTCACAATGACGAATTAACACAGAAATTGCGTCGCTATGAAATACTATAGGTTCTATGTCTTCTCTTTCTAAGTCGATGAACGTTTCTATAGCAGCGACAGGTTCTTCTATTGGGAGGCGAGATTCTCTTTTCGGATGCACTATTCCTTCTTTCTTGCATCCGTCGATCCCTCACAATGACAAATGAACACAGAAATCTTGTCGCTATGGAATACTATAGGTCCCATACCTTCTCTTTCTAAATCGAGGAACGTTTCTATGGCAAGGACAGGATCTTCTATTGGGAGGCGAGTATATCTTTTCGCATGCACTATTCCTTTTTCATTGCATCCGTCGTTCCCTCACAATGACGAATTAACACAGAAATTGCGTCGCTATGAAATACTATAGGTTCCATACCTTCTCTTTCTAAATCGAGGAACGTTTCTATGGCAAGGACAGGATCTTTCAGTGGGAGGCGAGTATATCTTTTCGGATGCACTATTCCTTCTTTATTGCATCCGTCGATCCCACACAATGACGAAATAACACAGGAATTGCGTCGCTATGAAATACTATAGGTTCTATGTCTTCTCTTTCTAAATCGAGTAACGGTTCTATGGCAACGACTGGATCTTCTATAGGTATGCGACTATATCTTTTCGAATGTACTATTCCTTCTTTATTGCATCCGTCGATCCCTCACAATGACAAATTAACACAGAAATTTTGTCGCTATGGAATACTTTAGGTTCCATACCTTCTCTTTCTAAATCGAGGAGCGTTTCTATGGCAAGGAGAGGATCTTCTACTGGGAGGCGAGTATATCTTTTCGGATGCACTATTCCTTCTTTATGGCAAACGTCGATCCCACACAATGACGAAATAACACAGGAATTGCGTCGCTAAGAAGTACTATAGGTACTATGCCTTCTCTTTCTAAATCAAATTACGTTTCTATGGCAACGACAGGATCTTCTACTGGGAGGCGAGAATCTCTTTTCGGATGCACTATTCCATTAATATTGCATGCGTCGATCCCTCATAATGACGAATTAACACAGAAATAGCGTCGCTAAGAAATACTATAGGTTCTATGCCTTCTCTTTCTAAATCGAGCAACGGTTCTATGGCAACGACAGGATCTTCTATTGGGAGGCGAGTATTTCTTTTCGGATGCACTATTCCTTCTTTATTGCATCCGTCGCTCCCTCACTATGACGAATTAACACAGAAATTGCGTCGCTATGAAATCCTATAAGTTCTATGCCTTCTCTTTCAAAATCGATGAACGTTTCTATAGCAGAGACAGGTTCTTCTATTGGGAGGCGAGATTCTCTTTTCGGATGCACTATTCCTTCTTTCTTGCATCCGTCGATCCCTCACAATGACAAATTTACACAGAAATTTTGTCGCTATGGAATACTATAGGTCCCATACCTTCTCTGTCTAAATCGAGGAACGTTTCCATGGCAAGGACAGGATCTTCTATTGGGAGGCGAGTATATCTTTTCGCATGCACTATTCCTTCTTTCTTGCATCCGTCGATCCCTCACAATGGCGAATTAATACAGAAATTGCGTCGCTATGAATTTCATGAGGTTCTATGCCTTCTCTTTCTAAATCGAGTAACGTTTCTATGGCAACGACAGGATCTTCTATTGGGTGCCGAGTATCTCTTTTCGGATGCACTATTCCTTTTTTATTGCATCCGTCGATCCCTCACAATGACGAATTAACGCAGAAATTGCGTCGCTATGAAATACTATAGGTTCTATGTCTTCTCTTTCTAAATCGATGAACGTTTCTATAGCAGCGACAGGTTCTTCTATTGGGAGGCGAGATTCTCTTTTCGGATGCACTATTCCTTCTTTCTTGCATCCGTCGATCCCTCACAATGACAAATGAACACAGAAATCTTGTCGCTATGGAATACTATAGGTCCCATACCTTCTCTTTCTAAATCGAGGAACGTTTCTATGGCAAGGACAGGATCTTTTATTGGGAGGCGAGTATATCTTTTCGGATGCACTATTCCTTCTTTATTGCATCCGTCGATCCCACACAATGACGAAATAACACAGGAATTGCGTCGCTATGAAATACTATAGGTTCTATGTCTTCTCTTTCTAAATCGAGTAACGTTTCTATGGCAACGAGAGGATCTTCTATTGGGAGGCGAATATCTCTTTTCGGATGCACTATGCCTTCTTGATTGCATCCGTCGAACCCTCACAGTGATGAATTAACACAGAAATTGCGTCGCTATGAAACACTATAGGTTTTATGCCTTCTCTTTCTAAATCGAGGAACGTTTCTATGGCAACCAAAGGATGTTCTATTGGGAGGCGAGTATCTCTTTTCGGATGCACTATTCTTTCCTTAGTGCATCCGTCGATCCCTCAAAATGACGAATTAACACAGAAATTGCCTCGCTATGAAATACTATAGGTTCTATGCCTTCTCTTTCTGAATCAAAGTAGGATTCTATGGCAACGACAGTATCTTCTACTGGAAGGCGAGGATCTCTTTTCGGATGCACTATTCCGTCAATATTGCATGCAACGACTGGATCTTCTACTGGGAGGCGAGAATCTCTATTCTGATGCACCATTCCATCAATATTGCGTGCGTCGATCCCTCACAATGACGATTTAACACAGAAATTGCGTCGCTATGAAATACAATTGGTTCTATGCCTTCTATTTCTAAATCGAGCAACGGTTCTGTGGCAACGAGTGGATCTTATATTGGGAAGCGACTATTTATTTTCGGATGCACTATATTGCATCCGTCGGTCCCTCACAATGACGAATTAACACAGAAATTGCGTCGCTATGAAACACTATAGGTTCTATGCCTTCTCTTTCTAAATCGAGCAACGTTTCTATGGCAACGACAGGATCTTCAATTGGGACCCGAGTATCTCCTTTTGGTTGCACTATTCCTTCTTTATTGCATCCGTCGATCCCTCACAATGACGAATTAACACAGAAATTACGTCGCTATGAAATACTATGGGTTCTATGCCTTCTCTTTCTAAATCGAGGAACGTTTCTATGGCAACGACAGGCTCTTATATTGGGAGGTGAGTATCTTTTTTCGGATGCATTATTTCATCATTATTGCATCCGTCGATCCCTCAAAATGACGAATTAACACAGAATTTGCGTCGCTATGACAGCGAGGAACGTTTCTATGGCAACGACAGGATTTTCTATTGGGATGTGAATATCTCTTTTCGGATGCACCATTAATTTTTTATTGCATCCGTCGATCCCTCACATTGGCGAATTAACACAAAAATTGCGTCGCTATGAAATACGCCAGGTTCTATGCCTTCTATTACTAAATCGAGGAACGTTTCTATGGCAACGACAGGATCTTATATTGGGAGGCGAGTTTCTTTTTTCGGATGCATTATTCCATCATTATTGCATCCGTCGATCCCTCACAATGACGAATTAACACAGACATTTTGTCGCTATGAAATACTATAGGTTCTATACCTTCTCTTTCTAAATCGAGGAACGTTTCTATGGCAAGGACAGGATCTTCTATTGGGCGGCGAGTATCTTTTTTCTGATGCACTATTCCTTCTTTATTGCATCCGTCGATCCCTCACAATGACGAATTAACACAGAAATTGCGTCGCTAAAGAATACTAAACGTTCTATGCCTTCTCTTTCTAAATCGAGGAACGTTTCTATGGCAACGATAGGATCTTCATTTGGGACCCGAGTATCTCCTTTTGGATGCACTATTGCTTCTTTATTGCATCCCTCGATCCTTCACAATGACGAATTATTACAGAAATTGCGTCTCTATGAAACACTATAGGTTCTATGCCTTCTCTTTCTAAACCGAGGAACGTTTCTAGGGTAACGACAGGATCTTCTATTGGGAGGCGAGTATCTCTTTTCGGATGCACTATTCTTTCTTTATTGCATCCGTCGATCCCTCACAATGACTAATTAACACAAAAGTTGGTCGCTATGAAATACTATAGGTTCTATGCCTTCTCTTTCTATATCTAGGAACGTTTCTATGGCAATGGCAGGATTTTATATTGGGAGGAGACTATCTCTTTTCGGAAGCACTATTCCGTCTTTATTGCATCCGTCGATCCCTCACAATGACGAATTAACACAGAAACTGCGTCGCTATGAAATACTATAGGTTCTATGCCTTCTATTTCTAAATCGAGAAACGTTGATATACCAAAGACTAGATCTTCTATTGGGAGGCTAGTATCTCTTTTCGGATGAGCAATTCCTTCCTTATTGCATCCGTCGATCCTTCACAATGACAAATTAACACAGAAATTTAGTCACTATGAAATACTATAGGTTCTATACCTTCTCTTTCTTAATGGAGGAACGTTCCTATGGCAAGGACAGGATCTTCTATTGGGAGGCGAGTATCTCTTTTCGGATGCACTATTCCTTCTTTATTGCATCCGTCGATCCCTCACAATGACGAATAAACACAGAAATTGCGTCGCTAAGAAGTACTATACGATCTACGCATTCTCTTTTTAAATCGGGGAACGTTTCTATGGAAACGACAGGATCTTCAGTTGGGACCCTAGTATCTCCTTTTGGATGCACTATTCCTTCTTTATTGCATCCGTCGATCCCTCACAATGACGAATAAACACAGAAATTGCGTCGCTATGAAATACTATAGGTTCAATGCCTTCTCTTTATTAATCAATGTACGTTTCTATGGCAATGACAATATCTTCTACTGGGAGCCGAGAATCTATTTTCGGATGCACTATTCCATCAATATTGCATGCGTCGATCCCTCACAATGACGAATTAACACAGAAATTGCGTCGCTATGAAATACTATAGGTTCTTAGCCTTCTCTTTCTAAATCGAGCAACGTTTCTATGGCAACGACTGGATCTTCGATAGGGATGCGTGTATCTCTTTTCGAATGTACTATTCCTTCTTTATTGCATCCGTCAATCCCTAACAATGACGAATTAACACAGTAAGTTTGTCGCTATGGAATACTATAGGTTCCATTCCTTCTCTTTATAAATCGAGGAACGTTTCTATGGCAAGGACAGGATCTTCTATTGGGAGGCGAGGATCTCTTTTCGGATGCACTATTCCTTCATTATTGCATCCGTCGATCCCTCACAATGAAGAATTAACACAGAAATTGCGTCGCTATAAAAAAATACTATAGGTTCTGTGACTTCTCTTTCTAAATCAAGAAACGTTTCAATGGCAAAGTCAGGATCTTCAATTGGGAGGCGAATATGTTTTTTCGGATGCACTATTCCTTCATTATTGCATCCGTCGATCCCTCACAATGACGAATTAACACAGAAATTGCGTCGCTATGTAATACTATATGTTCTATGCCTTCTCTTCCTAAATCGAGGAACGTTTCTATGGCAACGACAGGATCTTATATTGGGGGCGTGTATCTCTTATCGGATGCACTATTCCTTCTTTATTGATCCGTCGATCCCTCACAATGACGAAGTAACACAGATATTGCATCGCTATGGAATACTATAGGTTCCATACCTTCTCTTTCTAAATCGAGGAACGTTTCTATGGCAAGGACAGGATCTTCTATTGGGAGGCGAGGATCTCTTTTCGGATGAACTATTCCTTCTTTATTGCATCCGTAGATCCCTCACAATGACGATTTAACACAGAAATTGCGTCACTATGAAATACTATAGGTTCTATGCCTTCACATTCTAAATCGAGGAACGTTTCTATGGCAACGACAGGATCTTCAATTGGGACCCGAGTATCTCCTTTCGGTTGCACTATTCCTTCTTTATTGCATCGGTAGATCCCTCACAATGACTAATTAACACAGAAATTGCGTCGCTATGAAATACTATAGGTTCTATGCCTTCTCTTTCTAAATCGAGGAACGGTTCTATGGCAACGACTGGATCTTCTATAGGTATGCGACAATATCTTTTCGAATGTACTATTTCTTCTTTATTGCATCCGTCGATCCCTCACAATGACAAATTAACACAGAAATTTTGTCGCTATGGAATACTTTAGGTTCCATACCTTCTCTTTCTAAATCGAGGAGCGTTTCTATGGCAAGGAGAGGATCTTCTACTGGGAGGCGAGTATATCTTTTCGGATGCAGTATTCCTTCTTTATGGCATCCGTC
This sequence comes from Schistocerca cancellata, assembly GCF_023864275.1. Classification (NCBI taxonomy): domain Eukaryota; kingdom Metazoa; phylum Arthropoda; class Insecta; order Orthoptera; family Acrididae; genus Schistocerca; species Schistocerca cancellata. The sequence goes on along the minus strand of NC_064628.1, from coordinate 958,178,732 downwards.
GATCCCACACAATGACGAAATAACACAGGAATTGCGTCGCTAAGAAGTACTATAGGTTCTATGCCTTCTCTTTCTAAATCAAATTACGTTTCTATGGCAACGACAGGATCTTCTACTGGGAGGCGAGAATCTCTTTTCGGATGCACTATTCCATTAATATTGCATGCGTCGATCCCTCATAATGACGAATTAACACAGAAATAGCGTCGCTAAGAAATACTATAGGTTCTATGCCTTCTCTTTCTAAATCGAGCAACGGTTCTATGGCAACGACGGGATCTTCTATTGGGAGGCGAGTATTTCTTTTCGGATGCACTATTCCTTCTTTATTGCATCCGTCGCTCCCTCACAATGACGAATTAACACAGAAATTGCGTCGCTATGAAATCCTATAAGTTCTATGCCTTCTCTTTCAAAATCGATGAACGTTTCTATAGCAGAGACATGTTCTTCTATTGGGAGGCGAGATTCTCTTTTCGGATGCACTATTCCTTCTTTCTTGCATCCGTCGATCCCTCACAATGACAAATTTACACAGAAATTTTGTCACTATGGAATACTATAGGTCCCATACCTTCTCTGTCTAAATCGAGGAACGTTTCTATGGCAAGGACAGGATCTTCTATTGGGAGGCGAGTATATCTTTTCGCATGCACTATTCCTTCTTTCTTGCATCCGTCGATCCCTCACAATGGCGAATTAACACAGAAATTGCGTCGCTATGAATTTCATGAGGTTCTATGCCTTCTCTTTCTAAATCGAGGAATGTTTCTATGGCAACGACAGGATCTTCTATTGGGTGCCGAGTATCTCTTTTCGGATGCACTATTCCTTTTTTATTGCATCCGTCGATCCCTCACAATGACGAATTAACACAGAAATTGCGTCGCTATGAAATACTATAGGTTCTATGTCTTCTCTTTCTAAATCGATGAACGTTTCTATAGCAGCGACAGGTTCTTCTATTGGGAGGCGAGATTCTCTTTTCGGATGCACTATTCCTTCTTTCTTGCATCCGTCGATCCCTCACAATGACAAATTAACACAGAAATCTTGTCGCTATGGAATACTATAGGTCCCATACCTTCTCTTTCTAAATCGAGGAACGTTTCTATGGCAAGGACAGGATCTTCTATTGGGAGGCGAGTATATCTTTTCGCATGCACTATTCCTTTTTCATTGCATCCGTCGTTCCCTCACAATGACGAATTAACACAGAAATTGCGTCGCTATGAAATACTATAGGTTCCATACCTTCTCTTTCTAAATCGAGGAACGTTTCTATGGCAAGGACAGGATCTTTTATTGGGAGGCGAGTATATCTTTTCGGATGCACTATTCCTTCTTTATTGCATCCGTCGATCCCACACAATGACGAAATAACACAGGAATTGCGTCGCTATGAAATACTATAGGTTCTATGTCTTCTCTTTCTAAATCGAGTAACGTTTCTATGGCAACGAGAGGATCTTCTATTGGGAGGCGAATATCTCTTTTCGGATGCACTATGCCTTCTTGATTGCATCCGTCGAACCCTCACAATGATGAATTAACACAGAAATTGCGTCGCTATGAAACACTATAGGTTTTGTGCCTTCTCTTTCTAAATCGAGGAACGTTTCTATGGCAACCAAAGGATGTTGTATTGGGAGGCGAGTATCTCTTTTCGGATGCACTATTCTTTCCTTAGTGCATCCGTCGATCCCTCAAAATGACGAATTAACACAGAAATTGCCTCGCTATGAAATACTATAGGTTCAATGCCTTCTCTTTCTGAATCAAAGTACGTTTCTATGGCAACGACAGTATCTTCTACTGGGAGGCGAGGATCTCTTTTCGGATGCACTATTCCGTCAATATTGCATGCAACGACTGGATCTTCTACTGGGAGGCGAGAATCTCTTTTCTGATGCACTATTCCATCAATATTGCGTGCGTCGATCCCTCACAATGACGATTTAACACAGAAATTGCGTCGCTATGAAATACAATTGGTTCTATGCCTTCTATTTATTAATCGAGCAACGGTTCTATGGCAACGAGTGGATCTTATATTGGGAAGCGACTATTTATTTTCGGATGCACTATATTGCATCCGTCGGTCCCTCACAATGACGAATGAACACAGAAATTGCCTCGCTATGAAATACTATAGGTTCTATGCCTTCTCTTTCTAAATCGAGCAACGTTTCTATGGCAACGACAGGATCTTCAATTGGGACCCGAGTATCTCCTTTTGGTTGCACTATTCCTTCTTTATTGCATCCGTCGATCCCTCACAATGACGAATTAACACAGACATTTAGTCACTATGAAATACTATAGGTTCTATACCTTCTCTTTCTTAATGGAGGAACGTTCCTATGGCAAGGACAGGATCTTCTATTGGGAGGCGAGTATCTCTTTTCGGATGCACTATTCCTTCTTTATTGCATCCGTCGATCCCTCACAATGACGAATTAACACAGAAATTGCGTCGCTAAGAAGTACTATACGATCTACGCATTCTCTTTTTAAATCGGGGAACGTTTCTATGGAAACGACAGGATCTTCAGTTGGGACCCTAGTATCTCCTTTTGGATGCACTATTCCTTCTTTATTGCATCCGTCGATCCCTCACAATGACGAATTAACACAGAAATTGCGTCGCTATGAAATACTATAGGTTCTATGCCTTCTCTTTATTAATCAATGTACGTTTCTATGGCAATGAAAATATCTTCTACTGGGAGCCGAGAATCTATTTTCGGATGCACTATTCCATCAATATTGCATGCGTCGATCCCTCACAATGACGAATTAACACAGAAATTGCGTCGCTATGAAATACTATAGGTTCTTAGCCTTCTCTTTCTAAATCGAGCAACGGTTCTATGGCAACGACAGGATCTTCTATTACGAGGCGAGTATCTCTTTTCGGATGCACTATTCCTTCTTTATTGCATCCGTCGATCCCTCACAGTTACGAATTACAACGGAAATTGTGTCGCTATGAAATACTATAGGTTCAATGCCTTCTCTTTCTAAATCGAGGAACGTTTCTATGGCAACGACTGGATCTTCGATAGGGATGCGTGCATCTCTTTTCGAATGTACTATTCCCTCTTTATTGCATCCGTCAATCCCTAACAATGACGAATTAACACAGTAAGTTTGTCGCTATGGAATACTATAGGTTCCATACCTTCTCTTTCTAAATCGAGGAACGTTTCTATGGCAAGGACAGGATCTTCTATTGGGAGGCGAGGATCTCTTTTCGGATGCACTATTCCTTCATTATTGCATCCGTCGATCCCTCACAATGAAGAATTAGCACAGAAATTGCGTCGCTATAAAAAAATACTATAGGTTCTGTGACTTCTCTTTCTAAATCAAGAAACGTTTCAATGGCAAAGTCAGGATCTTCAATTGTTAGGCGAATATGTTTTTTCGGATGCACTATTCCTTCATTATTGCATCCGTCGATCCCTCACAATGACGAATTAACACAGAAATTGCGTCGCTATGAAATACTATATGTTCTATGCCTTCTCTTCCTAAATCGAGGAACGTTTCTATGGCAACGACAGGATCTTATATTGGGGGCGAGTATCTCTTATCGGATGCACTATTCCTTCTTTATTGATCCGTCGATCCCTCACAATGACGAAGTTACACAGATATTGCATCGCTATGGAATACTATAGGTTCCATACCTTCTCTTTCTAAATCGAGGAACGTTTCTATGGCAAGGACAGGATCTTCTATTGGGAGGCGAGGATCTCTTTTCGGATGAACTATTCCTTCTTTATTGCATCCGTAGATCCCTCACAATGACGATTTAACACAGAAATTGCGTCACTATGAAATACTATAGGTTCTATGCCTTCACATTCTAAATCGAGGAACGTTTCTATGGCAACGACAGGATCTTCAATTGGGACCCGAGTATCTCCTTTCGGTTGCACTATTCCTTCTTTATTGCATCGGTAGATCCCTCACAATGACTAATTAACACAGAAATTGCGTCGCTATGAAATACTATAGGTTCTATGCCTTCTCTTTCTAAATCGAGGAACGGTTCTATGGCAACGACTGGATCTTCTATAGGTATGCGACTATATCTTTTCGAATGTACTATTCCTTCTTTATTGCATCCGTCGATCCCTCACAATGACAAATTAACACAGAAATTTTGTCGCTATGGAATACTTTAGGTTCCATACCTTCTCTTTCTAAATCGGGAGCGTTTCTATGGCAAGGTGAGGATCTTCTACTGGGAGGCGAGTATATCATTTCGGATGCACTATTCCTTCTTTATGGCATCCGTCGATCCCACACAATGACGAAATAACGCAGGAATTGCGTCGCTAAGAAGTACTATAGGTTCTATGCCTTCTCTTTCTAAATCAAATTACGTTTCTATGGCAACGACAGGATCTTCTACTGGGAGGCGAGAATCTCTTTTCGGATGCACTATTCCATTAATATTGCATGCGTCGATCCCTCATAATGACGAATTAACACAGAAATAGCGTCGCTAAGAAATACTATAGGTTCTATGCCTTCTCTTTCTAAATCGAGCAACGGTTCTATGGCAACGAGTGGATCTTATATTGGGAGGCGAGTATTTCTTTTCGGATGCACTATTCCTTCTTTATTGCATCCGTCGCTCCCTCACAATGACGAATTAACACAGAAATTGCGTCGCTATGAAATCATATAAGTTCTATGCCTTCTCTTTCAAAATCGATGAACGTTTCTATAGCAGAGACAGGTTCTTCTATTGGGAGGCGAGATTCTCTTTTCGGATGCACTATTCCTTCTTTCTTGCATCCATCGATCCCTCACAATGACAAATTTACACAGAAATTTTGTCGCTATGGAATACTATAGGTCCCATACCTTCTCTGTCTAAATCGAGGAACGTTTCTATGGCTAGGACAGGATCTTCTATTGGGAGGCGAGTATATCCTTTCGCATGCACTATTCCTTCTTTCTTGCATCCGTCGATCCCTCACAATGGCGAATTAACACAGAAATTGCGTCGCTATGAATTTCATGAGGTTCTATGCCTTCTCTTTCTAAATCGAGGAACGTTTCTATGGCAACGACAGGATCTTCTATTGGGTGCCGAGTATCTCTTTTCGGATGCACTATTCCTTTTTTATTGCATCCGTCGATCCCTCACAATGACGAATTAACACAGAAATTGCGTCGCTATGAAATACTATAGGTTCTATGTCTTCTCTTTCTAAATCGATGAACGTTTCTATAGCAGCGACAGGTTCTTCTATTGGGAGGCGAGATTCTCTTTTCGGATGCACTATTCCTTCTTTCTTGCATCCGTCGATCCCTCACAATGACAAATTAACACAGAAATCTTGTCGCTATGGAATACTATAGGTCCCATACCTTCTCTTTCTAAATCGAGGAACGTTTCTATGGCAAGGACAGGATCTTCTATTGGGAGGCGAGTATATCTTTTCGCATGCACTATTCCTTTTTCATTGCATCCGTCGTTCCCTCATAATGACGAATTAACACAGAAATTGCGTCGCTATGAAATACTATAGGTTCCTTACCTTCTCTTTCTAAATCGAGGAACGTTTCTATGGCAAGGACAGGATCTTTTATTGGGAGGCGAGTATATCTTTTCGGATGCACTATTCCTTCTTTATTGCATCCGTCGATCCCACACAATGACGAAATAACACAGGAATTGCGTCGCTATGAAATACTATAGGTTCTATGTCTTCTCTTTCTAAATCGAGTAACGTTTCTATGGCAACGAGAGGATCTTCTATTGGGAGGCGAATATCTCTTTTCGGATGCACTATGCCTTCTTGATTGCATCCGTCGAACCCTCACAATGATGAATTAACACAGAAATTGCGTCGCTATGAAACACTATAGGTTTTATGCCTTCTCTTTCTAAATCGAGGAACGTTTCTATGGCAACCAAAGGATGTTCTATTGGGAGGCGAGTATCTCTTTTCGGATGCACTATTCTTTCCTTAGTGCATCCGTCGATCCCTCAAAATGACGAATTAACACAGAAATTGCCTCGCTATGAAATACTATAGGTTCTATGCCTTCTCTTTCTGAATCAAAGTACGTTTCTATGGCAACCAAAGGATGTTCTATTGGGAGGCGAGTATCTCTTTTCGGATGCACTATTCCGTCAATATTCCATGCAACGACTGGATCTTCTACTGGGAGGCGAGAATCTCTTTTCTGATGCACTATTCCATCAATATTGCGTGCGTCGATCCCTCACAATGACGATTTAACACAGAAATTGCGTCGCTATGAAATACAATTGGTTCTATGCCTTCTATTTCTAAATCGAGCAACGGTTCTATGGCAACGAGTGGATCTTATATTGGGAAGCGACTATTTATTTTCGGATGCACTATATTGCATCCGTCGGTCCCTCACAATGACGAATTAACACAGTAATTGCGTCGCTATGAAACACTATAGGTTCTATGCCTTCTCTTTCTAAATCGAGCAACGTTTCTATGGCAACGACAGGATCTTCAATTGGGACCCGAGTATCTCCTTTTGGTTGCACTATTCCTTCTTTATTGCATCCGTCGATCCCTCACAATGACGAATTAACACAGAAATTACGTCGCTATGAAATACTATGGGTTCTATGCCTTCTCTTTCTAAATCGAGGAACGTTTCTATGGCAACGACAGGCTCTTATATTGGGAGGTGAGTATCTTTTTTCGGATGCATTATTCCATCATTATTGCATCCGTCGATCCCTCACAATGACGAATTAACACAGACATTTTGTCGCTATGAAATACTATAGGTTCTATACCTTCTCTTTATAAATCGAGGAACGTTTCTATGGCAACGACAGGATCTTCTATTGGGATGTGAATATCTCTTTTCGGATGCACCATTAATTTTTTATTGCATCCGTCGATCCCTCACAATGACGAATTAACACAGAAATTGCGTCGCTAAAGAATACTAAACGTTCTATGCCTTCTCTTTCTAAATCGAGGAACGTTTCTATGGCAACGACAGGATCTTCATTTGGGACCCGAGTACCTCGTTTTGGATGCACTATTCCTTCTTTATTGCATCCCTCGATCCTTCACAATGACGAATTATTACAGAAATTGCGTCTCTATGAAACAATATAGGTTCTATGCCTTCTCTTTCTAAACCGAGGAACGTTTCTAGGGTAACGACAGGATCTTCTATTGGGAGGCGAGTATCTCTTTTCGGATGCACTATTCTTTCTTTATTGCATCCGTCGATCCCTCACAATGACTAATTAACACAAAAATTGGTCGCTATGATATACTATAGGTTCTATGCCTTCTCTTTCTAAATCTAGGAACGTTTCTATGGCAATGACAGGATTTTATATTGGGAGGAGACTATCTCTTTTCGGAAGCACTATTCCGTCTTTATTGCATCCGTCGATCCCTCACAATGACGAATTAACACAGAAACTGCGTCGCTGTGAAATACTATAGGTTCTATGCCTTCTATTTCTAAATCGAGAAACGTTGATATACCAAAGACTAGATCTTCTATTGGGAGGCTAGTATCTCTTTTCGGATGAGCAATTCCTTCCTTATTGCATCCGTCGATCCTTCACAATGACAAATTAACACAGAAATTTAGTCACTATGAAATACTATAGGTTCTATACCTTCTCTTTCTTAATGGAGGAACGTTCCTATGGCAAGGACAGGATCTTCTATTGGGAGGCGAGTATCTCTTTTCGGATGCACTATTCCTTCTTTATTGCATCCGTCGATCCCTCACAATGACGAATTAACACAGAAATTGCGTCGCTATGAAATACTATAGGTTCTATGCCTTCTCTTTATTAATCAATGTACGTTTCTATGGCAATGACATTATCTTCTACTGGGAGCCGAGAATCTATTTTCGGATGCACTATTCCATCAATATTGCATGCGTCGATCCCTCACAATGACGAATTAACACAGAAATTGCGTCGCTATGAAATACTATAGGTTCTTAGCCTTCTCTTTCTAAATCGAGCAACGGTTCTATGGCAACGACAGGATCTTCTATTGGGAGGCGAGTATCTCTTTTCGGATGCACTATTCCTTCTTTATTGCATCCGTCGATCCCTCACAATGACGAATTAACACAGAAATTGCGTCGCTATGAAATACTATAGGTTCAATGCCTTCTCTTTCTAAATCGAGGAACGTTTCTATGGCAACGACTGGATCTTCGATAGGGATGCGTGTATCTCTTTTCGAATGTACTATTCCTTCTTTATTGCATCCGTCAATCCCTAACAATGACGAATTAACACAGTAAGTTTGTCGCTATGGAATACTATAGGTTCCATACCTTCTCTTTCTAAATCGAGGAACGTTTCTATGGCAAGGACAGGATCTTCTATTGGGAGGCGAGGATCTCTTTTCGGATGCACTATTCCTTCATTATTGCATCCGTCGATCCCTCACAATGAAGAATTAACACAGAAATTGCGTCGCTATAAAAAAATACTATAGGTTCTGTGACTTCTCTTTCTAAATCAAGAAACGTTTCAATGGCAAAGTCAGGATCTTCAATTGGGAGGCGAATATGTATTTTCGGATGCACTATTCCTTCATTATTGCATCCGTCGATCCCTCACAATGACGAATTAACACAGAAATTGCGTCGCTATCTAATACTATATGTTCTATGCCTTCTTTTCCTAAATCGAGGAACGTTTCTATGGCAACGATAGGATCTTATATTGGGGGCGTGTATCTCTTATCGGATGCACTATTCCTTCTTTATTGATCCGTCGGTCCCTCACAATGACGAAGTTACACAGATATTGCATCGCTATGGAATACTATAGGTTCCATACCCTCTCTTTCTAAATCGAGGAACGTTTCTATGGCAAGGACAGGATCTTCAATTGGGACCCGAGTATCTCCTTTCGGTTGCACTATTCCTTCTTTATTGCATCGGTAGATCCCTCACAATGACTAATTAACACAGAAATTGCGTCGCTATGAAATACTATAGGTTCTATGCCTTCTCTTTCTAAATCGAGGAACGGTTCTATGGCAACGACTGGATCTTCTATAGGTATGCGACTATATCTTTTCGAATGTACTTTTCCTTCTTTATTGCATCCGTCGATCCCTCACAATGACAAATTAACACAGAAATTTTGTCGCTATGGAATACTTTAGGTTCCATACCTTCTCTTTCTAAATCGAGGAGCGTTTCTATGGCAAGGAGAGGATCTTCTACTGGGAGGCGAGTATATCTTTTCGGATGCACTATTCCTTCTTTATGGCATCCGTCGATCCCACACAATGACGAAATAACACAGGAATTGCGTCGCTAAGAAGTATTATAGGTTCTATGCCTTCTCTTTCTAAATCAAATTACGTTTCTATGGCAACGACAGGATCTTCTACTGGGAGGCGAGAATCTCTTTTCGGATGCACTATTCCATTAATATTGCATGCGTCGATCCCTCATAATGACGAATTAACACAGAAATAGCGTCGCTAAGAAATACTATAGGTTCTATGCCTTCTCTTTCTAAATCGAGCAACGGTTCTATGGCAACGACGGGATCTTCTATTGGGAGGCGAGTATTTCTTTTCGGATGCACTATTCCTTCTTTATTGCATCCGTCGCTCCCTCACAATGACGAATTAACACAGAAATTGCGTCGCTATGAAATCCTATAAGTTCTATGCCTTCTCTTTCAAAATCGATGAACGTTTCTATAGCAGAGACAGGTTCTTCTATTGGGAGGCGAGATTCTCTTTTCGGATGCACTATTCCTTCTTTCTTGCATCCGTCGATCCCTCACAATGACAAATTTACACAGAAATTTTGTCGCTATGGAATACTATAGGTCCCATACCTTCTCTGTCTAAATCGAGGAACGTTTCTATGGCAAGGACAGGATCTTCTATTGGGAGGCGAGTATATCTTTTCGCATGCACTATTCCTTCTTTCTTGCATCCGTCGATCCCTCACAATAGCGAATTAACACAGAAATTGCGTCGCTATGAATTTCATGAGGTTCTATGCCTTCTCTTTCTAAATCGAGGAACGTTTCTATGGCAACGACAGGATCTTCTATTGGGTGCCGAGTATCTCTTTTCGGATGCACTATTCCTTTTTTATTGCATCCGTCGATCCCTCACAATTACGAATTAACACAGAAATTGCGTCGCTATGAAATACTATAGGTTCTATGTCTTCTCTTTCTAAATCGATGAACGTTTCTATAGCAGCGACAGGTTCTTCTATTGGGAGGCGAGATTCTCTTTTCGGATGCACTATTCCTTCTTTCTTGCATCCGTCGATCCCTCACAATGACAAATTATCACAGAAATCTTGTCGCTATGGAATACTATAGGTCCCATACCTTCTCTTTCTAAATCGAGGAACGTTTCTATGGCAAGGACAGGATCTTCTATTGGGAGGCGTGTATATCTTTTCGCATGCACTATTCCTTTTTCATTGCATCCGTCGTTCCCTCACAATGACGAATTAACACAGAAATTGCGTCGCTATGAAATACTATAGGTTCCATACCTTCTCTTTCTAAATCGAGGAACGTTTCTATGGCAAGGAAAGGATCTTTTATTGGGAGGCGAGTATATCTTTTCGGATGCACTATTCCTTCTTTATTGCATCCGTCGATCCCACACAATGACGAAATAACACAGGAATTGCGTCGCTATGAAATACTATAGGTTCTATGTCTTCTCTTTCTAAATCGAGTAACGTTTCTATGGCAACGAGAGGATCTTCTATTGGGAGGCGAATATCTCTTTTCGGATGCACTATTCCATCAATATTGCGTGCGTCGATCCCTCACAATGACGATTTAACACAGTAATTGCCTCGCTATGAAATACTATAGGTTCTATGCCTTCTCTTTCTGAATCAAAGTACGTTTCTATGGCAACGACAGTATCTTCTACTGGGAGGCGAGGATCTCTTTTCGGATGCACTATTCCGTCAATATTGCATGCAACGACTGGATCTTATACTGGGAGGCGAGAATCTCTTTTCTGATGCACTATTCCATCAATATTGCGTGCGTCGATCCCTCACAATGACGATTTAACACAGAAATTGCGTCGCTATGAAATACAATTGGTTCTATGCCTTCTATTTCTAAATCGAGCAACGGTTCTATGGCAACGAGTGGATCTTATATTGGGATGCGACTATTTATTTTCGGATGCACTATATTGCATCCGTCAGTCCCTCACAATGACGAATTAACACAGAAATTGCGTCGCTATGAAACACTATAGGTTCTATGCCTTCTCTTTCTAAATCGAGCAACGTTTCTATGGCAACGACAGGATCTTCAATTGGGACCCGAGTATCTCCTTTTGGTTGCACTATTCCTTTTTTATTGCATCCGTCGATCCCTCACAATGACGAATTAACACAGAAATTACGTCGCTATGAAATACTATGGGTTCTATGCCTTCTCTTTCTAAATCGAGGAACGTTTCTATGGCAACGACAGGCTCTTATATTGGGAGGTGAGTATCTTTTTTCGGATGCATTATTCCATCATTATTGCATCCGTCGATCCCTCAAAATGACGAATTAACACAGAATTTGCGTCGCTATGAAAGCGAGGAACGTTTCTATGGCAACGACAGGATCTTCTATTGGGATGTGAATATCTCTTTTCGGATGCACCATTAATTTTTTATTGCATCCGTCGATCCCTCACAATGGCGAATTAACACAAAAATTGCGTCGCTATGAAATACGCCAGGTTCTATGCCTTCTCTTACTAAATCGAGGAACGTATCTATGGCAACGACAGGATCTTATATTGGGAGGCGAGTTTCTTTTTTCGAATGTACTATTCCTTCTTTATTGCATAAGTCAATCCCTAACAATGACGAATTAACACAGTAAGTTTGTCGCTATGGAATACTATAGGTTCCATACCTTCTCTTTCTAAATCGAGGAACGTTTCTATGGCAAGGACAGGATCTTCTATTGGGCGGCGAGTATCTTTTTTCTGATGCACTATTCCTTCTTTATTGCATCCGTCGATCCCTCACAATGACGAATTAACACAGAAATTGCGTCGCTAAAGAATACTAAACGTTCTATGCCTTCTCTTTCTAAATCTAGGAACGTTTCTATGGCAATGACAGGATTTTATATTGGGAGGAGACTATCTCTTTTCGGAAGCACTATTCCGTCTTTATTGCATCCGTCGATCCCTCACAATGACGAATTAACACAGAAACTGCGTCGCTATGAAATACTATAGGTTCTATGCCTTCTATTTCTAAATCGAGAAACGTTGATATACCAAAGACTAGATCTTCTATTGGGAGGCTAGTATCTCTTTTCGGATGCACTATTCCTTCATTATTGCATCCGTCGATCCCTCACAATGAAGAATTAACACAGAAATTGCGTCGCTATAAAGAAATACTATAGGTTCTGTGACTTCTCTTTCTAAATCAAGAAACGTTTCAATGGCAAAGTCAGGATCTTCAATTGGGAGGCGAATATGTTTTTTCGGATGCACTATTCCTTCATTATTGCATCCGTCGATCCCTCACAATGACGAATTAACACAGAAATTGCGTCGCTATGACATACTATATGTTCTATGCCTTCTCTTCCTAAATCGAGTAACGTTTCTATCCCAACGACAGGATCTTATATTGGGGGCGAGTATCTCTTATCGGATGCACTATTCCTTCTTTATTGATCCGTCGATCCCTCACAATGACGAAGTTACACAGATATTGCATCGCTATGGAATACTATAGGTTCCATACCTTCTCTTTCTAAATCGAGGAACGTTTCTATGGCAAGGACAGGATCTTCTATTGGGAGGCGAGGATCTCTTTTCGGATGAACTATTCCTTCTTTATTGCATCCGTAGATCCCTCACAATGACGATTTAACACAGAAATTGCGTCACTATGAAATACTATAGGTTCTATGCCTTCACATTCTAAATCGAGGAACGTTTCTATGGCAACGACAGGATCTTCAATTGGGACCCGAGTATCTCCTTTCGGTTGCACTATTCCTTCTTTATTGCATCGGTAGATCCCTCACAATGACTAATTAACACAGAAATTGCGTCGCTATGAAATACTATAGGTTCTATGCCTTCTCTTTCTAAATCGAGGAACGGTTCTATGGCAACGACTGGATCTTCTATTGGGAGGCGAGTATTTCTTTTCGGATGCACTATTCCTTCTTTATTGCATCCGTCGCTCCCTCACAATGACGAATTAACACAGAAATTGCGTCGCTATGAAATCCTATAAGTTCTATGCCTTCTCTTTCAAAATCGATGAACGTTTCTATAGCAGAGACAGGTTCTTCTATTGGGAGGCGAGATTCTCTTTTTGGATGCACTATTCCTTCTTTCTTGCATCCGTCGATCCCTCACAATGACAAATTTACACAGAAATTTTGTCGCTATGGAATACTATAGGTCCCATACCTTCTCTGTCTAAATCGAGGAACGTTTCTATGGCAAGGACAGGATCTTCTATTGGGAGGCGAGTATATCTTTTCGCATGCACTATTCCTTCTTTCTTGCATCCGTCGATCCCTCACAATGGCGAATTAACACAGAAATTGCGTCGCTATGAATTTCATGAGGTTCTATGCCTTCTCTTTCTAAATCGAGGAACGTTTCTATGGCAACGACAGGATCTTCTATTGGGTGCCGAGTATCTCTTTTCGGATGCACTATTCCTTTTTTATTGCATCCGTCGATCCCTCACAATGACGAATTAACACAGAAATTGCGTCGCTATGAAATACTATAGGTTCTATGGCTTCTCTTTCTAAATCGATGAACGTTTCTATAGCAGCGACAGTTTCTTCTATTGGGAGGCGAGATTCTCTTTTCGGATGCAATATTCCTTCTTTCTTGCATCCGTCGATCCCTCACAATGACAAATTAACACAGAAATCTTGTCGCTATGGAATACTATAGGTCCCATACCTTCTCTTTCTAAATCGAGGAACGTTTCTATGGCAAGGACAGGATCTTCTATTGGGAGGCGAGTATATCTTTTCGCATGCACTATTCCTTTTTCATTGCATCCGTCGTTCCCTCACAATGACGAATTAACACAGAAATTGCGTCGCTATGAAATACTATAGGTTCCATACCTTCTCTTTCTAAATCGAGGAACGTTTCTATGGCAAGGACAGGATCTTTTATTGGGAGGCGAGTATATCTTTTCGGATGCACTATTCCTTCTTTATACCATCCGTCGATCCCACACAATGACGAAATAACACAGGAATTGCGTCGCTATGAAATACTATAGGTTCTATGTCTTCTCTTTCTAAATCGAGTAACGTTTCTATGGCAACGAGAGGATCTTCTATTGGGAGGCGAATATCTCTTTTCGGATGCACTATGCCTTCTTGATTGCATCCGTCGAACCCTCACAATGATGAATTAACACAGAAATTGCGTCGCTATGAAACACTATAGGTTTTATGCCTTCTCTTTCTAAATCGAGGAACGTTTCTATGGCAACCAAAGGATGTTCTATTGGGAGGCGAGTATCTCTTTTCGGATGCACTATTCTTTCCTTAGTGCATCCGTCGATCCCTCAAAATGACGAATTAACACAGAAATTGCCTCGCTATGAAATACTATAGGTTCTATGCCTTCTCTTTCTGAATCAAAGTACGTTTCTATGGCAACGACAGTATCTACTACTGGGAGGCGAGGATCTCCTTTCGGATGCACTATTCCGTCAATATTGCATGCAACGACTGGATCTTCTACTGGGAGGCGAGAATCTCTTTTCTGATGCACTATTCCATCAATATTGCGTGCGTCGATCCCTCACAATGACGATTTAACACAGAAATTGCGTCGCTATGAAATACAATTGGTTCTATGCCTTCTATTTCTAAATCGAGCAACGGTTCTATGGCAACGAGTGGATCTTATATTGGGAGGCGAGTATTTCTTTTCGGATGCACTATTCCTTCTTTATTGCATCCGTCGCTCCCTCACAATGACGAATTAACACAGAAATTGCGTCGCTATGAAATCCTATAAGTTCTATGCCTTCTCTTTCAAAATCGATGAACGTTTCTATAGCAGAGACAGGTTCTTCTATTGGGAGGCGAGATTCTCTTTTCGGATGCACTATTCCTTCTTTCTTGCATCCGTCGATCCCTCACAATGACAAATTTACACAGAAATTTTGTCGCTATGGAATACTATAGGTCCCATACCTTCTCTGTCTAAATCGAGGAACGTTTCTATGGCAAGGACAGGATCTTCTATTGGGAGGCGAGTATATCTTTTCGCATGCACTATTCCTTCTTTCTTGCATCCGTGGATCCCTCACAATGGCGAATTAACACAGAAATTGCGTCGCTATGAATTTCATGAGGTTCTATGCCTTCTCTTTCTAAATCGAGGAACGTTTCTATGGCAACGACAGGATCTTCTATTGGGTGCCGAGTATCTCTTTTCGGATGCACTATTCCTTTTTTATTGCATCCGTCGATCCCTCACAATGACGAATTAACACAGAAATTGCGTCGCTATGAAATACTATAGGTTCTATGTCTTCTCTTTCTAAATCGATGAACGTTTCTATAGCAGCGACAGGTTCTTCTATTGGGAGGCGCGATTCTCTTTTCGGATGCACTATTCCTTCTTTCTTGCATCCGTCGATCCCTCACAATGACAAATTAACACAGAAATCTTGTCGCTATGAAATACTATAGGTCCCATACCTTCTCTTTCTAAATCGAGGAACGTTTCTATGGCAAGGACAGGATCTTCTATTGGGAGGCGAGTATATCTTTTCGCATGCACTATTCCTTTTTCATTGCATCCGTCGTTCCCTCACAATGACGAATTAACACAGAAATTGCGTCGCTATGAAATACTATAGGTTCCATACCTTCTCTTTCTAAATCGAGGAATGTTTCTATGGCAAGGACAGGATCTTTTATTGGGAGGCGAGTATATCTTTTCGGATGCACTATTCCTTCTTTATACCATCCGTCGATCCCACACAATGACGAAATAACACAGGAATTGCGTCGCTATGAAATACTATAGGTTCTATGTCTTCTCTTTCTAAATCGAGTAACGTTTCTATGGCAACGAGAGGATCTTCTATTGGGAGGCGAATATCTCTTTTCGGATGCACTATGCCTTCTTGATTGCATCCGTCGAACCCTCACAATGATGAATTAACACAGAAATTCCGTCGCTATGAAACACTATAGGTTTTATGCCTTCTCTTTCTAAATCGAGGAACGTTTCTATGGCAACCAAAGGATGTTCTATTGGGAGGCGAGTATCTCTTTTCGGATGCACTATTCTTTCCTTAGTGCATCCGTCGATCCCTCAAAATGACGAATTAACACAGAAATTGCCTCGCTATGAAATACTATAGGTTCTATGCCTTCTCTTTCTGAATCAAAGTACGTTTCTATGGCAACGACAGTATCTTCTACTGGGAGGCGAGGATCTCCTTTCGGATGCACTATTCCGTCAATATTGCATGCAACGACTGGATCTTCTACTGGGAGGCGAGAATCTCTTTTCTGATGCACTATTCCATCAATATTGCGTGCGTCGATCCCTCACAATGACGATTTAACACAGAAATTGCGTCGCTATGAAATACAATTGGTTCTATGCCTTCTATTTCTAAATCGAGCAACGGTTCTATGGCAACGAGTGGATCTTATATTGGGAAGCGACTATTTATTTTCGGATGCACAATATTGCATCCGTCGGTCCCTCACAATGACGAATTAACACAGAAATTGCGTCGCTATGAAACACTATAGGTTCTATGCCTTCTCTTTCTAAATCGAGCAACGTTTCTATGGCAACGACAGGATCTTCAATTGGGACCCGAGTATCTCCTTTTGGTTGCACTATTCCTTCTTTATTGCATCCGTCGATCCCTCACAATGACGAATTAACACAGAAATTACGTCGCTATGAAATACTATGGGTTCTATGCCTTCTCTTTCTAAATCGAGGAACGTTTCTATGGCAACGACAGGCTCTTATATTGGGAGGTGAGTATCTTTTTTCGGATGCATTATTCCATCATTATTGCATCCGTCGATCCCTCAAAATGACGAATTAACACAGAATTTGCGTCGCTATGAAAGCGAGGAACGTTTCTATGGCAACGACAGGATCTTCTATTGGGAGGTGAATATCTCTTTTCGGATGCACCATTAATTTTTTATTGCATCCGTCGATCCCTCACAATGGCGAATTAACACAAAAATTGCGTCGCTATGAAATACGCCAGGTTCTATGCCTTCTCTTACTAAATCGAGGAACGTTTCTATGCCAACGACAGGATCTTATATTGGGAGGCGAGTTTCTTTTTTCGGATGCATTATTCCATCATTATTGCATCCGTCGATCCCTCACAATGACGAATTAACACAGACATTTTGTCGCTATGAAATACTATAGGTTCTATACCTTCTCTTTCTAAATCGAGGAACGTTTCTATGGCAAGGACAGGATCTTCTATTGGGCGGCGAGTATCTTTTTTCTGATGCACTATTCCTTCTTTATTGCATCCGTCGATCCCTCACAATGACGAATTAACACAGAAATTGCATCGCTAAAGAATACTAAACGTTCTATGCCTTCTCTTTCTAAATCGAGGAACGTTTCTATGGAAACGACAGGATCTTCATTTGGGACCCGAGTATCTCCTTTTGGATGCACTATTCCTTCTTTATTGCATCCCTCGATCCTTCACAATGACGAATTATTACAGAAATTGCGTCTCTATGAAACACTATAGGTTCTATGCCTTCTCTTTCTAAACCGAGGAACGTTTCTAGGGTAACGACAGGATCTTCTATTGGGAGGCGAGTATCTCTTTTCGGATGCACTATTCTTTCTTTATTGCATCCGTCGATCCCTCACAATGACTAATTAACACAAAAATTGGTCGCTATGAAATACTATAGGTTCTATGCCTTCTCTTTCTAAATCTAGGAACGTTTCTATGGCAATGACAGGATTTTATATTGGGAGGAGACTATCTCTTTTCGGAAGCACTATTCCGTCTTTATTGCATCCGTCGATCCCTCACAATGACGAATTAACACTGAAACTGCGTCGCTATGAAATACTATAGGTTCTATGCCTTCTATTTCTAAATCGAGAAACGTTGATATACCAAAGACTAGATCTTCTATTGGGAGGCTAGTATCTCTTTTCGGATGAGCTATTCCTTCCTTATTGCATCCGTCGACCCTTCACAATGACAAATTAACACAGAAATTTAGTCACTATGTAATACTATAGGTTCTATACCTTCTCTTTCTTAATGGAGGAACGTTCCTATGGCAAGGACAGGATCTTCTATTGGGAGGCGAGTATCTCTTTTCGGATGCACTATTCCTTCTTTATTGCATCCGTCGATCCCTCACAATGACGAATTAACACAGAAATTGCGTCGCTAAGAAGTACTATACGATCTACGCATTCTCTTTTTAAATCGGGGAACGTTTCTATGGAAACGACAGGATCTTCAGCTGGGACCCTAGTATCTCCTTTTGGATGCACTATTCCTTCTTTATTGCATCCGTCGATCCCTCACTATGACGAATTAACACAGAAATTGCGTCGCTATGAAATACTATAGGTTCTATGCCTTCTCTTTATTAATCAATGTACGTTTCTATGGCAATGACAATATCTTCTACTGGGAGCCGAGAATCTATTTTCGGATGCACTATTCCATCAATATTGCATGCGTCGATCCCTCACAATGACGAATTAACACAGAGATTGCGTCGCTATGAAATACTATAGGTTCTTAGCCTTCTCTTTCTAAATCGAGCAACGGTTCTATGGCAACGACAGGATCTTCTATTGGGAGGCGAGTATCTCTTTTCGGATGCACTATTCCTTCTTTATTGCATCCGTCGATCCCTCACAGTTACGAATTACAACGGAAATTGTGTCGCTATGAAATACTATAGGTTCAATGCCTTCTCTTTCTAAATCGAGGAACGTTTCTATGGCAACGACTGGATCTTCGATAGGGATGCGTGTATCTCTTTTCGAATGTACTATTCCTTCTTTATTGCATCCGTCAATCCCTAACAATGACGAATTAACACAGTAAGTTTGTCGCTATGGAATACTATAGGTTCCATACCTTCTCTTTCTAAATCGAGGAACGTTTCTATGGCAAGGACAGGATCTTCTATTGGGAGGCGAGGATCTCTTTTCGGATGCACTATTCCTTCATTATTGCATCCGTCGATCCCTCACAATGAAGAATTAACACAGAAATTGCGTCGCTATAAAAAAATACTATAGGTTCTGTGACTTCTCTTTCTAAATCAAGAAACGTTTCAATGGCAATGTCAGGATCTTCAATTGGGAGGCGAATATGTTTTTTCGGATGCACTATTCCTTCATTATTGCATCCGGCGATCCCTCACAATGACGAATTGACACAGAAATTGCGTCGCTATGAAATACTATATGTTCTACGCCTTGTCTTCCTAAATCGAGGAACGTTTCTATGGCAACGACAGGATCTTATATTGGGGGCGAGTATCTCTTATCGGATGCACTATTCCTTCTTTATTGATCCGTCGATCCCTCACAATGACGAAGTAACACAGATATTGCATCGCTATGGAATACTATAGGATCTATTCCTTCTCTTTCTAAATCGATGAACGTTTCTATGGCAGCAAAAGGTTCTACTATTGGGAGGCGAGATTCTCTTTTCGGATGCACTATTCCTTCTTTCTTGCATCCATCAATAACTCACAATGACGAATTAGAACTGAAATTGCGTGGCAATGAAATACTATAGGTTCTATGCCTTCTCTTTCTAAATCGAGGAACGTTTCTATGGCAACGACAGGATCTTATATTGGGAGGCAAGCATGTCTTTTCGGATGCACTATTCCTTCTTTATTGCATCCGTCGATCCCTCACAATGACGAATTAACACACAAATTGCGTCGTTATGAAACACTATAGGTCTATGCCTTCTCTTTCTAAATCGAGGAACGTTTCTATGGCAACGAAAGGATCTTCTATTGGGAGGCGTGTATCTCTTTTCGGATGAACTATTCCTTCTTTAGTGCATCCTTTGATCCCTCAAAATGACAAATTAACACAGAAATTGCGTCGCTATGAATTAATATAGGTACTATGCCTTCTCTTTCTAAATCAAAGTACATTTCTATGGCAACGACAGGATCTTCTACTGGGAGGCGAGTATCTCTTTTCGGTTCCACTATTCCTGCTTTATTGCATCCGTCGATCCCTCACAATGACGAATTAACACAGAAATTGCGTCGCTATGAAATACCATAGATTCTATGCCCTCTCTTTCAAAATCGATGAACGTTTCTATTGCAGCGACAGGTTCCTCTATTGGGAGGCGAGAATTTCTTTTCGGATGCACTATTCCTTCTTTCTTGCATCCATCGATCCCTCACAATGACGAATTAACACAGAAATTGCGTCGCTATGAGATACTATAGGCTCTATGCCTTCTCTTTCTAAATCGATGAACGTTTCTATGGCAGCAATTGGTTCTTCTATTGGGAGGCGAGATTCTCTTTTCGGATGCACTATTCCTTCTTCCTTGCATCCGTCGATCCCTCACAATGACGAATTAACTCACAATTTGCGTGGCAATGTAATACTATAAGTTTTATGTCTTCTCTTTCTACATCGAGGAACGTTTCTATGGCAACGACAGGATCTTATATTGGGAGGCAAGCATGTCTTTCCGGATGCACTATTCCTTCTTTATTCCATCCGCCGGTCACTCACAATGACGAAATAACACAGAAACTGGGTCGCTATGAAATACTATAGATTCTATGCCTTCTCTTTCTAAATCTAGGAACCATGCTATGGCAATGACCGGATTTTCTATTGGGAGGCGAGTATCTCTTTTCGGATGCACTATTCCTTCTTTATTGCATCCGTCGATCCCTCACAATGGCGAATTAACACATAAATTGCGTCGCTATGAAATACGGTAGTTGCTATGCCTTCTCTTTCTAAATCGAGGAACGTTTCTAAGGCAACGACAGGATCTTATATTGGGAGGCGATTATCTCTTTTCGGATGCACTATTCCATCATAATTGCATCCGTCGATCCCTTACAATGACGAATTAACACAGAAATTGCGTCGCTATGAAATACTATAGCTTCTATGCCTTCTCGTTCTAATTAGAGGAACGTTTCTGTGGCAACGACAGGATCTTAGATTGGGAGGCGAATATCTTTTTTCGGATGCACTATTCCTTCTTTATTGCATCTGTCGATCCCTCACAATGACGAATTAACACAGGAATTGCGTCGCTATGAAATACTATAGGTTCTATGCCTTCTCAATCTAAATCTAGGAACATTTCTATGGCAACGACAGGATCTTAAATTGGGAGGCGAGTATCTCTTTTCGGATGCACTATTCCTTCTTTATTGCATCCGTCGATCCCTCACAATGGCGAATTAACACATAAATTGCGACGCTATGAAGTACTATAGGTTCCATGCCTTCTCTTTCTAAATCGAGGAACGTTTCTATGGCAACGACAGGATCTTATATTGGGAGGCGATTATCTCTTTTCGGATGCACTATTCCATCATAATTCCATCCGTCGATCCCTCACAATGACGAATTAACACAGAAATTGCGTCGCTATGAAATACTATAGGTTCTATGCCTTCTCGTTCTAAATAGAGGAACGTTTCTATGGCTACGGCAGGATCTTCTATTTGGAGGCGAGTACCTCTTTTTGGATGGACTATTCCTTCTTTATTGTATCCGTCGATCCCTCACAATGACGAAATAACACAGAAACTGGGTCGCTATGAAATACTATAGATTCTATGCCTTCTCTTTCTAAATCTAGGAACCATGCTATGGCAATGACCGGATTTTCTATTGGGAGGCGAGTATCTCTTTTCGGAAGCACTATTCCTTCTTTATTGCATACGTCGATACCTCACAATGATGAATTAACACAGAAATTGCGTCGCTATGAAATACTATAGTTTCTATGACTTCTCTTCCTAAATCGAGGAACGTTGATATATCAACGACTGGATCTTCTATTAGGAGGCGAGTATCTCTTTTAGGATGAACTATTCCTCCTTTATTGCATCCGTCGATCCCTCGCAATGACGAATTAACACATAAATTTTGTCGCTATGAAATACTATAGGTTCTATACCTTCCCTTTCTAAATCGAGCAACGTTTTTATGGCAAGGACAGGATCTTCTATTGGGAGGCGAAAATCTACTATCGGATGCACTATTCCTCCTTTATTGCATCCGTCGATCCCTCACAATGACGAATTAACACAGACATTGCGAGCTATGAAATACTATACGTTCGATGCCTTCTCTTTGTAAATCGAGGAACGTTTCTATGGCAACGACAGGATCTTCAGTTGGGACGTGAGTATGTCCTTTTGGATGCACTATTCTTTCTTTATTACATCCGTCGATCCCTCACAATGACTAATTAACACAGAAATTGCGTCGCTATGAAATACTATAGGTTCTGTTCCTTTTCTTTCTAAATCGATGAACGGTTCTATGGCAGCAACAGGTTCATCTATTGGGAGGCGAGATTCTCTTTTCGGATGCACTATTCCTTCTTTCTTGCATCCGTCGATCCCTCACAATGACGAATTAACTCAGAAATTGCGTGGCAATGTAATACTATAGGTTCTATGCCTTCTCTTTCTACATCGAGGAACGTTTCTTTGGCAACGACAGGATCTTATATTGGGAGGCAAGCATTTCTTTTCGGATGCACTATTCCTTCTTTATTGCATCCGTCGAACCCTCATAACGACGAATTAACACAGAAATTGCGTCGCTATGAAATAAATAGGTTCTATGCCTTCTCTTCCTAAATCGAGGAACGTTTCTGTGGCAACGACTGGATCTTCTATAGGGATGCGAGTATCTCTTTTCGAATGAACTATTCCTTCTTTATTGCATCCATCGATCCCGCACAAAGACGAATTATCACAGAGATTTTGTCGCTATGGAATACTATAGGTTCCATACCTTCTCTTTCTAAATCGAGGAACGTTTCTATGGCAAGGACCGGATCTTCTATTGGGAGGCTAGTATCTCTTTCCGGATGCACTATTCCTTCTTTATTGCATTTGTCGATCCCTCACAATGTCGAACTAACACACAAACTGCGCCGCTATGAAATACTATAGGTTTTATGCTCTCTTTCTAAATCGAGGAACGTTTCAATGGCTACGAAAGGATCTTCTATTGGGAGGCGAGTATCTCTTTTCGGATGCACTATACCTTCTATATTGCATCCGTCGATCTCTCACAATGACGAAATAACACAGAAATTGCGTCGCTATGAAAAACTGTAGTTCATATGCCTTCTCCTTCTAAATCGAGTTACGTTTCTATGGCAACGAAAGGATCTTATACTGGGAGGCGCGTATCTTTTTCGGAAGCACTATTCCGTCTTTATTGCATCCGTCGATCCCTCACAATGACGAATTAACATAGAAATTGCGTCGCTATGAGATACTATAGGCTCTATGCCTTCTCTTTCTAAATCGATGAACGTTTCTATGGCAGCAATTGGTTCTTCTATTGGGAGGCCAGATTCTCTTTTCGGATGCACTATTCCTTCTTTCTTGCATCCATCAATCCCTTACAGTGACGAATTAACACAGAAATTGCGTCGCTATGAAATACTATAGGTTCTATGACTCCTCTTTCAAAATCGATGAACGTTTCTATGGCAGCAACTGGTTCTTCTATTGGGAGGCTAGTATCTCTTTTCATATGCACTATTCCTTCTTTATTGCATCCCTCTATCCCTCACAATGACGAATTAACACACAAATTTCGTCGCTATGAAGTACTATAGGTTCTATGTCGTCTCTTTCTAAATCGAGGAACGTTTCTATGGCAATGACAGGATCTACAATTGAGAGGCGAATATCTTTTTTCGGACGCACTATTCCTTCATTATTGCATCCGTCGATACCTCACAATGACGAATTAACACAGGAACTGCGTCGCTATGAAATACTATAGGCTCTATGCCTTCTCTTTCTAAATCGATGAACGTTTCTATGGCAACGACAGGATCTTATATTGGGAGGCGATTATCTCGTTTCGGATGCACTATTCCATCATAATTGCATCCGTCGATCCCTCTCAATGACGAATTAACACAGAAATTGCGTCGCTATGAAATACTATATGTTCTATGCCTTCTCGTTCTAAATAGAGGAACGTTTCTATGGCAACGACAGGATCTTCTATTTGGAGGCGAGTATCTCTTCTCGGATGCACTATTCCTTTTTTATTGCATCCGCCGATCCCTCACAATGACGAAATAACACAGAAATTGGGTCGCTATGAAATACTATAGATTATAAGCATTCTCCTTCTAAATCTAGGAACGTTTCTATGGCAATGACCGGATTTTCTATTGGGAGGCGAGTATCTCTTTTCGGAAGAACTATTCCCTCTTTATTGCATCCGTCGTTCCCTCACAATGACGAAGTAACACAGAAATTGCGTCGCTATGAAATACTATAGTTTCTATGCCTTCTCTTCCTAAATCGAGAAACGTTGATATATCAACGACTGGATCTTCTATTGGGAGGCGAGTATCTACTATCGGATGCACTATTCCTTCTTTACTGCAATCATCGATCCCTCACAATGACGAATTAACACAGAAATTGCGTCGCTATGAAATACCATACGTTCGATGCCTTCTCTTTGTAAATCGAGGAACGTTACTATGGCAACGACAGCATCTTCAGTTGGGACCTGAGTATGTCCTTTTGGATGCACTATTCTTTCTTTATTGCATCCGTCCATCCCTCACAAAGACGAATTAACACAGAATATTCGTCGCTATGAAATACTATAGTTTCTATGACTTCTCTTCCTAAATCGAGGAACGTTGATATATCAACGACTGGATCTTTTATTGGGAGGCGAGTATCTCTTTTAGGATGAACTATTCCTTCTTTATTGCATCCGTCGATCCCTCACAATGCCGAATTAACTCATAAATTTTTTCGCTATGAAATACTATAGGTTCTCTACCTTCCCTTTCTAAATCGAGCAACGTTTTTATGGCAAGGACAGGATCTTCTATTGGGAGGCGAGTATCTACTATCGGATGCACTATTCCTTCTTTATTGCATCCGTCGATCCCTCACAATGACGAATTAACACAGACTCTGCGAGCTATGAAATACTATACGTTCGATGCCTTATCTTTCTAAATCGAAGAACGTTTCCATGGCAACGACAGGATCTTCAGTTGGGACCTGAGTATGTCCTTTTGGATGCACTATTCTTTCTTTATTACATCCGTCGATCTCTCACAATGACTAATTAGCACAGAAATTGCGTCGCTATGAAATACTATAGGTTCTATTCCTTCTCTTTCTAAATCGATAAACGGTTCTATCGCAGCAACAGGTTCATCTTTTGGGAGGCGAGATTCTCTTTTCGGATGCACTATTCCTTCTTTCTTGCATCCGTCGATCCCTCACAATGACGAATTAACACAGAAATTGCGTCGCTATGAAATAAATAGGTTCTATACCTTCTCTTCCTAAATCGAGGAACGTTTCTATGGCAACGACTGGATCTTCTATAGGGATACGAGTATCTCTTTTCGAATGAACTATTCCTTCTTTATTGCATCCGTCGATCCCTCACAAATACGAATTATCACAGAGATTTTGTCGCTATGGAATACTATAGGTTCCATACCTTCTCTTTCTAAATCGAGGAACGTTTCTATGGCAAGGACAGGATCTTCTATTGGAAGGCTAGTATCTCTTTCCGGATGCACTATTCCTTCTTTATTGCATTTGTCGATCCCTCACAATGTCGAATTAACACAGAAATTGCGTCGCTATGAAATACTGTAGTTTCTATGCCTTCTCCTTCTAAATCGAGTAACGTTTCTATGGCAACGAAAGGATCTTATACTGGGAGGCGCGTATCTTTTTCGGAAGCACTATTCCTTCTTTATTGCATCCGTCGATCCCTCGCAATGACGAATTAACACAGAAATTGCGTCGCTATGAAACACTATAGGTTCTATGCTATCTCTTTCTTAATCGAGGAACGTTTCTATGGCAACAAAAGGATCTTCTATTGGGAGGCGAGTATCTCTTTTCGGATGGACTATTACTTGTTTAGTGCATCCGTCCATCCCTCAAAATGACGAATTAACACCGAAATTGCGTCGCTATGAAATACAATAGTTTCTATGCCTTCTCTTACTAAATCAAAGTACGTTTCTATGGCAACGAAAGGATCTTCAACTAGGAGGCGAGAATCTCTTTTCGGAGGCACTATTCCTTCTTTATTGCATCCGTCTATCCCTCACAATGACGAGGTAACACAGAAATTGCATCGCTATGGAATACTATAGGTTCTATGCCTTCGCTTTCTAAATCGAGGAACGTTTCTCTGGCAACGACTGGATCTTCTATAGGGATGCGTGTATCTCTTTTCGAAAGTACTATTCCTTCTTTATTGCATCCGTCGATCCCTCACAATGACGAATTAACACAGAAATATTGTCGCTATGGAATAATATAGGTTCCATACCTTCTCTTTCTAAATCGATGAACGTTTCTATGGTAGCAAGTGTTTCTTCTATTGGGAGGCGAGTTTCTCTTTTCGGATGCACTATTCCTTCTTTCTTGCATCCGTCGATCCCTCACAATGACGCATTAACTCAGAAATTGCGTGGCAATGTAATACTATGGGTTCTATGATTCTCTTTCTACATCGAGGAACGTTTCTATGACAACGAGAGGATCTTATATTGGGAGGCAAGCATGTCTTTTCGGATGCACTATTCCTACTTTATTGCATCCGTCGATCCCTCACAATGACGAATTAACACAGAAATTGCTTCGCAATGAAATACAATAGGTTCTATGACTTCTCTTCCTAAATCGAGGTACGTTTCTATGGCAACGACTGGATCTTCTATAGGGATGTGAGTATCTCTTTTCGAATGAACTATTCCTTCTTTCTTGCATCCGACGATCCCTCACAAAGACGAATTAACACAGAGATTTTGTCGCTATGGAATACTATAGGTTCCATACCTTCTCTTTCTAAATCGAGGAACGTTTCTATGGCAAGGACGGGATCTTCTATTGGGAGGCTAGTGTCTCTTGCCGGATGCACTATTCCTTCTTCATTGCATCTGTCGATCCCTCACAATGTCGAATTAACACACAAATTTCGTCGCTATAAAATACTATAGGTTCTATGCTCTCTTTCTAAATCAAGGAACGTTTCAATGGCTACGAAAGGATCTTCTATTGGGAGGCGAGTATCTCTTTTCGGATGCACTATACCTTCTATATTGCATCCGTCGATCCCTCACAATGACAAAATAACACAGAAATTGCGTCGCTATGAAATACAGTAGTTTCTATGCCTTCTCTTTCTGAATCGAGTAACGTTACTATGGCAACGAGAGGATCTTATACTGGTAGGCGAGTATCTCTTTTCGGATGCACTATTCCTTCTTTATTGCATCCGTCGATACCTCACAATGACGAATTAACACAGAAATTGCGTCGCTATGAAATACTATAGGCTCTATGCCTTCTCTTTCTAAATCGATGAACGTTTCTATGGCAACGACAGGATCTTATATTGGGAGGCGATTATCTCGTTTCGGATGCACTATTCCATCATAATTGCATCCGTCGATCCCTCTCAATGACGAATTAACACAGAAATTGCGTCGCTATGAAATACTATATGTTCTATGCCTTCTCGTTCTAAATAGAGGAACGTTTCTATGGCAACGACAGGATCTTCTATTTGGAGGCGAGTATCTCTTCTCGGATGCACTATTCCTTTTTTATTGCATCCGCCGATCCCTCACAATGACGAATTAACACAGAAATTGGGTCGCAATAAAATTCTATATATTCTGTGTCTTCTCCTTCTATATCGAGGAACGTTTCTATGGCAACGACAGGATCTCGTATTGGGAGGCGAGTATCTCTCTTCGGATGCACTATTCCTTTTTTATTGCATCCGTCGATCCCTCACAGTGACGAATTAACACACAAAAAGCGTCACTATGAAATACTATAGGTTCTATGCCTTCTCTTTCTAAATCGAGGAACGCTTCTATGGCAACGACAGGATCTTCCATTGGGAGGCGAGTATCTCTTTTCGGATGCACTATTTCTTCTATATTGCATCCGTCGATCCCTTACAATGACGAATTAACACGGAAATTACGTCGCTAAGAAATACTATAGGTTCTATGCCTTCTCTTTCAAAATCGATGTACGTTTCTATAGCTGCGACAGGTTCTTCTATTGGGAGGCGAGATTCTCTTTTTGGATACACTATTCCATCTTTCTTGCATCCGTCGATCCCTCACAATGACGAATTAACACAGAAATATTTTCGTTATGGAATACTATATGTTCCATACCTTCTCTTTCTAAATCGAGGAACGTTTCTATGGCAAGGACAGGATCTTCTATTGGGAGGCGAGTATCTTTTTTCGGATGCACTATTCCTTCTTTATTGCATCCGTCGATCCCTTACAATGAAGAATTAACACACAAATTGCGTCGCTTTGAAATACTATAGGGTCTATGATTCTCTTTCTACATCGAGGAACGTTTCTATGGCAACGAGAGGATCTTGTATTGGGAGGCGAGTATCTCATTTCGGAAGCACTATTTCTTCCTTATTGCATCTGTCGATCCCTCACAGTGACAAATTAACACATAAATTGCGTCGCTATGAAATACTTTAGGTTCTATGCCTTCACTCTCAAAATCAAGGAACGTTTCTATGGCAACGAGAGGATCTTATATTGGGAGGCGAGTATCTCTTTTCGGATGCGCTATTCCTTCTTAATTGCAACCGTCGACCCCTCACAATGACGAATCAACATAGAAATTGCTTGGCTCTGAAATACTATAGGTTCTGTGCCTTCTCTCTCTAAATCGAGGAACGATTCTAAGGCAACGACAGGATCTTCTCTTGGGAGACGAGTATCTCTTTTCGGATGCTCTATTCCTTCTTTATTGCATCCGTCGATCCCTCACAATGACTAATTAACACAGAAATTGCGTCGCTATGAAATACTATAGGTTCTATGCCTTCTCTTTCTAAATCGAGGAACGTTTGTATGGCAACGACACGATCTTATATTGGGAGGCGAGTATCTGTTTTCGGATGCACTATTCAATCATTATTGCATCCGTCGATCCCTCACAATGACGAATTAACACAGAAATATTGTCGCTGTGGAATACTATAGGTTCCATACCTTCTCTTTCTAAATCGAGGAACGTTTCTATGGCAAGGACAGGATCTTCTATTGGGAGGCGAGTATCTCTTTTCGGATGCACTATTCCTTCTTTATTGCATCCTTCGATCCCTCACAATTACGAATTAACACAGAAATTGCGTCGCTATGAAACACTATGGGTTCTATGCCTTCTCTTTCTAAATCGAGGAACTATTCTATGGCATCAAAAGGATCTTCAATTGGGATGCGAGTATCTCTTTTCGGATGGACTATTCCTTCCTTGTGCATCCGTCCATCCCTCAAAATGACGAATAAACACAGAAATTGCATCGCTATGAAATACTATAGGTTCTATGCCTTCTCTTTCTAAATCGAGGAATTATTCTATGTCAACGACTGGATCTTCTATAGAGATGCGTGTATCTCTTTTCGAATGTACTATTCTATCTTTATTGCATCCATCGATTCCTCACAATGACGAATTAACACAGAATAATTGTCGCTGTGGAATACTATAGGTTCCATACCTTCACTTTCTAAATCGAGGAACGTTTCTATGGCAAGGACAGGATCTTCTATTGGGAGGCGAGTATCTCTTTTCGGATGCACTATTCCTTCTTTATTGCATCCGTCGCTTCCTCACAATGGCGAATTAACACAGAAACATTGTCGCTATGGGATACTATAGATTCTATATCTTCTCTTTCTAAATCGAGGGACGTTTCTTTGGCAATGACAGGATCTTCTATTGGGATGCCAGTATCTCTTTTCGGATGGACTATTCCTTCCGTGTGCATCCGTCGATCCCTCAAAATGACGAATTAACGCAGAGATTGCGTGGCTATGAAATACTATAGGTACTATGCCTTCTCTTTCTAAATCAAAGTACGTTACTATGGCAACGACAGGATCCTCTACTAGGAGGTGAGAATCTCTTTTCGGATTCACTATTCCATCAATATTGCATGCGTCGATCCCTCACAATGACGAATTAACACAGAAATTGCGTCGCTATGAAATACTATAATTTCTATGCCTTCTCTTTCTAAATCGAGCAACGTTTCTATTGCAACGACAGGATCTTGTATTGGGAGGCGAGTATCTCTTTTCGGATGCACTATTCCATTTTTATTGCATCCGTCGATCCCTCAGAATGACGAATTAACACAGAAATTGCGTCGCTATGAAATACTATAGGTTCTATGCCTTCTCTTTCTAAATCGAGGAACGCCTCTATGGCAACGATAGGATCTTCTATTGGGAGGCGAGTATCTCTTTTCGGATGCACTATTCCTTCTTTATTGCATCCTTCGATCCCTCACAATGTCGAATTAACACAGAAATTGCGTCGCTATGAAATACTATAAGTTCTATGCCTTCTCTTTCAAAATCGATGAACGTTTCTATAGCAGCGACAGGTTCTTCTATTGGGAGGCGAGATTCTCTTTTCAGATGGACTATTCCTTCTTTCTTGCATCCGTCGATCCCTCACAATGACGAATTAACACAGAAATTGCGTTACAATCAAATACTATAGGTTCTATGACTTCTCTTTCTAAATCGAGGAACGTTTCTATGGCAACGACAGGATCTTATATTGGGAGGCGGTCAAGTCTTTTCGGATGCACTATTCCTTCTTTATTGCATCCGTCGATCCCTCACAATGACGAATTAACACAGAAATTGCGTCGCTATGAAACACTATAGGTTCTATGCCTTCTCTTTCTAAATCGAAGAACGTTTCTATGGCAACGAAAGGATCTTCTATTGGGAGGCGAGTATCTCTTTTCGTATGGACTATTCCTTCTTTAGCGCATCCGTCGATCCCTAAAAATGACGAATTAATACAGAAATTTCGTCGCTATGAAATACTATGTTTTCTATGCCTTCTCTTGGTAAATCAAAGTACGTTTCTATGGCAACGACAGGATCTGCTACTGGTAGGCGAGAATCTCTTTTCGGATGCACTATTCCATCATTAACGCATGCGTCGATTCCTCACAATGACTAATTAACACAGAAATTGCGTCGCTATGAAATACTATATTTTCTATGCCATCTCTTTTAAATCAAAGTAAGTATCTATGGCAACGACAGGATCTTCTACTGGGAGGCGAGTATCTCTTTTCGGATGCACTATTACTTCTCTATCGCTTCCGTCGATCCCTTACAATGAAGAATTAACACAGAAATTGCGTCGCTATGAAATACTATAGGTTCTATGCCTTCTCTTTCTAAATCGAGGAACGCTTCTATGGCAACGACAGGATCTTCCATTGGGAGGCGAGTATCTCTTTTCGGATGCACTATTCCTTCTTTATTGCAACCGTCGATCCCTCACAATGACGAATTAACACAGAAATTGCGTCGCTATGAAATACTATAGGTTCTATGCCTTCTCTTTCTAAATCGAGGAACGTTTCTACTTCAGCGACTGGATCTTCTATAGGGATGCGTGTATCTCTTTTCGAATGTACTATTCCTCCTTTATTTCATCCGTCAATCCCTCACAATGACGAACTAACACAGAAATATTTTCGCAATGGAATACTATAGGTTCCATAACTTCTTTTTCTAAATCGAGGAACATTTCTATGGCAAGGATAGGATCTCCTATTGGGAGGCGAGTATCTCTTTTCGGATGCACTATTCCTTCTTTATTGCATCCGTCTATCCCTCACAATGACGAATTAACACACAAATTGCGTCGCTTTGAAATACTATAGGTTCTATGCCTTCTCTTTCTAAATCGAGGAACGTTTCTTTTTCAACGACAGGATTTTATATTGGGAGGCGAGTATCTCTTTTCGGATGCACTATTCCTTCTATATTGCATCCATTGATCCCTCACAATGACGAATTAACACAGAAATTGCATCGCTATGAAATACTGTAGGATCTATTAATTCTCTTTCTAAATCGAGGAGCGTTACTATGGCAACCACACGATCTCCTTTTGGGAGGCGAGTATCTCTTTTCGGATGCACTATTCCTTCTTTATTGCATCCGTCGATCCCTCACAATGACGAATTAACACACAAATTGCGTCGCTTTGAAATACTATAGGTTCTATGCCTTCTCTTTTTAAATCGAGGAACGTTTCTTTGGCAATGACAGGATCTTCTATTGGGATGCGAGTATCTCTTTTCGGATGGACTATTTCTTCCTTGTGCATCCGTCGATCCCTCAAAATGACGAATTAACGCAGAAATTGCGTCGCTATGAAATACTATAGATACTATGCCTTCTCTTTCTAAATCGAGCAACGTTTCTATTGCAACGACAGGATCTTCCTTTGGGAGGCGAGTATCTCTTTTCGGATGCACTATTCCTTCTTTATTGCATCCGTCGATCCCTCACAATGACAAATTAACACAAAAATTGCGTCGCTATGAAAAACTATAGGTTCTATGCCTTCTCTTTCAAAATCGATGTACGTTTCTATAGCAGCGACAGGTTCTTCTATTGGGAGGCGAGGTTCTCTTTTCTGATGCACTATTCCTTCTTTCTTGCATCCGTCGATCCCTCACAATGACGAATTAACACAGAAATTGTGTCGCTATGAAATACTATAGTTTCTATGCATTTTCTTTCTAAATCGAAGAACGTTTCTATGGCATCGACAGGATCTTCTATTGGGAGGCGAGTATCTCCTTTCGGAAGCACTATTCCTTCTTTATTGCATCCGTCGATCCCTCAAAATGACGAATTTACACAGAAATTGCGTCGCTATGAAATACTATGGTTTCTATGCCTTCTCTTCCTAAATCGAGGAACGTTGATATATCAACGATTGGATCTTCAATTGGGAGGAGGGTTTCTTTTTTCGGATGCACTATTCCTTCTTTATTGCATCCGTCGATCCCTCACAATGACGAATTAACACAGAAATATTGTCGCTATGGAATACTATAGGTTCTATGCCTTCTCTTTCTTAATCGAGGAACGTTTCTATGGCAACAACAGGATCTTCTATTGGGAGGCGAATATCTCTTTTCGGATGCACTATTCCTTCTGTATTGCATCCGTCGATCCCTCACAATGGCGAATTAACACAGAAATCGCGTCGCTATGAAATACGCTAGGTTCTATGCCTTCTCTTTCTTAATCGAGTAACGTTTCTATGGCAACGACAGGATCTTGTATTGGGAGGCGAGTATTTCTTTTCGGATGCACTATTCCATCATTGTTGCATCCGTCGATCCCTCACAATGACGAATTAACACATAAATTGCGTGGCTATGAAATACTATAGGTTCTACGCATTCTGTTTCTAAGTCGAGGAACGTTTCTATGGCAACGACAGGATCTTCTATTGGGAGGCGAGTATCTCTTCTCGGATGCACTATTCCTTCTTTTTTGCATCCGTCGATCCCTGACAATGACGAATTAACACAGAAATTGTGTCGCTATGAAATACTATAGGTTCTATGCATTTTCTTTCTAAATCGAAGAACGTTTCTATGGCAACGACAGGATCTTCTATTGGGAGGCGAGTATCTCCTTTCGGAAGCACTATTCCTTCTTTATTGTATCCGTCGATCCCTCACAATGACGAATTAACACAGATATTGCGTCCCTATGAAATACTGTGGTTTCTATGCCTTCTCTTCCTAAATCGAGGAACGTTGATATATCAACGACTGGATCTTCAATTGGGAGGCGAGTTTCTTTTTTCGGATGCACTATTCCTTCTTTATTGCATCCGTCGATCGCTCACAATGACGAATTAACACAGAAATTGCGTCGCTATGAAATACTATAAGTTCTATGCGTTCTCTTTCTAAATCGAGGAACGTTTCTATGGCAAGGATAGGATCTTCTATTGGGACATGAGTATCTGTTTTCGGATGCACTATTCCTTCTTTATTGCATCCGTCGATCCCTCACAATGATGAATTAACACAGAAATTGCGTCGCTATGAAATACTATAATTTCTATGCCTTCTCTTTCTAAATCGAGCAACGTTTCTATTGCAACGACAGGATCTTCCTTTGGCAGGCGAGTATCTCTTTTCGGATGCACTATTCCTTCTTTATTGCATCCGTCGATCCCTCACAAAGACGAATTAACACAGAAATTGCCTCGCTATGAAAAACTATAGGTTCTATGCCTTCTCTTTCAAAATCGATGTACGTTTCTATAGCAGCGACAGGTTCTTCTATTGGGAGGCGAGATTCTCTTTTCTGATGCACTATTCCTTCTTTCTTGCATCCGTCGATCCCTCACAATGACGAATTAACACAGAAATTGTGTCGCTATGAAATACTATAGGTTCTATGCATTTTCTTTCTAAATCGAAGAACGTTTCTATGGCAGCGACAGGATCTTCTATTGGGAGGCGAGTATCTCCTTTCGGAAGCACTATTCCTTCTTTATTGCATCCGTCGATCCCTCACAATGACGAATTAACACACAAATTTCGTCGCTTTGAAATACTATAGGTTCTATGCCTTCTTCCTCTAAATCGAGGAACGCTTCTATGGCAACGATAGGATCTTCTATTGGGAGGCTAGTATCTCTTTTCGGATGCACTATTCCTTCTTTATTGCATCCGTCGATCCCTCACAATGACGAATTAACACAGAAATTGCGTTACAATCAAATACTATAGGTTCTATGACTTCTCTTTCTAAATCGAGGAACGTTTCTATGGCAACGACAGGATCTTATATTGGGAGGCGGGCAAGTCTTTTCGGATGCACTATTCCTTCTTTATTGCATCCGTCGATCCCTCACAATGACGAATTAACACAGAAATTGCATCGCTATGAAACACTATAGGTTCTATGCCTTCTCTTTCTAAATCGAAGAACGTTTCTATGGCAACGAAAGGATCTTCTATTGGGAGGCGAGTATCTCTTTTCGGATGGACTATTCCTCCTTTAGCGCATCCGTCGATCCCTAAAAATGACGAATTAATACAGAAATTTCGTCGCTATGAAATACTATGTTTTCTATGCCTTCTCTTTGTAAATCAAAGTACGTTTCTATGGCAACGACAGGATCATCTACTGGTAGGCGAGAATCTCTTTTCGGATGCACTATTCCATCATTAACGCATGCGTCGATTCCTCACAATGACTAATTAACACAGAAATTGCGTCGCTATGAAATACTATATTTTCTATGCCATCTCTTTTTAATTAAAGTATGTATCTATGGCAACGACAGGATCTTCTACTGGGAGGCGAGTATCTGTTTTCGGATGCACTATTCCTTCTTTATTGCAGCCGTCGATCCCTCACAATGACGAATTAACACAGAAATTGCGTCGCTATGAAATACTATAGGTTCTATGCCTTCTCTTTCTAAATCGAGGAACGTTTCTACGGCAGCGACTGGATCTTCTATAGGGATGCGTGTATCTCTTTTCGAATGTACTATTCCTCCTTTATTTCATCCGTCAATCCCTCACAATGACGAACTAACACAGAAATATTGTCGCAATGGAATACTATAGGTTCCATAACTTCTCTTTCTAAATCGAGGAACGTTTCTATGGCAAGGATAGGATCTCCTATTGGGAGGCGAGTATCTCTTTTCGGATGCACCATTCCTTCTTTATTGCATCCGTCTATACCTCACAATGACGCATTAACACACAAATTGCGTCGCTTTGAAATACTATAGGTTCTATGCCTTCTCTTTCTAAATCGAGGAACGTTTCTTTTTCAACGACAGGATTTTATATTGGGAGGCGAGTATCTCTTTTCGGATGCACTATTCCTTCTATATTGCATCCATTGATCCCTCACAATGACGAATTAACATAGAAATTGCGTCGCTATGAAATACTGTAGGATCTATGAATTCTCTTTCTAAATCGAGGAGCGTTACTATGGCAACCACACGATCTCCTATTGGGAGGCGAGTATCTCTTTTCGGATGCACTATTCCCTCTTTATTGCATCTGTCGATCCCTCACAATGACGAATTAACACACAAATTGCGTCGCTTTGAAATACTATAGGTTCTATGCCTTCTCTTTCTAAATCGAGGAACGTTTCTTTGGCAATGACAGGATCTTCTATTGGGATGCGAGTATCTCTTTTCGGATGGACTATTTCTTCCTTGTGCATCCGTCGATCCCTCAAAATGACGAATTAACGCAGAAATTGCGTCGCTATGAAATACTATAGGTACTATGCCTTCTCTTTCTAAATCAAAGTACGTTACTATGGCAACGACAGGAACCTCCACTGGGAGGCGAGAATCTCTTTTCGGATGCACTATTCCATCAATATTGCATGCGTCGATCCATCACAATGATGAATTAACACAGAAATTGCGTAGCTATGAAATACTATAATTTCTACGCCTTCTCTTTCTAAATCGAGCAACGGTTCTATTGCAACGACAGGATCTTCCTTTGGGAGACGAGTATCTCTTTTCGGATGCACTATTCCTTCTTTATTGCATCCGTCGATCCCTCACAATGACGAATTAACACAGAAATTGCGTCGCTATGAAAAACTATAGGTTTTATGCCTTCTCTTTCAAAATCGATGTACGTTTCTATAGCAGCGACAGGTTCTTCTATTGGGAGGCGAGATTCACTTTTCTGATGCACTATTCCTTCTTTCTTGCATCCGTCGATCCCTCACAATGACGAATTAACACAGAAATTGTGTCGCTATGAAATACTATAGGTTCTATGCATTTTCTTTCTAAATCGTAGAACGTTTCTATGGCAGCGAGAGGATCTTCTATTGGGAGGCGAGTATCTCCTTTCGGAAGCGCTATTCCTTCTTTATTGCATCCGTCGATCCCTCAAAATGACGAATTAACACAGAAATTGCGTCGCTATGAAATACTATGGTTTTTATGCCTTCTCTTCCTAAATCGAGGAACGTTGATATATCAACGATTGGATCTTCAATTGGGAGGAGAGTTTCTTTTTTCGGATGCACTATTCCTTCTTTATTGCATCCGTCGACCTCTCACAATGACGCATTAACATAGATATTGCGTCGCTATGAAATACGCTAGGTTCTATGCCTTCTCTTTCTAAATCGAGGAACGTTTCTATGGCAACGACAGGATCTTATATTGGGAGGCGAGCAATTCTTTTCGGATGCACTATTCCTTCTTTATTGCATCCGTCGATCCCTCACAATGACGAATTAACACAGAGATTGTGTCGCTATGAAATACTATAGGTTCTATGCCTTCTCTTTCTAAATCGAGGAACGTTTCTATGGCAACGACTGGATCTTCTATAGGGATGCGAGTATCTCTTTTCGAATGTACTATTACTTCTTTATTGCATCCGTCGATCCCTCACAATGACGAATTAACACAGAAATATTGTCGCTATGGAATACTATAGGTTCTATGCCTTCTCTTTCTTAATCGAGGAACGTTTCTATGGCAACAACAGGATCTTCTCTTGGGAGGCGAGTATCTCTTTTCGGATGCACTATTCCTTCTTTATTGCATCCGTCTATCCCTCACAATGGCGAATTAACACAGAAATTGCTTCGCTATGAAATACGCTAGGTTCTATGCCTTCTCTTTCTTAATCGAGTAACGTTTCTATGGCAACGACAGGATCTTGTATTGGGAGGCGAGTATCTCTTTTCGGATGCACTATTCCATCATTATTGCATCCGTCGATCCCTCACAATGACGAATTAACACATAAATTGCGTGGCTATGAAATACTATAGGTTCTACGCATTCTGTTTCTAAGTCGAGGAACGTTTCTATGGCAACGACAGGATCTTCTATTGGGAGGCGAGTATCTCTTCTCGGATGCACTATTCCTTCTTTATTGCATCCGTCGATCGCTGACAATGACGAATTAACACAGAAATTGTGTCGCTATGAAATACTATAGGTTCTATGCATTTTCTTTCTAAATCGAACAACGTTTCTATGGCAACGACAGGATCTTCTATTGGGAGGCGAGTATTTCCTTTCGGAAGCACTATTCCTTCTTCATTGCATCCGTCGATCCCTCACAATGACGAATTAACACAGAAATTGCGTCGCTATGAAATACGCTAGGTTCTATGCCTTCTCTTTCTTAATCGAGGAACGTTTCTATGGCAATTATAGGATCTTCTATTGGGAGGCGAGTATCTGTTTTCGGATGCACTATTCCTTCTTTATTGCATCCGTCGATCCCTCACAATGACGAATTAACACATAAATTGCGTGGCTATGAAATACTATAGGTTCTACGCATTCTGTTTCTAAGTCGAGGAACGTTTCTTTGGCAACGACAGGATTTTATATTGGGAAGCGAGTATCTCTTTTCGGATGCACTATTCCTTCTACACTCCTGGAAATGGAAAAAGGAACACATTGACACCGGTGTGTCAGACCCACCATACTTGCTCCGGACACTGGGATAGGGCTGTACAAGCAATGATCACACGGACTGCACAGCGGACACACTAGGAACCGCGGTGTTGGCCGTCGAATGGCGCTAGCTGCGCAGCATTTGTGCACCGCCGCCGTCAGTGTCAGCTAGTTTGCCGTGGCATACGGAGCTCCATCGCAGTCTTTAACACTGGTAGCATGCCGCGACAGCGTGGACGTGAACCGTATGTGCAGCTGACGGACTTTGAGCGAGGGCGTATAGTGGGCATGCGGGAAGCCGGGTGGACGTACCGCCGAATTGCTCAACACGTGGGGCGTGAGGTCTCCACAGTACATCGATGTTGTCGCCAGTGGTCGGCGGAAGGTGCACGTGCCCGTCGACCTGGGACCGGACCGCAGAGACGCACGGATGCACGCCAAGACCGTAGGATCCTACGCAGTGCCGTAGGGGACCGCACCGCCACTTCCCAGCAAATTAGGGACACTGTTGCTCCTGGGGTATCGGCGAGGACCATTCGCAACCGTCTCCATGAAGCTGGGCTACGGTCCCGCACACCGTTAGGCCGTCTTCCGCTCCCGCCCCAACATCGTGCAGCCCGCCTCCAGTGGTGTCGCGACAGGCGTGAATGGAGACGTGTCGTCTTCAGCGATGAGAGTCGCTTCTGCTTTGGTGCCAATGATGGTCGTATGCGTGTTTGGCGCCGTGCAGGTGAGCGCCACAATCAGGACTGCATACGACCGAGGCACACAGGGCCAACACCCGGCATCATGGTGTGGGGAGCGATCTCCTACGCTGGCCGTACACCACTGGTGATCGTCGAGGGGACACTGAATAGTGCACGGTACATCCAAACCGTCATCGAACCCATCGTTCTACCATTCCTAGACCGGCAAGGAACTTGCTGTTCCAACAGGACAATGCACGTCCGCATGTATCCCGTGCCACCCAACGTGCTCTAGAAGGTGTAAGTCAACTACCCTGGCCAGCAAGATCTCCGGATCTGTCACCCATTGAGCATGTTTGGGACTGGATGAAGCGTCGTCTCACGCGGTCTGCACGTCCAGCACGAACGCTGGTCCAACTGAGGCGCCAGGTGGAAATGGCATGGCAAGCCGTTCCACAGGACTACATCCAGCATCTCTACGATCGTCTCCATGAGAGAATAGCAGCCTACATTGCTGCGAAAGGTGGATATACACTGTACTAGTGCCGACATTGTGCATGCTCTGTTGCCTGTGTCTATGTGCCTGTGGTTCTGTCAGTGTGATCATGTGATGTATCTGACCCCAGGAATGTGTCAATAAAGTTTCCTTTTCCTGGGACAATGAATTCACGGTGGTCTTATTTCAATTTCCAGGAGTGTATATTGCATCCATCGATCCCTCACAATGACGAATTAACACAGAAATTGCGTCGCTATGAAATACTGTAGATTGTCTGACTTCTCTTTCTAAATCGAGGAGCGTTTCTATGGCAACATCAGGATCTTCAATTGGGGGCGAATATCTTTTTTCGGATGCACGATTCCTTCATTATTGCATACATCGATCCCTCACAATGACGATTTAACACAGAAATTGCGTCGCTATGAAACACTATAGGTTCTATGCCTTCTCTTTCTAAATCGAGGAACGTTTCTATGGCAACGACAGGATCTACTACTGGGTGGCGAATATCTCTTTTCGGATGCACTATTCCTTATTTATTGCAACCGTCGATCCCTCACAATGGCGAATTAACACAGAAAATGCGTCGCTATGAAAACGCTAGGTTCTATGACTTCTCTTTCTAAATCGAGGAACGTTTCTATGGCAACGACAGGATCTTATATTGGGAGGCGAGTATCTCTTTTCGGATGCACTATTCCATCATTATTGCATCCGTCGATCCCTCACAATGACGAATTAACACAGAAATTGCATCGCTATGAAATACTATAGGTTCTACGCCTTCTCTTTCTAAGTCGAGGAACGTTTCTATGGCAACGACAGGATCTTCTATTTGGAGGCGAGTATCTCTTTTCGGATGCACTATTCCTTCTTTATTGCATCCGTCGATCCCTCACAATGACGAATTAACACATAAATTGCGTGGCTATGAAATACTATAGGTTCTACGCATTCTGTTTCTAAGTCGAGGAACGTTTCTTTGGCAACGACAGGATTTTATATTGGGAAGCGAGTATCTCTTTTCGGATGCACTATTCCTTCTACACTCCTGGAAATGGAAAAAGGAACACATTGACGCCGGTGTGTCAGACCCACCATACTTGCTCCGGACACTGGGATAGGGCTGTACAAGCAATGATCACACGCACTGCACAGCGGACACACTAGGAACCGCGGTGTTGGCCGTCGAATGGCGCTAGCTGCGCAGCATTTGTGCACCGCCGCCGTCAGTGTCAGCCAGTTTGCCGTGGCATACGGAGCTCCATCGCAGTCTTTAACACTGGTGGCATGCCGCGACAGCGTGGACGTGAACCGTATGTGCAGCTGACGGACTTTGAGCGAGGGCGTATAGTGGGCATGCGGGAGGCCGGGTGGACGTACCGCCGAATTGCTCAACACGTGGGGCGTGAGGTCTCCACAGTACATCGATGTTGTCGCCAGTGGTCGGCGGAAGGTGCACGTGCCCGTCGACCTGGGACCGGACCGCAGAGACGCGCGGATGCACGCCAAGACCGTAGGATCCTACGCAGTGCCGTAGGGGACCGCACCGCCACTTCCCAGCAAATTAGGGACACTGTTGCTCCTGGGGTATCGGCGAGGACCATTCGCAACCGTCTCCATGAAGCTGGGCTACGGTCCCGCACACCGTTAGGCCGTCTTCCGCTCCCGCCCCAACATCGTGCAGCCCGCCTCCAGTGGTGTCGCGACAGGCGTGAATGGAGACGTGTCGTCTTCAGCGATGAGAGTCGCTTCTGCTTTGGTGCCAATGATGGTCGTATGCGTGTTTGGCGCCGTGCAGGTGAGCGCCACAATCAGGACTGCATACGACCGAGGCACACAGGGCCAACACCCGGCATCATGGTGTGGGGAGCGATCTCCTACGCTGGCCGTACACCACTGGTGATCGTCGAGGGGACACTGAATAGTGCACGGTACATCCAAACCGTCATCGAACCCATCGTTCTACCATTCCTAGACCGGCAAGGAACTTGCTGTTCCAACAGGACAATGCACGTCCGCATGTATCCCGTGCCACCCAACGTGCTCTAGAAGGTGTAAGTCAACTACCCTGGCCAGCAAGATCTCCGGATCTGTCACCCATTGAGCATGTTTGGGACTGGATGAAGCGTCGTCTCACGCGGTCTGCACGTCCAGCACGAACGCTGGTCCAACTGAGGCGCCAGGTGGAAATGGCATGGCAAGCCGTTCCACAGGACTACATCCAGCATCTCTACGATCGTCTCCATGAGAGAATAGCAGCCTACATTGCTGCGAAAGGTGGATATACACTGTACTAGTGCCGACATTGTGCATGCTCTGTTGCCTGTGTCTATGTGCCTGTGGTTCTGTCAGTGTGATCATGTGATGTATCTGACCCCAGGAATGTGTCAATAAAGTTTCCTTTTCCTGGGACAATGAATTCACGGT
Source organism: Schistocerca cancellata (assembly GCF_023864275.1). Lineage (NCBI taxonomy): Eukaryota > Metazoa > Arthropoda > Insecta > Orthoptera > Acrididae > Schistocerca > Schistocerca cancellata. The sequence goes on along the minus strand of NC_064628.1, from coordinate 958,136,453 downwards.
GGTCTTATTTCAATTTCCAGGAGTGTATATTGCATCCATCGATCCCTCACAATGACGAATTAACACAGAAATTGCGTCGCTATGAAATACTGTAGATTGTCTGACTTCTCTTTCTAAATCGAGGAGCGTTTCTATGGCAACATCAGGATCTTCAATTGGGGGCGAATATCTTTTTTCGGATGCACGATTCCTTCATTATTGCATACATCGATCCCTCACAATGACGATTTAACACAGAAATTGCGTCGCTATGAAACACTATAGGTTCTATGCCTTCTCTTTCTAAATCGAGGAACGTTTCTATGGCAACGACAGGATCTACTACTGGGTGGCGAATATCTCTTTTCGGATGCACTATTCCTTATTTATTGCAACCGTCGATCCCTCACAATGGCGAATTAACACAGAAAATGCGTCGCTATGAAAACGCTAGGTTCTATGACTTCTCTTTCTAAATCGAGGAACGTTTCTATGGCAACGACAGGATCTTATATTGGGAGGCGAGTATCTCTTTTCGGATGCACTATTCCATCATTATTGCATCCGTCGATCCCTCACAATGACGAATTAACACAGAAATTGCATCGCTATGAAATACTATAGGTTCTACGCCTTCTCTTTCTAAGTCGAGGAACGTTTCTATGGCAACGACAGGATCTTCTATTTGGAGGCGAGTATCTCTTTTCGGATGCACTAATCCTTCTTTATTGCATCCGTCGATCCCTCACAATGACGAATTAACACATAAATTGCGTGGCTATGAAATACTATAGGTTCTACGCATTCTGTTTCTAAGTCGAGGAACGTTTCTTTGGCAACGACAGGATTTTATATTGGGAAGCGAGTATCTCTTTTCGGATGCACTATTCCTTCTACACTCCTGGAAATGGAAAAAGGAACACATTGACGCCGGTGTGTCAGACCCACCATACTTGCTCCGGACACTGGGATAGGGCTGTACAAGCAATGATCACACGCACTGCACAGCGGACACACTAGGTACCGCGGTGTTAGCCGTCGAATGGCGCTAGCTGCGCAGCATTTGTGCACCGCCGCCGTCAGTGTCAGCCAGTTTGCCGTGGCATACGGAGCTCCATCGCAGTCTTTAACACTGGTAGCATGCCGCGACAGCGTGGACGTGAACCGTATGTGCAGCTGACGGACTTTGAGCGAGGGCGTATAGTGGGCATGCGGGAGGCCGGGTGGACGTACCGCCGAATTGCTCAACACGTGGGGCGTGAGGTCTCCACAGTACATCGATGTTGTCGCCAGTGGTCGGCGGAAGGTGCACGTGCCCGTCGACCTGGGACCGGACCGCAGAGACGCGCGGATGCACGCCAAGACCGTAGGATCCTACGCAGTGCCGTAGGGGACCGCACCGCCACTTCCCAGCAAATTAGGGACACTGTTGCTCCTGGGGTATCGGCGAGGACCATTCGCAACCGTCTCCATGAAGCTGGGCTACGGTCCCGCACACCGTTAGGCCGTCTTCCGCTCCCGCCCCAACATCGTGCAGCCCGCCTCCAGTGGTGTCGCGACAGGCGTGAATGGAGACGTGTCGTCTTCAGCGATGAGAGTCGCTTCTGCTTTGGTGCCAATGATGGTCGTATGCGTGTTTGGCGCCGTGCAGGTGAGCGCCACAATCAGGACTGCATACGACCGAGGCACACAGGGCCAACACCCGGCATCATGGTGTGGGGAGCGATCTCCTACGCTGGCCGTACACCACTGGTGATCGTCGAGGGGACACTGAATAGTGCACGGTACATCCAAACCGTCATCGAACCCATCGTTCTACCATTCCTAGACCGGCAAGGAACTTGCTGTTCCAACAGGACAATGCACGTCCGCATGTATCCCGTGCCACCCAACGTGCTCTAGAAGGTGTAAGTCAACTACCCTGGCCAGCAAGATCTCCGGATCTGTCACCAATTGAGCATGTTTGGGACTGGATGAAGCGTCGTCTCACGCGGTCTGCACGTCCAGCACGAACGCTGGTCCAACTGAGGCGCCAGGTGGAAATGGCATGGCAAGCCGTTCCACAGGACTACATCCAGCATCTCTACGATCGTCTCCATGGGAGAATAGCAGCCTGCATTGCTGCGAAAGGTGGATATACACTGTACTAGTGCCGACATTGTGCATGCTCTGTTGCCTGTGTCTATGTGCCTGTGGTTCTGTCAGTGTGATCATGTGATGTATCTGACCCCAGGAATGTGTCAATAAAGTTTCCTTTTCCTGGGACAATGAATTCACGGTGGTCTTATTTCAATTTCCAGGAGTGTATATTGCATCCATCGATCCCTCACAATGACGAATTAACACAGAAATTGCGTCGCTATGAAATACTGTAGATTGTCTGACTTCTCTTTCTAAATCGAGGAGCGTTTCTATGGCAACATCAGGATCTTCAATTGGGGGCGAATATCTTTTTTCGGATGCACGATTCCTTCATTATTGCATACATCGATCCCTCACAATGACGATTTAACACAGAAATTGCGTCGCTATGAAACACTATAGGTTCTATGCCTTCTCTTTCTAAATCGAGGAACGTTTCTATGGCAACGACAGGATCTACTACTGGGTGGCGAATATCTCTTTTCGGATGCACTATTCCTTATTTATTGCAACCGTCGATCCCTCACAATGGCGAATTAACACAGAAAATGCGTCGCTATGAAAACGCTAGGTTCTATGACTTCTCTTTCTAAATCGAGGAACGTTTCTATGGCAACGACAGGATCTTATATTGGGAGGCGAGTATCTCTTTTCGGATGCACTATTCCATCATTATTGCATCCGTCGATCCCTCACAATGACGAATTAACACAGAAATTGCATCGCTATGAAATACTATAGGTTCTACGCCTTCTCTTTCTAAGTCGAGGAACGTTTCTATGGCAACGACAGGATCTTCTATTTGGAGGCGAGTATCTCTTTTCGGATGCACTATTCCTTCTTTATTGCATCCGTCGATCCCTCACAATGACGAATTAACACATAAATTGCGTGGCTATGAAATACTATAGGTTCTACGCATTCTGTTTCTAAGTCGAGGAACGTTTCTTTGGCAACGACAGGATTTTATATTGGGAAGCGAGTATCTCTTTTCGGATGCACTATTCCTTCTACACTCCTGGAAATGGAAAAAGGAACACATTGACGCCGGTGTGTCAGACCCACCATACTTGCTCCGGACACTGGGATAGGGCTGTACAAGCAATGATCACACGCACTGCACAGCGGACACACTAGGAACCGCGGTGTTGGCCGTCGAATGGCGCTAGCTGCGCAGCATTTGTGCACCGCCGCCGTCAGTGTCAGCCAGTTTGCCGTGGCATACGGAGCTCCATCGCAGTCTTTAACACTGGTAGCATGCCGCGACAGCGTGGACGTGAACCGTATGTGCAGCTGACGGACTTTGAGCGAGGGCGTATAGTGGGCATGCGGGAGGCCGGGTGGACGTACCGCCGAATTGCTCAACACGTGGGGCGTGAGGTCTCCACAGTACATCGATGTTGTCGCCAGTGGTCGGCGGAAGATGCACGTGCCCGTCGACCTGGGACCGGACCGCAGAGACGCGCGGATGCACGCCAAGACCGTAGGATCCTACGCAGTGCCGTAGGGGACCGCACCGCCACTTCCCAGCAAATTAGGGACACTGTTGCTCCTGGGGTATCGGCGAGGACCATTCGCAACCGTCTCCATGAAGCTGGGCTACGGTCCCGCACACCGTTAGGCCGTCTTCCGCTCCCGCCCCAACATCGTGCAGCCCGCCTCCAGTGGTGTCGCGATAGGCGTGAATGGAGACGTGTCGTCTTCAGCGATGAGAGTCGCTTCTGCTTTGGTGCCAATGATGGTCGTATGCGTGTTTGGCGCCGTGCAGGTGAGCGCCACAATCAGGACTGCATACGACCGAGGCACACAGGGCCAACACCCGGCATCATGGTGTGGGGAGCGATCTCCTACGCTGGCCGTACACCACTGGTGATCGTCGAGGGGACACTGAATAGTGCACGGTACATCCAAACCGTCATCGAACCCATCGTTCTACCATTCCTAGACCGGCAAGGAACTTGCTGTTCCAACAGGACAATGCACGTCCGCATGTATCCCGTGCCACCCAACGTGCTCTAGAAGGTGTAAGTCAACTACCCTGGCCAGCAAAATCTCCGGATCTGTCACCCATTGAGCATGTTTGGGACTGGATGAAGCGTCGTCTCACGCGGTCTGCACGTCCAGCACGAACGCTGGTCCAACTGAGGCGCCAGGTGGAAATGGCATGGCAAGCCGTTCCACAGGACTACATCCAGCATCTCTACGATCGTCTCCATGGGAGAATAGCAGCCTGCATTGCTGCGAAAGGTGGATATACACTGTACTAGTGCCGACATTGTGCATGCTCTGTTGCCTGTGTCTATGTGCCTGTGGTTCTGTCAGTGTGATCATGTGATGTATCTGACCCCAGGAATGTGTCAATAAAGTTTCCTTTTCCTGGGACAATGAATTCACGGTGGTCTTATTTCAATTTCCAGGAGTGTATATTGCATCCATCGATCCCTCACAATGACGAATTAACACAGAAATTGCGTCGCTATGAAATACTGTAGATTGTCTGACTTCTCTTTCTAAATCGAGGAGCGTTTCTATGGCAACATCAGGATCTTCAATTGGGGGCGAATATCTTTTTTCGGATGCACGATTCCTTCATTATTGCATACATCGATCCCTCACAATGACGATTTAACACAGAAATTGCGTCGCTATGAAACACTATAGGTTCTATGCCTTCTCTTTCTAAATCGAGGAACGTTTCTATGGCAACGACAGGATCTACTACTGGGTGGCGAATATCTCTTTTCGGATGCACTATTCCTTATTTATTGCAACCGTCGATCCCTCACAATGGCGAATTAACACAGAAAATGCGTCGCTATGAAAACGCTAGGTTCTATGACTTCTCTTTCTAAATCGAGGAACGTTTCTATGGCAACGACAGGATCTTATATTGGGAGGCGAGTATCTCTTTTCGGATGCACTATTCCATCATTATTGCATCCGTCGATCCCTCACAATGACGAATTAACACAGAAATTGCATCGCTATGAAATACTATAGGTTCTACGCCTTCTCTTTCTAAGTCGAGGAACGTTTCTATGGCAACGACAGGATCTTCTATTTGGAGGCGAGTATCTCTTTTCGGATGCACTATTCCTTCTTTATTGCATCCGTCGATCCCTCACAATGACGAATTAACACATAAATTGCGTGGCTATGAAATACTATAGGTTCTACGCATTCTGTTTCTAAGTCGAGGAACGTTTCTTTGGCAACGACAGGATTTTATATTGGGAAGCGAGTATCTCTTTTCGGATGCACTATTCCTTCTACACTCCTGGAAATGGAAAAAGGAACACATTGACGCCGGTGTGTCAGACCCACCATACTTGCTCCGGACACTGGGATAGGGCTGTACAAGCAATGATCACACGCACTGCACAGCGGACACACTAGGAACCGCGGTGTTGGCCGTCGAATGGCGCTAGCTGCGCTGCATTTGTGCACCGCCGCCGTCAGTGTCAGCCAGTTTGCCGTGGCATACGGAGCTCCATCGCAGTCTTTAACACTGGTAGCATGCCGCGACAGCGTGGACGTGAACCGTATGTGCAGCTGACGGACTTTGAGCGAGGGCGTATAGTGGGCATGCGGGAGGCCGGGTGGACGTACCGCCGAATTGCTCAACACGTGGGGCGTGAGGTCTCCACAGTACATCGATGTTGTCGCCAGTGGTCGGCGGAAGATGCACGTGCCCGTCGACCTGGGACCGGACCGCAGAGACGCGCGGATGCACGCCAAGACCGTAGGATCCTACGCAGTGCCGTAGGGGACCGCACCGCCACTTCCCAGCAAATTAGGGACACTGTTGCTCCTGGGGTATCGGCGAGGACCATTCGCAACCGTCTCCATGAAGCTGGGCTACGGTCCCGCACACCGTTAGGCCGTCTTCCGCTCCCGCCCCAACATCGTGCAGCCCGCCTCCAGTGGTGTCGCGATAGGCGTGAATGGAGACGTGTCGTCTTCAGCGATGAGAGTCGCTTCTGCTTTGGTGCCAATGATGGTCGTATGCGTGTTTGGCGCCGTGCAGGTGAGCGCCACAATCAGGACTGCATACGACCGAGGCACACAGGGCCAACACCCGGCATCATGGTGTGGGGAGCGATCTCCTACGCTGGCCGTACACCACTGGTGATCGTCGAGGGGACACTGAATAGTGCACGGTACATCCAAACCGTCATCGAACCCATCGTTCTACCATTCCTAGACCGGCAAGGAACTTGCTGTTCCAACAGGACAATGCACGTCCGCATGTATCCCGTGCCACCCAACGTGCTCTAGAAGGTGTAAGTCAACTACCCTGGCCAGCAAAATCTCCGGATCTGTCACCCATTGAGCATGTTTGGGACTGGATGAAGCGTCGTCTCACGCGGTCTGCACGTCCAGCACGAACGCTGGTCCAACTGAGGCGCCAGGTGGAAATGGCATGGCAAGCCGTTCCACAGGACTACATCCAGCATCTCTACGATCGTCTCCATGGGAGAATAGCAGCCTGCATTGCTGCGAAAGGTGGATATACACTGTACTAGTGCCGACATTGTGCATGCTCTGTTGCCTGTGTCTATGTGCCTGTGGTTCTGTCAGTGTGATCATGTGATGTATCTGACCCCAGGAATGTGTCAATAAAGTTTCCTTTTCCTGGGACAATGAATTCACGGTGGTCTTATTTCAATTTCCAGGAGTGTATATTGCATCCATCGATCCCTCACAATGACGAATTAACACAGAAATTGCGTCGCTATGAAATACTGTAGATTGTCTGACTTCTCTTTCTAAATCGAGGAGCGTTTCTATGGCAACATCAGGATCTTCAATTGGGGGCGAATATCTTTTTTCGGATGCACGATTCCTTCATTATTGCATACATCGATCCCTCACAATGACGATTTAACACAGAAATTGCGTCGCTATGAAACACTATAGGTTCTATGCCTTCTCTTTCTAAATCGAGGAACGTTTCTATGGCAACGACAGGATCTACTACTGGGTGGCGAATATCTCTTTTCGGATGCACTATTCCTTATTTATTGCAACCGTCGATCCCTCACAATGGCGAATTAACACAGAAAATGCGTCGCTATGAAAACGCTAGGTTCTATGACTTCTCTTTCTAAATCGAGGAACGTTTCTATGGCAACGACAGGATCTTATATTGGGAGGCGAGTATCTCTTTTCGGATGCACTATTCCATCATTATTGCATCCGTCGATCCCTCACAATGACGAATTAACACAGAAATTGCATCGCTATGAAATACTATAGGTTCTACGCCTTCTCTTTCTAAGTCGAGGAACGTTTCTATGGCAACGACAGGATCTTCTATTTGGAGGCGAGTATCTCTTTTCGGATGCACTATTCCTTCTTTATTGCATCCGTCGATCCCTCACAATGACGAATTAACACATAAATTGCGTGGCTATGAAATACTATAGGTTCTACGCATTCTGTTTCTAAGTCGAGGAACGTTTCTTTGGCAACGACAGGATTTTATATTGGGAAGCGAGTATCTCTTTTCGGATGCACTATTCCTTCTACACTCCTGGAAATGGAAAAAGGAACACATTGACGCCGGTGTGTCAGACCCACCATACTTGCTCCGGACACTGGGATAGGGCTGTACAAGCAATGATCACACGCACTGCACAGCGGACACACTAGGAACCGCGGTGTTGGCCGTCGAATGGCGCTAGCTGCGCAGCATTTGTGCACCGCCGCCGTCAGTGTCAGCCAGTTTGCCGTGGCATACGGAGCTCCATCGCAGTCTTTAACACTGGTAGCATGCCGCGACAGCGTGGACGTGAACCGTATGTGCAGCTGACGGACTTTGAGCGAGGGCGTATAGTGGGCATGCGGGAGGCCGGGTGGACGTACCGCCGAATTGCTCAACACGTGGGGCGTGAGGTCTCCACAGTACATCGATGTTGTCGCCAGTGGTCGGCGGAAGATGCACGTGCCCGTCGACCTGGGACCGGACCGCAGAGACGCGCGGATGCACGCCAAGACCGTAGGATCCTACGCAGTGCCGTAGGGGACCGCACCGCCACTTCCCAGCAAATTAGGGACACTGTTGCTCCTGGGGTATCGGCGAGGACCATTCGCAACCGTCTCCATGAAGCTGGGCTACGGTCCCGCACACCGTTAGGCCGTCTTCCGCTCCCGCCCCAACATCGTGCAGCCCGCCTCCAGTGGTGTCGCGATAGGCGTGAATGGAGACGTGTCGTCTTCAGCGATGAGAGTCGCTTCTGCTTTGGTGCCAATGATGGTCGTATGCGTGTTTGGCGCCGTGCAGGTGAGCGCCACAATCAGGACTGCATACGACCGAGGCACACAGGGCCAACACCCGGCATCATGGTGTGGGGAGCGATCTCCTACGCTGGCCGTACACCACTGGTGATCGTCGAGGGGACACTGAATAGTGCACGGTACATCCAAACCGTCATCGAACCCATCGTTCTACCATTCCTAGACCGGCAAGGAACTTGCTGTTCCAACAGGACAATGCACGTCCGCATGTATCCCGTGCCACCCAACGTGCTCTAGAAGGTGTAAGTCAACTACCCTGGCCAGCAAAATCTCCGGATCTGTCACCCATTGAGCATGTTTGGGACTGGATGAAGCGTCGTCTCACGCGGTCTGCACGTCCAGCACGAACGCTGGTCCAACTGAGGCGCCAGGTGGAAATGGCATGGCAAGCCGTTCCACAGGACTACATCCAGCATCTCTACGATCGTCTCCATGGGAGAATAGCAGCCTGCATTGCTGCGAAAGGTGGATATACACTGTACTAGTGCCGACATTGTGCATGCTCTGTTGCCTGTGTCTATGTGCCTGTGGTTCTGTCAGTGTGATCATGTGATGTATCTGACCCCAGGAATGTGTCAATAAAGTTTCCTTTTCCTGGGACAATGAATTCACGGTGGTCTTATTTCAATTTCCAGGAGTGTATATTGCATCCATCGATCCCTCACAATGACGAATTAACACAGAAATTGCGTCGCTATGAAATACTGTAGATTGTCTGACTTCTCTTTCTAAATCGAGGAGCGTTTCTATGGCAACATCAGGATCTTCAATTGGGGGCGAATATCTTTTTTCGGATGCACGATTCCTTCATTATTGCATACATCGATCCCTCACAATGACGATTTAACACAGAAATTGCGTCGCTATGAAACACTATAGGTTCTATGCCTTCTCTTTCTAAATCGAGGAACGTTTCTATGGCAACGACAGGATCTACTACTGGGTGGCGAATATCTCTTTTCGGATGCACTATTCCTTATTTATTGCAACCGTCGATCCCTCACAATGGCGAATTAACACAGAAAATGCGTCGCTATGAAAACGCTAGGTTCTATGACTTCTCTTTCTAAATCGAGGAACGTTTCTATGGCAACGACAGGATCTTATATTGGAAGGCGAGTATCTCTTTTCGGATGCACTATTCCATCATTATTGCATCCGTCGATCCCTCACAATGACGAATTAACACAGAAATTGCGTCGCTATCAAATACTATAGGTTCTACGCCTTCTCTTTCTAAGTCGAGGAACGTTTCTATGGCAACGACAGGATCTTCTATTTGGAGGCGAGTATCTCTTTTCGGATGCACTATTCCTTCTTTATTGCATCCGTAGATCCCTCACAAATGAATTAACACAGAAATTGCGTCGCTATGAAATACTATATGTTCTATGCACTCTCTTTCTAAATCGAAGAACGTTTCTATGGCAACGACAGGATCTTCTATTGGGAGGCGAAAATGTCCTTTCGGAAGCACTGTTCCTTCTTTATTGCATCCGTCGATCCCTCACAATGAGGAATAAACACAGAAATTGCATCGCTATGAAATACTATGGGTTCTATGCCTTCTCTTTCTAAATCGAGGAACGTATCTATGGCAACGACTGGATCTTCTATAGAGATGCGTGTATCTCTTTTCGAAAGTACTATTCCTTCTTTATTGCATCCGTCGATCCCTCACAATGACGAATTAACACAGAAATATTGTCGCTATGGAATACCATAGGTTCTATACCTTCACTTTCTAAATCGAGGAACGTTTCTATGGCAAGGACAGGATCTTCTATTGGGAAACGAGTATCTCTTTTCGGATGCACTATCCTTCTTTATTGCATCCGTCGATCCCTCACAATGACGAATTAACACAGAAATTGCGTCGCTATGAAACACTATAGGCTCTATGCCTCCTCTTTCTAAATCGCGGAACGTTTCTATGGCAACGAAAGGATCTTCTATTGGGGTGCGAGTATCTCTTTTCGGATGGACTATCCCTTCTTTAGTGCATCCGTCGATCCCTCAAAATGACGAATTAACGCAGAAATTGCGTCGCTATGAAATACTATAGGTTCTACGCCTTCTCTTTCTAAATCAAAGTACGTTACTATGGCAACGACAGGATCTTCTACTGGGAGGCGAGAATCTCATTTCGGATGCAGTATTCCATCAATATTGCATGCGTCGATCCCTCACAATGACGAATTAACACAGGAATTGCGTCGCTATGAAATACTATAGGTTCTATGCCTTCTCTTTCTAAATCGAGGAACGTTTCTATGGCAAGGACAGGATCTTCTATTGGGAGGCGAGTATCTCTTTTCCGATGCACTATTCCTTCTTTATTGCATCCGTCGATCCCTCACAATGACGAATTAACACCGAAATTGCGTCGCTATGAAATACTATGGGTTCTATGTCATCTCTTTCTAAATCAAGGAATGTTTATATGGCAACGACAGGATCTTCATTTGGGAGGCGAATACCTTTTTTCGGATGCGCTATTCCTTCATCATTGCATCCGACGATCCCTCACAATGACGAATTAACACAGAAACTTCGTCGCTATGGAATACTATAGGTTCTATACCTTCTCTTTCTAAATCGAGGAACGTTTCTATGGCAAGGACAGGATCTTCTATTGGGAGGCGAATATCTCTTTTCGGATGCACTATTCCATCATTATTGCATCCGTCGATCCCTCACAATGACGAATTAACACAGAAATTGCGTCGCTATGAGAAACTATAGGTTCTACGCCTTCTCTTTCTAAGTCAAGGAACGTTTCTATGGCAAGGACAGGATCTTCTATTGGGAGGCGAGTATCTCTTTTCGGATGCACTATTCCTTCTTTATTGCATCCGTCGATCCCTCACAATGACGAATTAACACCGAAATTGCGTCGCTATGAAATACTATGGGTTCTATGTCATCTCTTTCTAAATCAAGGAATGTTTATATGGCAACGACAGGATCTTCATTTGGGAGGCGAATACCTTTTTTCCGATGCGCTATTCCTTCATCATTGCATCCGACGATCCCTCACAATGACGAATTAACACAGAAACTTCGTCGCTATGGAATACTATAGGTTCTATACCTTCTCTTTCTAAATCGAGGAACGTTTCTATGGCAAGGACAGGATCTTCTATTGGGAGGCGAATATCTCTTTTCGGATGCAACCGTCGATCCCTCACAGTGACGAATTAACACAGATAATGCGTCGCTATGAAATACTATATATTCTATGCGTTCTCATTCTAAATCGAGGAACGTTTCTATGGCAACGACCGGATCTTCTATTGGCAGGCGAGTATCTCCTTTTGGATGCACTATTCCTTCTTTATTGCATCCGTCGGTCCCTCACAATGACGAATTAACACAGAAATTGCGTCGCTCTGAAATACTATAATTTCTATGCCTTCTCTTTCTAAATCGAGGAACGTTTCTATGTCAACGACAGGATCTTATAGTGGGAGGCGAGTATCTCTTTTCGGATGCACTATTCCATCTTTATTGCATCCGTCGATTCCTCACAATGGCGAATTAACACAAAAATTGCTTCGCTATGAAATACTATAGGTTCTATGACTTCTCTTTCTAAATCGAGGAACGTGTCAATGGCAACGACAGGATCTTCTATTGGGAGGAGAGTATCTGTTTTCGGATGCACAATTATATGTTTATTGTATCCGTCGATCCCTCACAATGACGAATTAACACAGAAATTGCATCGCTATGAAATAGTATAGGTTCTATGCCTTCTCTTTCTAAATCGAGGAACGTTTCTATGGCAACGACAGGATCTTCTATTGAGAGGCGAGTATCTCTTTTCGGATGCACTATTCCTTTTTTATTGCATCCGTCGATCCCTCAGAATGACGAATTAACTCAGAAATTGCGTCGCTATGAAGTACTATATGTTCTATGCTTTCTCTTTCTAAATGGAGGAACGTATCTATGGCAACGACAGGATCTTCTATTGGGAGGCGAGTATCTCTTTTCGGATGCACTATTCCTTTTTTATTGCATCCGTGGATCCCTCACAATGACGAATTAACACAGAAATTGCGTCGCTATGAAATAGTATAGGTTCTATGCATTCTCTTTCTAAATCGAGAAACGTTTCAATGGCAAGGACAGGTTCTTATACTGGGAGGCGAGTATCTCTTTTCGGATGCACTGTTCCTTCTTTATTGCATCCGTCGACCCCGCACTATTGCGAATTAACAAAGAAATAGCGTCGCTATGAAATACTATAGGTTCGATGACTTCTTTCTAAATCGAGAAACGTTTCTATGGCAACGAACGGATCTTCTATTGGGAGGCGAGTATCCCTTTTCCGATGCACTATTCCATCATTATTGCATCAGTCTATCCTTCCCAATGACCAATTAACACTGAAATTGGTTCGCTATGAAATACTATAGGTTCTATGCCTTCTCTTTCTAAATCGAGGAAAGTTCCTATGGCAACGAAAGGATCTTCTATTGGGAAACTAGTATCTCCTTTTGGATGCACTACCCCTCCTTTATTGCATCCGTCGATCCCTCACTATGACGAATTAACCCAGAAATTGCGTCGCTATGTAATACTATAGGTTCTATACCTTCTCTTTCTAAATCGAGGAACGTTTCTATGGCAACGACTGGATCTTCTATTGGGAGGCGAGTATCTCTTTTCGGATGCACTATTCCTTCTTTATTGCTTCCGTCCATCCCTCACAAGGACGAATTAACACAGAAATTGCGTCGCTATGAAATACTATAGGTTCTATGACTTCTCATTCTAAATCTAGGAACATTTCTATGTCAACGACAGGATCTTCTATTGGGAGGCGAGTATCTCTTTTCAGATGCACTATTCCTTCTTTATTACATCCGTCGATCCCTCAGAATGACTAATTAACACAGAAATTGCGTCGCTATGAAATTCTATAGGTTGAATGCCTTTACTTTCTAAGTCGAGTAACGTTTCTATGGCAACGACAGGATCTTCTATTGGGAGGCGAGTATCTCTTTTCGGATGCACTATTCCTTCTTTATTGCATCTGTCGACACCACACAATGACGAATTAACACAGAAATTGCATCGCTATGAAATAGTATAGGTTCTATGCCTTCTCTTTCTAAATCGAGGAACGTTTCTATGGCAACGACAGGAGCTTCTATTGGGAGGCGAGTATCTCTTTTTGGATGCACTATTCCTTTTTTATTGCATCCGCCGAGCCCTCAGAATGACGAATTAACTCAGAAATTGCGTCGCTATGAAATACTATATGTTCTATGCCTTCTGTTTCTAAATCGATGAACGTTTCTATGGCAACGACAGGATCTTATATTGGGAGGCCAGTATCTCTTTTCGGATGCACTGATCCTTCTTTATTGCATCCGTCGATCCCTCACAATGACGAATTATCACAGAAATTGTGTCCCTATGAAACACCATAGGTTTTATACCTTCCCTTTCTAAATCGAGGAACGTGTGTATCGCAACGACAGGATCTATAATTCGGAGGCGAGTATCTGGTTTCGGATGCACTATTCTTTCTTTATTGCATCCGTTGATCCCACACAATGACGAATTAACACAGAAATAGCGTCGCTATGAAATACAATAGGTTATATGCCTTCTCTTTCTAAATCGAGGAACGTTTCTATGGCAGCGACAGGATCTTCTATTGGGAGGCGAATATCTCTTTTCGGATGCACTATTCCTTCTTTATTGCATCTGTCGACACCTCACAATGACGAATTAACACGGAAATTGCGTCGCTATGAAATACTATAGGTTCTATGCCTTCTGTTTCTAAGTCGAGGGACGTTTCTATGGCAACGTCAGGATCTTATATTGGGGGGCGAGTATCTTTTTTCGGATGCACTATTCCTTCTTTATTGCATCCGTCGATCCCTCACAATTACGAGTTAACACATAAATTGCTTCGCTATGAATTACTGTAGGTACTATGCCATCTCTTTCTAAATGGAAGAACGTTTCTATGGCAACGACAGGACCTTCTATTGGGAGGCGAGTATCACTTTTCGGATGCACTATTCCTTCTTTATTGCATCCGTCGATCCCTCACAATGACGAATTAACACAGAAATTGCGTCGCTATGAAATAGTATAGGTTCTATGCATTCTCTTTCTAAATCGAGAAACGTATCAATGCCAAGGACAGGATCTTATATTGGGAGGCGAGTATCTCATATCGGATGCACTGTTCCGTCTTAATTGCATCCGTCAATCCCTCACAATGACGAATTAGCATAGAAATTGCGTCGCTATGAAATACTTTAGGTTCTATGACTTCTCTTTCTAAATCGAGAAACGTTTCTATGGCAACGAACTTATCTTCTATTGGGAGGCGAGTATCCTTTTTCCGAAGCACTATTCCATCATTATTGCATCAGTCTATCCCTCCCAATGACCAATTAACACAGAAATTGGGTCGCTATGAAATACTATAGTCTCTATGCCTTCTCTTTCTAAATCGAGGAAAGTTTCTATGACAACGAAAGGATCTTCTATTGGGACCCGAGTATCTCGTTTTGGATGCACTATTCCTTCTCTATTGCATCCGTCGAACCCTCGCAATGACGAATTAACACAGAAATTGCGTCGCTATGAAGTACTATATGTTCTATGCCTTCTCTTTCTAAATGGAGGAACGTATCTATGGCAACGACAGGATCTTCTATTGGGAGGCGATTATCTCTTTTCGGATGCACTATTCCTTCTTTAATGCATCCGTCGATCCCTCACAATGACGAATTAACACAGGAAAATCGTCGCTATGATATGCTTTAGGTTCTATGAGTTCTCTTTCTAAATCGAGGACCTTTTCTATGGCAACGACTGGATCTTCTATTGGGCGGCGTGTAACTCTTTTTGGATGCACTATTTCTTCTCTATTGCATCCGTCGATCCCTCACAATGACGAATTAACACAGAAATTGCGTCGCTATGAAATACTATAGATTCTATGTCTTCTCTTCCTAAATCGAGGAACGTTTCTATGGCAACGACTGGATCGTCTATTGGGAGGCGAGTATCTCTTTTCAGATGTACTATTCCTTCTTTATTGCATCCATCGATCCCTCACAATGACGAATTAACAAAGAAACTTCGTCGCTATGGAATACTATAGGTTCTATACCTTCTCTTTCTAAATCGAGGAACGTTTCTATGGCAAGGACAGGATCTTCTATTGGGAGGCGAATATCTCTTTTCGGATGCACTATTCCTTCTTTATTGCAACCGTCGATCCCTCACAGTGACGAATTAACACAGATATTGCGTCGCTATGAAATACTATATATTCTATGCGTTCTCATTCTAAATCGAGGAACGTTTCTATGGCAACGACCGGATCTTCTATTGGGAGGCGAGTATCTCCTTTTGGATGCACTATTCCTTCTTTATTGCAACGGTCGGTCCCTCACAATGACGATTTAACACAGAAATTGCGTCGCTCTGAAATACTATAATTTCTATGTCTTCTCTTTCTAAATCGAGGAACGTTTCTATGTCAACGACAGGATCTTATAGTGGGAGGCGAGTATCTCTTTTCGGATGCACTATTCCATCTTTATTGCATCCGTCGATTCCTCACAATGGCGAATTAACACAAAAATTGCTTCGCTATGAAATACTATAGGTTCTATGACTTCTCATTCTAAATCTAGGAACATTTCTATGTCAACGACAGGATCTTCTATTGGGAGGCGAGTATCTCTTTTCAGATGCACTATTCCTTCTTTATTACATCCGTCGATCCCTCAGAATGACTAATTAACACAGAAATTGCGTCGCTATGAAATTCTATAGGTTAAATGCCTTTACTTTCTAAGTCGAGTAACGTTTCTATGGCAACGACAGGATCTTCTATTGGGAGGCGAGTATCTCTTTTCGGATGCACTATTCCTTCTTTATTGCATCTGTCGACACCACACAATGACGAATTAACACAGAAATTGCATCGCTATGAAATAGTATAGGTTCTATGCCTTCTCTTTCTAAATCGAGGAACGTTTCTATGGCAACGACAGGAGCTTCTATTGGGAGGCGAGTATCTCTTTTTGGATGCACTATTCCTTTTTTATTGCATCCGCCGAGCCCTCAGAATGACGAATTAACTCAGAAATTGCGTCGCTATGAAATACTATATGTTCTATGCCTTCTGTTTCTAAATCGATGAACGTTTCTATGGCAACGACAGGATCTTATATTGGGAGGCCAGTATCTCTTTTCGGATGCACTGATCCTTCTTTATTGCATCCGTCGATCCCTCACAATGACGAATTATCACAGAAATTGTGTCCCTATGAAACACCATAGGTTTTATACCTTCCCTTTCTAAATCGAGGAACGTGTGTATCGCAACGACAGGATCTATAATTCGGAGGCGAGTATCTGGTTTCGGATGCACTATTCTTTCTTTATTGCATCCGTTGATCCCACACAATGACGAATTAACACAGAAATAGCGTCGCTATGAAATACAATAGGTTATATGCCTTCTCTTTCTAAATCGAGGAACGTTTCTATGGCAGCGACAGGATCTTCTATTGGGAGGCGAATATCTCTTTTCGGATGCACTATTCCTTCTTTATTGCATCTGTCGAAACCTCACAATGACGAATTAACACGGAAATTGCGTCGCTATGAAATACTATAGGTTCTATGCCTTCTGTTTCTAAGTCGAGGGACGTTTCTATGGCAACGTCAGGATCTTATATTGGGGGGCGAGTATCTTTTTTCGGATGCACTATTCCTTCTTTATTGCATCCGTCGATCCCTCACAATTACGAGTTAACACATAAATTGCTTCGCTATGAATTACTGTAGGTACTATGCCATCTCTTTCTAAATGGAAGAACGTTTCTATGGCAACGACAGGACCTTCTATTGGGAGGCGAGTATCACTTTTCGGATGCACTATTCCTTCTTTATTGCATCCGTCGATCCCTCACAATGACGAATTAACACAGAAATTGCGTCGCTATGAAATAGTATAGGTTCTATGCATTCTCTTTCTAAATCGAGAAACGTATCAATGCCAAGGACAGGATCTTATATTGGGAGGCGAGTATCTCATATCGGATGCACTGTTCCGTCTTAATTGCATCCGTCGATCCCTCACAATGACGAATTAGCATAGAAATTGCGTCGCTATGAAATACTATAGGTTCTATGACTTCTCTTTCTAAATCGAGAAACGTTTCTATGGCAACGAACTTATCTTCTATTGGGAGGCGAGTATCCTTTTTCCGAAGCACTATTCCATCATTATTGCATCAGTCTATCCCTCCCAATGACCAATTAACACAGAAATTGGGTCGCTATGAAATACTATAGTCTCTATGCCTTCTCTTTCTAAATCGAGGAAAGTTTCTATGACAACGAAAGGATCTTCTATTGGGACCCGAGTATCTCGTTTTGGATGCACTATTCCTTCTCTATTGCATCCGTCGAACCCTCGCAATGACGAATTAACACAGAAATTGCGTCGCTATGAAGTACTATATGTTCTATGCCTTCTCTTTCTAAATGGAGGAACGTATCTATGGCAACGACAGGATCTTCTATTGGGAGGCGATTATCTCTTTTCGGATGCACTATTCCTTCTTTAATGCATCCGTCGATCCCTCACAATGACGAATTAACACAGGAAAATCGTCGCTATGATATGCTTTAGGTTCTATGAGTTCTCTTTCTAAATCGAGGACCTTTTCTATGGCAACGACTGGATCTTCTATTGGGCGGCGTGTAACTCTTTTTGGATGCACTATTTCTTCTCTATTGCATCCGTCGATCCCTCACAATGACGAATTAACACAGAAATTGCGTCGCTATGAAATACTATAGATTCTATGTCTTCTCTTCCTAAATCGAGGAACGTTTCTATGGCAACGACTGGATCGTCTATTGGGAGGCGAGTATCTCTTTTCAGATGTACTATTCCTTCTTTATTGCATCCATCGATCCCTCACAATGACGAATTAACAAAGAAACTTCGTCGCTATGGAATACTATAGGTTCTATACCTTCTCTTTCTAAATCGAGGAACGTTTCTATGGCAAGGACAGGATCTTCTATTGGGAGGCGAATATCTCTTTTCGGATGCACTATTCCTTCTTTATTGCAACCGTCGATCCCTCACAGTGACGAATTAACACAGATATTGCGTCGCTATGAAATACTATATATTCTATGCGTTCTCATTCTAAATCGAGGAACGTTTCTATGGCAACGACCGGATCTTCTATTGGGAGGCGAGTATCTCCTTTTGGATGCACTATTCCTTCTTTATTGCAACGGTCGGTCCCTCACAATGACGATTTAACACAGAAATTGCGTCGCTCTGAAATACTATAATTTCTATGTCTTCTCTTTCTAAATCGAGGAACGTTTCTATGTCAACGACAGGATCTTATAGTGGGAGGCGAGTATCTCTTTTCGGATGCACTATTCCATCTTTATTGCATCCGTCGATTCCTCACAATGGCGAATTAACACAAAAATTGCTTCGCTATGAAATACTATAGGTTCTATGACTTCTCTTTCTAAATCGAGGAACGTGTCAATGGCAACGACAGGATCTTCTATTGGGAGGCGAGTATCTGTTTTCGGATGCACAATTATATGTTTATTGTATCCGTCGATCCCTCACAATGACGAATTAACACAGAAATTGCATCGCTATGAAATAGTATAGGTTCTATGCATTCTCTTTCTAAATCGAGAAAAGTTTCAATGGCAAGGACAGGTTCTTATACTGGGAGGCGAGTATCTCTTTTCGGATGCACTGTTCCTTCTTTATTGCATCCGTCGACCCCGCACTATTGCGAATTAACAAAGAAATAGCGTCGCTATGAAATACTATAGGTTCGATGACTTCTTTCTAAATCGAGTAACGTATCTATGGCAACGAACGGATCTTCTATTGGGAGGCGAGTATCCCTTTTCCGATGCACTATTCCATCATTATTGCATCAGTCTATCCTTCCCAATGAACAATTAACACTGAAATTGGTTCGCTATGAAATACTATAGGTTCTATGCCTTCTCTTTCTAAATCGAGGAAAGTTCCTATGGCAACGAAAGGATCTTCTATTGGGAAACTAGTATCTCCTTTTGGATGCACTATCCCTCCTTTATTGCATCCGTCGATCCCTCACAATGACGAATTAACACAGAAATTGCGACGCTATGAAATACTATAGGTTCTATACCTTCTCTTTCTAAATCGAGGAACGTTTCTATGGCAACGACTGGATCTTCTATTGGGAGGCGAGTATCTCTTTTCGGATGCACTATTCCTTCTTTATTGCTTCCGTCCATCCCTCACAAGGACGAATTAACACAGAAATTGCGTCGCTATGAAATACTATAGGTTCTATGACTTCTCATTCTAAATCTAGGAACATTTCTATATCAACGACAGGATCTTCTATTGGGAGGCGAGTATCTCTTTTCAGATGCACTTTTCCTTCTTTATTACATCCGTCGATCCCTCAGAATGACTAATTAACACAGAAATTACGTCGCTATGAAATACTATAGGTTAAATGCCTTTACATTCTAAGTCGAGTAACGTTTCTATGGCAACGACAGGATCTTCTATTGGGAGGCGAGTATCTCTTTTCGGATGCACTATTCCTTCTTTATTGCATCTGTCGACACCGCACAATGACGAATTAACACAGAAATTGCATCGCTATTAAATAGTATAGGTTCTATGCCTTCTCTTTCTAAATCGAGGAACGTTTCTATGGCAACGACTGGATCTTCTATTGGGAGGCGAGTATCTCTTTTCGGATGCACTATTCCTTCTTTATTGCTTCCGTCCATCCCTCACAATGACGAATTAACACAGAAATTGCGTCGCTATGAAATACTATAGGTTCTATGACTTCTCATTCTAAATCTAGGAACATTTCTATATCAACGACAGGATCTTATATTGGGAGGCCAGTATCTCTTTTCGGATGCACTGATCCTTCTTTATTGCATCCGTCGATCCCTCACAATTACGAGTTAACACATAAATTGCTTCGCTATGAATTACTATAGGTACTATGCCTTCTCTTTCTAAATGGAGGAACGTTTCTATGGCAACGACAGGACCTTCTATTGGGAGGCGAGTATCTCTTTTCGGATGCACTATTCCTTCTTTATTGCATCCGTCGATCCCTCACAATGACGAATTAACACAGAAATTGCGTCGCTATGAAATAGTTTAGGTTCTATGCATTCACTTTCTATATCGAGAAACGTATCAATGCCAAGGACAGGATCTTATATTGGGAGGCGAGTATCTCTTTTCGGATGCACTGTTCCTTCTTAATTGCATCCGTCGATCCCTCACAATGACGAATTATCACACAAATTGCGTCTCTTTGAATTACTATAGGTTCTATGCCTTCTCTTTCTAAATGGAGGAACGTTTCTATGGCAAGGACAGGATCTTCTATTGGGAGGCGAGTATCTCTTTTCGGATGAACTATTCCTTCTTTATTGCATCCGTCGATCCCTCACAATGACGAATTATCACACAAATTGCGTCTCTTTGAATTACTATAGGTCTATGCCTTCTCTTTCTAAATGGAGGAACGTTTCTATGGCAACGACAGGATCTTATATCGGGTTGCGAGCATGACTTTTCGTATGCACTATTCCCTATTTAATGCCTCCGTCGATCCCTCACAATGACGAATTAACACAGAAATTGCGTCGCTATGAAATACTATAGGTTCTATGACTTCTCTTTCTAAATCAAGGAACGTTTCTATGGGAACGACAGGATCTTCTATTGGGAGGCGATTATCTCTTTTCGGATGCACTATTCCTTCTTTAATGCATCCGTCGATCCCTCACAATGGCGAATTAACACAGAAATTGCGTCGCTATGAAGTACGCTAGGCTCTATGCCTTCTCTTTCTTAATCGACGAACGTTTCTATGGCAACGACAGGATCTTTTATTGGGAGGCGAGTATCTCTTTTCGGATGCACTATTCCATCATTATTGCGTCCGTCGATCCCTCAGAATGACGAATTAACACAGAAATTGCGTCGCTATGAGATATTATATGTTCTATGTCTTCTCTTCCTAAATCGAGGAACGTTTCTATGGCAACGACTGGATCGTCTATTGGGAGGCGAGTATCTCTTTTCGGATGTACTATTTCATCTTTATTGCATCCGTTGATCCCTCACAATGACGAATTAACACAGAATTGCGTCGCTATGAAATACTATAGATTCTAAGCCTTCTCTTCCTAAATCGAGCAACGATTCTATTGCAACGACATGTTCTTCTATTGGGAGGCGAGTATCTCTTTTCAGATGCACAATTCCTTTTTTATAGCATCCGTCGATCCCTCACAATGACGAATTAACACAGAAATTGCGTGGCAATCAAATACTATAGGTTCTAAGACTTCACTTTCTAAATCGAGGAACGTTTCTATGGCAACGACAGGATCTTACATTGGGAGGCGAGCATGTCTTTTCGGATGCACTATTCCTTCTTAATTGCATCCGTCGATCCCTCACATTGACGAATTAACACAGGAATATTGTCGCTATGGAATACTATAGGTTCCATACCTTCTCTTTCCAAATCGAGGTACGTTTGTATGGCAAGGACAGGATCTTCTATCGGGAGGCGAGTAACTCTTTTCGGGTGCACTATTCCTTCTTTATTGCATCCGTCGATCCCTCACAATGACGAATTAGCACACAAATTGCGTCTCTTTGAATTACTATAGGTTCTATGCCTTGTCTTTCTAAATCGAGGAACGTTTCTATGGCAACGACAGGATCTTAATTGGGTTGCGAGCATGACTTTTCGTATGCACTCTTTCTTATTTATTGCCTCCGTCGATCCCTCACAATGACGAATTAACACAGAAATTGCGTCGCTATGAAATACTATAGGTCCTATGCCTTCTCTTTCTAAATCGAGGAACGTTTCTATGGCAACGACAGGATATTCTATTGGGAGGCGATTATCTCTTTTCGGATGCACTATTCCTTCTTTAATGCATCCGTCGATCCCTCACAATGGCGAATTAACACAGAAATTGCGTCGCTATGAAATACGCTAGGCTCTATGCCTTCTCTTTCTAAATCGAGGAACATTTCTATGGCAACGACAGGATCTTGTATTGGGAGGCGAGTATCTCTTTTCGGATGCACTATTCCATCATTATTGCATCCGTCGATCCCTCACAATGACGAATTAACACAGAAATTGCGTCGCTATGAGATAGTATAGTTTCTACGCCTTCTCTTTCTAAGTCAAGGAACGTTTCTATGGCAACGACAGGATCTTCTATTGGGAGGCGAGTATCTCTTTTCGGATGCACTATTCCTCCTTTATTGCATCCGTCGATCACTCACAATGACGAATTAACACAGAAATTGCGTCGCTATGAAATACAATAGGTTCTATGTCTTCTCTTTCTAAATCAAGGAACGTCTATATGGCAACGACAGGATCTTCATTTGGGAGGCGAATACCTTTTCTCGGATGCGCTATTCCTTCATCATTGCATCCGACGATCCCTCACGATGACGAATTAACACAGGAAATTCGTCGCTATGATATACTATAGGTTCTATGCGTTCTCTTTCTAAATCGAGGAACAATTCTATGGCAACGACTGGATCTTCTATTGGGAGGCGTGTATCTCTTTTCGGATACACTATTTCTTCTTTATTGCATCCGTCGATTCCTCAAAATGACGAATTAACACAGAAATTGCGTCGCTATGAAATACTATAGATTCTATGTCTTCTCTTCCTAAATCGAGGAACGTTCCTATGGCAACGATTGGATCGTCTATTGGGAGGCGAGTATTTCTTTTCGGATGTACTATTCCTTCTTTATTGCATCCATCGATGTCTCACAAATACGAAATAGCAAAGAAACTTCGTCGCTATGGAATACTAAAAGTTCTATACCTTTTCTTTCTAAATCGAGGAACGTGTCTATGGCAAGAACAGGATCTTCTATTGGGAGGCGAATATCTCTTTTCGGATGCACTATTCCTTCTTTATTGCATCCGTCCATCCCTCACAATGACGAATTAACACTGAAATTGCGTCGCTATGAAATACTATAGGTTCTATGACTTCTCTTTCTAAATCTAGGAACATTCCTATGTCAACGACAGGATCTTCTATTGGGAGGACAGTATCTCTTTTCAGATGCACTATTTCTTCTTAATTGCATCCGTCGATCCCTCACAATTACGAATTAGCACACAAATTGCGACTCTTTGAATTACTATAGGTTCTATGCCTTCTCTTTCTAAATCGAGGAACGTTTCTATGGCAACGACAGGATCTTATATTGGGTTTCGAGCATGACTTTTCGTATGCACTCTTTCTTATTTATTGCCTCCGTCGATCCCTCACAATGACGAATTAACACAGAAATTGCGTCGCTCTGAAATACTATAATTCCTATGCCTTCTCTTTTATAAATCGAGGAACGTTTCAATGGCAACGACTGGATCTTCTATTGGGACCCGTGTATCTCCCTTTGGATGCACTATTCCTTCTTTATTGCATCCGACGATCCGTCACAATGACGAATTAACACAAAAAATGCGGCGCTATGAAATATTATAGGTTCTATGCCTTCTCTTTCTAAATCGAGGAACATTTCTATGGCAACGACAGGATCTTATAATGGTAGGCGAGTATCTGTTTTCGGATGCACTATTTCTTCTATATTGCATCTGTCGATCCCTCACAATGACGAATTAACACAGAAATTGCGTCGCTATGAAATACTATAGGTTCTATGCCTTCTCTTTCTAAATCGAGGAACGTTTCTATGTCAACGACAGGATCTTATAGTGGGAGGCGAGTATCTCTTTTCGGATGCCCTATTCCATCTTTATTGCATCCGTCGATTCCTCACAATGTCGAATTATCACAATAATTGCTTTGCTATGAAATACTATAGGTTCGATGACTTTTCTTTCTAAATCGAGGAACGTTTCTATGGCAACGAACGGATCTTCTATTGGGAGACGGGTATCCCTTTTCCGATGCACTATTCCATCATTATTGCATCAGTCTATCCTACCCAATGACCAATTAACACAGAAATTGGGTCGCTATGAAATACTATAGGTTCTATGCCTTCTCTTTCTAAATCGAGGGAAGTTTCTATGGCAACGAAAGGATCTTCTATTGGGAAACGAGTATCTCCTTTTGGATGCACTATGCCTCCTTTATTGCATCCGTCGATTCCTCACAAGGACGAATTAACACAGATATTGCGTCGCTATGAAATACTACAGGTTCTATGACTTCTCATTCTAAATCTAGGAACATTTCTATGTCAACAACAGGATCTTCTATTGGGAGGCGAGTATCTCTTTTCAGATGCACTATTCCTTCTTTATTACATCCGTCGATCCCTCACAATGACTAATTAACACAGAAATTGCGTCGCTATGAAATACTATCGGTTCTATGCCTTCACTTTCTAAGTCAAGGAACGTTTCTATGGCAACGACAGGATCTTCTATTGGGAGGCGAGTATCTCTTTTCGGATGCACTATTCCTTCTTTATTGCATCTGTCGACACCGCACAATGACGAATTATCACAGAAATTGTGTCCCTATGAAACACCATAGGTTCTATGCCTTCTCTTTCTAAATCGAGGAACGTGTGTATGGCAACGACAGGATCTATAATTCGGAGGCGAGTATCTGTTTTCGGATGCAATATTCCTTCTTTATTGCATCCGTTGATCCCACACAATGACGAATTAACACATAAATTGCTTCGCTATGAATTACTATAGGTACTATGCCGTCTTTTTCTAAATGGAGGAACGTTTCTATGGCAACGACAGGACCTTCTATTGGGAGGCGAGTATCTCTTTTCGGATGCACTATTCCTTATTTATTGCATCCGTCGATCTCCCACAATGACGAATTAACACAGAAATTGCGTCGCTATGAAATAGTATAGGTTCTATGCATTCTCTTTCTAAATCGAGAAACGTTTCTATGGCAACGAACTTATCTTCTATTGGGAGGCGAGTATCCTTTTTCCGATGCACTATTCCATCATTATTGCATCAGTCTATCCCTCCCAATGACCAATTAACACAGAAATTCTGTCGCTATGAAATACTATAGTCTCTATGCCTTCTCTTTCTAAATCGAGGAAAGTTTCTATGGCAACGAAAGGATCTTCTATTGGGACCCGAGTATCTCCTTTTGGATGCACTATTCCTTCTTTATTGCATCCGTCGATCCCTCACAATGACGAATTAACACAGAAATTGCGACGCTATGAAATACTATAGGGTCTATGCCTTCTCTTTCTAAATCGAACAACGTGTCTATGGCAACGACTGGATCTTCTGTTGGGAGGCGAATATCTCTTTTCGGATGAGCTATTCCTTCTTTATTGCATCCTTCGATCCCTCACAATGACGAATTAACACAGAAATTGCTTCGCTATGAAATACTGTAGGTTCTATGCCTTCTCTTTCTAAGTCGATGAACGTTTCTATGGCAACGACTGGATCTTCTATTGGGAGGCGAGTATCTCTTTTCGGATGCACTATTCCTTTTTTATTGCATCCGCCGATCCCTCACAATGACGAATTAACACAGAAAATGCGTCACTATGAAACACAATAGGTTCTATGACTTCTCTTTCTAAATCGAGAAACGTTTCTATGGCAACGAACTTATCTTCTATTGGGAGGCGAGTATCCTTTTTCCGATGCACTATTCCATCATTATTGCATCAGTCTATCCCTCCCAATGACCAATTAACACAGAAATTCTGTCGCTATGAAATACTATAGTCTCTATGCCTTCTCTTTCTAAATAGAGGAAAGTTTCTATGGCAACGAAAGGATTTTCTATTGGGACCTGAGTATCTCCTTTTGGATGCACTATTCCTTCTTTATTGCATCCGTCGATCCCTCACAATGACGAATTAACACAGAAATTGCGACGCTATGAAATACTATAGGGTCTATGCCTTCTCTTTCTAAATCGAACAACGTGTCTATGGCAACGACTGGATCTTCTATTGGGAGGCGAATATCTCTTTTCGGATAAGCTATTCCTTCTTTATAGCATCCTTCGATCCCTCACAATGACGAATTAACACAGAAATTGCGTCGCTATGAAATACTATAGGTTCTATGCCTTCACTTTCTAAGTCGAGGAACGTTTCTATGGCAACGACAGGATCTACATTTCGGAGGCGAGTATCTCTTTTCGGATGCACTACTCCTTCTTTATTGCATCCGTCGATTCCTCAGAATGACGAGTTAACACATAAGTTGCTTCGCTATGAATTACTATAGGTACTATGCCTTCGCTTTCTAAATGGAGGTACGTTTCTATGGCAACGACAGGATCTTCTATTGGGAGGCGAGTATCTCTTTTCGGATGCACTATTCCTTCTTTATTGCATCCGTCGATCCCTCACAATGACGAACTAACACAGAAATTGCGTCGCTATGAAATAGTATAGGTT
Organism: Schistocerca cancellata; assembly: GCF_023864275.1. NCBI lineage: Eukaryota > Metazoa > Arthropoda > Insecta > Orthoptera > Acrididae > Schistocerca > Schistocerca cancellata. Next base: position 958,109,499 of record NC_064628.1, on the reverse strand, counting down.
TTATGCATTCTCTTTCTAAATCGAGAAACGTTTCTATGGCAACGAACTTATCCTCTATTGGGAGGCGAGTATCCCTTTTCCGATGCACTATTCCTTCTTTATTGCATCCGTCGATCCCTCACAATGACGAATTATCACAGAAATTGCGTCGCTATGAAACACCATAGGTTCTATGCCTTCTCTTTCTAAATCGAGGAACGTTTGTATGGCAACGAGAGGATCTTCTATTGGGAGGCGAGTATCTTTTTTCGGATGCACTATTCCTTCTTTATTGTGTCCGTCGATCCCTCACATTGACGAATTAACACAGAAACTGCGTCGCTATGAAATACTATATGTTCAATGACTTCTCTTTCTAAATCGAGGAACGTTTCTATGGCAACGACAGGACCTTCTATTGGAAGCGAGTATCTCTTTTCGGATGCACTATTCCTTCTTTATTGCAACAATCGATCCATGAATATGACGAATTAACACAGAAATAGCGTCGCTATGAAATACTATATGTTCTATGAATACTCATTCTAAATCGAGGAACGTTCCTATGGCAACGACACGATCTTCAATTGGGAGGCGAGTATCTCTTTTCTGGTGCACTATTCCTTCTTTATTGCATCCGTAGATCCCACAGTATTGCGAATTCACTCAGAAATTGCGTCGCTAAGAAATACTATAGGTTCGATGACTTTTCTTTCTAAATCGAGAAAGGTTTCTATGGCAACGAACGGATCTTCTATTGGGAGGCGAGTATTACTTTTCGGATGCACTATTCCACCATTATTGCATCAGTCGTTCCCTTACAATGACGATTTAACACAGAAATTGAGTCGCTATGAAATACTATAGGTTCTATGCCTTCTCTTTCTAAATCGAGGAACGTTTCTATGGAAACGAGAGGATCTTCTATTGGGACCCGAGTATGTCCTTTTGGATGCACTATTCCTTCTTTATTGCATCCGTCGATCCCTCACAATGTCGAAATAACACAGAAATTGTGACGCTATGTAATACTACAGGTTCTATGCCTTCTCTTTCTAAATCGAGGAACGTTTCAATGGCAACGACAGGATCTTATATTGGGAGGCGAGTTTCTCTTTTCGGATGCACTATTCCTTCTTTATTGCATCTGTCAATCCCTCACAATGACGACTTAACACAGAAAATGCTTTGCTATGAAATACTATAGGTTCTATGAATTCTCTTTCTAAATCGAGGAACGTTTCAATGGCAACGACAGGATCTTCTATTTGGAGGCGAGTATCTCATTTCGGATGCACTATTCCTTCTTTATTGCATCCGTCGATCCCTCACAATGACGAATTAACACAGAAATTGCGACGTTATGAAATACTTTACGTTCTATGAATTCTCTTTCTAAATCGAGGAACGTTTCTATGGCAACGACAGGTTCTTATATTGGGTGGCGAGTTTCTCTTTTCGGATGCACTATTCCTTCTTTATTGCAACTGTCAATCCCTCACAATGACGAATTAACACAGAAATTGCTTCGCTATGAAATACTATAGGTTCTATGAATTCTCTTTCTAAATCGAGGAACGTTTCAATGGCAACGACAGGATCTTCTATTTGGAGGCGAGTATCTCATTTCGGATGCACTATTCCTTCTTTATTGCATCCGTCGACCCCCTCACAATGACGAATTAACACAGAAAATGCGTCACCATGAAACTCAATAGGTTCTATGCCTTCTCTTTCTAAATCGAGGAACGTTTCTATGGCAACTAAACGATCTTCTGTTGGGAGGCGAGTATCTCTTTTCGGATGCACTATTCCTTCTTTATTGCATCCGTCGACCCCGCACTATTGCGAATTAACAAAGAAATGGCGTCGCTATGAAATACTATAGGTTCGATGACTTTTCTTTCTAAATCGAGAAACGTTTCTATGGCAACGAACGGATCTTCTATTGGGAGGCGAGTATCCCTTTTCCGATGCACTATTCCATCATTAGTGCATCAGTCTATCCCTCCCAATGACCAATTAACACAGAAATTGGGACGCTATGAAATACTATAGATTCTATGCCTTCTCTTTCTAAATCGAGGAAAGTTTCTATGGCAACGAAAGGATCTCCTGTCTGGACCCGAGTATCTCCTTTTGGATGCTCTATTCCTTCTTTATTGCATCCGTCGATCCCTCACAATGACGAATTAACTCAGAAATTGCGACGCTATGAAATACTATAGGGTCTATGCCTTCTCTTTCTAAATCGAACAACGTGTCTATGGCAACGACTGGATCTTCTGTTGGGAGGCGAATATCTATTTTCGGATGAGCTATTCCTTCTTTATTGCATCCTTCGATCCCTCACAATGACGAATTAACACAGAAATTGCTTCGCTATGAAATACTATAGGTTCTATGCCTTCTCTTTCTAAGTCGATGAACGTTTCTATGGCAACGACTGGATCTTCTATTGGGAGGCGAGTATCTCTTTTCGGATGCACTATTCACTCTTTATTGCATCCGTCGATCCCTCACAATGACGAATTAACACAGAAAATGCGTCACTATGAAACACAATAGGTTCTATGACTTCTCTTTCTAAATCGAGAAACGTTTCTATGGCAACGAACTTATCTTCTATTGGGAGGCGAGTATCCTTTTTCCGATGCACTATTCCATCATTATTGCATCAGTCTATCCCTCCCAATGACCAATTAACACAGAAATTCTGTCGCTATGAAATACTATAGTCTCTATGCCTTCTCTTTCTAAATCGAGGAAAGTTTCTATGGCAACGAAAGGATCTTCTATTGGGACCTGAGTATCTCCTTTTGGATGCACTATTCCTTCTTTATTGCATCCGTCGATCCCTCACAATGACGAATTAACACAGAAATTGCGACGCTATGAAATACTATAGGGTCTATGCCTTCTCTTTCTAAATCGAACAACGTGTCTATGGCAACGACTGGATCTTCTATTGGGAGGCGAATATCTCTTTTCGGATGAGCTATTCCTTCTTTATTGCATCCTTCGATCCCTAACAATGACGAATTAACACAGAAATTGCGTCGCTATGAAATACTATAGGTTCTATGCCTTCACTTTCTAAGTCGAGGAACGTTTCTATGGCAACGACAGGATCTACATTTCGGAGGCGAGTATCTCTTTTCGGATGCACTACTCCTTGTTTATTGCATCCGTCGATTCCTCAGAATGACGAGTTAACACATAAATTGCTTCGCTATGAATTACTATAGGTACTATGCCTTCTCTTTCTAAATGGAGGTACGTTTCTATGGCAACGACAGGATCTTCTATTGGGAGGCGAGTATCTCTTTTCGGATGCACTATTCCTTCATTATTGCATCCGTCGATCCCTCACAATGACGAACTAACACAGAAATTGCGTCGCTATGAAATAGTATAGGTTTTATGCATTCTCTTTCTAAATCGAGAAACGTTTCTAAGGCAACGTACTTAACCTCTATTGGGAGGCGAGTATCCCTTTCCCGATGCACTATTCCTTCTTTATTGCATCCGTCGATCCCTCACAATGACGAATTATCACAGAAATTGCGTCGCTATGAAACACCATAGGTTCTATGCCTTCTCTTTCTAAATCGAGGAACGTTTGTATGGCAACGAAAGGATCTTCTATTGGGAGGCGAGTATCTTTTTTCGGATGCACTATTCCTTCTTTATTGTGTCCGTCGATCCCTCACAATGACGAATTAACACAGAAACTGCGTCGCTATGAAATACTATATGTTCAATGACTTCTCTTTCTAAATCGAGGAACGTTTCTATGGCAACGACAGGATCTTCTATTGGGAGGCGAGTATCTCTTTTCTGGTGCACTATTCCTTCTTTATTGCAACAATCGATCCATGAATATGACGAATTAACACAGAAATAGCGTCGCTATGAAATACTATATGTTCTATGAATACTCATTCTAAATCGAGGAACGTTCCTATGGCAACGACACGATCTTCTATTGGGAGGCGAGTATCTCTTTTCTGGTGCACTATTCCTTCTTTATTGCATCCGTAGATCCCACAGTATTGCGAATTCACTCAGAAATTGCGTCGCTAAGAAATACTATAGGTTCGATGACTTTTCTTTCTAAATCGAGCAAGGTTTCTATGGCAACGAACGGATCTTCTATTGGGAGGCGAGTATTACTTTTCGGATGCACTATTCCACCATTATTGCATCAGTCGCTCCCTTACAATGACGATTTAACACAGAAATTGGGTCGCTATGAAATACTATAGGTTCTATGCCTTCTCTTTCTAAATCGAGGAACGATTCTATGGAAACGAGAGTATCTTCTATTGGGACCCGAGTATGTCCTTTTGGATGCACTATTCCTTCTTTATTGCATCCGTCGATCCCTCACAATGTCGAATTAACACAGAAATTGTGACGCTATGAAATACTACAGGTTCTATGCCTTCTCTTTCTAAATCGAGGAACATTTCTATGGCAACGACAGGATATTCTATTGGGAGGTGAGTATCTCTTTTCGAATGCACTATTCCTTTATTATTGCATCCGTCGATCCCTCACAATGACGAATTAACACAGAAATTGCGACGATATAAAATACTGTAGGTTCTATGCCTTCTCTTTATAAATCGAGTAACGTTTCAATGGCAACGACAGGATCTTATATTGGGAGGCGAGTTTCTCTTTTCGGATGCACTATTCCTTCTTCATTGCATCTGTCAATCCCTCACAATGACGAATTAACACAGAAAATGCTTCGCTATGAAATACTATAGGTTCTATGAATTCTCTTTCTAAATCGAGGAACGTTTCAATGGCAACGACAGGATCTTCTATTTGGAGGCGAGTATCTCATTTCGGATGCACTATTCCTTCTTTATTGCATCCGTCGATCCCTCACAATGACGAATTAACACAGAAATTGCGACGTTATGAAATACTTTACGTTCTATGCATTCTCTTTCTAAATCGACGAACGTTTCTATGGCAACGACAGGTTCTTATAGTGGGAGGCGAGTTTCTCTTTTCGGATGCACTATTCCTTCTTTATTGCAACTGTCAATCCCTCACAATGACGAATTAACACAGAAATTGCTTCGCTATGAAATACTATAGGTTCTATGAATTCTCTTTCTAAATCGAGGAACGTTTCAATGGCAACGACAGGATCTTCTATTTGGAGGCGAGTATCTCATTTCGGATGCACTATTCCTTCTTTATTGCATCCGTCGACCCCCTCACAATGACGAATTAACACAGAAAATGCGTCACTATGAAACTCAATAGGTTCTATGCCTTCTCTTTCTAAATCGAGGAACGTTTCTATGGCAACTAAACGATCTTCTGTTGGGAGGCGAGTATCTCTTTTCGGATGCACTATTCCTTCTTTATTGCATCCGTCGACCCCGCACTATTGCGAATTAACAAAGAAATGGCGTCGCTATGAAATACTATAGGTTCGATGACTTTTCTTTCTAAATCGAGAAACGTTTCAATGGCAACGAACGGATCTTCTATTGGGAGGCGAGTATTCCTTTTCCGATGCACTATTCCATCATTAGTGCATCAGTCTATCCCTCCCAATGACCAATTAACACAGAAATTGGGACGCTATGAAATACTATAGATTCTATGCCTTCTCTTTCTAAATCGAGGAAAGTTTCTATGGCAACGAAAGGATCTCCTGTCTGGACCCGAGTATCTCCTTTTGGATGCTCTATTCCTTCTTTATTGCATCCGTCGATCCCTCACAATGACGAATTAACACAGAAATTGCGACGCTATGAAATACTATAGGTTCTATGCCTTCTCTTTCTAAATCGAGGAACGTGTCTATGGCAACGACTGGATCTTCTATTGGAGGGCGAGTATCTCTTTTCGGATGCACTATTCCTTCTTTAATGCATCCGTCGATCCCTCACAATGACGAATTAACACAGAAATTGCGTCGCTATGAAATACTATAGGTTCTATGCCTTCTCCTTCTAAATCTAGGAACATTTCTATGTCAACGACAGGATCTTCTATTGGGAGGCGAGTATCTCTTTTCAGATGCACTATTCCTTCTTTATTACATCCGTCGATCCCTCATAATGACGAATTAACATAGAAATTGCGACGCTATGATATACTATAGGTTCTATGCCTTCTCTTTCTAAATCGAGGAACGTTTCTATGGCTACGACAGGATCTTCTATTGGGAGCGAGTATATCTTTTCGGATGCACTATTCATTCTTTATTGCTTCTGTCGATCCCTCACAACGACGAATTAACACAGAAATTGCGTCGGTATGACATACTATTGGTTCTATGCTTTCTCTTTCTAAATCGAGGAACGTTTCTATGGCAACGACAGGATCTCCTATTGGGAGGCGAATATCTCTTTTGGGATGAGCTATTCCTTCTTTATTGCATCCGTCGATCCCTCACAATGACGAATTAACACAGAAATTGCGTCGCTATGAAATACTATAGGTTCTATGCCTTCACTTTCTAAGTCGAGGAATGTTTCTATGGCAACGACAGGATCTTATATTGGGAGGCGAGTATCTCTTTTCGGATGCACTATTCCTTCTTTATTGCATCCGTCGATCCCTCACAATGACGAATTAACTCAGAAATTGCGTCGCTATGAAATACTATATGTTCTATGCCTTCCCTTTCTAAATCGAGGGACGTTTCTATGGCAACGACACGATCTTATATTGGGAGGCCAGTATCTCTTTTCGGATGCACAATTCCTTCTTTATTGCATCCGTCGATCCCGCACAATGACGAATTATCACAGAAACTGCGTCGCTATGAAACACCATAGGTTCTATGCCTTCTCTTTCTATATCGAGGAACGATTGTATTTCAACGAAAGGATCTTCTATTGGGAGGCGAGTATCTCTTTTCGGATGCACTATTCCTTCTTTATTGCAACCATCGATTCCTCACAATGACGAATTAACACAGAAATAGCGTCGCTATGAAATACTATAGGTTCGATGCCTTTTCTTTCTAAATCGAGAAACGTTTCTATGGCAACGAACGGATCTTTTATTGGGAGGCGAGTATCCCTTTTCCGATGCACTATTCCATCATTATTGCATCAGTCTATCCCTCCCAATGACCAATTAACACAGAAATTGCGTAGCTATGAAATACTATTGCTTCTATGCTTTCTCTTTCTAAATAGAGGAACGTGTCTATGGCAACGACAGGATCTTCAATTGGGAGGCGAATATCTCTTTTCGGATGAGCTATTCCTTCTTTATTGCATCCCCCGATCCCTCACAATGACGAATTAACACAGAAATTGCGTCGCTATGAAATACTATAGGTTCTATGCCTTCACTTTTCAAGTCGAGGAACGTTTCTATGGCAACGACAGGATCTTCTATTGGGAGGCGAGTATCTCTTTTCGGATGCACTATTCCTTCTTTATTGCATCCGTCGATCGCTCACAATGACGAATTAATTCAGAAATTGCGTCGCTATGAAATACTATATGTTCTATGCCTTCTCTTTCTAAATCGAGGAACGTTTCTATGAAACGACTCGATCCTATATTGGGAGGCCAGTATCTCTTTTCGGATGCACTATTCCTTCTTTATTACATCCGTCGATCCCTCACAATGACGAAATCACAGAAATTGCGTCGCTATGAAACAACATAGGTTCTATGCCTTCTCTTTCTAAATCGAGGAACGTTTGTATGGCAACGAAAGGATCTTCTATTGGGAGGCGAGTATCTTTTTTCGGATGCACTATTCCTTCTTTATTGCATCCGGCGATCCCACACTATTGCGAATTCACTCAGAAATTACGTCGCTATGAAACCCTATAGGTTCGATTTTTCATTCTAAATCGAGAAAGGTTTCTATGGCAACGAACGGATCTTCTATTGGGAGGCGAGTATCCCTTTTCGGATGCACTATTCCATCATTATTGCATCAGTCGACCCCTACAATGACGATTTAACACAGAAATTGGGTCGCTATGAAATACTATAGGTTCTATGCCTTCTCTTTCTAAATCGAGGAACGTTTCTATGGAAACGAGAGGATCTTCTATTGGGACCCGAGTATCTCCTTTTGGATGCACTATTCCTTCTTTATTGCATCCGTCGATCCCTCACAATGACGAATTAACACAGAAATTGCGACGTTATGAAATACTACAGGTTCTATGATTTCTCTTTCTAAATCGAGGAACGTTTCTATGGCAACGACAGGATATTCAATTGGGAGGCGAGTATCTCTTTTCGGATGCACTATTCCTTCTTTATTGCATCCGTCGATCCCTCACAATGACGAATTAACACAGAAATTGCGACGTTATGAAATACTACAGGTTCTATGACTTCTCTTTCTAAATCGAGGAACGTTTCTATGGCAACGACAGGATATTCTATTGGGAGGCGAGTATCTCTTTTCGGATGCACTATTCCTTCTTTATTGCATCCGTCGATCACTCACAATGACGAAATAACACCGAAATTGCGTCGATATGAAATACTATAGGTTCTATGCCTTCTCTTTCGATATTGAGGAACGTTTCTATGTCAGCAACAGGATCTTCTATTGGGAGGCGAGTATCTCTTTTCAGATGCACTATTCCTTCTTTATTGCATCCGTCGATCCCTCATAATGACGATTTAACACAGAAATTGCACGTTATAAAATACTTTACGTTCTATGCATTCTCTTTCTAAATCGAGGAACGTTTCTATGGCAACGACAGGATCTTATTTTGGGAGGCGAGTTTCTCTTTTCGGATGCACTATTCCTTCTTTATTGCATCCGTCGATCCCTCACAATGACGAATTAACACAGAAATTGCTTCGCTATGAAATACTATAGGTTCTATGAATTCTCTTTCTAAATCGAGGAACGTTTCAATGGCAACGACACGATCTTCTATTAGGAGGCGAGTATCTCTCTTCGGATGCACTATTCCTTCGTTATTGCATCTGTCGATCCCTCACAATGACGATTTAACACAGAAATTGCATCGCTATGAAATAGTATAGGTTCTATGCCTTCTCTTTCTAAATCGAGGAACGTTTCTATGGCAACGACAGGTTCTTCTATTGGGAGGCGAGTATCTCCTTTTGGATGCTCTATTCCTTCTTTATTACATCCGTCGACCTCTCACAATGACGAATTAACACAGAAATTGCGACGCTATGAAATACTATAGGTCCTATGCCTTCTCTTTCTAAATCGAGGATCGTGTCTATGGCAACGGTTGGATCTTCTATTGGGAGGCGAGTATCCCTTTTCGGATGCACTATTCCAGCATTATTGCATCAGTCGACCCCTACAATGACGATTTAACACAGAAATTGGGTCGCTATGAAATACTATAGGTTCTATGCCTTCTCTTTCTAAATCGAGGAACGTTTCTATGGAAACGAGAGGATCTTCTATTGGGACCCGAGTATCTCCTTTTGGATGCACTATTCCTTCTTTATTGCATCCGTCGATCCCTCACAATGACGAATTAACACAGAAATTGCGACGTTATGAAATACTACAGGTTCTATGATTTCTCTTTCTAAATCGAGGAACGTTTCTATGGCAACGACAGGATATTCAATTGGGAGGCCAGTATCTCTTTTCGGATGCACAATTCCTTCTTTATTGCATCCGTCGATCCCTCACAATGACGATTTATCACAGAAATTGCGTCGGTATGAAACACCATAGGTTCTATGCCTTCTCTTTCTATATCGAGGAACGTTTGTATTTCAACGAAAGGATCTTCTATTGGGAGGCGAGTTTCTCTTTTCGGATGCACTATTCCTTCTTTATTGCAACCATCGATCCCTCACAATGACGAATTAACACAGAAATAGCGTCGCTATGAAATACTATTGGTTCGTTGACTTTTCTTTCTAAATCGAGAAACTTTTCTATGGCAACGAACTGATCTTCTATTGGGAGGCGAGTATCCCTTTTCCGATGCACTATTTCATCATTATTGCATCAGTCTATCCCTCCCAATGACCAATTAACACAGAAATTGCGTCGCTATGAAACACTATAGGTTCTATGCTTTCTCTTTCTAAATCGAGGTACGTTTCTATGGCAACGACAGGATCTTCAATTGGGAGGCGAATATCTCTTTTCGGATGAGCTATTCCTTCTTTATTGCATCCGTCGATCCCTCACAATGACGAATTAACACAGAAATTGCGTCGCTATGAATTACTATAGGTTCCATGCCCTCACTTTTCAAGTCGAGGAACGTTTCTATGGCAACGAACGGATCTTCTATTGGGAGGCGAGTATCCCTTTTCGGATGCACTATTCCAGCATTATTGCATCAGTCGACCCCTACAATGACGATTTAACACAGAAATTGGGTCGCTATGAAATACTATAGGTTCTATGCCTTCTCTTTCTAAATCGAGGAACGTTTCTATGGAAACGAGAGGATCTTCTATTGGGACCCGAGTATCTCCTTTTGGATGCACTATTCCTTCTTTATTGCATCCGTCGATCCCTCACAATGACGAATTAACACAGAAATTGCGACGTTATGAAATACTACAGGTTCAATGATTTCTGTTTCTAAATCGAGGAACGTTTCTATGGCAACGACAGGATATTCTATTGGGAGGCGAGTATCTCTTTTCGGATGCACTATTCCTTCTTTATTGCATCCGTCGATCACTCAGAATGACGAATTAACACCGAAATTGCGTCGATATGAAATACTATAGGTTCTATGCCTTCTCTTTATAAATCGAGTAACGTTTCAATGGCAACGACAGGATCTTATATTGGGAGGCGAGTTTCTCTTTTCGGATGCTCTATTCCTTCTTTATTGCATCTGTCAATCCCTCACAATGACGAATTAACACAGAAAATCCTTCGCTATGAAATACTATAGGTTCTATGAATTCTCTTTCTAAATCGAGGAACGTTTCAATGGCAACGACAGGATCTTCTATTTGGAGGCGAGTATCTCATTTCGGATGCACTATTCCTTCTTTATTGCATCCGTCGATCCCTCACAATGACGAATTAACACAGAAATTGCGACGTTATGAAATACATTACGTTCTATGTATTCTCTTTCTAAATCAAGGAATGTTTCTATAGCAACGACAGGATCTTATATGGAGGCGAGTTTCTCTTTTCGGATGCACTATTCCTTCTTTATTGCATCTGTCAATCCCTCACAATGACGAATTAACACAGAAATTGCTTCGCTATGAAATACTATAGGTTCTATGAATTCTCTTTCTAAATCGAGGAACGTTTCAATGGCAACGGCAGGATCTTCTATTTGGAGGCGAGTATCTCATTTCGGATGCACTATCCTTCTTTATTGCACCCGTCGATCCCTCACAATGACGAATTAACACAGAAAATGCGTCACTATGAAACTCAATAGGTTCTATGCCTTCTCTATCTAAATCGAGGAACGTTTCTATGGCAACGAAACGATCTTCTGTTGGGAGGCGAGTATCTCTTTTCGGATGCACTATTCCTTCTTTATTGCAACCGTCGACCCCGCACTATTGCGAATTAACAAAGAAATAGCGTCGCTATGAAATAATATGGGTTCGATGACTTTTCTTTCTAAATCGAGAACCGTTTCAATGGCAACGAACGGATCTTCTATTGGGAGGCGAGTATCCCTTTTCCGATGCACTGTTCCATCATCATTGCATCAGTCTATCCCTCCCAATGACCAATTAACACAGAAATTGGGACGCTATGAAATACTATAGATTCTATGCCTTCTCTTTCTAAATCGAGGAAAGTTTCTATGGCAACGAAAGGATCTTCTGTTGGGACCCGAGTATCTCCTTTTGGATGCTCTATTCCTTCTTTATTGCATCCGTCGATCAGTCGCAATGACGAAATAACACAGAAATTGCGTCGCTATGAAATACTATAGGTTCTATGCCTTCTCTTTCTAAATCTAGGAACATTTCTACGTCAACGACAGGATCTTATATTGGGAGGCGAGTATCTCTTTTCAGATGCACCATTCCTTCTTTATTACATCCGTCGATCCCTCATAATGACGAATTAACACAGAAATTGCGACGCTATGATATACTATAGGTTCTATGCCTTCACTTTCTAAGTCGAGGAACGTTTCTATGGCAACGACAGGATCTTATATTGCGAGGCGAGTATCTCTTTTCGGATGCACTATTCCTTCTTTATTGCATCCGTCGATCCCTCACAATGACGAATTAACTCAGAAATTGCGTCACTATGAAATACTATATGTTCTATGCCTTCTCTTTATAAATCGAGGAACGTTTCTATGGCAACGACACGATCTTATATTGGGAGGCCAGTATCTCTTTTCGGATGCACAATTCCTTCTTTATTGCGTCCGTCGATCCCTCACAATGACGAATTATCACAGAAATTGCGTCGCTATGAAACACCATAGGTTCTATGCCTTCTCTTTCTATATCGAGGAACGTTTGTATTTCAACGAAATGATCTTCTATTGGTAGGCGAGTATCTCTTTTCGGATGCACTATTCCTTCTTTATTGCAACCATCGATCCCTCACAATGACGAATTAACACAGAAATAGCGTCGCTATGAAATGCTATAGGTTCGATGACTTTTCCTTCTAAATCGAGAAACGTTTCTATGGCAACGAACGGATCTTCTATTGGGAGGCGAGTATCCCTTTTCCGATGCACTATTCCATCATTATTGCATCAGTCTATCCCTCCCAATGACCAATTAACACAGAAATTGCGTCGTTATGAAATACTATTGGTTCTATGCCTTCTCTTTCTAAATCGAGGAACGTTTCTATGGCAACGACAGGATCTTCAATTGGGAGGCGAATATCTCTTTTCGGATGAGCTATTCCTTCTTTATTGCATCCGTCGATCCCTCACAATGTCGAATTAACACAGAAATTGCGTCGCTATGAAATACTATAGGTTCTTTGCCTTCGCCTTTCAAGTCGTGGAACGTTTCTATGGCAACGACAGGATCTTCTATTGGGAGGCGAGTATCTCTTTTCGGATGCGCTATTCCTTCTTTATTGCATCCGTCGATCCCTCACAATGACGATTTAACACAGAAATTGCATCGCTATGAAATAGTATAGGGTCTATGCCTTCTCTTTCTAAATCGAGGAACGTTTCTATGGCAACGACAGGTTCTTCTATTGGGAGGCGAGTATCTCCTTTTGGATGCTCTATTCCTTCTTTATTGCATCCGTCGATCCCTCACAATGACGAAAACACAGAAATTGCGACGCTATGAAATACTGTAAGTTCGATGACTTTTCTTTCTAAATCGAGGAACGTGTCTATGGCAACGACTGGATCTTCTATTGGGAGGCGAGTATCTCTTTTAGGATGCACTATTCCTTCTTTATTGCTTCCGTCGATCCCTCACAATGACGAATTAACCCAGAAATTGCGTCGCTATGAAATACTATAGGTTCTATGCCTTCTCTTTCTAAATCTAGGAACATTTCTATGTCAACGACAGGATCTTCTATTGGGAGGCGAGTATCTCTTTTCAGATGCACTATTCCTTCTTTATTACATCCGTCGATCCCTCATAATGATAAATTAACACAGAAATTGCGACGCTATGATATACTATAGGTTCAATGCCTTCTCTTTCTAAATCGAGGAACGTTTCTATGGCAACGACAGGATCTTCTATTGGGAGCGAGTATATCTTTTCGGATGCACTATTCATTCTTTATTGCATTATTCGATCCCTCACAACGACGAATTAACACAGAAATTGCGTCGCTATGTCATACTATTGGTTCTATGTTTTCTCTTTCTAAATCGAGGAACGTTTCTATGGCAACGACAGGATCTCCAATGGGGCGGGGGGGGCGAATATCTCTTTTCGGATGCACTATTCCTTCTTTATTGCATCCGTCGATCCCTCACAATGACGAATTAACTCAGAAATTGCGTCGCTATGAAATACTATATGTTCTATGCCTTCACTTTATAAATCGATGAACGTTTCTATGGCAACGACTCGATCTTATATTGGGAGGCCAGTATCTCTTTTCGGATGCACAATTCCTTCTTTATTGCATCCGTCGAACCCTCACAATGACGAATTATCACAGAAATTGCGTCGCTATGAAACACCATAGGTTCTATGCCTTCTCTTTCTATATCGAGGAACGTTTGTATTTCAACGAAAGGATCTTCTATTGGGAGGCGAGTATCTCTTTTCGGATGCACTATTCCTTCTTTATTGCAACCGTCGATCCCTCACAATGACGAATTAACACAGAAATAGCGTCGCTATGAAATACTATAGGTTCGATGACTTTTCTTTCTAAATCGAGAAACGTTTCTATGGCAACGAACGGATCTTATATTGGGAGGCGAGTATCCCTTTTCCGATGCACTATTCCATAATTATTGCATCAGTCTATCCCGCCCAATGACCAATTAACACAGAAATTGCGTCGCTATGAAACACTATTGGTTCTATGCTTTCTCTTTCTAAATCGAGGAACGTTTCTATGGCAACGACAGGATCTTCAATTGGGAGGCGAATAACTCTTTTCGGATGAGCTATTCCTTCTTTATTGCATCCGTCGATCCCTCACAATGACGAATTAACGCAGAAATTGCGTCGCTATGAAATACTATAGGATCTATGCCTTCTCTTTCTAAATCGAGGAACGTTTCTATGGCAACGACAGGATCTTCAATTGGGAGGCGAGTATCTCTTTTCGGATGTACTATTCCTTCTTTATGGCATCCGTCGATCTATCACAATGACGAAATAACACAGAAATTGCGTCGCTATGAAATACTATAGGTTCTATGTCTTCTCTTCCTAAATCGAGGAACGTTTCTATGGCAACGAAAGGATCTTCTATTGGGAGGCGAGTATCTCTTTCGGATGCTCTATTCCTTCTTTCTTGCATCCGTCGATCCCTCACAATGACGAATTAACACAGAAATTGCGTCACTATGAAATACTATAGGATCTATGCCATCTCATTCTAAATCGAGGAACGTTTCTATGGCAACGAAAGGATCTTCAATTGGGAGGGGAGTATATCTTTTCGGATGAACTATTCCTTCTTTATGGCTTCCGTCGTTCTCTCACAATGGCGAATTAACACAGAAATTGCGTCGCTATGAAATACTATTGGTTCTATGCCTTCTCTTTCTAAATCGAGGAACGTTTCTATGGCAACGACAGGTTCTTCTATTGGGAGGCGAGTATCTCTTTTCGGATGCACTATTCCTTCTTTATTGCATCCGTCGATCCTTCACAATGACGAAGTTAATCAGAAATTGCGCCGCTGTGAAATACTATATGTTCTATGCCTTCTCTTTCTAAATCGAGGAACGTAACTATGGCAACGAAACGATCTTCTATTGGGAGGCGAGTATCTCTTTTCGGATGCACTATTCCTTCTTTATTGCATCCGTCGATCCCTCACAATTGCGAATTAACACAGAAATTACGTCGCTATGAAATACTATAGGTTCGATGACTTTTCTTACTAAATCGAGAAACGTTTCTATGGCAACGAACGGATCTTCTATTGGGAGGCAAGTATCCCTTTTCGGATGCACTATTCCATCATTATTGCATCCGTCCATCCCTCACAATTGCGAATTAACACAGTAATTGCATCGCTATGAAATAGTATAGGTTCGATGACTTTTCTTTCTAAATCGAGGAACGTTTCTATGGCAACGACAGGATCTTCTATTGGGAGGCGAGTATCTCTTTTCGGATGCACTATTCCTTCATTATTGCATCCGTCGATCCCTCACAATGACGAAGTAACTCAGAAATTGCGTCGATATGAAATACTATATGTTCTATGCCTTCTCTTTCTAAATTGAGGAACGTTTCTATGGCAACGACAGGATCTTATATTGGGAGGCCAGTATCTGTTTTCGGATGCACTATTTTTACTTTATTGCATCCGTCGATCCCTCACAATGACGAATTAACACAGAAATTGCGTCGCTATGAAACACCATAGTTTCTATGCGTTCTCTTTCTAAATCGATGAACGTTTGTATGGCAACGACAGGATCTTATATTGGGAGGCCAGTATCTCTTTTAGGATGCACTATTCCTTCTTTATTGCATCCGTCGATCACTCACAATGACGAATTACCACAGAAATTGCGTCGCTATGAAATACTATATGTTCCATGCCTTCTCTTTCTAAATCGAGGAACGTTTCTATGGCAACGACAGGATCTTCTATTGGGAGGCGAGTATCTCTTTTCGGATGCGCTATTCCTTCTTTATTGCAACCATCGATCCCTCACAATGACGAATTAACACAGAAATAGCGTCGCTATGAAATACTGTAGGTTCGATGACTTTTCTTTCTAAATCGAGAAAGGTTTCTATAGCAACGAACGGATCTTCTATTGGGAGGCGACTATCCCTTTTCGGATGCACTATTCCAACATTATTGCATCAGTCGATCCCTATCAATGACGAATCAACACAGAAATTGGGTCGCTATGAATTACTGTAGGTACTATGCCTTCTCTTTCTAAATGGAGGAACGTTTCTATGGCAACGACAGGATCTTCTATTGGGAGGCGAGTATCTCTTTTCGGATGCACTATTCCTACTTTATTGCATCCGTCGACCCCGCACAATTGCGAATTAACAAACAAATTGCGTCGCTATGAAATACTATAGGTTCGATGACTTTTCTTTCTAAATCGAGAAACGTTTCTATGGCATCGAACGGATCTTCTATTGGGAGGCGTGTATCCCTTTTCCGATGCACTATTCCATCATTATTGCATCAGTCTATCCCTCACAATGACCAATTAACTAATAAATTGTGTCGCTATGAAATACTATAGGTTCTTTGCCTTCACTTTCTAAATCGAGGATCGTTTCTATGGCAACGACAGGATCTTCTATTGGGAGGCGAGTATCTCTTTTCGGATGCACTATTCCTTCTTTATTGCATCCGTCGATCCCTCACAATGACGAATTAACACAGAAATTGGGTCGCTATGAAACACTATAGGTTCCATGCCTTCTCTTTCTAAATCGAGGAACGTTTCTATGGCAACGACAGGATCTTCTATTGGGAGCGAGTATATCTTTTCGGATGCACTATTCCTTCTTTATTGCATCTGTCGATACCTCACAACGACGAATTAACACAGAAATTGCGTCGCTATTAAAAACTATAGGTTATGTACCTTCTCTTTCTAAATCAAAGAACGTTTCTATGGCAACGACAGGATCTTCTATTAAGAGGCGAATATCTCTTTTCGGATGCACTATTCCTTCTTTATTGCAACCATCGATCCCTCACAATGACGAATTAACACAGAAATAGCGTCGCCATGAAATACTATATGTTCTATGAATACTCTTTCTAAATGAAGGAACGTTTCTATGGCAACAACAGGATCTTCAATTCGGAGGCGAGTATCTCTTTTCAGATGCACTATTCCTTCTTTATTGCATCCGTTGATCCCTCACAATGACGAATTAACACAGAAATATCGTCGCTATTAAAAACTATAGGTTATGTACCTTCTCTTTCTAAATCAAAGAACGTTTCTATGGCAACGACAGGATCTTCTATTAAGAGGCGAATATCTCTTTTCGGATGCACTATTCCTTCTTTATTGCATCCGTCAATCCCTCACAATGATGAGTTAACACATAAATTGCTTCGCTATGAATTACTATAGGTACTATGCCTTATCTTTCTAAATGGAGGAACGTTCCTATGGCAACGACAGGATCTTCTATTGGGAGGCGAGTATCTCTTGTCAGATGCACTATTCCTTCTTTATTACATCCGTCGATCCCTCACAATGACGAATTAACACAGAAAATGCGTCACTATGATACACAATAGGTTCTATGCATTCTCTTTCAAAATCGAGAAACGTTTCTATGGCAACGACAGGATCTTCAATTGGGAGGCGAGTATCTCTTTTCGGATGCAGTATTCCTTCTTTATTGCATCCGTCGATCCCTCATAAAGACGAATTAACACAGAAATTGTGTCGCTATGAAATACTATAGGTTCTATGCCTTCTCTTTCGAAATCGAGGAACGTTTCTTTGGCAACGTCAGGATCTTATATTGGGAGACGTTTATCTCTTTTCGGATGCACTTTTCCTTCGTAATTGCATCCGTCGATCCCTCACAATGACGAATTAACACAGAAATTGCGGTGCTATGAAATACTATATGTTCTATGCCTCCTCTTTCTAAATCGAGGAACGTTTGTATGGCAATGACAGGATCTTATATTGGGAGGCCAGTATCTCTTTTCGGATGCACTATTCCTTCTTTATTGCATCCGTCGATCCCTCACAATGACGAATTAACACAGAAATTGCGATGCTATGAAATACTACCGGTTCTATGCCTTCCCTTTCGAAATCGAGGAACGTTTCTATGTCAACAACAGGATCCACTATTGGGAGGCGAGTATCTCTTTTCTGATGCACTATTCCTTCTTTATTGCATCCGTCGATCCCTCACAATGACGATTTAACTCAGATATTGCATCGCTATGAAATAGTATAAGTTCTATGCCTTCTCTATCTAAATCGAGGAACGTTTCTATGGCAATGACAGGTACTTCTATTGGGAGGCGAGTATCTCTTTTCGGATGCACTATTCCTGCTTTATTGCATCCGTCGATACCTCAAAATGACGAAATTACTCAGAAATTGCGTCGCTGTGAAATACTATATGTTATATGCCTTCTCTTTCTAAATCGAGGAACGTTTCTATGGCAACCACAGGATCTTCAATTGGGAGGCCAGTATCTCTTTTCGGATGCATCATTCCGTCTTTATTGCATCCGTCGATCCCTCACAATGACGAATTAACTCAGAAATTACGTCGCTATGTAATAGTATAGGTTCAATGCCTTCTCTTTCTAAATCGAGGAACGTTTCTATCTCAAGGACAGGATCTTATATTGGGAGGCGAGTTTCTCTTTTCAGATGCACTGTTCCTTATTAATTGCACCCGTCGATCCCACGCAATGACGAATTAACACATAAATTGCGTCGCTATGAAATACTATATGTTCCATGCCTTCTCTTTCTAAATGAAGGAACGTTTCTATGGCAACGAATGGATCATATATTGGGAGGCGAGTATCTCTTTTCGGATGCACTATTCCTTCTTTATTGCAACCATCGATCCCTCACAATGACGAATAAACAAACAAAAAGCGTCGCTATGATTTACTATATGTTCTATGAATACTCTTACTATATCGAGGTATGTTCGTATGTCAACGACAGGATCTTCATTTGGGAAGCGAGTATCATTTTTCGGATGCACTATTCCTTCTTTATTGCATCCGTCGATCCCTCACAAGTGCGAATTAACACAGAAATTGCGTCGCTATGAAATACTATAGGTTCGATGACTTTTCTTTCTAAATCGAGAAAGGTTTCTATGGCAACGAACGGATCTTCTATTGGGAGGCGAGTATCCCTTTTCGGATGCACTATTCCATCATTATTGCATCAGTCGATCCCTTACAATGACGAATTAACACAGAAATTGGGTTGCAATAAAATTCTATAGGTTCTATGCCTTCTTTTTCTAAATCGAGGAACGTTTCTATGGAAACGACAGGATCTTCTATTGCGACCCGAGTATCTCCTTTTGGATGCACTATTCCTTCTTTATTGCATCCTTCGATCCCTCACAATGACAAATTAACACAGGAATTGCGACGCTATGAAATAATACACGTTCTATGCCTCCTCTTTCTAATTCGAGGAACGTTTCTATGGAAACGACAGGATATACTATTGGGAGGCGAGTATCTCTTTTCGGATGCACTATTCCTTCTTTATTGCATCCGTCGATCCCTCACAATGACGAATTAACACAGAAATTGCGTCGATATAAAATACTATAGGTTCTATGCCTTCTCTTTCGAAATCGAGGAACGTTTCTATGTCAACAAATGGATCTTCTATTGGGCGGCGAGTATCTTTTTTCAGATGCACTATTCCTTCTTTATTGCATCCGTCGATCCCTCACAATGACGAATTAACACAGAAATTGCTTCGCTATGAAATACTATGAGTTCTATGAGTTCTCTTTCTAAATCGAGGAACGTTTCAATGGCAACGTCAGGATCATCTATTGGGAGGCGAGTATCTCTTTTCCGATGCACTATTCCTTCTTTATTGCATCCGTCGATCCCTCACAATGACGATTTAACTCAGAAATTGCATCGCTATGAAATAGTATAAGTTCTATGCCTTCTCTATCTAAATCGAGGAACGTTTCTATGGCAACGGCAGTTTCTTCTATTGGGAGGCGAGTATCTCTTTTCGGATGCACTATTCTTTGTTTATTGCATCCGTCGATACCTCAAAATGACGAAGTTACACTGAAATTGCGTCGCTGTGAAATACTATATGTTCTATGCCTTCTCATTCTAAATCGAGGAACGTTTCTATGGCAACCACAGGATCTTATATTAAGAGGCCAGTATCTCTTTTCGGATGCATTATTCCTTCTTTATTGCATCCGTCGATCCCTCACAATGACGAATTAACTCAGAAATTGCGTCGCTATGTAATAGTATAGGTTCTATGCCTTCTCTTTCTAAATCGAGGAACGTTTCTATCGCAAGGACAGGATCTTATATTGGGAGGCGAGTTTCTCTTTTCAGATGCACTGTTCCTTATTAATTGCACCCGCCGATCCCTCGCAATGACGAATTAACACATAAATTGCGTCGCTATGAAATACTATAGGTTCTATGAGTTCTCTTTCTAAATCGAGGAACGTTTCTATGGCAACGACTGGATCTTCTATTGGGAGGCGAGTATCTCTTTTCGGATGCACTATTCCTTCATTATTGCATCCGTTGATCCCTCACAATGACGAATTAACACAGAATATGCGTCGCTATGAAACATAATAAGTTCTATGCCTTCTCTTTCTAAATCGTGGACTGTTTCTATGGCAAGGAAACGATCTTCTATTGGGAGGCGAGTATCTCTTTTCGGATGCACTATTCCTTCTTTATTGCATCCGTCGATCCCTTATAAGTGCGAATTATAACAGAAATTGCGTCGCTATGAAATACTATAGGTTCGATGACATTTCTTTCTATATCGAGAAACGTTTCTATGGCAACGAACGTATCTTCTATTGGGAGGCGAGTATCCCTTTTCGTTTGCACTATTCCATCATTATTTCAGCAGTCGATCCCTCACAATGACGAATTAACAAAGAAATTGGGTTGCTATTCCTTCTCTTTCTAAATCGAGGAACGTTTCTATGGCAACGACAGGATCTTCTATTGGGACCCGAGAATCTCCTTTTGGATGCACTATTCCTTCTTTATTGCATCCGTCTATCCCTCACCATGACGAATTAACACAGAAATTGCGACGCTATGGAATACTACAGGTCCTATGACTTCTCTTTCTAAATCGAGGAACGTTTCTATGGCTACGACAGTATATTCTATTGGGAGGCGAGTATCTCTTTTGGGATGCACTATTCCTACTCTATCGCATCCGTCGATCCCTCACAATTGCGAAATAACACAGAAAATGCGACGATATGAAATAATATTGGCTCTATGCCTTCTCTTTCGGAATCGAGGAACGTATCTGTGTGAAAGACAGGATCTTCTATTGGGAGGCGAGTATCTCTTTTCGGATGCACTATTCCTTCTTTATTGCATCCGTCGATCCCTCACAATGACGAATTAACACAGAAATTGCGTCGCTATGAAATACTACAAGTTCTGTGTCATCTCATTCTAAATCGAGGAATGTTACTATGGCAACGACAGGACCTTATATTGGGATGCGAGTATCTCTTTCCGGATGCACTATGCGTTCTTTATTGCAACCATCGATCCCTCACAATGACGAATTAACACAGAAATAGCGTCGCTATGAAATACTATATGTTCTATGAATACTCTTTCTAAATCGAGGAATGTTTCTATGGCAACGACAGGATCTTATATTGGGAGGCGAGTATGTCTTTTCGGATACACTATTCCTTCTTTATGGCATCCGTCGATCTCTCACAATGACGAATTAACACACAAATGGCGTCGCTATGAAATACTATAGGTTCTACGCCTTCTCTTTCTAAATCGAGGAACGTTTCTATGGCAACGAAACGATCTTCTATTGGGAGGGGAGTATCTCTTTTCGGATGCACTATTCCTTCTTTATTGCATCCGTCGATCCCTCACAATTGCGAATTAACACAGAAATTGCGTTGCTATGAAATGCTATAGGTTCGATGACTTTTTTTTTCTAAATCGAGAAACGTTTCCATGGCAACGAACGGATCTTCTATTGGGAGGCGAGTATCCCTTTTCGGATGCACTATTCCATCATTATTACATCCGTCGATCCCTCACAACTGCGAATTAACACAGTAATTGCATCGCTATGAAATAGTATAGGTTCGATGACTTTTCTTTCTAAATCGAGGAACGTTTCTATGGCAACGACTGGATCTTCTATTGGGAGGCGAGTATCTCTTTTCGGATGCACTATTCCTTCATTATTGCATCCGTCGATCCCTCACAATGACGAAGTAACTCAGAAATTGCGTCGCTATGAAATACTATATGTTCTATGCCTTCTCTTTCTAAATCGAGGAACGTTACTATGGCAACGACAGGATCTTATATTGGGAGGCGAGTATCTCTTTTCGGATGCACTATTGCTTCTTTATTGCATCCGTCAATCACTCACAATGACGAATTAACACAGAAATTGCGTCGCTATGAAATACTATATGTTCCATGCCTTCACTTTCTAAATGAAGGAACGTTACTATGGCAACGACAGGATCTTCTATAGGGAGGCGAGTATCTCTTTTCGGATGCACTATTCCTTCTTTATTGCAACCATCGATCCCTCACAATGACGAATTAACACAGAAATTGCGTCGCTATGAAATACTATGTGTGCTATGAATACTCTTTCTAAATCGAGGAACTTTTCTATGGCAACGACAGGATCTTCATTTGGGAGGCGAGTATGATTTTTCGGATGCTCTATTCCTTCTTTATTGCATCCGTCGATCCTTCACAATGACGAATTATTACAGAAATTGCGTCGCTATGAAATACTATAGGTTCTCTGCCTTCTCTTTCTAAATCGAGGAACGTTTCTATGGCAACGAAACGATCTTCTATTGGGAGGCGAGTATCCCTTTTCGGATGCACTATTCCATCATTATTGCATCAGTCGATCCCTCACAATGGCGAATTAACACAGAAATTGGGTCGCTATGAAATACAATAGGTTCTATGCCTTCTCTTTTTAATCGAGGAACGTTACTATGGCAACAACAGGATCTTCTATTGGGACCCGAGAATCTCCTTTATTGCATTCGTCGACCCCTCATAATGACGAATTAACACAGAAATTGCGACGCTATGAAATACTACAGGTTCTATGCCTTCTCTTTCTAAGTCGAAGAACGATTCTATGGCAACAACAGGATGTTCTATTGGGAGGCGAGTATCTCTTTTCAGATGCACTATTCCTTCTTATTGCATCCGTCGATCCCTCACAATGACGAATTAACACACAAATTGCGACGATATGAAATACTATAGGTTCTATGCCTTGTCTTTCGAAATCGAGGATCGTTTCTATTGCAACGACAGGATCTTATATTGGGAGCCGAATTTCTCTTTTCGGATGCACTATTCCTTCTTTATTGCATCAGTCGATCCCTCACAATGACGAATTAAAACAGAAATTACGTCGCTATGTAATAGTATAGGTTCAATGCCTTCTCTTTCTAAATCGAGGAACATTTCTATCTCAAGGACAGGATCTTATATTGGGAGGCGAGTTTCTCTTTTCAGATGCACTGTTCCTTATTAATTGCACCCGTCGATCCCACGCAATGACGAATTAACACATAAATTGCGTCGCTATGAAATACTATATGTTCCATGCCTTCTCTTTCTAAATGAAGGAACGTTTCTATGGCAACGAATGGATCATATATTGGGAGGCGAGTATCTCTTTTCGTATGCACTATTCCTTCTTTATTGCAACCATCGATCCCTCACAATGACGAATAAACAAAGAAAAAGCGTCGCTATGATTTACTATATGTCCTATGAATACTCTTACTATATCGAGGTATGTTCGTATGTCAACGACAGGATCTTCATTTGGGGCGCGAGTATCATTTTTCGGATGCACTATTCCTTCTTTATTGCATCCGTCGATCCCTCACAATTGCGAATTAACACAGAAATTGCGTCGCTATGAAATACAATAGGTTCGATGACTTTTCTTTCTAAATCGAGAAAGGTTTCTATGGCAACGAACGGATCTTCTATTGGGAGGCGAGTATCCCTTTTCGGATGCACTATTCCATCATTATTGCATCAGTCGATCCCTTACAATGACGAATTAACACAGAAATTGGGTTGCAATGAAATTCTATAGGTTCTATGCCTTCTTTTTCTAAATCGAGGAACGTTTCTATGGAAACGACAGGATCTTCTATTGCGACCCGAGTATCTCCTTTTGGATGCACTATTCCTTCTTTATTGCATCCTTCGATCCCTCACAATGACAAATTAACACAGGAATTGCGACGCTATGAAATAATACACGTTCTATGCCTCCTCTTTCTAAATCGAGGAACGTTTCTATGGAAACGACAGGATATACTATTGGGAGGCGAGTATCTCTTTTCGGATGCACTATTCCTTCTTTATTGCATCCGTCGATCCCTCACAATGACGAATTAACACAGAAATTGCGTCGATATAAAATACTATAGGTTCTATGCCTTCTCTTTCGAAATCGAGGAACGTTTCTATGTCAACAAATGGATCTTCTATTGGGCGGCGAGTATCTTTTTTCAGATGCACTATTCCTTCTTTATTGCATCCGTCGATCCCTCACAATGACGAATTAACACAGAAATTGCTTCGCTATGAAATACTATGAGTTCTATGAGTTCTCTTTCTAAATCCAGGAACGTTTCAATGGCAACGTCAGGATCATCTATTGGGAGGCGAGTATCTCTTTTCCGATGCACTATTCCTTGTTTATTGCATCCGTCGATCCCTCACAATGACGATTTAACTCAGAAATTGCATCGCTATGAAATAGTATAAGTTCTATGCCTTCTCTATCTAAATCGAGGAACGTTTCTATGGCAACGGCAGTTTCTTCTATTGGGAGGCGAGTATCTCTTTTCGGATGCACTATTCTTTGTTTATTGCATCCGTCGATACCTCAAAATGACGAAGTTACACTGAAATTGCGTCGCTGTGAAATACTATATGTTCTATGCCTTCTCATTCTAAATCGAGGAACGTTTCTATGGCAACCACAGGATCTTATATTAAGAGGCCAGTATCTCTTTTCGGATGCATTATTCCTTCTTTATTGCATCCGTCGATCCCTCACAATGACGAATTAACTCAGAAATTGCGTCGCTATGTAATAGTATAGGTTCTATGCCTTCTCTTTCTAAATCGAGGAACGTTTCTATCGCAAGGACAGGATCTTATATTGGGAGGCGAGTTTCTCTTTTCAGATGCACTGTTCCTTATTAATTGCACCCGCCGATCCCTCGCAATGACGAATTAACACATTAATTGCGTCGCTATGAAATACTATAGGTTCTATGAGTTCTCTTTCTAAATCGAGGAACGTTTCTATGGCAACGACTGGATCTTCTATTGGGAGGCGAGTATCTCTTTTCGGATGCACTATTCCTTCATTATTGCATCCGTTGATCCCTCACAATGACGAATTAACACAGAATATGCGTCGCTATGAAACATAATAGGTTCTATGCCTTCTCTTTCTAAATCGTGGACTGTTTCTATGGCAAGGAAACGATCTTCTATTGGGAGGCGAGTATCTCTTTTCGGATGCACTATTCCTTCTTTATTGCATCCGTCGATCCCTTATAAGTGCGAATTATAACAGAAATTGCGTCGCTATGAAATACTATAGGTTCGATGACATTTCTTTCTATATCGAGAAACGTTTCTATGGCAACGAACGTATCTTCTATTGGGAGGCGAGTATCCCTTTTCGTTTGCACTATTCCATCATTATTTCAGCAGTCGATCCCTCACAATGACGAATTAACATAGAAATTGGGTTGCTATTCCTTCTCTTTCTAAATCGAGGAACGTTTCTATGGCAACGACAGGATCTTCTATTGGGACCCGAGAATCTCCTTTTGGATGCACTATTCCTTCTTTATTGCATCCGTCTATCCCTCACCATGACGAATTAACACAGAAATTGCGACGCTATGGAATACTACAGGTCCTATGACTTCTCTTTCTAAATCGAGGAACGTTTCTATGGCTACGACAGTATATTCTATTGGGAGGCGAGTATCTCATTTGGGATGCACTATTCCTACTCTATCGCATCCGTCGATCCCTCACAATTGCGAAATAACACAGAAAATGCGACGATATGAAATAATATTGGCTCTATGCCTTCTCTTTCGGAATCGAGGAACGTATCTGTGTGAAAGACAGGATCTTCTATTGGGAGGCGA
The DNA here is from genome assembly GCF_023864275.1 of Schistocerca cancellata. NCBI lineage: Eukaryota > Metazoa > Arthropoda > Insecta > Orthoptera > Acrididae > Schistocerca > Schistocerca cancellata. The sequence continues at coordinate 958,082,983 of NC_064628.1, read as the reverse complement.
GTATCTCTTTTCGGATGCACTATTCCTTCTTTATTGCATCCGTCGATCCCTCACAATGACGAATTAACACAGAAATTGCGTCGCTATGAAATACTACAAGTTCTGTGTCATCTCATTCTAAATTGAGGAATGTTACTATGGCAACGACAGGACCTTATATTGGGATGCGAGTATCTCTTTCCGGATGCACTATGCCTTCTTTATTGCAACCATCGATCCCTCACAATGACGAATTAACACAGAAATAGCGTCGCTATGAAATACTATATGTTCTATGAATACTCTTTCTAAATCGAGGAATGTTTCTATGGCAACGACAGGATCTTATATTGGGAGGCGAGTATGTCTTTTCGGATACACTATTCCTTCTTTATGGCATCCGGTGATCTCTCACAATGACGAATTAACACACAAATGGCGTCGCTATGAAATACTATAGGTTCTACGCCTTCTCTTTCTAAATCGAGGAACGTTTCTATGGCAACGAAACGATCTTCTATTGGGAGGGGAGTATCTCTTTCCGGATGCACTATTCCTTCATTATTGCATCCGTCGATCCCTCACAATGACGAAGTAACTCAGAAATTGCGTCGCTATGAAATACTATATGTTCTATGCCTTCTCTTTCTAAATCGAGGAACGTTACTGTGGCAACGACAGGATCTTATATTGGGAGGCGAGTATCTCTTTTCGGATGCACTATTGCTTCTTTATTGCATCCGTCAATCACTCACAATGACGAATTAACACAGAAATTGCGTCGCTATGAAATACTATATGTTCCATGCCTTCACTTTCTAAATGAAGGAACGTTACTATGGCAACGACAGGATCTTCTATAGGGAGGCGAGTATCTCTTTTCGGATGCACTATTCCTTCTTTATTGCAACCATCGATCCCTCACAATGACGAATTAACACAGAAATTGCGTCGCTATGAAATACTATGTGTTCTATGAATACTCTTTCTAAATCGAGGAACTTTTCTATGGCAACGACAGGATCTTCATTTGGGAGGCGAGTATGATTTTTCGGATGCTCTATTCCTTCTTTATTGCATCCGTCGATCCTTCACAATGACGAATTATTACAGAAATTGCGTCGCTATGAAATACTATAGGTTCTCTGCCTTCTCTTTCTAAATCGAGGAACGTTTCTATGGCAACGAGACGATCTTCTATTGGGAGGCGAGTATCCCTTTTCGGATGCACTATTCCATCATTATTGCATCAGTCGATCCCTCACAATGGCGAATTAACACAGAAATTGGGTCGCTATGAAATACAATAGGTTCTATGCCTTCTCTTTTTAATCGAGGAACGTTTCTATGGCAACAACAGGATCTTCTATTGGGACCCGAGAATCTCCTTTATTGCATTCGTCGACCCCTCATAATGACGAATTAACACAGAAATTGCGACGCTATGAAATACTACAGGTTCTATGCCTTCTCTTTCTAAGTCGAAGAACGATTCTATGGCAACAACAGGATGTTCTATTGGGAGGCGAGTATCTCTTTTCAGATGCACTATTCCTTCTTATTGCATCCGTCGATCCCTCACAATGACGAATTAACACACAAATTGCGACGATATGAAATACTATAGGTTCTATGCCTTGTCTTTCGAAATCGAGGAACGTTTCTATGGCAACGACAGGATCTTATATTGGGAGCCGAATTTCTCTTTTCGGATGCACTATTCCTTCTTTATTGCATCAGTCGATCCCTCACAATGACGAATTAAAACAGAAATTGCTTCGCTAGGAAATACTATAGGTTCTATGAATTCTCTTTCTAAATCGAGGAACTTTTCTATGGCAACGACAGGATCTTCATTTGGGAGGCGAGTATGATTTTTCGGATGCTCTATTCCTTCTTTATTTCATCCGTCGATCCCTCACAATGACGAATTATTACAGAAATTGCGTCGCTATGAAATACTATACGTTCTATGCCTTCTCTTTCTAAATCGAGGAACGTTTCTATGGCAACGACGGGATCTTATATTGGGAGGCGAGTATCCTTTTTAATGGCGTCCGTCGATCTCTCACAATGACGAATTAACACACAAATTGCGTCACTATGAAATACTATAGGTTCTATGCCTTCTCTTTCTAAATCGAGGAACGTTTCTATGGCAACGTCAGGATCTTATATTGGGACGCGAGTATCTCATTTCGGATCACTGTTCCTTTTTAATTGCATCCGTCGATCCCTCACAATGACGAATTAACACAGAAATTGCGTCGGTATGAAATACTATAGGTTCTATGCCTTCTCTTTCTAAATCGAGGAACGTTTCTATGGCAACGACTGGATCTTCTATTGAGAGACGAGTATCTCTTTTCGGATGCACTATTCCTTCTTTATTGCATCCGTCGATCCATCACAATTACGAATTAACACAGAAAATGCGTCGCTATGTAACACAATAGGTTCTATGACTTCTCTTTCTAAATCGAGGAACGTCTCTATGGCAACGAAACGATCTTCTATTGGGAGGCGAGTATCTCTTTTCGGATGCACTATTCCTTCATTATTGCATCCGTCGATCCCTCACAATGACGAAGTAACTCAGAAATTGCGTAGCTATGAAATACTATATGATCTATGCCTTCTCTGTCTAAATCGGGGAACGTTTCTATGGCAACGACAGGATCTTATATTGGGAGGCGAGTATGTCTTTTCGGATACACTATTCCTTCTTTATGGCATCCGTCGATCTCTCACAATGACGAATCAACACACAAATGGCGTCGCTATGAAATACTATAGGTTCTACGCCTTCTCATTCTAAATCGAGGAACGTTTCTATGGCAACGAAACGATCTTCTATTGGGAGGGGAGTATCTCTTTTCGCATGCACTATTCCTTCTTTATTGCATCCGTCGATCCCTCACAATTGCGAATTAACACAGAAATTGCGTTGCTGTGAAATGCTATAGGTTCGATGACTTTTTTTTCTAAATCGAGAAACGTTTCTATGGCAACGAACGGATTTTCTATTGGGAGGCGAGTATCCCTTTTCGGATGCACTATTCCATCATTATTGCATCCGTCGATCCCTCACAATTACGAATAACCACAGTAATTGCATCGCTATGAAATAGTATAGGTTCAATGACTTTTCTTTCTAAATCGAGGAACGTTTCTATGGCAACGACAGGATCTTCTATTGGGAGGCGAGTATCTCTTTTCGGATGCACTATTCCTTCATTATTGCATCCGTCGATCCCTCACAATGAGGAAGTAACTCAGAAATTGCGTCGCTATGAAATACTATATGTTCTATGCCTTCTCTTTCTAAATCGAGGAACGTTACTATGGCAACGACAGGATCTTATATTGGGAGGCGAGTATCTCTTTTCGGATGCACTATTCCTTCTTTATTGCATCCGTCAATCACTCACAATGACGAATTAACACAGAAATTGCGTCGCTATGAAATACTATATGTTCCATGGCTTCACTTTCTAAATGAAGGAACGTTACTATGGCAACGACAGGATCTTCTATTTAGAGGCGAGTATCTCTTTTCGGATGCACTATTCCTTCTTTATTGGAACCATCGATCCCTCACAATGACGAATTAACAAAGAAATAGCGTCGCTATGAAATACTATGTGTTCTATGAATACTCTTTCTAAATCGAGGAACTTTTCTATGGCAACGACAGGATCTTCATTTGGGAGGCGAGTATGATTTTTCGGATGCTCTATTCCTTCTTTATTGCATCCGTCGATCCCTCACAATGACGAATTATTACAGAAATTGCGTCGCTATGAAATACTATAGGTTCTATGCCTTCTCTTTCTAAATCGAGGAACGTTTCTATGGCAACGAAACGATCTTCTATTGGGAGGCGAGCATCTCTTATCGGATGCACTATTCCTTCTTTATTGCATCCATCGATCCCTCACCATTGCGAATTAAAACAGAAATTGCGTCGCTATCAAATACTATTGGTTAGATGACTTTTCTTTCAAATCTAGAAAGGTTTCTGTGGCAACGAACGGATCTTCTATTGGGAGGCGAGTATCCCTTTTCGGATGCACTATTCCATCATTATTGCATCAGTCGATCCCTCACAATGGCGAATTAACACAGAAATTGGGTCGCTATGAAATACAATAGTTTCTATGCCTTCTCTTTTTAATCGAGGAACGTTTCTATGGCAACAACAGGATCTTCTATTATGACCCGAGAATCCCCTTTATTGCATCCGTCGATCCCTCATAACGACGAATTAACACAGAAATTGCGACGCTATGAAATACTACAGGTTCTATGCCTTCTCTTTCTAAGTCGAAGAACGATTCTATGGCAACGAAACGATCTTCTATTGGGAGGCGAGTATCTCTTTTCGGATGCACTATTCCTTCTTTATTGCATCCATCGATCCCTCACAATTGCGAATTAAAACAGAAATTGCGTCGCTATCAAATACTATAGGTTAGATGACTTTTCTTTCAAATCGAGAAAGGTTTCTATGGCAACGAAACGATCTTCTATTGGGAGGCGAGTATCTCTTTTCAGATGCACTATTCCTTCTTTATTGCATCCGTCGATTCGTCACAATGACGAATTAACAGAGAAATTGCGACGATATGGAATACTATAGGTTCTATGCCTTGTCTTTCGAAATCGAGGAACGTTTCTATGGCAACGACAGGATCTTATATTGGGAGGCGAATTTCTCTTTTCGGATGCACTATTCCTTCTTTATTGCATCAGTCGATCCCTCACAATGACGAATTAAAACAGAAATTGCTTCGCTAGGAAATACTATAGGTTCTATGAATTCTCTTTCTAAATCGAGGAACTTTTCTATGGCAACGACAGGATCTTCATTTGGGAGGCGAGTATGATTTTTCGGATGCTCTATTCCTTCTTTATTGCATCCGTCGATCCCTCACAATGACGAATTATTACAGAAATTGCGTCGCTATGAAATACGATACGTTCTATGCCTTCTCTTTCTAAATCGAGGAACGTGTCTATGGCAACGACCGGATCTTCTATTGGGAGGCGAGTATCTCTTTTCGGATGCACTATTCCTTTTTTATGGCGTTCGTCGATCTCTCACAATGACGAATTATCACACAAATTGCGTCGCTATGAAATACTATAGGTTCTATGCCTTCTCTTCCTAAATCGAGGAACGTTTCTATGGCAACGTCAGGATCTTATATTGGGAGGCGGGTATCTCATTTCGGATCACTGTTCCTTCTTAATTGCATCCGTCGATCCCTCACAATGACGAATTAACACAGAAATTGCGTCGGTATGAAATACTATAGGTTCTATGCCTTCTTTTTCTAAATCGAGGAACGTTTCTATGGCAACGACTGGATCTTCTATTGGGAGACGAGTATCTCTTATCGGATGCACTATTCCTTCTTTATTGCATCCGTCGATCCATCACAATGACGAATTAACACAGAAAATGCGTCGCTATGAAACACAATAGGTTCTATGTCTTCTCTTTCTAAATAGAGGAACGTCTCTATGGCAACGAAACGATCTTGTATTGGGAGGCGAGTATCTCTTTTCGGATGCACTATTCCTTCATTATTGCATCCGTCGATCCCTCACAATGACGAAGTTACTCAGAAATTGCGTCGCTATGAAATACTATATGTTCTATGCCTTCTCTGTCTAAATCGGGGAACGTTTCTATGGCAACGACAGGATCTTATATTGGGAGGCCAGTATCTGTTTTCGGATGCACTATTCCTTCTTTATTGCATCCGTCGATCCCTCACAATGACAAATTATCACAGAAATTGGGTCGCTATGAAATACTATAGGGTCTATGCCTTCTCTTTCTAAATCGAGGAACGTTTCTATGGCAACGACAGGATCTTCTATTGGGACCCGAGAATCTCCTTTTGGATGCACTATTCCTTCTTTATTGCATCCGTCGATCCCTCATAATGACGAATTAACACAGAAACTGCGACGCTATGAAGTACTACAGGCTCTATGCATTCTCTTTCTAAGTCGAAGAACGTTTCAATGGCACCGACAGGATGTTGTATTGGGAGGCGAGTATCTCTTTTCGGATGCACTATTCCTTCTTTATTGCATCCGTCGATCCCTCACAATGACGAATTAACACAGAATTCGCGTCGCTATGAAACACCATAGTTTCTATGCCTTCTCTTCCTAAATCGGGGAACGTTTGTATGGCAACGACAGGACCTTATATTGGGAGGCCAGTATCTCTTTTCGGATGCACTATTCCTTCTTTATTGCATTCGTCGATCACTCACAATGACGAATTAACATAGAAATAGTGTCGCTATGGAATACTATATGTTCTATGAATACTCTTTCTAAATCGAGGAACGTTTCTATGGCAACGACTGGATCTTCTATTGGGAGGCGAGTATCTCTTTTCGGATGCACTATTCCTTCTTTATTGCAACCTTCGATCCATCACAATTGCGAATTAACACAGAAATTGCGTCGCTATGAAATACTATAGGTTCGATGACTTTTCTTTCAAATCGAGAAAGGTTTTTATTGCAACGAACGGATCTTCTATTGGGAGGCGAGTATACCTTTTCGGATGCACTATTCCACCATTATTGCATCAGTCGATCCCTCACAATGACAAATTATCACAGAAATTGGGTCGCTATGAAATACTATAGGGTCTATGCCTTCTCTTTCTAAATCGAGGAACGTTTCGATGGCAACGACAGGATCTTCTATTGGGACCCGAGAATCTCCTTTTGGATGCACTATACCTTCTTTATTGCATCCGTCGATCCCTCATAATGACGAATTAACACAGAAACTGCGACGCTATGAAGTACTACAGGCTCTATGCATTCTCTTTCTAAGTCGAAGAACGTTTCAATGGCACCGACAGGATGTTGTATTGGGAGGCGAGTATCTCTTTTCGGATGCACTATTCCTTCTTTATTGCATCCGTCGATCCCTCACAATGACGAATTGACACAGAAATTGCGACGATTTGAAATACTATAGGTTCTATGCCTTGTCTTTCGAAATCGAGGAACGTTTCTATGTCAACGAGATGATCTTCTACTGGGAGGCGAGTATCTCTGTTCAGATGCACTATTCCTTCTTTTTGCATCATTCGATCCCTCATAATGACGAATTAACACAGAAATTGCTTCGCTATGAATTACTATAGGTTCTATGCCTTCTCTTTCTCAATGGAGGAACGTTTCTATGGAAACGACAGGATCTTCAATTGGGCGGCGAGTATCTGTTTCGGATGCAGTATTCCTTCTTTATTGCATCTGTCGATCCCTCACAATGACGAATTAACACAGAAATTGCGTCCCTATGAAATACTATAGGTTCTATGCCTTCTTTTTCTAAATCGAGGAATGTTACTATGGCAACGTCAGGATCTTATATTCGGAGGCGAGTATCCCTTTTCAGATGCACTGTTCCTTCTTAATTGCATCCGTCGGTCCCTCACAATGACGAATTAACTCAGAAATTGCATCGCTATGAAATACTATAGGTTCTATGCCTTCTCTCTCTAAATCGAGGAACGTCTCAATGGCAACGACTGGATCTTCTATTGGGAGGCGAGTATCTCTTTTCGGATGCACTATTCCTTCTTTATTGCATCCATCGATCCCTCACAATTTCGAATTAAAACAAAAATTGCGTCGCTATCAAATACTATGGGTTAGATGACTTTTCTTTCAAATCGAGAAAGGTTTCTATGGCAACGAACGGATCTTCTATTGGGAGGCGAGTATCCCTTTTCGGATGCACTATTCCATCATTATTGCATCAGCCGATCCCTCACAATGGCGAATTAACACAGAAATTGGGACGCTATGAAATACAATAGGTTCTATGCCTTCACTTTCTAAGTCGAAGAACGATTCCATGGCAACAACAGGATGTTCTATTGGGAAGCGAGTATCTCTTTTCAGATGCACTATTCCTTCTTTATTGCATCCGTCGATCCCTCACAATGACGAATTAACACAGAAATTGCTTCGCTAGGAAATACTATGGGTTCTATGAATCCTCTTTCTAAATCGAGGAACGTTTCAATGGCAACGACAGGATCTTCAATTGGGAGGCGAGTATCTGTTTTCGGATGCAGTATTCCTTCTTTATTGCATCAGTCGATCCCTCACAATGACGAATTAACACAGAAATTGCGTCCCTATGAAATACTATAGGTTCTATGCCTTCTCCTTCTAAATCGAAGAACGTTTCTATGGCAACGTCAGGATCCTATATTGGGAGGCGATTATCCCTTTTCGGATGCCCTGTTCCTTCTTAATTGCATCCGTCGATCCCTCACAATGACGAATTAAAACAGAAATTGCATCGCTATGAAATACTGTAAGTTCTATGCCTTCTCTCTCTAAATCGAGGAACGTTTCTATGGCAACGACTGGATCTTCTATTGGGAGGCGAGTATCTCTTTTCGGATGCACTATTCCTTCTTTATTGCATCCGTCGATCCCTCACAATGACGAATTAAAACAGAAATTGCATCGCTATGAAATACTGTAAGTTCTATGCCTTCTCTCTCTAAATCGAGGAACGTTTCAATGGCAATGACAGGATCTTCAATTGGGAGGCGAGTATCTGTTTTCGGATGCACTATTCCTTCTTTATTGCATCCGTCGATCCCTCACAATGACGATTTAACATAGAAATTGCATCGCTATGAAATAGTATAGGTACTATGCCTTCTCTATCTAAATCGAGGTACGTTTCTATGGTAACGACAGGTTCTTCTATTGGGAGGCGAGTATCTCTTTTCGGATGCACTATTCCTTCTTTATTGCATCCGTCGATCCCTCAAAATGACGAAGTTACTCAGAAATTGCGTCGCTGAGAAACACTATATGTTCTATGCCTTCTCTTTCTATATCGAGGAACGTTTCTGTGGCAACCACAGGATCTTATATTGGGAGGCCAGTATCTCTTTTCGGATGCACTATTCCTTCTTTATTGCATCCGTCGATCCCTCACAATGACGAATTAACATAGAAATTGCGTCGCTATGTATTAGTATAGGTTCTATGCCTTCTCTTTCTAAATCGAGGAACGTTTCTATGGCTAGGACAGGATCTTATATTGGGAGGCGAGTATCTCTTTTCAGATGCACTGTTCCTTCTTATTTGCATCCGTCGATCCCTCGCAATGACGAATTAACACAGAAATTCCGTCGCTATTAAATACTATAGGTTCTATGACTTCTCTTTCTAAATCGAGGAACGTTTCTATGGCAACGACTGGATCTTCTATTGGGAGGCGATTATCTCTTTACGGATGCACTATTCCTTCTTTATTGCATCCGTTGATCCCTCACAATGACGAATTAACACAGAAAATGCGTCGCTATGAAACATAAAAGGTTCTATGCCTTCCCTTTCTAAATCGTGGACTGGTTCTATGGCAACGAAACGATCTTCTATTGGGAAGCGAGTATCTCTTTTCGGATGCACTTTTCCTTCTTTATTGCATCCGTCGATCCCTCACAATTGCCAATTAACACAGAAATTGCATCGCTATGAAATACTATAGGTTCTATGCCTTCTCTTTCGGAATCGAGGTACGTTTCTATGTCAACGACAATATTTCTATTGGGAGGCGAGTATCTCTTTTTGGATGCACAATTAATTCTTTATTGCATCCGCCGATCCTTCATAATGACGAATTAACACAGAAATTGCGACGCTATTAAATACTTGAGGTTCAATGCCTTCTCTTTTTAAATCGAGGAACGTTTCTATGGCAACGACAGGTTCTTCTATTGGGACCCGAGAATCTCCTTTTGGATGCACCATTCCTTCTTTATTGCATCTGTCGATCTCTCACAATGACGAATTAACACAGAAATTGCGACGCTATGAAATACTACAGGTTCTATGCCTTCTCTTTCTAAATCGAGGAACGTTTCTATGTCAACGACCGGATATTCTATTGGGAGGCGAGTATCTCTTTTCGGATGCACTAGTCCTACTTTATTGCATCCGTCGATCCCTCACAATTGCGAATGAACACAGATATTGCGACGATATGAAATACTATAGGTTCTATGCCTTCTCTTTCGGAATCGAGGTACGTTTCTATGTCAACGACAATATCTTCTATTGGGAGGCGAGTATCTCTTTTTGGATGCAAAATTAATTCTTTATTGCATCCGCCGATCCTTCATAATGACGAATTAACACAGAAATTGCGACGCTATTAAATACTTGAGTTTCAATGCCTTCTCTTTTTAAATCGAGGAACGTTTCTATGGCAACGACAGGTCTTCTATTGGGAGGCGAGTATCTCGTTCGGATGCACTATTCCTTCATTATTGCATCCGTCGATCCCTCACAATGACGAAGTAACTCAGAAATTGCGTCGATATGAAATACTATATGCTCTATGCCTTCTCTTTCTAAATCGAGGAACGTTACTATGGCAACGACAGGATCTTCATTGGGAGGCGAGTATCTCTTTTCGGATGCACTATTCCTTCTTTATTGCATCCGTCAATCACTCACAATGACGAATTAACACAGAAATTGCGTCGCTATGAAATACTATATGTTCCATGCCTTCTCTTTCTAAATGAAGGAACGTTTCTATGGCAACGACAGGATCTTCTATTGGGAGGCGAGTATCTCTTTTCGGATGCACTACTCCTTCTTTATTGCAACCATCGATCCCTCACAATGACGAATTAACACAGAAATATCGTCGCTATGAAATTCTACGTGTTCTGTGAATACTCTTTCTAAATCGAGGAACGTTTCTATGGCAACGACAGGATCTTCATTTGGGAGGCGAGTATCATTTTTCGGATGCACTTTTCCTTCTTTATTGCATCCGTCGATCCCTCACAATGACGAATTGACACAGAAATTGCGTCGCTATGAAATACAAAAGGTTCTATGCCTTCTCTTTCTAAATCGAGGAACGTTTCTATGGCAGCGACGGGATCTTATATAGGGAGGCGAGTATCTCTTTTCGGATGCCCTATTCCTTCTTTATTGCATCCGTCGATCCCTCACAATGACGAGTTAACACAGAAATTGCTTCGCTATGAATTACTATAGGTTCTATGCCTCCTCTTTCTAAATGGAGGAACGTTTCAATGGTATAGACAGGAATTTAAATTGGGAGGCGAGAATCTCTTTTCGGATGCACTATTCCTTCTTTATTGCATCCGTCGACCCCTCACAATGACGAATTATCACAGAAATTGCGTCGCTATGAGATAGTGTAGCTTCTATGCCTTCTCTTTATAAATCGAGGAACGTTTCTATGGCAACGTCAGGATCTTATATTGGGAGGCGAGTATCTCATTTCGGATGCACTGTTCCTTCTTAATTGCATCCGTCGATCCCTCACAATGACGAATTAACACATAAATTGCGTCGGTATGAAATAATCTAGGTTCTATGCCTTCTCTTTCTAAATCGAGGAGTGTTTCTATGGCAACGACTGGATCTACTATTGGGAGACGAGTATCTCTTTTCGGATGCAGTATTCCTTCTTTATTGCATCGGTCGATCCCTCACAATGACGAATTAACACAGAAAATACGTCGCTATGAAACACAATAGGTTCTATGCCTTCTCTTTCTAAATCGAGGAACGTTTCTATTTCAACGAAACGATCTTCTATTGGGAGGCGAGTATCTCTTTTCGAATGCACTATTGCTTCCTTATTACATCCGTCGATCCCTCACAATTGCGAATTAACACAGAAATTGCGTCGCTGTGAAATACTATAGGTTCGATGACTTTTCTTTCTAAATCGATAAACGTTTCTATGGCAACGAACGGATCTTCTATTGGGAGGCGAGTACCCCTTTTCGGATGCACTATTCCATCATTATTGCATCCGTCGATCCCTCACAATTGCGAATTAACACAGTAATTGCATCGCTATGAAATAGTATAGGTTCGATGACTTTTCTTTCTAAATCGAGGAACGTTTCTATGGCAACGACAGGATCTTCTATTGGGAGGCGAGTATCTCTTTTCGGATGCACTATTCCTTCTTTATTGCATCCATCGATCCATCACAATTGCGAATTAACACAGAAATTGGGTCGCTATGAAATACTATAGGTTCTATGCCTTCTCTTTCTAAATCGATGAACGTTTCTATGGCAACGACAGGATCTTCTATTGGGACCCGAGAATCTCCTTTTGGATGCACTATTCCTTCTTAATTGCATCCGTCGATCCCTCATAATGACGAATTAACACAGAAATTGCTTCGCTATGAAATACTATGTGTTCTATGACATCTCTTTCTAAATCGAGGAACGTTTCAATTGCAACGACAGGATCTTATATTGGGAGGCCAGTATCTGTTTTCGGATGCACTATTGCTTCTTTATTACATCCGTCGATCCCTCACAATGACGAATTAACACAGAAATTGCGTCGCTATGAAACACCATAGTTTCTATGCCTTCTCTTTCTAAATCGAGGAACGTTTGTATGGCAACGACAGGATCTTATATTGGGAGGCCAGTATCTCTTTTCGGATGCACTATTCCTTCTTTATTGCATCCGTCGATCACTCACAATGACGAATTAACACAGAAATTGCGTCGCTATGAAATACTATATGTTCCATGCCTTCTATTTCTAAATCGCGGAACGTTTCTATGGCAACGACAGGATCTTCTATTGGGAGGCGAGTATCTCTTTTCGGATGCACTATTCCTTCTTTATTGCAACCATCGATCCCTCACAATGACGAATTAACACAGAAATAGTGTCGCTATGTAATACTATATGTTCTATGAATACTCTTTCTAAATCGAGGAACGTTTCTATGGCAACGACAGGATCTTCATTTTTCGGATGAACTATTCTTCTTTATTGCATCGGTCGATCCCTCACAATGACGAATTACACAGGAATTGCGGCGCTATGAAATACTATAGGTTCTATGCCTTCTCTTTCTAAATCGAGGAACCTTTCTATGGCAACGATAGGATCCTATATTGGGAGGCGAGTATCTCTTTTCAGATGCACTATTCCTTCTTTATTGGATCCGTCGATCCCTCACAGTGAGGAGTTAACACAGAATTTGCTTCGCTATGATTTACTATAGGTTCTATGCCTTCTCTTTCTAAATCGAGGAACGTTTCTATGGCAACGACAGGATCTTCTATTGGGACCCGAGAATCTCCTTTTGGATGCACTATTCCTTCTTTATTGCATCCGTCGATCCCTCATAATGACGAATTAACACTAGAAATTGCGACGCTATGAAATACTACAGGTTCTATGCCTTCTCTTTCTAAGTCGAAGAAAGTTTCTATGTCAACAAAAGGATGATCTATTGGGAGGCGAGTATCTCTTTTCAGATGCACTATTCCTTCTTTATTGCATCCGTCGATCCCTCACAATGACGAATTAACACAGAAATTGCGACGATATGAAATACTATAGGTTCTATGCCTTATCTTTCGAAATCGAGGAACGTTTCTATGGCAACGACAGGATCTTATATTGGGACTCGAATTTCTCTTTTCGGATGCACTATTCCTTCTTTATTGCATCCGTCGATACCTCACAATAACGAATTAACACAGAAATTGCTTCGCTGGGAAATACTATAGGTGCTATGAATTCTCTTTCTAAATCGAGGAACGTTTCAATGGCAACGACAGGATCTTCTATTGGGGTGGAGAGTAGCTCTTTACGGATGCACTATTCCTTCTTTATTGCATCCGTCGATCCCTCACAATGACGAATTAACACAGAAATTGCGTCGCTATGAAATACTATATGTTCCATGCCTTCTCTTTCTAAATCGAGGAACGTTTCTATGGCTAGGACAGGATCTTATATTGGGAGGCGAGCACCTCTTTTCACATGCACTGTTCCTTCTTAATTGCATCCGTCGATCCCTCGCAATGACGAATTAACACAGAAATTGCGTCGCTATTAAATACTATAGGATCTATGACTTCTCTTTCTAAATCGAGGACCATTTCTATGGCAACGGCTGGATCTTCTATTGGGAGGCGAGTATCTCTTTTCGGATGCACTATTCCTTCTTAATTGCATCCGTCGATCCCTCACAATTGCGATTTAACACAGAAATTGCGTCGCTATGAAATACTATAGGTTCGATGACTTTTCTTTCTATATCGAGAAACGTTTCTATGGCAACGAACGGATCTTCTATTGGAAGGCGAGTATCCCTTTTCGGATGCACTATTCCATCATTATTGCATCAGTCGATCCCTCACAATGACGAATTAACACAGAAATTAGGTTGTTGTGAAATACTATAGGTTCTATTCCTTCTCTTTCTAAATCGAGGCACGTTTCTATGGCAACGACAGGATCTTCTATTGGGACCCAAGAACCTCCTTTTGGATGCACTATTCCTTCTTTATTGCATCCGTCGGCACCTCACAATGACGAATTAACACAGAAATTGCGACGCTATGAAATACTACAGGTTCTATGTCTTCTCTTTCTAAATCGAGGAACGTTTCTATGGCAACGACAGGATATTCTATTGGGAGGCGAGTATCTCTTTCGGATGCACTATTCCTACTTTATTGCATCCGTCGATCCCTCACAATTGCGAATCAACACAGATATTGCGACGACATGAAATACTATAGGTTCTATGCCTTCTCTTTCTAAATGGAGGAACGTTTCAATGGTATAGACAGGAATTTAAATTGGGAGGCGAGAATCTCTTTTCGGATGCACTATTCCTTCTTTATTGCATCCGTCGACCCCTCACAATGACGAATTATCACAGAAATTGCGTCGCTATGAGATAGTGTAGCTTCTATGCCTTCTCTTTATAAATCGAGGAACGTTTCTATGGCAACGTCAGGATCTTATATTGGGAGGCGAGTATCTCTTTTCGGATGCACTGTTCCTTCTTAATTGCATCCGTCGATCCCTCACAATGACGAATTAACACATAAATTGCGTCGGTATGAAATAATCTTGGTTCTATGCCTTCTCTTTCTAAATCGAGGAATGTTTCTTTGGCAACGACAGGATCTTCTATTGGGAGACGAGTATCTCTTTTCGGATGCAGTATTCCTTCTTTATTGCATCGGTCGATCCCTCACAATGACGAATTAACACAGAAAATACGTCGCTATGAAACACAATAGGTTCTATGCCTTCTCTTTCTAAATCGAGGAACGTTTCTATTTCAACGAAACGATCATCTATTGGGAGGCGAGTATCTCTTTTCGAATGCACTATTCCTTCCTTATTACATCCGTCGATCCCTCACAATTGCGAATTAACACAGAAATTGCGTCGCTGTGAAATACTATAGGTTCGATGACTTTTCTTTCTAAATCGAGGAACGTTTCTATGGCAACGACAGGATCTTCTATTGGGAGGCGAGTATCTCTTTTCGGATGCACTATTCCTTCTTTATTGCATCCGTCGATCCCTCACAATGATGAATTAACACAGAATTTGCGACGCTACGAAATACTATAGGTTCAATGCCTTCTTTTTCCAAATCGAGGATCCTTTCTATGGCAACGACAGGATCTTATATTGGGAGGCGAGTATATCTTTTTGGATGCACCATTCCTTCTTTATTGCATCCGTCGATCCCTCACAATGACGAATTAACAAAGAAATAGCGTAGCTATGAAATACTATTGGTTCTATGCCTTCTCTTTCTAAATCGTGGAACGTTTCTATGGCAACGACAGGATCTTCTTTTGCTAGGCGAGTATGTCCTTTCGGATGCACTATTCCTTCTTTATAGCATCCGTCGATCCCTCACAATGACGAATTAACACAGAATTTGCGAGGCTACGAAATACTATAGCTTCTATGCCTTCTCTTTCCAAAACGAGGATCGTTTCTATGGCAACGACAGGATCTTATATTGGGATGGGAGTATCTCTTTTCGGATGCACTATTCCTTATTTATTGCGTCCGTCGATCCCCCACAATGACGAATTAACACAGAAATAGCGTTGCAATGAAATACTATAGGTTCTATGCCATCTCTTTCTAAATCGAGGAACGTTTCTATGGCACGGATAGGATCGTATATTGGTAGGCGGGTATCTCTTTTCGGATGCACTATTCCATCTATATTGCATCCGTCGATCCCTCACAATGACGAATTAACACAGAAACTGAGTCGCTATGGAACACAATAGGTTCTATGCCTTCTCTTTCTAAATCGAGGAACGTTTCTATGGCAACGAAACGATCTTCTATTGGGAGGCGAGTATCTCTTTTCGGATGCACTATTCCTTCTTTATTGCATCCATCGATCCATCACAATTGCGAATTAACACAGAAATTGGGTCGCTATGAAATACTATAGGTTCTATGCCTTCTCTTTCTAAATCGATGAACGTTTCTATGGCAACGACAGGATCTTCTATTGGGACCCGAGAATCTCCTTTTGGATGCACTATTCCTTCTTAATTGCATCCGTCGATCCCTCATAATGACGAATTAACACAGAAATTGCTTCGCTATGAAATACTATGTGTTCTATGACATCTCTTTCTAAATCGAGGAACGTTTCAATTGCAACGACAGGATCTTATATTGGGAGGCCAGTATCTGTTTTCGGATGCACTATTGCTTCTTTATTACATCCGTCGATCCCTCACAATGACGAATTAACACAGAAATTGCGTCGCTATGAAACACCATAGTTTCTATGCCTTCTCTTTCTAAATCGAGGAACGTTTGTATGGCAACGACAGGATCTTATATTGGGAGGCCAGTATCTCTTTTCGGATGCACTATTCCTTCTTTATTGCATCCGTCGATCACTCACAATGACGAATTAACACAGAAATTGCGTCGCTATGAAATACTATATGTTCCATGCCTTCTATTTCTAAATCGCGGAACGTTTCTATGGCAACGACAGGATCTTCTATTGGGAGGCGAGTATCTCTTTTCGGATGCACTATTCCTTCTTTATTGCAACCATCGATCCCTCACAATGACGAATTAACACAGAAATAGTGTCGCTATGTAATACTATATGTTCTATGAATACTCTTTCTAAATCGAGGAACGTTTCTATGGCAACGACAGGATCTTCATTTTTCGGATGAACTATTCTTCTTTATTGCATCGGTCGATCCCTCACAATGACGAATTACACAGGAATTGCGGCGCTATGAAATACTATAGGTTCTATGCCTTCTCTTTCTAAATCGAGGAACCTTTCTATGGCAACGATAGGATCCTATATTGGGAGGCGAGTATCTCTTTTCAGATGCACTATTCCTTCTTTATTGGATCCGTCGATCCCTCACAGTGAGGAGTTAACACAGAATTTGCTTCGCTATGAATTACTATAGGTTCTATGCCTTCTCTTTCTAAATCGAGGAACGTTTCTATGGCAACGACAGGATCTTCTATTGGGACCCGAGAATCTCCTTTTGGATGCACTATTCCTTCTTTATTGCATCCGTCGATCCCTCATAATGACGAATTAACACTAGAAATTGCGACGCTATGAAATACTACAGGTTCTATGCCTTCTCTTTCTAAGTCGAAGAACGTTTCTATGGCAACAAAAGGATGATCTATTGGGAGGCGAGTATCTCTTTTCAGATGCACTATTCCTTCTTTATTGCATCCGTCGATCCCTCACAATAACGAATTAACACAGAAATTGCGACGATATGAATTACTATAGGTTCTATGCCTTATCTTTCGAAATCGAGGAACGTTTCTATGGCAACGACAGGATCTTATATTGGGACTCGAATTTCTCTTTTCGGATGCACTATTCCTTCTTTATTGCATCCGTCGATCCCTCACAATAACGAATTAACACAGAAATTGCTTCGCTGGGAAATACTATAGGTGCTATGAATTCTCTTTCTAAATCGAGGAACGTTTCAATGGCAACGACAGGATCTTCTATTGGGGTGGAGAGTATCTCTTTACGAATGCACTATTCCTTCTTTATTGCATCCGTCGATCCCTCACAATGACGAATTAACACAGAAATTGCGTCGCTATGAAATACTATATGTTCCATGCCTTCTCTTTCTAAATCGAGGAACGTTTCTATGGCTAGGACAGGATCTTATATTGGGAGGCGAGCACCTCTTTTCACATGCACTGTTCCTTCTTAATTGCATCCGTCGATCCCTCGCAATGACGAATTAACACAGAAATTGCGTCGCTATTAAATACTATAGGATCTATGACTTCTCTTTCTAAATCGAGGACCATTTCTATGGCAACGGCTGGATCTTCTATTGGGAGGCGAGTATCTCTTTCGGATGCACTATTCCTACTTTATTGCATCCGTCGATCCCTCACAATTGCGAATTAACACAGATATTGCGACGACATGAAATACTATAGGTTCTATGCCTTCTCTTTCGGAATCGAGGACCGTTTCTATGTCAACGACAGGATCCTCTATTGGTAGGCGAGTATCCATTTTTGGATGCACTATTAATTCTTTATTGCATCCGTCGATCCTTCATAATGACGAATTAACACAGAAATTGCGACAATATGAAATACTTTAGGTTCAATGCCTTCTCTTTTTAAATCGAGGAACGTTTCTATGGCAACGACAGGATCTTCCATTGGGAGGCGAGTATCTCTTTTCGGATGCACTATTCCTTCTATATTGCATCCGTCGATCCCTCACAATTGCGATTTAACACAGAAATTGCGTCGCTATGAAATACTATAGGTTCGATGACTTTTCTTTCTATATCGAGAAACGTTTCTACGGCAACGAACGGATCTTCTATTGGGAGGCGAGTATCCCTTTTCGGATGCACAATTCCATCATTATTGCATCAGTCGATCCCTCACAAAGACGAATTAACACAGAAATTGGGTTGCTATGAAATACTATAGGTTCTATTCCTTCTCTTTCTAAATCGAGGAACGTTTCTATGGCAACGACAGGATCTTCTATTGGGACCCAAGAACCTCCTTTTGGATGCACTATTCCTTCTTTATTGCATCCGTCGATCCCTCACAATGACGAATTAACACAGAAATTGCGACGCTATGAAATACTACAGGTTCTATGTCTTCTCTTTCTAAATCGAGGAACGTTTCTATGGCAACGACAGGATATTCTATTGGGAGGCGAGTATCTCTTTTCGGATGCACTATTCCTACTTTATTGCATCCGTCGATCCCTCACAATTGCGAATTAACACAGATATTGCGACGATATGAAATACTATAGGTTCTATGCCTTCTCTTTCGGAATCGAGGAACGTTTCTATGTCAACGACAGGATCTTCTATTGGTAGGCGAGTATCTCTTTTTGGATTCACTATTAATTCTTTATTGCATCCGTCGATCCTTCATAATGACGAATTAACACAGAAATTGCGACAATATGAAATACTTTAGGTTCAATGCCTTCTCTTTTTAAATCGAGGAACGTTTCTATGGCAACGACAGGATCTTATATTGTGAGGCGAGTATCTCTTTTCGGATGCACTATTCCTACTTTATTGCATCCGTAGATACCTCACAATGACGAATTAACACAGAAATTGCGTCGCTATGAAATACTATAAGTTCTATGCCTTCTCTTTCTAAATCGAGGAACGTTACTATGGCAACGAAAGGATCTTATATTGGGTGGCGAGTATCTCTTTCCGGTTGCCCTATTTGTTCTTTATTGCATCCGTAGATCCCTCACAATGACGAATTAACACAGAAATTGCGTCGCTATGTAATACTATAAGTTCTATGCCTTCTCTTTCTAAATCGAGGAACGTTTCTATGGCAACGACAGGAACTTATATTGGGAGGCGAGTATCTCTTTTCGGATGCACTATTCCTTCTTTATGGCATCCGTCGATCTCTCACAATGACGAATTAACACACAAATTTCGTCGCTATGAAATACTACAGGTTCTATGCCTTCTCTTTCTAAATCGAGGAACGTTTGTATGGCAACGAAACGATCTTCTATTGGGAGGCGAGTATCTCTTTTCGGATGCACTATTCCTTCTTTATTGCATCCGTCGATCCCTCACAATTTCGAATTAACACAGAAATTGCGTCGCTATGAAATACTATAGGTTCGATGACTTTTCTTTCTAAATCGAGAAACGTTTCTATGGCAACGAACGGATCTCCTATTGGGAGGCGAGTATCCCTTTTCGCATGCACTATTCCGTCATTATTGCATCCGTCGATCCCTCACAATTGCGAATTAACACAGTAATTGCATCGCTATGAAATAGTATACGTTCGATGACTTTTCTTTCTAAATCGAGGAACGTTTCTATGGCAACGACAGGATCTTCTATTGGGAGGCGAGTATCTCTTTCGGATGCACTATTCCTTCATTATTGAAACCGTCGATCCCTCACAATGACGAAGTAACTCAGAAATTGCGTCGCTATGAAATACTATATGTTCTATGCCTTCTCTTTCTAAATCGAGGAACGTTACTATGGCAACGACAGGATCGTATTTTTGGAGGCGAGTATCTCTTTTCGGATGCACTATTCCTTCCTTATTGCATCCGTCGATCCCTCACAATTGCGAATTAACACAGAAATTGCGTCGCTGTGAAATACTATAGGTTCCATGACTTTTCTTTCTAAATCGAGAAACGTTTCTATGGCAACGAACGGAACTTCTATTGGGAGGCGAGTATCCCTTTTCGGATGCACTATTCCATCATTATTGCATCCGTCGATCCCTCCCAATTGCGAATTAACACAGAAATTGCGACGCTATGAAACACCATTGTTTCTATGCCTTCTCTTTCTAAATCGAGGTACGTTTGTATGACAACTACAGGATCTTCTATTGGGATTCGAGTATCTCTTTTCGGATGCACGATTCCTTCTTTATTGCATCCGTCGATCCCTCACAATGACGAATTAACACGGAAATTGCGTCGCTATGAAATACTATAGGTTCTATGCCTTCTCTTTCTAAATCGAGGAACGTTTCTATGGCAACGACAGGTTCTTATATTGGGAGGCGAGTTTCTCTTTTGGGATGCACTATTTCTTCTTTATTGCATCCGTCGATGCCTCACAATGACGAATTAACACAGAAATAGCGTAGCTATTAAATACTATTGGTTCTATGCCTTCTCTTTCTAAATCGTATAACGTTTCTATAGCAACGAAAGGATCTTCTATTGCTAGGCGAGTATCTCTTTTTGGATGCACTATTCCTTCTATATTGCATCCGTCGATCCCTCACAATGATGAATTAACACAGAACTTGCGACGCTACGAAATACTATAGGGTCTATGCCTTCTCTTTCCAAATCGAGGATCCTTTCTATGGCAACGACAGGATCTTATATTGGGAGGCGAGTATATCTTTTCGGATGCACCATTCCTTCTTTATTGCATCCGTCGATCCCTCACAATGACGAATTAACACAGAAATAGCGTAGCTATGAAATACTATTGGTTCAATGCCTTCTCTTTCTAAATCGTGGAACGTTTCTATGGGAACGACAGGATCCTCTATTGGTAGGCGAGTATCTCTTTCCGGATGCACTATTCCTTCTTTATTGCATCCGTCAATCACTCACAATGACGAATTAACACAGAAATTGCGTCGCTATGAAATACTATAAGTTCTATGCCTTCTCTTTCTAAATCGAGGAACGTTTCTATGGCAACGACGGGATCTTATATTGGGAGGCGAGTATCTGTTTTCGGATGCCCTATTCCTTCTTTATTGCATCCGTCGATCCCTCACAGTGAGGAGTTAACACAGAAATTGCTTCGCTATGAATTACTATAGGTTCTATGGCTTCTCTTTCTAAATGGAGGAACGTTTCAATGGTAACGACAGGATCTTCAATTGGGAGGCGAGTATCTCTTTTCGGATGCACTATTCCTATTTTATGGCATCCGTCGATCTCTCACAATGACGAATTAACACAGAAATTGCGTCGCTATGAAATACTATAGGTGCTATGCCTTCTCTTTCTAAATCGAGGAACGTTTCTATGGTAACGTCAGGATCTTATATTGGGAGGCGAGTATCTCATTTCGGATGCACTGTTCCTTCTTAATTGCATCCGGCGATCCCTCACAATGACGAATTAACACAGAAAGTTCGTCGGTATGAAATACTATAGGTTCTATGCCATCTCTTTCTAAATCGAGGATCGTTTCTATGGCAACGACTGGATCTTCTATTGGGAGACGAGTATCTCTTTTCGGATGCACTATTCCTTCTTTATTGCATCGGTCGATCCCTCACAATGACGAATTAACACAGAAAATGCGACGCTATGAAACACAATAGGTTCTATGCCTTCTCTTTCTAAATCGAGGAACGTTTCTATGGCAACGAAACGATCTTCCATTGGGAGGCGAGTATCTCTTTTCGGATGCGCTATTCCTTCATTATTGCATCAGTCGATCCCTCACAATGACGAAGTAACTCAGAAATTGCATCGCTATGAAATAGTATAGGTTCGATGACTTTTCTTTCTAAATCGAGGAACGTTTCTATGGCAACGACAGGATCTTCTATTGGGAGGCGAGTATCTCTTTTCGGATGCGCTATTCCTTCATTATTGCATCAGTCGATCCCTCACAATGACGAAGTAACTCAGAAATTACGTCGCTATGAAATACTATATGTTCTAAGACTTCTCTTTCTAAATCGAGGTACTTTTCTATTGCAACGATAGGATTTATATTGGGAGGCCAGTATCTGTTTTCGGATGCACTATTCCTTCTTTATTGCATCTGTCGATATCTCACAATGACGAATTAACACAGAAATTGCGTCGCTATGAAATACTATGGGTTCTATGCCTTCTCTTTCTAAATCGAGGAACGTTTCTATGGCAACAACAGGTTCTTATATTGGGAGGCGAGTTTCTCTTTTGGGATGCACTATTTCTTCTTTATTGCATCCGTCGATGCCTCACAATGACGAATTAACACAGAAATAGCGTAGCTATTAAATACTATTTGTTCTATGGCTTCTCTTTCTAAATCGTATAACGTTTCTATAGCAACGAAAGGATCTTCTAATGCTAGGCGAGTATCTCTTTTTGGATGCACTATTCCTTCTTTATTGCATCCGTCGATGCCTCACAATGATGAATTAACACAGAATTTGCGACGCTACGAAATACTATAGGTTCTATGCCTTCTCTTTCCAAATCGAGGATCCTTTCTATGGCAACGACAGGATCTTCTATTGGTAGGCGAGTATCTCTTTCCGGGTGCACTATTCCTTCTTTATTGGATCCGTCGATCCCGTACAATGACGAATTAACACAGAAATTGCGTCGCTATGAATTACTATAGGTTCTATGCCTTCTCTTTCTAAATCGTGAAACGTTTCTATGGCAACGATAGGATCTTCTATTGCTAGGCGAGTATCTCATTTCGGATACACTATTCCTTCTTTATTGCATCCGTCGATCCCTCACAATGAGGAGTTAACACAGAACTTGCTTCGCTGTGATTTACTATAGGTTCTATGCCTTCTCTTTCTAAATGGAGGAACGTTTCAATGGTAACGACAGGATCTTCAATTGGGAGGCGAGTAACTCTTTTCGGATGCACTATTCCTTTCATTATGGCATCCGTCGATCTCTCACAATGACGAATTAACACAGAAATTGCGACAATATGAAATACGTTAGGTTCAATGCCATCTTTTTATAAATCGAGAAACGTTTCTATGGCAACGACAGGATCTTATATTGGGCGGCGAGTATCTCTTTTCGGATGCACTATTCCTTCTTTATTGCATCCTTAGATCCCTCACAATGACGAATTAACACAGAAATTGCGTCGCTATGAAATGCTATAGGTTCGATGACTTATCTTTCTAAATCGAGAAACGTTTCTATGGCAACGAACGGATCTCCTATTGGGAGGCGAGTATCCCTTTTCGCATGCACTATTCCGTCATTATTGCATCCGTCGATCCCTCACAATTGCGAATTAACACAGTAATTGCATCGCTATGAAATAGTATAGGTTCGATGACTTTTCCTTCTAAATCGAGGAACGTTTCGATGGCAACGACAGGATCTTCTAGTGGGAGGCGAGTATCTCTTTCGGATGCACTATTCCTTCATTATTGAAACTGTCGATCCCTCACAATGACGAAGTAACTCAGAAATTGCGTCGCTATGAAATACTATATGTTCTATGCCTTCTCCTTCTAAATCGAGGAACGTTACTATGGCAACGACAGGATCTTATTTTTGGAGGCAAGTATCTCTTTTCGGATGCACTATTCCTTCCTTATTGCATCCGTCGATCCCTCACAATTGCGAATTAACACAGAAATTGCGTCTTTGTGAAATACTATAGGTTCGATGACTTTTCTTTCTAAATCGAGAAACGTATCTATGGCAACGAACGGATCTCCTATTGGGAGGCGAGTATCACTTTTCGGATGCACTATTCCATCATTATTGCTTCCGTCGATCCCTCCCAATTGCGAATTAACACAGTAATTGCATCGCTATGAAATAGTATATGTTCGATGACTTTTCTTTCTAAATCGAGGAACGTTTCTATGGCAACGACAGGATCTTCTATTGGGAGGCGAGTATCTCTTTTCGGATGCACTATTCCTTCATTATTGCATCCGTCGATCCCTCACAATGACGAATTAACACAGAAATTGCGTCGCTATGAAATACTATAGGTTCTATGCCTTCTCTTTCTAAATCGAGGAACGTTTCTATGGCAACGACAGGTTCTTATATTGGGAGGCGAGTTTCTCTTTTGGGATGCACTATTTCTTCTTTATTGCATCCGTCGATGCCTCACAATGACGAATTACACAGAAATAGCGTAGCTATTAAATACTATTGGTTCTATGTCTTCTCTTTCTAAATCGTGTAACGTTTCTATAGCAACGAAAGGATCTTCTATTGCTAGGCGAGTATCTCTTTTTGGATGCACTATTCCTTCTTTATTGCATCCGTCGATCCCTCACAATGATGAATTAACACAGAACTTGCGACGCTACGAAATACTATAGGGTCTATGCCTTCTCTTTCCAAATCGAGGATCCTTTCTATGGCAACGACAGGATCTTATATTGGGAGGCGAGTATATCTTTTCGGATGCACCATTCCTTCTTTATTGCATCCGTCGATCCCTCACAATGACGAATTAACACAGAAATAGCGTAGCTATGAAATACTATTGGTTCAATGCCTTCTCTTTCTAAATCGTGGAACGTTTCTATGGGAACGACAGGATCCTCTATTGGTAGGCGAGTATCTCTTTCCGGATGCACTATTCCTTCTTTATTGGATCCGTCGATCCCGTACAATGAAGAATTAACACAGAAATTGCGTCGCTATGAATTACTATAGGTTCTATGCCTTCTCTTTCTAAATCGTGAGACGTTTCTATGGCAACGATAGGATCTTCTATTGCTAGGCGAGTATCTCTTTTCGGATGCACTATTCCTTCTTTATTGCATCCGTCGATCCCTCACAATGAGGAGTTAACACAGAAATTGCTTCGCTATGAATTACTATAGGTTCTATGCCTTCTCTTTCTAAATGGAGGAACGTTTCTATGGTAACGACAGGATCTTCAATTGGGAGGCGAGTATCTCTTTTCGGATGCACTATTCCTTCTTTATGGCATCCGTCGATCTCTCACAATGACGAAATAACACAGATTTTGCGTCGCTATGAATTACTATAGGTTCTATGCCTTCTCTTTCTAAATCGACTAACGTTTCTATGGCAACGTCAGGATCTTATTTTGGGAGGCGAGTATCTCTTTTCGGATGCACTATTCCTTCTTTATTGCATCCGTCAATCACTCACAATGACGAATTAACACAGAAATTGCGTCGATATGAAATACTATATGTTCCTTGCCTTCTCTTTCTAACTGAAGGAACGTTTATATGGCAACGACAGGATCTTCTATTGGGAGGCGAGTATCTCTTTTCGGATGCACTATTCCTTTTTTATTGCAACAATCGATCCCTCACAATGACGAATTAACACAGAAATAGCGTCGCTATGAAATACTACGTGTTCTATGAATACTCTTTCTAAATCGAGGAACGTTTCTATGGCAACGACAGGATCTTCATTTGGGAGGCGAGTATCATTTTTCATATGCACTATTCCTTCTTTACTGCATCCGTCGATCCCTCACAATGACGAATTAACACAGAAATTGCGTCGCTATGAAATACTATAGGTTCTATACCTTCTCTATCTAAATCGAGGAACGTTTCTATGGCAACGAAGGGATCTTATATTGGGAGGCGAGTATCTCTTTTCGGATGCCCTATTCCTTCTTTATTGCATCCGTCGATCCCTCACAATGAGGAGTTAACACAGAAATTGCTTCGCTATGAATTACTATATGTTCTATGCCTTCTCCTTCTAAATCGAGGAACGTTACTATGGCAACGACAGGATCTTATTTTGGGAGGCGAGTATCTCTTTTGGGATGCACTATTCCTTCTTTATTGCATCCGTCAATCACTCACAATGACGAATTAACACAGAAATTGCGCCGATATGAAATACTATATGTTCCATGCCTTCTCTTTCTAACTGAAGGAACGTTTATATGGCAACGACAGGATCTTCTATTGGGAGGCGAGTATCTCTTTTCGGATGCACTATTCCTTCTTTATTGCAACCATCGATCCCTCACAATGACGAATTAAAACAGAAATAGCGTCGCTATGAAATACTACGTGTTCTATGAATACTCTTTCTAAATCGAGGAACGTTTCTATGGCAACGACAGGATCTTCATTTGGGAGGCGAGTATCATTTTTCGGATGCACTATTCCTTCTTTATTTCATCCGTCGATCCCTCACAATGACGAATTAACACAGAAATTGCGTCGCTATGAAATACTATAAGTTCTATGCCTTCTCTTTCTAAATCGAGGAACGTTTCTATGGCAACGACGGGATCTTATATTGGGAGGCGAGTATCTGTTTTCGGATGCCCTATTCCTTCTTTATTGCATCCGTGGATCCCTCACAATGAGGAGTTAACACAGAAATTGCTTCGCTATGAATTACTATAGGTTCTATGTCTTCTCTTTCTAAATGGAGGAACGTTTCAATGGTAACGACAGGATCTTCAATTGGGAGGCGAGTATCTCTTTTCGGATGCACTATTCCTATTTTATGGCATCCGTCGATCTCTCACAATGACGAATTAACACAGAAATTGCGTCGCTATGAAATACTATAGGTGCTATGCCTTCTCTTTCTAAATCGAGGAACGTTTCTATGGCAACGTCAGGATCTTATATTGGGAGGCGAGTATCTCATTTCGGATGCACTGTTCCTTCTTAATTGCATCCGTCGATCCCTCACAATGACGAATTAACACAGAAAGTTCGTCGGTATGAAATACTATAGGTTCTATGCCTTCTCTTTCTAAATCGAGGATCGTTTCTATGGCAACGACTGGATCTTCTATTGGGAGACGAGTATCTCTTTTCGGATGCACTATTCCTTCTTTATTGCATCGGTCGATCCCTCACAATGACGAATTAACACAGAAAATGCGACGCTATGAAACACAATAGGTTCTATGCCTTCTCTTTCTAAATCGAGGAACGTTTCTATGGCAACGAAACGATCTTCCATTGGGAGGCGAGTATCTCTTTTCGAATGCACTATTCCTTCCCTATTGCATCCGTCGATCCCTCACAATTGCGAATTAACACAGAAATTGCGTCGCTGTGAAATACTATATGTTCGATGACTTTTCTTTCTTAATCGAGAAACGTTTCTATGGCAACGAACGGATCTTCTATTGGGAGGCGAGTATCCCTTTTCGGATGCACTATTCCATCATTATTGCATCCGTCGATCCCTCCCAATTGCCAATTAACACAGTAATTGCATCGCTATGAAATAGTATAGGTTCGATGACTTTTCTTTCTAAATCGAGGAACGTTTCTATGGCAACGACAGGATCTTCTATTTGGAGGCGAGTATCTCTTTTCGGATGCGCTATTCCTTCATTATTGCATCCGTCGATCCCTCACAATGACGAAGTAACTCAGAAATTGCGTCGCTATGAAATACTATATGTTCTATGACTTCTCTTTCTAAATCGAGGTACTTTTCTATTGCAACGATAGGATTTTTATTGGGAGGCCAGTATCTGTTTTCGGATGCACTATTCCTTCTTTATTGCATCTGTCGATATCTCACAATGACGAATTAACACAGAAATTGCGTCGCTATGAAATACTATGGGTTCTATGCCTTCTCTTTCTAAATCGAGGAACGTTTCTATGGCAACGACAGGTTCTTATATTGGGAGGCGAGTTTCTCTTTTGGGATGCACTATTTCTTCTTTATTGCATCCGTCGATGCCTCACAATGACGAATTAACACAGAAATAGCGTAGCTATTAAATACTATTGGTTCTATGACTTCTCTTTCTAAATCGTATAACGTTTCTATAGCAACGAAAGGATCTTCTATTGCTAGGCGAGTATCTCTTTTTGGATGCACTATTCCTTCTCTATTGCATCCGTCGATCCCTCACAATGATGAATTAACACAGAATTTGCGACGCTACGAAATACTATAGGTTCTATGCCTTCTCTTTCCAAATCGAGGATCCTTTCTATGGCAACGACAGGATCTTATATTGGGAGGCGAGTATATCTTTTCGGATGCACCATTCCTTCATTATTGCATCCGTCGATCCCTCACAATGACGAATTAACACAGAAATTGCATAGCTATTAAATACTATTGGTTCTATTTCTTCTCTTTCTAAATCGTGGAACGTTTCTATGGGAACGACAGGATCTTCTATTGGTAGGCGAGTATCTCTTTCCGGGTGCACTATTCCTTCTTTATTGGATCCGTCGATCCCGTACAATGACGAATTAACACAGAAATTGCGTCGCTATGAATTACTATAGGTTCTATGCCTTCTCTTTCTAAATCGTGAAACGTTTCTATGGCAACGACAGGATCTTCTATTGCTAGGCGAGTATCTCATTTCGGATGCACTATTCCTTCTTTATTGCATCCGTCGATCCCTCACAATGAGGAGTTAACACAGAACTTGCTTCGCTATGAATTGCTATAGGTTCTATGCCTTCTTTTTCTAAATGGAGGAACGTTTCAATGGTAACGACAGGATCTTCAATTGGGAGGCGAGTAACTCTTTTCGGATGCACTATTCCTTTCATTATGGCATCCGTCGATCTCTCACAATGACGAATTAACACAGAAATTGCGACAATATGAAATACGTTAGGTTCAATGCCTTCTTTTTATAAATGGAGGAACGTTTCTATGGCAACGACAGGATCTTATATTGGGCGGCGAGTATCTCTTTTCGGATGCACTATTCCTTCTTTATTGCATCCGTAGATCCCTCACAATGACGAATTAACACAGAAATTGCGTCGCTATGAAATACTATAAGTTCTATGCCTTCTCTTTCTAAATCGAGGAACGTTACTATGGCAACGAAAGGATCTTATATTGGGAGGCGAGTATCTCTTTCCGGTTGCACTATTTGTTCTTTATTGCATCCGTAGATCCCTCACAATGACGAATTAACACAGAAATTGCGTCGCTATGAAATACTATAAGTTCTATGCCTTCTCTTTCTAAATCGAGGAACGTTTCTATGGCAACGACAGGATCTTATATTGGGAGGCGAGTATCTCTTTTCGGATGCACCATTCCTTCTTGATGGCATCCGTCGATCTCTCACAATGTCGAATTAACACACAAATTTCGTCGCTATGAAATACTACAGGTTCTATGCCATCTCTTTCTAAATCGAGGAACGTTTCTATGGCAACGAAACGATCTTCTATTGGGAGGCGAGTATCTCTTTTCGGATGCACTATTCCTTCTTTATTGCATCCGTCGATCCCTCACAATTTCGAATTAACACAGAAATTGCGTCGCTATGAAATGCTATAGGTTCGATGACTTTTCTTTCTAAATCGAGAAACGTTTCTATGGCAACGAACGGATCTCCTATTGGGAGGCGAGTATCCCTTTTCGTATGCACTATTCCGTCATTATTGCATCCGTCGATCCCTCACAATTGCGAATTAACACAGTAATTGCATCGCTATGAAATAGTATAGGTACGATGTTTTTTCTTTCTAAATCGAGGAACGTTTCTATGGCAACGACAGGATCTTACATTGGGAGGCGAGTATCTCTTTCGGATGCACTATTCCTTCATTATTGAAACCGTCGATCCCTCACAATGACGAAGTAACTCAGAAATTGCGTCGCTATGAAATGCTCTATGTTCTATGCCTTCTCTTTCTAAATCGAGGAACGTTACTATGGCAACGACAGGATCTTATTTTTGGAGGCAAGTATCTCTTTTCGGATGCACTATTCCTTCCTTATTGCATCCGTCGATCCCTCACAATTGCGAATTAACACAGCAATTGCGTCGCTGTGAAATACTATAGGTTCGATGACTTTTCTTTCTAAATCGAGAAACGTTTCTATGGCAACGAACGGATCTTCTATTGGGAGGCGAGTATCCCTTTTCGGATGCACTATTCCATCATTATTGCATCCGTCGATCCCTCCCAATTGCGTATTAACACAGTAATTGCATCGCTATGAAATAGTATAGGTTCGATGACTTTTCTTTCTAAATCGAGGAACGTTTCTATGGCAACGACAGGATCTTCTATTGGGAGGCGAGTATCTCTTTTCGGATGCACTATTCCTTCATTATTGCATCCGTCGATCCCTCACAATGACGAAGTAACTCAGAAATTGCATCGCTATGAAATACTATATGTTCTATGACTTCTCTTTCTAAATCGAGGTACTTTTCTATTGCAACGATAGGATTTTTTATTGGGAGGCCAGTATCTGTTTTGGGATGCACTATTCCTTCTTTATTGCATCCGTCGATCCCTCACAATGACGAATTAACACAGAAATTGCGTCGCTATGAAACACCATTGTTTCTATGCCTTCTCTTTCTAAATCGAGGTACGTTTGTATGACAACTACAGGATCTTCTATTGGGAGTCGAGTATCTCTTTTCGGATGCACGATTCCTTCTTTATTGCATCCGTCGATCCCTAACAATGACGAATTAACACAGAAATTGCGTCGCTATGAAATACTATAGGTTCTATGCCTTCTCTTTCTAAATCGAGGAACGTTTCTATGGCAACGACAGGTTCTTATATTGGGAGGCGAGTTTCTCTTTTGGGATGCACTATTTCTTCTTTATTGCATCCGTCGATGCCTCACAATGACGAATTAACACAGAAATAGCGTAGCTATTAAATACTATTGGTTCTATGCCTTCTCTTTCTAAATCGTATAACGTTTCTATAGCAACGAAAGGATCTTCTATTGCTAGGGGAGTATCTCTTTTTGGATGCACTATTCCTTCTTTATTGCATCCGTCGATCCCTCACAATGATGAATTTACACAGAACTTGCGACGCTACGAAATACTATAGGGTCTATGCCTTCTCTTTCTAAATGGAGGAACGTTTCAATGGTAACGACAGGATCTTCAATTGGGAGGCGAGTATCTCTTTTCGGATGCACTATTCCTTCTTTATGGCATCCGTCGATCTCTCACAATGACGAATTAAAACAGATTTTGCGTCGCTATGAAATACTATAGGTTCTATGCCTTCTCTTTCTAAATCGAGGAACGTTTCAATGGTAACGACAGGATCTTCAATTGGGAGGCGAGTATCTCTTTTCGGATGCACTATTCCTATTTTATGGCATCCGTCGATCTCTCACAATGACGAATTAACACAGAAATTGCGTCGCTATGAAATACTATAGGTGCTATGCCTTCTCTTTCTAAATCGAGGAACGTTTCTATGGCAACGTCAGGATCTTATATTGGGAGGCGAGTATCTCATTTCGGATGCACTGTTCCTTCTTAATTGCATCCGTCGATCCCTCACAATGACGAATTAACACAGAAAGTTCGTCGGTATGAAATACTATAGGTTCTATGCCTTCTCTTTCTAAATCGAGGATCGTTTCTATGGCAACGACTGGATCTTCTATTGGGAGACGAGTATCTCTTTTCGGATGCACTATTCCTTCTTTATTGCATCGGTCGATCCCTCACAATGACGAATTAACACAGAAAATGCGACGCTATGAAACACAATAGGTTCTATGCCTTCTCTTTCTAAATCGAGGAACGTTTCTATGGCAACGAAACGATCTTCCATTGGGAGGCGAGTATCTCTTTTCGAATGCACTATTCCTTCCCTATTGCATCCGTCGATCCCTCACAATTGCGAATTAACACAGAAATTGCGTCGCTGTGAAATACTATATGTTCGATGACTTTTCTTTCTTAATCGAGAAACGTTTCTATGGCAACGAACGGATCTTCTATTGGGAGGCGAGTATCCCTTTTCGGATGCACTATTCCATCATTATTGCATCCGTCGATCCCTCCCAATTGCCAATTAACACAGTAATTGCATCGCTATGAAATAGTATAGGTTCGATGACTTTTCTTTCTAAATCGAGGAACGTTTCTATGGCAACGACAGGATCTTCTATTTGGAGGCGAGTATCTCTTTTCGGATGCGCTATTCCTTCATTATTGCATCCGTCGATCCCTCACAATGACGAAGTAACTCAGAAATTGCGTCGCTATGAAATACTATATGTTCTATGACTTCTCTTTCTAAATCGAGGTACTTTTCTATTGCAACGATAGGATTTTTATTGGGAGGCCAGTATCTATTTTCGGATGCACTATTCCTTCTTTATTGCATCTGTCGATATCTCACAATGACGAATTAACACAGAAATTGCGTCGCTATGAAATACTATGGGTTCTATGCCTTCTCTTTCTAAATCGAGGAACGTTTCTATGGCAACGACAGGTTCTTATATTGGGAGGCGAGTTTCTCTTTTGGGATGCACTATTTCTTCTTTATTGCATCCGTCGATGCCTCACAATGACGAATTAACACAGAAATAGCGTAGCTATTAAATACTATTGGTTCTATGCCTTCTCTTTCTAAATCGTATAACGTTTCTATAGCAACGAAAGGATCTTCTATTGCTAGGCGAGTATCTCTTTTTGGATGCACTATTCCTTCTCTATTGCATCCGTCGATCCCTCACAATGATGAATTAACACAGAATTTGCGACGCTACGAAATACTATAGGTTCTATGCCTTCTCTTTCCAAATCGAGGATCCTTTCTATGGCAACGACAGGATCTTATATTGGGAGGCGAGTATATCTTTTCGGATGCACCATTCCTTCTTTATTGCATCCGTCGATCCCTCACAATGACGAATTAACACAGAAATTGCATAGCTATTAAATACTATTGGTTCTATTTCTTCTCTTTCTAAATCGTGGAACGTTTCTATGGGAACGACAGGATCTTCTATTGGTAGGCGAGTATCTCTTTCCGGGTGCACTATTCCTTCTTTATTGGATCCGTCGATCCCGTACAATGACGAATTAACACAGAAATTGCGTCGCTATGAATTACTATAGGTTCTATGCCTTCTCTTTCTAAATCGTGAAACGTTTCTATGGCAACGACAGGATCTTCTATTGCTAGGCGAGTATCTCATTTCGGATGCACTATTCCTTCTTTATTGCATCCGTCGATCCCTCACAATGAGGAGTTAACACAGAACTTGCTTCGCTATGAATTGCTATAGGTTCTATGCCTTCTTTTTCTAAATGGAGGAACGTTTCAATGGTAACGACAGGATCTTCAATTGGGAGGCGAGTAACTCTTTTCGGATGCACTATTCCTTTCATTATGGCATCCGTCGATCTCTCACAATGACGAATTAACACAGAAATTGCGACAATATGAAATACGTTAGGTTCAATGCCTTCTTTTTATAAATGGAGGAACGTTTCTACGGCAACGACAGGATCTTATATTGGGCGGCGAGTATCTCTTTTCGGATGCACTATTCCTTCTTTATTGCATCCGTAGATCCCTCACAATGACGAATTAACACAGAAATTGCGTCGCTATGAAATACTATAAGTTCTATGCCTTCTCTTTCTAAATCGAGGAACGTTACTATGGCAACGAAAGGATCTTATATTGGGAGGCGAGTATCTCTTTCCGGTTGCACTATTTGTTCTTTATTGCATCCGTAGATCCCTCACAATGACGAATTAACACAGAAATTGCGTCGCTATGAAATACTATAAGTTCTATGCCTTCTCTTTCTAAATCGAGGAACGTTTCTATGGCAACGACAGGATCTTATATTGGGAGGCGAGTATCTCTTTTCGGATGCACTATTCCTTCTTGATGGCATCCGTCGATCTCTCACAATGACGAATTAACACACAAATTTCGTCGCTATGAAATACTACAGGTTCTATGCCTTCTCTTTCTAAATCGAGGAACGTTTCTATGGCAACGAAACGATCTTCTATTGGGAGGCGAG
Source organism: Schistocerca cancellata (assembly GCF_023864275.1). NCBI lineage: Eukaryota > Metazoa > Arthropoda > Insecta > Orthoptera > Acrididae > Schistocerca > Schistocerca cancellata. The sequence continues at coordinate 958,048,591 of NC_064628.1, read as the reverse complement.
TATCTCTTTTCGGATGCACTATTCCTTCTTTATTGCATCCGTCGATCCCTCACAATTTCGAATTAACACAGAAATTGCGTCGCTATGAAATGCTATAGGTTCGATGACTTTTCTTTCTAAATCGAGAAACGTTTCTATGGCAACGAACGGATCTCCTATTGGGAGGCGAGTATCCCTTTTCGTATGCACTATTCCGTCATTATTGCATCCGTCGATCCCTCACAATTGCGAATTAACACAGTAATTGCATCGCTATGAAATAGTATAGGTACGATGTTTTTTCTTTCTAAATCGAGGAACGTTTCTATGGCAACGACAGGATCTTATATTGGGAGGCGAGTATCTCTTTCGGATGCACTATTCCTTCATTATTGAAACCGTCGATCCCTCACAATGACGAAGTAACTCAGAAATTGCGTCGCTATGAAATACTATATGTTCTATGCCTTCTCTTTCTAAATCGAGGAACGTTACTATGGCAACGACAGGATCTTATTTTTGGAGGCAAGTATCTCTTTTCGGATGCACTATTCCTTCCTTATTGCATCCGTCGATCCCTCACAATTGCGAATTAACACAGCAATTGCGTCGCTGTGAAATACTATGGGTTCGATGACTTTTCTTTCTAAATCGAGAAACGTTTCTATGGCAACGAACGGATCTTCTATTGGGAGGCGAGTATCCCTTTTCGGATGCACTATTCCATCATTATTGCATCCGTCGATCCCTCCCAATTGCGTATTAACACAGTAATTGCATCGCTATGAAATAGTATAGGTTCGATGACTTTTCTTTCTAAATCGAGGAACGTTTCTATGGCAACGACAGGATCTTCTATTGGGAGGCGAGTATCTCTTTTCGGATGCACTATTCCTTCATTATTGCATCCGTCGATCCCTCACAATGACGAAGTAACTCAGAAATTGCGTCGCTATGAAATACTATATGTTCTATGACTTCTCTTTCTAAATCGAGGTACTTTTCTATTGCAACGATAGGATTTTTTATTGGGAGGCCAGTATCTGTTTTGGGATGCACTATTCCTTCTTTATTGCATCCGTCGATCCCTCACAATGACGAATTAACACAGAAATTGCGTCGCTATGAAACACCATTGTTTCTATGCCTTCTCTTTCTAAATCGAGGTACGTTTGTATGACAACTACAGGATCTCCTATTGGGAGTCGAGTATCTCTTTTCGGATGCACGATTCCTTCTTTATTGCATCCGTCGATCCCTCACAATGACGAATTAACACAGAAATTGCGTCGCTATGAAATACTATAGGTTCTATGCCTTCTCTTTCTAAATCGAGGAACGTTTCTATGGCAACGACAGGTTCTTATATTGGGAGGCGAGTTTCTCTTTTGGGATGCACTATTTCTTCTTTATTGCATCCGTCGATGCCTCACAATGACGAATTAACACAGAAATAGCGTAGCTATTAAATACTATTGGTTCTATGCCTTCTCTTTCTAAATCGTATAACGTTTCTATAGCAACGAAAGGATCTTCTATTGCTAGGGGAGTATCTCTTTTTGGATGCACTATTCCTTCTTTATTGCATCCGTCGATCCCTCACAATGATGAATTTACACAGAACTTGCGACGCTACGAAATACTATAGGGTCTATGCCTTCTCTTTCTAAATGGAGGAACGTTTCAATGGTAACGACAGGATCTTCAATTGGGAGGCGAGTATCTCTTTTCGGATGCACTATTCCTTCTTTATGGCATCCGTCGATCTCTCACAATGACGAATTAAAACAGATTTTGCGTCGCTATGAAATACTATAGGTTCTATGCCTTCTCTTTCTAAATCGAGGAACGTTTCAATGGTAACGACAGGATCTTCAATTGGGAGGCGAGTATCTCTTTTCGGATGCACTATTCCTATTTTATGGCATCCGTCGATCTCTCACAATGACGAATTAACACAGAAATTGCGTCGCTATGAAATACTATAGGTGCTATGCCTTCTCTTTCTAAATCGAGGAACGTTTCTATGGCAACGTCAGGATCTTATATTGGGAGGCGAGTATCTCATTTCGGATGCACTGTTCCTTCTTAATTGCATCCGTCGATCCCTCACAATGACGAATTAACACAGAAAGTTCGTCGGTATGAAATACTATAGGTTCTATGCCTTCTCTTTCTAAATCGAGGATCGTTTCTATGGCAACGACTGGATCTTCTATTGGGAGACGAGTATCTCTTTTCGGATGCACTATTCCTTCTTTATTGCATCGGTCGATCCCTCACAATGACGAATTAACACAGAAAATGCGACGCTATGAAACACAATAGGTTCTATGCCTTCTCTTTCTAAATCGAGGAACGTTTCTATGGCAACGAACGGATCTTCTATTGGGAGGCGAGTATCCCTTTTCGGATGCACTATTCCATCATTATTGCATCCGTCGATCCCTCCCAATTGCCAATTAACACAGTAATTGCATCGCTATGAAATAGTATAGGTTCGATGACTTTTCTTTCTAAACCGAGGAACGTTTCTATGGCAACGACAGGATCTTCTATTTGGAGGCGAGTATCTCTTTTCGGATGCGCTATTCCTTCATTATTGCATCCGTCGATCCCTCACAATGACGAAGTAACTCAGAAATTGCGTCGCTATGAAATACTATATGTTCTATGACTTCTCTTTCTAAATCGAGGTACTTTTCTATTGCAACGATAGGATTTTTATTGGGAGGCCAGTATCTGTTTTCGGATGCACTATTCCTTCTTTATTGCATCTGTCGATATCTCACAATGACGAATTAACACAGAAATTGCGTCGCTATGAAATACTATGGGTTCTATGCCTTCTCTTTCTAAATCGAGGAACGTTTCTATGGCAACGACAGGTTCTTATATTGGGAGGCGAGTTTCTCTTTTGGGATGCACTATTTCTTCTTTATTGCATCCGTCGATCCCTCACAATGATGAATTAACACAGAACTTGCGACGCTACGAAATACTATAGGGTCTATGCCTTCTCTTTCCAAATCGAGGATCCTTTCTATGGCAACGACAGGATCTTATATTGGGAGGCGAGTATATCTTTTCGGATGCACCATTCCTTCTTTATTGCATCCGTCGATCCCTCACAATGACGAATTAACACAGAAATTGCATAGCTATTAAATACTATTGGTTCTATTTCTTCTCTTTCTAAATCGTGGAACGTTTCTATGGGAACGACAGGATCTTCTATTGGTAGGCGAGTATCTCTTTCCGGGTGCACTATTCCTTCTTTATTGGATCCGTCGATCCCGTACAATGACGAATTAACACAGAAATTGCGTCGCTATGAATTACTATAGGTTCTATGCCTTCTCTTTCTAAATCGTGAAACGTTTCTATGGCAACGACAGGATCTTCTATTGCTAGGCGAGTATCTCATTTCGGATGCACTATTCCTTCTTTATTGCATCCGTCGATCCCTCACAATGAGGAGTTAACACAGAACTTGCTTCGCTATGAATTGCTATAGGTTCTATGCCTTCTTTTTCTAAATGGAGGAACGTTTCAATGGTAACGACAGGATCTTCAATTGGGAGGCGAGTAACTCTTTTCGGATGCACTATTCCTTTCATTATGGCATCCGTCGATCTCTCACAATGACGAATTAACACAGAAATTGCGACAATATGAAATACGTTAGGTTCAATGCCTTCTTTTTATAAATGGAGGAACGTTTCTATGGCAACGACAGGATCTTATATTGGGCGGCGAGTATCTCTTTTCGGATGCACTATTCCTTCTTTATTGCATCCGTAGATCCCTCACAATGACGAATTAACACAGAAATTGCGTCGCTATGAAATACTATAAGTTCTATGCCTTCTCTTTCTAAATCGAGGAACGTTACTATGGCAACGAAAGGATCTTATATTGGGAGGCGAGTATCTCTTTCCGGTTGCACTATTTGTTCTTTATTGCATCCGTAGATCCCTCACAATGACGAATTAACACAGAAATTGCGTCGCTATGAAATACTATAAGTTCTATGCCTTCTCTTTCTAAATCGAGGAACGTTTCTATGGCAACGACAGGATCTTATATTGGGAGGCGAGTATCTCTTTTCGGATGCACTATTCCTTCTTGATGGCATCCGTCGATCTCTCACAATGACGAATTAACACACAAATTTCGTCGCTATGAAATACTACAGGTTCTATGCCTTCTCTTTCTAAATCGAGGAACGTTTCTATGGCAACGAAACGATCTTCTATTGGGAGGCGAGTATCTCTTTTCGGATGCACTATTCCTTCTTTATTGCATCCGTCGATCCCTCACAATTTCGAATTAACACAGAAATTGCGTCGCTATGAAATGCTATAGGTTCGATGACTTTTCTTTCTAAATCGAGAAACGTTTCTATGGCAACGAACGGATCTCCTATTGGGAGGCGAGTATCCCTTTTCGTATGCACTATTCCGTCATTATTGCATCCGTCGATCCCTCACAATTGCGAATTAACACAGTAATTGCATCGCTATGAAATAGTATAGGTACGATGTTTTTTCTTTCTAAATCGAGGAACGTTTCTATGGCAACGACAGGATCTTATATTGGGAGGCGAGTATCTCTTTCGGATGCACTATTCCTTCATTATTGAAACCGTCGATCCCTCACAATGACGAAGTAACTCAGAAATTGCGTCGCTATGAAATACTATATGTTCTATGCCTTCTCTTTCTAAATCGAGGAACGTTACTATGGCAACGACAGGATCTTATTTTTGGAGGCAAGTATCTCTTTTCGGATGCACTATTCCTTCCTTATTGCATCCGTCGATCCCTCACAATTGCGAATTAACACAGCAATTGCGTCGCTGTGAAATACTATGGGTTCGATGACTTTTCTTTCTAAATCGAGAAACGTTTCTATGGCAACGAACGGATCTTCTATTGGGAGGCGAGTATCCCTTTTCGGATGCACTATTCCATCATTATTGCATCCGTCGATCCCTCCCAATTGCGTATTAACACAGTAATTGCATCGCTATGAAATAGTATAGGTTCGATGACTTTTCTTTCTAAATCGAGGAACGTTTCTATGGCAACGACAGGATCTTCTATTGGGAGGCGAGTATCTCTTTTCGGATGCACTATTCCTTCATTATTGCATCCGTCGATCCCTCACAATGACGAAGTAACTCAGAAATTGCGTCGCTATGAAATACTATATGTTCTATGACTTCTCTTTCTAAATCGAGGTACTTTTCTATTGCAACGATAGGATTTTTTATTGGGAGGCCAGTATCTGTTTTGGGATGCACTATTCCTTCTTTATTGCATCCGTCGATCCCTCACAATGACGAATTAACACAGAAATTGCGTCGCTATGAAACACCATTGTTTCTATGCCTTCTCTTTCTAAATCGAGGTACGTTTGTATGACAACTACAGGATCTCCTATTGGGAGTCGAGTATCTCTTTTCGGATGCACGATTCCTTCTTTATTGCATCCGTCGATCCCTCACAATGACGAATTAACACAGAAATTGCGTCGCTATGAAATACTATAGGTTCTATGCCTTCTCTTTCTAAATCGAGGAACGTTTCTATGGCAACGACAGGTTCTTATATTGGGAGGCGAGTTTCTCTTTTGGGATGCACTATTTCTTCTTTATTGCATCCGTCGATGCCTCACAATGACGAATTAACACAGAAATAGCGTAGCTATTAAATACTATTGGTTCTATGCCTTCTCTTTCTAAATCGTATAACGTTTCTATAGCAACGAAAGGATCTTCTATTGCTAGGGGAGTATCTCTTTTTGGATGCACTATTCCTTCTTTATTGCATCCGTCGATCCCTCACAATGATGAATTTACACAGAACTTGCGACGCTACGAAATACTATAGGGTCTATGCCTTCTCTTTCTAAATGGAGGAACGTTTCAATGGTAACGACAGGATCTTCAATTGGGAGGCGAGTATCTCTTTTCGGATGCACTATTCCTTCTTTATGGCATCCGTCGATCTCTCACAATGACGAATTAAAACAGATTTTGCGTCGCTATGAAATACTATAGGTTCTATGCCTTCTCTTTCTAAATCGAGGAACGTTTCAATGGTAACGACAGGATCTTCAATTGGGAGGCGAGTATCTCTTTTCGGATGCACTATTCCTATTTTATGGCATCCGTCGATCTCTCACAATGACGAATTAACACAGAAATTGCGTCGCTATGAAATACTATAGGTGCTATGCCTTCTCTTTCTAAATCGAGGAACGTTTCTATGGCAACGTCAGGATCTTATATTGGGAGGCGAGTATCTCATTTCGGATGCACTGTTCCTTCTTAATTGCATCCGTCGATCCCTCACAATGACGAATTAACACAGAAAGTTCGTCGGTATGAAATACTATAGGTTCTATGCCTTCTCTTTCTAAATCGAGGATCGTTTCTATGGCAACGACTGGATCTTCTATTGGGAGACGAGTATCTCTTTTCGGATGCACTATTCCTTCTTTATTGCATCGGTCGATCCCTCACAATGACGAATTAACACAGAAAATGCGACGCTATGAAACACAATAGGTTCTATGCCTTCTCTTTCTAAATCGAGGAACGTTTCTATGGCAACGAACGGATCTTCTATTGGGAGGCGAGTATCCCTTTTCGGATGCACTATTCCATCATTATTGCATCCGTCGATCCCTCCCAATTGCCAATTAACACAGTAATTGCATCGCTATGAAATAGTATAGGTTCGATGACTTTTCTTTCTAAACCGAGGAACGTTTCTATGGCAACGACAGGATCTTCTATTTGGAGGCGAGTATCTCTTTTCGGATGCGCTATTCCTTCATTATTGCATCCGTCGATCCCTCACAATGACGAAGTAACTCAGAAATTGCGTCGCTATGAAATACTATATGTTCTATGACTTCTCTTTCTAAATCGAGGTACTTTTCTATTGCAACGATAGGATTTTTATTGGGAGGCCAGTATCTGTTTTCGGATGCACTATTCCTTCTTTATTGCATCTGTCGATATCTCACAATGACGAATTAACACAGAAATTGCGTCGCTATGAAATACTATGGGTTCTATGCCTTCTCTTTCTAAATCGAGGAACGTTTCTATGGCAACGACAGGTTCTTATATTGGGAGGCGAGTTTCTCTTTTGGGATGCACTATTTCTTCTTTATTGCATCCGTCGATGCCTCACAATGACGAATTAACACAGAAATAGCGTAGCTATTAAATACTATTGGTTCTATGCCTTCTCTTTCTAAATCGTATAACGTTTCTATAGCAACGAAAGGATCTTCTATTGCTAGGCGAGTATCTCTTTTTGGATGCACTATTCCTTCTCTATTGCATCCGTCGATCCCTCACAATGATGAATTAACACAGAATTTGCGACGCTACGAAATACTATAGGTTCTATGCCTTCTCTTTCCAAATCGAGGATCCTTTCTATGGCAACGACAGGATCTTATATTGGGAGGCGAGTATATCTTTTCGGATGCACCATTCCTTCTTTATTGCATCCGTCGATCCCTCACAATGACGAATTAACACAGAAATTGCATAGCTATTAAATACTATTGGTTCTATTTCTTCTCTTTCTAAATCGTGGAACGTTTCTATGGGAACGACAGGATCTTCTATTGGTAGGCGAGTATCTCTTTCCGGGTGCACTATTCCTTCTTTATTGGATCCGTCGATCCCGTACAATGACGAATTAACACAGAAATTGCGTCGCTATGAATTACTATAGGTTCTATGCCTTCTCTTTCTAAATCGTGAAACGTTTCTATGGCAACGACAGGATCTTCTATTGGTAGGCGAGTATCTCTTTTCGGATGCACTATTCCTTCTTTATTGCATCCGTCGATCCCTCACAATGAGGAGTTAACACAGAACTTGCTTCGCTAAGAATTGCTATAGGTTCTATGCCTTCTTTTTCTAAATGGAGGAACGTTTCAATGGTAACGACAGGATATTCAATTGGGAGGCGAGTAACTCTTTTCGGATGCACTATTCCTTTCATTATGGCATCCGTCGATCTCTCACAATGACGAATTAACACAGAAATTGCGACAATATGAAATACGTTAGGTTCAATGCCTTCTTTTTATAAATGGAGGAACGTTTCTATGGCAACGACAGGATCTTATATTGGGCGGCGAGTATCTCTTTTCGGATGCACTATTCCTTCTTTATTGCATCCGTAGATCCCTCACAATGACGAATTAACACAGAAATTGCGTCGCTATGAAATACTATAAGTTCTATGCCTTCTCTTTCTAAATCGAGGAACGTTACTATGGCAACGAAAGGATCTTATATTGGGAGGCGAGTATCTCTTTCCGGTTGCACTATTTGTTCTTTATTGCATCCGTAGATCCCTCACAATGACGAATTAACACAGAAATTGCGTCGCTATGAAATACTATAAGTTCTATGCCTTCTCTTTCTAAATCGAGGAACGTTTCTATGGCAACGACAGGATCTTATATTGGGAGGCGAGTATCTCTTTTCGGATGCACTATTCCTTCTTGATGGCATCCGTCGATCTCTCACAATGACGAATTAACACACAAATTTCGTCGCTATGAAATACTACAGGTTCTATGCCTTCTCTTTCTAAATCGAGGAACGTTTCTATGGCAACGAAACGATCTTCTATTGGGAGGCGAGTATCTCTTTTCGGATGCACTATTCCTTCTTTATTGCATCCGTCGATCCCTCACAATTTCGAATTAACACAGAAATTGCGTCGCTATGAAATGCTATAGGTTCGATGACTTTTCTTTCTAAATCGAGAAACGTTTCTATGGCAACGAACGGATCTCCTATCGGGAGGCGAGTATCCCTTTTCGTATGCACTATTCCGTCATTATTGCATCCGTCGATCCCTCACAATTGCGAATTAACACAGTAATTGCATCGCTATGAAATAGTATAGGTTCGATGTTTTTTCTTTCTAAATCGAGGAACGTTTCTATGGCAACGACAGGATCTTATATTGGGAGGCGAGTATCTCTTTCGGATGCACTATTCCTTCATTATTGAAACCGTCGATCCCTCACAATGACGAAGTAACTCAGAAATTGCGTCGCTATGAAATACTATATGTTCTAAGCCTTCTCTTTCTAAATCGAGGAACGTTACTATGGCAACGACAGGATCTTATTTTTGGAGGCAAGTATCTCTTTTCGGATGCACTATTCCTTCCTTATTGCATCCGTCGATCCCTCACAATTGCGAATTAACACAGCAATTGCGTCGCTGTGAAATACTATAGGTTCGATGACTTTTCTTTCTAAATCGAGAAACGTTTCTATGGCAACGAACGGATCTTCTATTGGGAGGCGAGTATCCCTTTTCGGATGCACTATTCCATCATTATTGCATCCGTCGATCCCTCCCAATTGCGCATTAACACAGTAATTGCATCGCTATGAAATAGTATAGGTTCGATGACTTTTCTTTCTAAATCGAGGAACGTTTCTATGGCAACGACAGGATCTTCTATTGGGAGGCGAGTATCTCTTTTCGGATGCACTATTCCTTCATTATTGCATCCGTCGATCCCTCACAATGACGAAGTAACTCAGAAATTGCGTCGCTATGAAATACTATATGTTCTATGACTTCTCTTTCTAAATCGAGGTACTTTTCTATTGCAACGATAGGATTTTTTATTGGGAGGCCAGTATCTGTTTTGGGATGCACTATTCCTTCTTTATTGCATCCGTCGATCCCTCACAATGACGAATTAACACAGAAATTGCGTCGCTATGAAACACCATTGTTTCTATGCCTTCTCTTTCTAAATCGAGGTACGTTTGTATGACAACTACAGGATCTTCTATTGGGAGTCGAGTATCTCTTTTCGGATGCACGATTCCTTCTTTATTGCATCCGTCGATCCCTCACAATGACGAATTAACACAGAAATTGCGTCGCTATGAAATACTATAGGTTCTATGCCTTCTCTTTCTAAATCGAGGAACGTTTCTATGGCAACGACAGGTTCTTATATTGGGAGGCGAGTTTCTCTTTTGGGATGCACTATTTCTTCTTTATTGCATCCGTCGATGCCTCACAATGACGAATTAACACAGAAATAGCGTAGCTATTAAATACTATTGGTTCTATGCCTTCTCTTTCTAAATCGTATAACGTTTCTATAGCAACGAAAGGATCTTCTATTGCTAGGCGAGTATCTCTTTTTGGATGCACTATTCCTTCTTTATTGCATCCGTCGATCCCTCACAATGATGAATTTACACAGAACTTGCGACGCTACGAAATACTATAGGGTCTATGCCTTCTCTTTCTAAATGGAGGAACGTTTCAATGGTAACGACAGGATCTTCAATTGGGAGGCGAGTATCTCTTTTCGGATGCACTATTGCTTCTTTATGGCATCCGTCGATCTCTCACAATGACGAATTAAAACAGATTTTGCGTCGCTATGAAATACTATAGGTTCTATGCCTTCTCTTTCTAAATCGAGGAACGTTTCTATGGCAACGTCAGGATCTTATTTTGGGAGGCGAGTATCTCTTTTCGGATGCACTATTCCTACTTTATTGCATCCGTCAATCACTCACAATGACGAATTAACACAGAAATTGCGTCGATATGAAATACTATATGTTCCTTGCCTTCTCTTTCTAACTGAAGGAACGTTTATATGGCAACGACAGGATCTTCTATTGGGAGGCGAGTATCTCTTTTCGGATGCACTATTCCTTGTTTATCGCAACAATCGATCCCTCACAATGACGAATTAACACAGAAATAGCGTCGCTATGAAATACTACGTGTTCTATGAATACTCTTTCTAAATCGAGGAACGTTTCCATGGCAACGACAGGATCTTCAATTGGGAGGCGAGTATAATTTTTCGGATGCACTATTCCTTCTTTACTGCATCCGTCGATCCCTCACAATGACGAATTAACACAGAAATTGCGTCGCTATGAAATACTATAGGTTCTATGCCTTCTCTTTGTAAATCGAGGAACGTTTCTATGGCAACGACGGGATCTTATATTGGGAGGCGAGTATCTCTTTTCGGATGCCCTATTCCTTCTTTATTGCATCCGTCGATCCCTCACAATGAGGAGTTAACACAGAAATTGCTTCGCTATGAAATACTATATGTTCTATGCCTTCTCTTTCTAAATCGAGGAGCGTTACTATGGCAACGACAGGATCTTATTTTGGGAGGCGAGTATCTCTTTTCGGATGCACTATTCCTTCTTTATTGCATCCGTCAATCACTCACAATGACGAATTAACACAGAAATTGCGTCGATATGAAATACTATATGTTCCATGCCTTCTCTTTCTAACTGAAGGAACGTTTATATGGCAACGACAGGATCTTCTATTGGGAGGCGAGTATCTCTTTTCGGATGCACTATTCCTTCTTTATTGCAACCATCGATCCGTCACAATGACGAATTAACACAGAAATAGCCTCGCTATGAAATACTACGTGTTCTATGAATACTCTTTCTAAATCGAGGAACGTTTCTATGGCAACGACAGGATCTTCATTTGGTAGGCGAGTATCATTTTTCGGATGCACTATTCCTTCTTTATTTCATCCGTCGATCCCTCACAATGACGAATTAACACAGACATTGCGTCGCTATGAAATAGTATAGGTTCGATGACTTTTTTTTCTAAATCGAGGAACGTTTCTATTCCAACGACAGGATCTTCTATTTGGAGGCGAGTATCTCTTTTCGGATGCGCTATTCCTTCTTTATTGCATCGGTCGATCCCTCACAATGACGAATTAACACAGAAAATGCGACGCTATGAAACACAATAGGTTCTATGCCTTCTCTTTCTAAATCGAGGAACGTTTCTATGGCAACGAAACGATCTTCCATTGGGAGGCGAGTATCTCTTTTCGAATGCACTATTCCTTCCCTATTGCATCCGTCGATCCCTCACAATTGCGAATTAACACAGAAATTGCGTCGCTGTGAAATACTATATGTTCGATGACTTTTCTTTCTTAATCGAGAAACTTTTCTATGGCAACGAACGGATCTTCTATTGGGAGGCGAGTATCCCTTTTCGGATGCACTATTCCATCATTATTGCATCCGTCGATACCTCCCAATTGCCAATTAACACAGTAATTGCATCGCTATGAAATAGTATAGGTTCGATGACTTTTCTTTCTAAATCGAGGAACGTTTCTATGGCAACGACAGGATCTTCTATTTGGAGGCGAGTATCTCTTTTCGGATGCGCTATTCCTTCATTATTGCATCCGTCGATCCCTCACAATGACGAAGTAACTCAGAAATTGCGTCGCTATGAAATACTATATGTTCTATGACTTCTCTTTCTAAATCGAGGTACTTTTCTATTGCAACGATAGGATTTTTATTGGGAGGCCAGTATCTGTTTTCGGATGCACTATTCCTTCTTTATTGCATCTGTCGATATCTCACAATGACGAATTAACACAGATATTGCGTCGCTATGAAATACTATGGGTTCTATGCCTTCTCTTTCTAAATCGAGGAACGTTTCTATGGCAACGACAGGTTCTTATATTGGGAGGCGAGTTTCTCTTTTGGGATGCACTATTTCTTCTTTATTGCATCCGTCGATGCCTCACAATGACGAATTAACACAGAAATAGCGTAGCTATTAAATACTATTGGTTCTATGCCTTCTCTTTCTAAATCGTATAACGTTTCTATAGCAACGAAAGGATCTTCTATTGCTAGGCGAGTATCTCTTTTTGGATGCACTATTCCTTCTTTATTGCATCCGTCGATCCCTCACAATGATGAATTAACACAGAATTTGCGACGCTACGAAATACTATAGGTTCTATGCCTTCTCTTTCCAAATCGAGGATCCTTTCTATGGCAACGACAGGATCTTATATTGGGAGGCGAGTATATCTTTTCGGATGCACCATTCCTTCTTTATTGCATCCGTCGATCCCTCACAATTACGAATTAACACAGAAATTGCATAGCTATTAAATACTATTGGTTCTACTTCTTCTCTTTCTAAATCGTGGAACGTTTCTATGGGAACGACAGGATCTTCTATTGGTAGGCGAGTATCTCTTTTCGGATGCACTATTCCTTCTTTATTGCATCCGTAGATCCCTCACAATGACGAATTAACACAGAAATTGCGTCGCTATGAAATACTATAAGTTCTATGCCTTCTCTTTCTAAATCGAGGAACGTTACTATGGCAACGAAAGGATCTTATATTGGGAGGCGAGTATCTCTTTCCGGTTGCACTATTTGTTCTTTATTGCATCCGTAGATCCCTCACAATGACGAATTAACACAGAAATTGCGTCGCTATGTAATACTATAAGTTCTATGCCTTCTCTTTCTAAATCGAGGAACGTTTCTATGGCAACGACAGGATCTTATATTGGGAGGCGAGTATCTCTTTTCGGATGCACTATTCCTTCTTTATGGCATCCGTCGATCTCTCACAATGACGAATTAACACACAAATTTCGTCGCTATGAAATACTACAGGTTCTATGCCTTCTCTTTCTAAATCGAGGAACGTTTCTATGGCAACGAAACGATCTTCTATTGGGAGGCGAGTATCTCTTTTCGGATGCACTATTCCTTCTTTATTGCATCCGTCGATCCCTCACAATTTCGAATTAACACAGAAATTGCGTCGCTATGAAATAGTATAGGTTCGATGTTTTTTCTTTCTAAATCGAGGAACGTTTCTATGGCAACGACAGGATCTTATTTTTGGAGGCAAGTATCTCTTTTCGGATGCACTATTCCTTCCTTATTGCATCCGTCGATCCCTCACAATTGCGAATTAACACAGAAATTGCGTCGCTGTGAAATACTATAGGTTCGATGACTTTTCTTTCTAAATCGAGGAACGTTTCTATGGCAACGACAGGATCTTCTATTGGGAGGCGAGTATCTCTTTTCGGATGCACTATTCCTTCATTATTGCATCCGTCGATCCCTCACAATGACGAAGTAACTCAGAAATTGCGTCGCTATGAAATACTATATGTTCTATGACTTCTCTTTCTAAATCGAGGTACTTTTCTATTGCAACGATAGGATTTTTTATTGGGAGGCCAGTATCTGTTTTCGGATGCACTATTCCTTCTTTATTGCATCCGTCGATCCCTCACAATGACGAATTAACACAGAAATTGCGTCGCTATGAAACACCATTGTTTCTATGCCTTCTCTTTCTAAATCGAGGTACGTTTGTATGACAACTACAGGATCTTCTATTGGGAGTCGAGTATCTCTTTTCGGATGCACGATTCCTTCTTTATTGCATCCGTCGATCCCTCACAATGACGAATTAACACAGAAATTGCGTCGCTATGAAATACTATAGGTTCTATGCCTTCTCTTTCTAAATCGAGGAACGTTTCTATGGCAACGACAGGTTCTTATATTGGGAGGCGAGTTTCTCTTTTGGGATGCACTATTTCTTCTTTATTGCATCCGTCGATGCCTCACAATGACGAATTAACACAGAAATAGCGTAGCTATTAAATACTATTGGTTCTATGCCTTCTCTTTCTAAATCGTATAACGTTTCTATAGCAACGAAAGGATCTTCTATTGCTAGGCGAGTATCTCTTTTCGGATGCACTATTCCTATTTTATGGCATCCGTCGATCTCTCACAATGACGAATTAACACAGAAATTGCGTCGCTATGAAATACTATAGGTGCTATGCCTTCTCTTTCTAAATCGAGGAACGTTTCTATGGCAACGTCAGGATCTTATATTGGGAGGCGAGTATCTCATTTCGGATGCACTGTTCCTTCTTAATTGCATCCGTCGATCCCTCACAATGACGAATTAACACAGAAAGTTCGTCGGTATGAAATACTATAGGTTCTATGCTTTCTCTTTCTAAATCAAGGATCGTTTCTATGGCAACGACTGGATCTTCTATTGGGAGACGAGTATCTCTTTTCGGATGCACTATTCCTTCTTTATTGCATCGGTCGATCCCTCACAATGACGAATTAACACAGAAAATGCGTCGCTATGAAACACAATAGGTTCTATGCCTTCTCTTTCTAAATCGAGGAACGTTTCTATGGCAACGAAACGATCTTCCATTGGGAGGCGAGTATCTCTTTTCGAATGCACTATTCCTTCCCTATTGCATCCGTCGATCCCTCACAATTGCGAATTAACACAGAAATTGCGTCGCTGTGAAATACTATATGTTCGATGACTTTTCTTTCTTAATCGAGAAACGTTTCTATGGCAACGAACGGATCTTCTATTGGGAGGCGAGTATCCCTTTTCGGATGCACTATTCCATCATTATTGCATCCGTCGATCCCTCGCAATTGCCAATTAACACAGTAATTGCATCGCTATGAAATAGTATAGGTTCGATGACTTTTCTTTCTAAATCGAGGAACGTTTCTATGGCAACGACAGGATCTTCTATTTGGAGGCGAGTATCTCTTTTCGGATGCGCTATTCCTTCATTATTGCATCCGTCGATCCCTCACAATGACGAAGTAACTCAGAAATTGCGTCGCTATGAAATACTATATGTTCTATGACTTCTCTTTCTAAATCGAGGTACTTTTCTATTGCAACGATAGGATTTTTATTGGGAGGCCAGTATCTGTTTTCGGATGCACTATTCCTTCTTTATTGCATCTGTTGATATCTAACAATGACGAATTAACACAGAAATTGCGTCGCTATGAAATACTATGGGTTCTATGCCTTCTCTTTCTAAATCGAGGAACGTTTCTATGGCAACGACAGGTTCTTATATTGGGAGGCGAGTTTCTCTTTTGGGATGCACTATTTCTTCTTTATTGCATCCGTCGATGCCTCACAATGACGAATTAACACAGAAATAGCGTAGCTATTAAATACTATTGGTTCTATGCCTTCTCTTTCTAAATCGTATAACGTTTCTATAGCAACGAAAGGATCTTCTATTGCTAGGCGAGTATCTCTTTTAGGATGCACTATTCCTTCTTTATTGCATCCGTCGATCCCTCACAATGATGAATTAACACAGAATTTGCGACGCTACGAAATACTATAGGTTCTATGCCTTCTCTTTCCAAATCGAGGATCCTTTCTATGGCAACGACAGGATCTTATATTGGGAGGCGAGTATATCTTTTCGGATGCACCATTCCTTCTTTATTGCACCCGTCGATCCCTCACAATGACGAATTAACACAGAAATTGCATAGCTAATAAATACTATTGGTTCTATTTCTTCTCTTTCTAAATCGTGGAACGTTTCTATGGGAACGACAGGATCTTCTATTGGTAGGCGAGTATCTCTTTCCGGGTGCACTATTCCTTCTTTATTGGATCCGTCGATCCCGTACAATGACGAATTAACACAGAAATTGCGTCGCTATGAATTACTATAGGTTCTATGCCTTCTCTTTCTAAATCGTGAAACGTTTCTATGGCAACGACAGGATCTTCTATTGCTAGGCGAGTATCTCATTTCGGATGCACTATTCCTTCTTTATTGCATCCGTCGATCCCTCACAATGAGGAGTTAACACAGAACTTGCTTCGCAATGAATTACTATAGGTTCTATGCCTTCTCTTTCTAAATGGAGGAACGTTTCAATGGTAACGACAGGATCTTCAATTGGGAGGCGAGTAACTCTTTTCGGATGCACTATTCCTTTCATTATGGCATCCGTCGATCTCTCACAATGACGAATTAACACAGAAATTGCGACAATATGAAATACGTTAGGTTCAATGCCTTCTTTTTATAAATGGAGGAACGTTTCTATGGCAACGACAGGATCTTATATTGGGCGGCGAGTATCTCTTTTCGGATGCACTATTCCTTCTTTATTGCATCTGTAGATCCCTCACAATGACGAATTAACACAGAAATTGCGTCGCTATGAAATACTATAAGTTCTATGCCTTCTCTTTCTAAATGGAGGAACGTTACTATGGCAACGAAAGGATCTTATATTGGGAGGCGAGTATCTCTTTCCGGTGCACTATTTGTTCTTTATTGCATCCGTAGATCCCTCACAATGACGAATTAACACAGAAATTGCGTCGCTATGTAATACTATAAGTTCTATGCCTTCTCTTTCTAAATCGAGGAACGTTTCTATGGCAACGACAGGATCTTATATTGGGAGGCGAGTATCTCTTTTCGGATGCACTATTCCTTCTTTATGGCATCCGTCGATCTCTCACAATGACGAATTAACACACAAATTTCGTCGCTATGAAATACTACAGGTTCTATGCCTTCTCTTTCTAAATCGAGGAACGTTTCTATGGCAACGAAACGATCTTCTATTGGGAGGCGAGTATCTCTTTTCGGATGCACTATTCCTTCTTTATTGCATCCGTCGATCCCTCACAATTTCGAATTAACACAGAAATTGCGTCGCTATGAAATGCTATAGGTTCGATGACTTTTCTTTCTAAATCGAGAAACGTTTCTATGGCAACGAACGGATCTCCTATTGGGAGGCGAGTATCCCTTTTCGCATGCACTATTCCGTCATTATTGCATCCGTCGATCCCTCACAATTGCGAATTAACACAGTAATTGCATCGCTATGAAATAGTATAGGTTCGATGTTTTTTCTTTCTAAATCGAGGAACGTTTCTATGGCAACGACAGGATCTTATATTGGGAGGCGAGTATCTCTTTCGGATGCACTATTCCTTCATTATTGAAACCGTCGATCCCTCACAATGACGAAGTAACTCAGAAATTGCGTCGCTATGAAATACTATATGTTCTATGCCTTCTCTTTCTAAATCGAGGAACGTTACTATGGCAACGACAGGATCTTATTTTTGGAGGCAAGGATCTCTTTTCGGATGCACTATTCCTTCCTTATTGCATCCGTCGATCCCTCACAATTGCGAATTAACACAGAAATTGCGTCGCTGTGAAATACTATAGGTTCGATGACTTTTCTTTCTAAATCGAGAAACGTTTCTATGGCAACGAACGGATCTTCTATTGGGAGGCGAGTATCCCTTTTCGGATGCACTATTCCATCATTATTGCATCCGTCGATCCCTCCCAATTGCGAATTAACACAGTAATTGCATCGCTATGAAATAGTATAGGTTCGATGACTTTTCTTTCTAAATCGAGGAACGTTTCTATGGCAACGACAGGATCTTCTATTGGGAGGCGAGTATCTCTTTTCGGATGCACTATTCCTTCATTATTGCATCCGTCGATCCCTCACAATGACGAAGTAACTCAGAAATTGCGTCGCTATGAAATACTATATGTTCTATGACTTCTCTTTCTAAATCGAGGTACTTTTCTATTGCAACGATAGGATTTTTTATTGGGAGGCCAGTATCTGTTTTGGGATGCACTATTCCTTCTTTATTGCATCCGTCGATCCCTCACAATGACGAATTAACACAGAAATTGCGTCGCTATGAAACACCATTGTTTCTATGCCTTCTCTTTCTAAATCGAGGTACGTTTGTATGACAACTACAGGATCTTCTATTGGGAGTCGAGTATCTCTTTTCGGATGCACGATTCCTTCTTTATTGCATCCGTCGATCCCTCACAATGACGAATTAACACAGAAATTGCGTCGCTATGAAATACTATAGGTTCTATGCCTTCTCTTTCTAAATCGAGGAACGTTTCTATGGCAACGACAGGTTCTTATATTGTGAGGCGAGTTTCTCTTTTGGGATGCACTATTTCTTCTTTATTGCATCCGTCGATGCCTCACAATGACGAATTAACACAGAAATAGCGTAGCTATTAAATACTATTGGTTCTATGCCTTCTCTTTCTAAATCGTATAACGTTTCTATAGCAACGAAAGGATCTTCTATTGCTAGGCGAGTATCTCTTTTTGGATGCACTATTCCTTCTTTATTGCATCCGTCGATCCCTCACAATGATGAATTAACACAGAACTTGCGACGCTACGAAATACTATAGGGTCTATGCCTTCTCTTTCCAAATCGAGGATCCTTTCTATGGCAACGACAGGATCTTATATTGGGAGGCGAGTATATCTTTTCGGATGCACCATTCCTTATTTATTGCATCCGTCGATCCCTCACAATGACGAATTGACACAGAAATAGCGTAGCTATGAAATACTATTGGTTCAATGCCTTCTCTTTCTAAATCGTGGAACGTTTCTATGGGAACGACAGGATCCTCTATTGGTAGGCGAGTATCTCTTTCCGGATGCACTATTCCTTCTTTATTGGATCCGTCGATCCCGTACAATGACGAATTAACACAGAAATTGCGTCGCTATGAATTACTATAGGTTCTATGCCTTCTCTTTCTAAATCGTGAAACGTTTCTATGGCAACGATAGGATCTTCTATTGCTAGGTGAGTATCTCTTTTCGGATGCACTATTCCTTCTTTATTGCATCCGTCGATCCCTCACAATGAGGAGTTAACACAGAAATTGCTTCGCTATGAATTACTATAGGTTCTATGCCTTCTCTTTCTAAATGGAGGAACGTTTCAATGGTAACGACAGGATCTTCAATTGGGAGGCGAGTATCTCTTTTCGGATGCACTATTCCTTCTTTATGGCATCCGTCGATCTCTCACAATGACGAATTAAAACAGAAATTGCGTCGCTATGAAATACTATAGGTGCTATGCCTTCTCTTTCTAAATCGAGGAACGTTTCTATGGCAACGTCAGGATCTTATATTGGGAGGCGAGTATCTCATTTCGGATGCACTGTTCCTTCTTAATTGCATCCGTCGATCCCTCACAATGACGAATTAACACAGAAAGTTCGTCGGTATGAAATACTATAGGTTCTATGCCTACTCTTTCTAAATCGAGGATCGTTTCTATGGCAACGACTGGATCTTCTATTGGGAGACGAGTATCTCTTTTCGGATGCACTATTCCTTCTTTATTGCATCGGTCGATCCCTCACAATGACGAATTAACACAGAAAATGCGACGCTATGAAACACAATAGGTTCTATGCCTTCTCTTTCTAAATCGAGGAACGTTTCTATGGCAACGAAACGATCTTCCATTGGGAGGCGAGTATCTCTTTTCGAATGCACTATTCCTTCCCTATTGCATCCGTCGATCCCTCGCAATTGCGAATTAACACAGAAATTGCGTCGCTGTGAAATACTATAGGTTCGATGACTTTTCTTTCTAAATCGAGAAACGTTCCTATGGCCACGAACGGATCTTCTATTGGGAGGCGAGTATCCCTTTTCGGATGCACTATTCCATCATTATTGCATCCGTCGATCCCTCCCAATTGCGAATTAACACAGTAATTGCATCGCTATGAAATAGTATTGGTTCGATGACTTTTCTTTCTAAATCGAGGAACGTTTCTATGGCAACGACAGGATCTTCTATTGGGAGGCGAGTATCTCTTTTCGGATGCACTATTCCTTCTTTATGGCATCCGTCGATCTCTCACAATGACGAATTAACACAGATTTTGCGTCGCTATGAAATACTATAAGTTCTATGCCTTCTCTTTCTAAATCGAGGAACGTTTCTATGGCAACGTCAGGATCTTATTTTGGGAGGCGAGTATCTCTTTTCGGATGCACTATTCCTTCTTTATTGCATCCGACAATCACTCACAATGACGAATTAACACAGAAATTGCGACGATATGAAATACTATATGTTCCTTGCCTTCTCTTTCTAACTGAAGGAACGTTTATATGGCAACGACAGGATCTTCTATTGGGAGGCGAGTATCTCTTTTCGGATGCACTATTCCTTCTTTATTGCAACAATCGATCCCTCACAATGACGAATTAACACAGAAATAGCGTCGCTATGAAATACTACGTGTTCTATGAATACTCTTTCTAAATCGAGGAACGTTTCTATGGCAACGACAGGATCTTCATTTGGGAGGCGAGTATAATTTTTCGGATGCACTATTCCTTCTTTACTGCATCCGTCGATCCCTCACAATGACGAATTAACACAGAAATTGCGTCGCTATGAAATACTATAGGTTCTATGCCTTCTCTTTGTAAATCGAGGAACGTTTCTATGGCAACGACGGGATCTTATATTGGGAGGCGAGTATCTCTTTTCGGATGCCCTATTCCTTCTTTATTGCATCCGTCGATCCCTCACAATGAGGAGTTAACACAGAAATTGCTTCGCTATGAATTACTATATGTTCTATGCCTTCTCTTTCTAAATCGAGGAACGTTACTATGGCAACGACAGGATCTTATTTTGGGAGGCGAGTATCTCTTTTCGGATGCACTATTCCTTCTTTATTGCATCCGTCAATCACTCACAATGACGAATTAACACAGAAATTGCGTCGATATGAAATACTATATGTTCCATGCCTTCTCTTTCTAACTGAAGGAACGTTTATATGGCAACGACAGGATCTTCTATTGGGAGGCGAGTATCTCTTTTCGGATGCACTATTCCTTCTTTATTGCAACCATCGATCCCTCACAATGACGAATTAACACAGAAATAGCGTCGCTATGAAATATTACGTGTTCTATGAATACTCTTTCTAAATCGAGGAACGTTTCTATGGCAACGAAAGGATCTTCATTTGGGAGGCGAGTATCATTTTTCGGATGCACAATTCCTTCTTTATTTCATCCGTCGATCCCTCACAATGACGAATTAACACAGAAATTGCGTCGCTATGAAATACTATAAGTTCTATGCCTTCTCTTTCTAAATCGAGGAACGTTTCTATGGCAACGACGGGATCTTATATTAGGAGGCGAGTATCTGTTTTCGGATGCCCTATTCCTTCTTTATTGCATCCGTCGATGCCTCACAATGAGGAGTTAACACAGAAATTGCTTCGCTATGAATTACTATAGGTTCTATGTCTTCTCTTTCTAAATGGAGGAACGTTTCAATGGTAACGACAGGATCTTCAATTTGGAGGCGAGTATCTCTTTTCGGATGCACTATTCCTATTTTATGGCATCCGTCGATCTCTCACAATGACGAATTAACACAGAAATTGCGTCGCTATGAAATACTATAGGTGCTATGCCTTCTTTTTCTAAATCGAGGAACGTTTCTATGGCAACGTCAGGATCTTATATTGGGAGGCGAGTATCTCATTTCGGATGCACTGTTCCTTCTTAATTGCATCCGTCGATCCCTCACAATGACGAATTAACACAGAAAGTTCGTCGGTATGAAATACTATAGGTTCTATGCCTTCTCTTTCTAAATCGAGGATCGTTTCTATGGCAACGACTGGATCTTCTATTGGGAGACGAGTATCTTTTTTCGGATGCACTATTCCTTCTTTATTGCATCGGTCGATCCCTCACAATGACGAATTAACACAGAAAATGAGACGCTATGAAACACAATAGGTTCTATGCCTTCTCTTTCTAAATCGAGGAACGTTTCTATGGCTACGAAACGATCTTCCATTGGGAGGCGACTATCTCTTTTCGAATGCACTATTCCTTCCCTTTTGCATCCGTCGATCCCTCACAATTGCGAATTAACACAGAAATTGCGTCGCTTTGAAATACTATAGGTTCGATGACTTTTCTTTCTTAATCGAGAAACGTTTCTATGGCAACGAACGGATCTTCTATTGGGAGGCGAGTATCCCTTTTCGGAAGCACTATTCCATCATTATTGCATCCGTCGATCCCTCCCAATTGCCAATTAACACAGTAATTGCATCACTATGAAATAGTATAGGTTCGATGACTTTTCTTTCTAAATCGAGGAACGTTTCTATGGCAACGACAGGATCTTCTATTGGGAGGCGAGTATCTCTTTTCGGATGCGCTATTCCTTCATTATTGCATCCGTCGATCCCTCACAATGACGAAGTAACTCAGAAATTGCGTCGCTATGAAATACTATATGTTCTATGACTTCTCTTTCTAAATCAAGGTACTTTTCTATTGCAACGATAGGATTTTTATTGGGAGGCCAGTATCTTTTTTCGGATGCAATATTCCTTCTTTATTGCATCTGTCGATATCTCACAATGACGAATTAACACTGAAATTGCGTCGCTATGAAATACTATGGGTTCTATGCCTTCTCTTTCTAAATCGAGGAACGTTTCAATGGCAACGACAGGTTCTTATATTGGGAGGCGAGTTTCTCTTTTGGGATGCACTATTTCTTCTTTGTTGCATCCGTCGATGCCTCACAATGACGAATTAACACAGAAATAGCGTAGCTATTAAATACTATTGGTTCTATGCCTTCTCTTTCTAAATCGTATAACGTTTCTATAGCAACGAAAGGATCTTCTATTGCTAGGCGAGTATCTCTTTTTGGATGCACTATTCCTTCTTTATTGCATCCGTCGATCCCTCACAATGATGAATTAACACAGAATTTGCGACGCTACGAAATACTATAGGTTCTATGCCTTCTCTTTCCAAATCGAGGATCCTTTCTATGGCAACGACAGGATCTTATATTGGGAGGCGAGTATATCTTTTCGGATGCACCATTCCTTCTTTATTGCATCCGTCGATCCCTCACAATGACGAATTAACACAGAAATTGCGTAGCTATGAAATACTATTGGTTCTATTTCATCTCTTTCTAAATCGTGGAACGTTTCTATGGGAACGACAGGATCTTCTATTGGTAGGCGAGTATCTGTTTCCGGGTGCACTATTCCTTTTTTATTGGATCCGTCGATCCCGTACAATGACGAATTAACACAGAAATTGCGTCGCTATGAATTACTATAGGTTCTATGCCTTCTCTTTCTAAATCGTGAAACGTTTCCATGGCAATGATAGGATCTTCTATTGCTAGGCGAGTATCTCTTTTCGGATGCACTATTCCTTCTTTATTGCATCCGTCGATCCCTCACAATGAGGAGTTAACACAGAACTTGCTTCGCTATGAATTACTATAGGTTCTATGCCTTCTCTTTCTAAATGGAGGAACGTTTCAATGGTAACGACAGGATCTTCAATTGGGATTCGAGTATCTCTTTTCGGATGCACTATTCCTTCTTTATGGCATCCGTCGATCTCTCACAATGACGAATTAACACAGAAATTGCGTCGCTATGAAATACTATAGGTTCTATGCCTTCTCTTTCTAAATCGAGGAACGTTTCTATGGCAACGTCAGGATCTTATTTTGGGAGGCGAGTATCTTTTTTCGGATGCACTATTCCTTCTTTATTGCATCCGTCAATCACTCACAATGACGAATTAACACAGAAATTGCGTCGATATGAAATACTATATGTTCCATGCCTTCTCTTTCTAACTTAAGGAACGTTTATATGGCAACGACAGGATCTTCTATTGGGAGGCGAGTATCTCTTTTCGGATGCACTATTCCTTCTTTATTGCAACCATCGATCCCTCACAATGACGAATTAACACAGAAATAGCGTCGCTATGAAATACTACGTGTTCTATGAATAATCTTTCTAAATCGAGGAACGTTTCTATGCCAACGACAGGATCTTCATTTGGGAGGCGAGTATCATTTTTCGGATGCACTATTCCTTCTTTATTGCATCCGTCGATCCCTCACCATGACGAATTAACACAGAAATTGCGTCGCTATGAAATACTATAGGTTCTATGCCTTCTCTTTCTAAATCGAGGAACGTTTCTATGGCAACGACAGGATCTTCATTTGGGAGGCGAGTATCATTTTTCGGATGCACTATTCCTTCTTTATTGCATCCGTCGATCCCTCACAATGAGGAGTTAACACAGAAATTGCTTCGCTATGAATTACTATAGGTTCTATGTCTTCTCTTTCTAAATGGAGGAACGTTTCAATGGTAACGACAGGATCTTCAATTGGGAGGCGAGTATCTTTTTTCGGATGCACTATTCCTATTTTATGGCATCCGTCGATCTCTCACAATGACGAATTAACACAGAAATTGCGTCGCTATGAAATTCTATAGGTTCTATGCCTTCTCTTTCTAAATCGAGGAACGTTTCTATGGCAACGTCAGGTCTTATATCGGGAGGCGATTATCTCATTTCGGATGCACTGTTCCTTCTTAATTGCATCCGTCGATCCCTCACAATGACGAATTAACACAGAAATTTCGTCGGTATGAAATACTATAGGTTCTATGCCTTCTCTTTCTAAATCGAGGAACGTTTCTATGGCAACGACTGGATCTTCTATTGGGAGACGAGTATCTCTTTTCGGATGCACTATTCCTTCTTTATTGCATCGGTCGATCCCTCACAATGACGAATTAACACAGAAAATGCGACGCTATGAAACACAATAGGTTCTATGCCTTCTCTTTCTAAATCGAGGAACGTTTCTATGGCAACGAAACGATCTTCCATTGGGAGGCGAGTATCTCTTTTCGAATGCACTATTCCTTCCTTATTGCATCCGTCGATCCCTCACAATTGCGAATTAACACAGAAATTGCGTCGCTGTGAAATACTACAGGTTCGATGACCTTTCTTTCTAAATCGAGAAACGTTTCTATGGCAACGAACGGATTTTCTATTGGGAGGCGAGTATCCCTTTTCGGATGCACTATTCCATCATTATTGCATTTGTCGATCCCTCCCAATTGCGAATTAACACAGTAATTGCATCGCTATGAAATACTATATGTTCTATGACTTCTCTTTCCAAATCGAGGTACTTTTCTATTGCAACGATAGGATTTTTTATTGGGAGGCCAGTATCTGCTTTCGGATGCACTATTCCTTCTTTATTGCATCCGTAGATCCCTCACAATGACGAAGTAACTCAGAAATTGCGTCACTACGAAATACTATAGGTTCTATGCCTTCTCTTTCTAAATCGAGGAACGTTTCTATGGCAACGAAACGATCTTCCATTGGGAGGCGAGTATCTCTTTTCGAATGCACTATTCCTTCCCTATTGCATCCATCGATCCCTCACAATTGCGTATTAACACAGAAATTGCGTCGCTGTGAAATACTATAGGTTCGATGACTTTTCTTTCTTAATCGAGAAACGTTTCTATAACAACGAACGGATCTTCTATTGGGAGGCGTGTATCCCTTTTCGGATGCACTATTCCATCATTATTGCATCCGTCGATCCCTCCCAATTGCCAATTAACACAGTAATTGCATCGCTATGAAATAGTATAGGTTCGATGACTTTTCTTTCTAAATCGAGGAACGTTTCTATGGCAACGACAGGATCTTCTATTGGGAGGCGAGTATCTCTTTTCGGATGCGCTATTCCTTCATTATTGCATCCGTCGATCCCTCACAATGACGAAGTAACTCAGAAATTGCGTCGCTATGAAATACTATATGTTCTATGACTTCTCTTTCTAAATCGAGGTACTTTTCTATTGCAACGATAGGATTTTTATTGGGAGGCCAGTATCTGTTTCCGGATGCACTATTCCTTCTTTATTGCATCTGTCGATATCTCACAATGACGAATTAACACAGAAATTGCGTCGCTATGAAATACTATGGGTTCTATGCCTTCTCTTTCTAAATCGAGGAACGATTCTATGGCAACGACAGGTTCTTATATTGGGAGGCGAGTTTCTCTTTTGGGATGCACTATTTCTTCTTTATTGCATCCGTCGATGCCTCAGAATGACGAATTAACACAGAAATAGCGTAGCTATTAAATACTATTGGTTCTATGCCTTCTCTTTCTAAATCGTATAACGTTTCTATAGCAACTAAAGGATCTTCTATTGCTAGGCGAGTATCTCTTTTTGGATGCACTATTCCTTCTTTATTGCATCCGTCGATCCCTCACAATGATGAATTAACACAGAATTTGCGACGCTACGAAATACTATAGGTTCTATGCCTTCTCTTTCCAAATCGAGGATCCTTTCTATGGCAACGACAGGATCTTATATTGGGAGGCGAGTATATCTTTTCGGATGCACCATTCCTTCTTTATTGCATCCGTCGATCCCTCATAATGACGAATTAACACAGAAATTGCGTAGCTATGAAATACTATTGGTTCTATTTCTTCTCTTTCTAAATCGTGGAACGTTTCTATGGGAACGACAGGATCTTCTATTGGTAGGCGAGTATCTCTTTCCGGGTGCACTATTCCTTCTTTATTGGATCCGTCGATCCCGTACAATGACGAATTAACACAGAAATTGCGTCGCTATGAATTACTATAGGTTCTATGCCTTCTCTTTCTAAATCGTGAAACGTTTCTATGGCAACGATAGGATCTTCTATTGCTAGGCGAGTATCTCTTTTCGGATGCACTATTCCTTCTTTATTGCATCCGTCGATCCCTCACAATGTGGAGTTAACACAGAACTTGCTTCGCTATGAATTACTATAGGTTCTATGCCTTCTCTTTCTAAATGGAGGAACGTTTCAATGGTAACGACAGGATCTTCAATTGGGAGGCGAGTATCTCTTTTCGGATGCACTATTCCTTCTTTATGGCATCCGTCGATCTCTCACAATGACGAATTAACACAGAAATTGCGTCGCTATGAAATACTATAGGTTCTATGACTTCTCTTTCTAAATCGAGGAACGTTTCTATGGCAACGTCAGGATCTTATTTTGGGAGGCGAGTATCTTTTTTCGGAAGCACTATTCCTTCTTTATTGCATCCGTCAATCACTCACAATGACGAATTAACACAGAAATTGCGTCGATATGAAATACTATATGTTCCATGCCTTCTCTTTCTAACTGAATGAACGTTTATATGGCAACGACAGGATCTTCTATTGGGAGGCGAGTATCTCTTTTCGGATGCACTATTCCTTCTTTATTGCAACCATCGATCCCTCACAATGACGAATTAACACATAAATAGCGTCGCTATGAAATACTACGTGTTCTATGAATAATCTTTCTAAATCGAGGAACGTTTCTATGCCAACGACACGATCTTCATTCGGGAGGCGAGTATCATTTTTCGGATGCACTATTCCTTCTTTATTGCATCCGTCGATCCCTCACCATGACGAATTAACACAGAAATTGCGTCGCTATGAAATACTATAGGTTCTATGCCTTCTCTTTCTAAATCGAGGAACGTTTCTATGGCAACGACGGGATCTTATATTGGGAGGCGAGTATCTCTTTTCGGATGCCCTATTCCTTCTTTATTGCATCCGTCGATCCCTCACAATGTGGAGTTAACACAGAAATTGCTTCGCTATGAATTACTATAGGTTCTATGTCTTCTCTTTCTAAATGGAGGAACGTTTCAATGGTAACGACAGGATCTTCAATTGGGAGGCGAGTATCTTTTTTCGGATGCACTATTCCTATTTTATGGCATCCGTCGATCTCCCACAATGACGAATTAACACAGAAATTGCGTCGCTATGAAATACTATAGGTTCTATGCCTTCTCTTTCTAAATCGAGGAACGTTTCTATGGCAACGTCAGGATCTTATATTGGGAGGCGATTATCTCATTTCGGATGCACTGTTCCTTCTTAATTGCATCCGTCGATCCCTCACAATGACGAATTAACACAGGAATTTCGTCGGTATCAAATACTATAGGTTCTATGCCTTCTCTTTCTAAATCGAGGAACGTTTCTATGGCAACGACTGATCTTCTATCGGGAGACGAGTATCTCTTTTCGGATGCACTATTCCTTCTTTATTGCATCGGTCGATCCCTCACAATGACGAATTAACACAGAAAATGCGACGCTATGAAACACAATAGGTTCTATGCCTTCTCTTTCTAAATCGAGGAACGTTTCTATGGCAACAAAACGATCTTCCATTGGGAGGCGAGTATCTCTTTTCGAATGCACTATTCCTTCCTTATTGCATCCGTCGATCCCTCACAATTGCGAATTAACACAGAAATTGCGTCGCTGTTAAATACTATAGGTTCGATGACCTTTTTTTCTAAATCGAGAAACGTTTCTATGGCAACGAACGGATTTTCTATTGGGAGGCGAGTATCCCTTTTCGGATGCACTATTCCATCATTATTGCATTTGTCGATCCCTCCCAATTGCGAATTAACACAGTAATTGCATCGCTATGAAATAGTATAGGTTCGATGACTTTTCTTTCTAAATCGAGGAACGTTTCTATGGCAACGACAGGATCTTCTATTGGGAGGCGAGTATCTCTTTTCGGATGCACTACTCCTTCATTATTGCATCCGTCGATCCCTCACAATGACGAAGTAACTCAGAAATTGCGTCGCTATGAAATACTATATGTTCTATGACTTCTCTTTCTAAATCGAGGTACTTTTCTATTGCAACGATAGGATTTTATATTGGGAGGCCAGTATCTGCTTTCGGATGCACTATTCCTTCTTTATTGCATCCGTAGATCCCTCACAATGACGAATTAACACAGAAATTGCGACGCTACGAAATACTATAGGTTCTATGCCTTCTCTTTCCAAATCGAGGATCCTTTCTATGGCAACGACAGGATCTTATATTGGGAGGCGAGTATATCGTTTCGGACGCACCATTCCTTCTTGATTGCATCCGTCGATCCCTAACAATGACGAATTAACACAGAAATAGCGTAGCTATTAAATACTATTGGTTCTATGCCTTCTCTTTCTAAATCGTATAACGTTTCTACAGCAACGAAAGGATCTTCTATTGCTAGGCGAGTATCTCTTTTTGGATGCACTATTTCTTCTTTATTGCATCCGTCGATCCCTCACAATGATGAATTAACACAGAATTTGCGACGCTACGAAATACTATAGGTTCTATGCCTTCTCTTTCCAAATCGAGGATCCTTTCTATGGCAACGACAGGATCTTATATTGGGAGGCGAGTATATCGTTTCGGACGCACCATTCCTTCTTGATTGCATCCGTCGATCCCTAACAATGACGAATTAACACAGAAATAGCGTAGCTATGAAATACTATTGGTTCTATGCCTTCTCTTTCTAAATCGTGGAACGGTTCTATGGGAACGGCAGGATCTTCTATTGGTAGGCGAGTATCTCTTTCCGGATGCACTATTCCTTCTTTATTAGATCCGTCGATCCCGTACAATGACGAATTAACACAGAAATTGCGTCGCGATGAATTACTATAGGTTCTATGCCTTCTCTTTCTAAATCGTGAAACGTTTCTATGGCAACGATAGGATCTTCTATTGCTAGGCGAGTATCTCTTTTCGGATGCACTATTCCTTCTTTATTGCATCCGTCGATCCCTCACAATGACGAATTAACACAGAATTTGCGACGCTACGAAATCCCATAGCTTCTATGCCTTCTCTTTCCAAATCGACGATCGGTTCTATGGCAACGACAGGATCTTATATTGGGATGGGAGTATCTCTTTCCGGATACACTATTCCTTATTTATTGCATCCGTTGATCCCTCACAATGACGAATTAACACAGAAATTGCGTTGCAATGAAATACTATAGGTTCTATGCCTTCTCTTTCTAAATCGAGGAACGTTTCTATGGCAAGGACAGGATCGTATATTGGTAGGCGGGTATCTCTTTTCGGATGCACTATTCCATCTATATTGCATCCGTCGAACCCTCACAATGACGAATTAACACAGAAATTGCGTTGCTATGAAATACTATTAGTTTTATGACTTTTCTTTCAAATCGAGAAAGGTTTCTATGGCAACGAACAGATCTTCTATTCGGAGGCGAGTATCCCTTTTCGGATGCACTATTCCATCATTATTGCATCAGTCGATCCCTCACAATGACGAATTATCACAGAAATTGGGTCGCTATGAAATACTATAGGTTCTATGCCTTCTCTTTCTAAATCGAGGAACGTTTCTATGGCTACGACAGGATCTTCTATTGGGACCCGAGAATCTCCTATTGGATGCACTATTCCTTCTTTATTGCATCCGCCGATCCCTCATAATGACGAATTAACACGGAGATTGCGACGCTATGAAATACTACAGGTCCTATGCCTTCTCTTTCTAAGTCGAAGAACGTTTCTATGGCAACGACAGGATGTTCTACTGGGAGACGAGTATCTATTTCGGATGCACTATTCCTTCTTTATTGCATCTGTCGATCCCTCACAATGACGAATTAACACAGAAGTTGCGCCGCTATGAAACACCATAGTTTCTATGCATTCTCTTTCTAAATCGAGGAACGTTTGTAAGGCAACGACAGGATCTTATATTGGGAGGCCAGTATCTCTTTTCGGATGCACTATTCCTTCTTTATTGCATCCGTCGATCACTCACAATGACGAATTAACACAGATATTGCGTCGCTATGAAATACTATATGTTCCATGCCTTCTCTTTCTAAATCGAGGAACGTTTCTATGGCAACGACAGGATCTTCATTTGGGAGGCGAGTAGCATTTTTCGGATGCACTATTCTTCTTTATTGCATCCGTCGATCCCTCACACTGACGAATTACACAGAAATTGCGTCGCTATGTAATACTATAGGTTCTATGCCTTCTCTTTCTAAATCGAGGAACGTTTCTATGTCAACGTGAGGATCTTATATTGGGAGGAGAGTATGCCTTTTCGGATGCACTATTCCTTCTTTATTGCATCCGTCGATCCCTCACAATTACGAATTAACACAGAAAATGCGTCGCTATGAAACACAATAGGTTCTATGGCTTCTCTTTCTAAATCGAGGAACGTTTCTATGGCAACGAAACGATCTTCTATTGTGAGGCGAGTATCTCTTTTCGGATGCACTATTCCTTCTTTATTGCATCCATCGATCACTCACAATTGCGAATTAAAACAGAAATTGCGTTGCTATGAAATACTATAGGTTCGATGAATTTTCTTTCAAATCGAGAAATGTTTCTATGGCAACGAACGGATCTTCTATTGGGAGGCGTGTATCCCTTTTCGGATGCACTATTCCATCATTATTGCATCAGTCGATCCATCACAATGACGAGTTAACAATGAAATTGGGTCGCTATGAAATACAATAGGTTCTATGCCTTCTCTTTCTAAATCGAGGAACGTTTCTATGGCAACAACAGGATGTTCTATTGGGAGGCGAGTATCTCTTTTCAGATGCACTATTTTTTCTTTATTGCAACCCTCGATCCATCACAATGACGAATTAACACAGTAATTGCGTCGCTATGAAATACCATAGGCTCTATGACTTCTCTCTCTACATCGAGGAACGTCTCTATGGCAACGACAGGATCTTCTATTGGGAGGCGAGTTTCTCTTTTCGGATGCACTATTCCTTCTTTATTGCATCCCCCGATCCCTCACAATTACGAATTAACACAGAAGTTGCGTCGCTATGAAATACTATAGGTTCTATGCCTTCTCTTTCTAAATCGAAGGACGTTACTATGGCAACGACAGGATCTTCTATTGGGAGGCAGGAATCTCTTTTCGGATGCACTATTCCTTCTTTATTGCAACCATCGAACCCTCACAATGACGAATTAACACAGAAATAGCGACGCTATGAAATGCTATATGTTCTAAGAATACTCTTTCTAAATCGAGGAACGTTTCAATGGCAACGACAGGAATTCATTTGGGAGGCGAGTATCATTTTTCGGATGCACTATTCCTTCCTTATTGAATCCGTCGATCCCTCACAATTGCGAATAAACACAGAAATTGCGTCGCTATGAAATAATATAGGTTCGATGACTTTGTCTTTATTAATCGAAAAAAGGTTTCTATGGCAACGAACGGATCTTCTATTGGGAGGCGAGTATCCCTTTTCAAATGCACTATTCCTTCTTTATTGCATCCGTCGATCCCTCACAATGACGAATTAACACAGCAATTGCGTCGCTATGATATAGTATAGGTTCTAGGCCTTCTCTTTCTAAATCGAGGAACGTTTCTATGGCAACGACAGGATCTTATATTGGGAGGAGAGTATCTCTTTTCGGATGCACTGTTCCTTCTTTATTGCATCCGTCGATCCCTCACAATGGCGAATTAACACAGAAATTGCGTCGCTATGAAGTACTATAGGTTCTATGTCTTCTCTTTCTAAATCGAGGAACGTTTCAATGGCAACGACAGGATCTTCTATTGGGAGGCCAGTATCTCTTTTCGGATGCACTATTCCTTCTTTATTGCATCCGTCAATCCCTCACAATGACGAATTAACACGGAAATTGCGTCGCTATGAAATACTATAGGTTCTATGCCTTCTCTTTCTAAATCGTTGAACATTACAATGGCAACGACAGGATCTTATATTGGGAGGCGAGTATCTCTTTTTGGATGCACTATTCCTTCTTTATTGCATCCGTCGATTACTCACAATGACGAATTAACACAGATATTGCGTCGCTATGAAATACTATATGTTCCTTGCCTTCTCTTTCTAAATGAAGGTACGTTTCTATGGCAACGACAGGATCTTCTATTAAGAGGCGAGTATCTCTTTTCGGATGCACTATTCCTTCTTTATTGCAACCATCGATCCCTCACAATGACGAATTAACACAGAAAATGCTTCGCTACGAAACACAATAGGTTCTATGCCTTCTCTTTCTAAATCGAGGAACGTTTCTATGACAACGTCAGGATCTTATATTAGGAGGCGAGTATCTCTTTTCAGATGCACTATTCCTTCTTTATTGCATCCGTCGATCCCTCACAATTGCGAATTAACACAGAAATTGCGTCGCTATGAAATACTATAGGTTCGATGACTTTTCTTTCTTAATCGATAAACGTTTCTATGGCAACGAACGGATCTTCTATTGGGAGGAGAGTATCCCTTTTCGGATGCACTATTCCATCATTATTGCATCAGTCGTTCCCTCACAATGACGAATTAACCCAGAATTTGCGTCGCTATGAAATACCATAGGTCTATGACTTCTGTTTCTATATCGAGGAACGTTTCTATGGCAACGACAGGATCTTCTATTGCGACCCGAGTATCTCCTTTTGGATGCACTATTTCTTCATTATTGCATCCGTCGATCCCTCACAATGACGAATTAACACAGAAATTGCGACGCTATGAAATACTACAGGTTCCATGTCTTCTCTTTCTAAATCGAGGAACGTTTCTAAGGCAACGACAGGATCTTATATTGGGAGGCGAATATCTCTTTTTGGATGCACTATTCCTTCTTTATTGCATCCGTCGATCACTCACAATGACGAATTAACACAGAAATTGCGTCGCTATGAAATACTATATTTTCCATGCCTTCTCTTTATAAATGAAGGTACGTTTCTATGGCAACGACAGGATCTTCTATTGGGAGGCGAGTATCTCTTTTCGGATGCACTATTCCTTCTTTATTGCAACCATCGATCCCTCACAATGACGAATTAACACAGAAATAGCGTCGCTATGAAATACTATATGTTCTATGAATACTCTTTCTAAATCGTGGAACGTTTCTACTGCAACGACAGGATCTTCATTTGGGTGGCGCGTATCATTTTTCGAATGCACTATTCCTTCTTTATTGCATCCGTCGATCCCCCACAATGACGAATTAACACAGAAATTGCGTCGGTATGAAATACTATAGGTTCTATGCCTTCTCTTTCTAAATCGAGGAACGTTTCTATGGCAACGTCAGGATCTTATATTGGGAGGCGAGTATCTCTTTTCGGATGCACTATTCCTTCTATATTGCATCAGTCGATCCCTCACAATGATGAATTAACACAAAAAATGCGTCGCTACGAAACACAATAGGATCTATATCTTCTCTTTCTAAATCGAGGAACGTTTCTATGGCAACAAAACGATCTTATATTGGGAGGCGTTTATCTCTTTTCAGATGCACTATTCCTTCTATATTGCATCCGTTGATCCCTCACAATTGCGAATTAACACCGAAATTGCGTCGCTATGAAATACTATTGGTTCGATAACTTTTCTTTCTTAATCGAGAAACGGTTCTATGGGAACGAACGGATCTTCTATTGGGAGGCGAGTATCCCTTTTCGGATGCACTATTCCATCATTATTGCATCCGTCGATCCCTCACAATTGCGAATTAACACAGTAGTTGCATCGCTATGAAAAAGTATAGGTTCGATGACTTTTCTTTCTAAATCGATGAATGTTTCTATGGCAACGACAGGATCTTCTATTGGGACCCGAGAATCTCCTTTTGGATGCACTATTCCTTCTTTATTGCATCCGTCGATCCCTCATAATGACGAATTAACACAGAAATTGCGACGCTATGAAATACTACAGGTTCTATGCCTTCTCTTTCTAAGTCGAAGAACGTTTCTATGGCAACAACAGGATGTTCTATTGGGAGTCGAGTATCTCTTTTCAGATGCACTATTCCTTCTTTATTGCATCCGTCGATCCCTCATAATAACGAATTAACACATAAATTGCTTCGCTATGAAATACTATGTGTTCTATGACATCTCTTTTTAAATCGAGGAACGTTTCAATGTCAACGACAGCATCTTATATTGGGAGGCCAGTATCTCATTTCGGATGCACTATTCCTTCCTTATTGCATCCGTCGATCCCTCACAATGACGAATTAACACAGAAATTGCGTCGCTATGAAACACCAAAGTTTCTATGCCTTCTCTTTCTAAATCGAGGAACGTTTGTATGGCAACGAAAGGATTTTCTATTGGGATTGGAGTATCTCTTTTCGGATGCACTATTTCTTCTTTATTGCATCCCTCAATCCATCACAATGACGAATTAACACAGTAATTGCGTCGCTATGAAATACCATAGGTTCTATGACTTCTCTCTCTAAATCGAGGAACGTTTCTATGGCAACGACAGGATCTTCTATTGGGAGGCGAGTTTCTCTTTTCGGATGCACTATTCCTTCTTTATTGCATCCCCCGATCCCTCACAATGACGAATTAACACAGAAATTGCGTCGCTATGAAATACTATAGGTTCTATGCCTTCTCTTTATAAATCGAAGGACGTTACTATGGCAACGACAGGATCTTCTATTGGGAGGCAGGAATCTCTTTTCGGATGCACTATTCCTTCTTTATTGCAGCCATCGATCCCTCACAATGACGAATAAACACAGAAATAGCGACGCTATGAATTACTATAGGTTCTATGCATTCTCTTTCTAAATGGTGGAACGTTTCTATGGCAACGACAGGTTCTTCTATTCGGAGGCGAGTATCTCTTTTCGGATGCACTATTCCTTCGTTATTGCATCCGTCGATCCCACACAATGACGAATTAACACAGCAATTGCGTCGCTATGATATAGTATAGGTTCTAGGCCTTCTCTTTCTAAATCGAGGAACGTTTCTATGGCAACGACAGGATCTATATTGGGAGGAGAGTATCTCGTTTCGGATGCACTGTTTCTTCTTTATTGCATCCGTCGATCCCTCACAATGACGAATTAACACAGAAATTGCGTCGCTATGAAGTACCATTGGTTCTATGTCTTCTCTTTCTAAATCGAGGAACGTTTCAATGGCAACGACAGGATCTTCTATTGGGAGGCCAGTATCTCTTTTCGGATGCACTATTCCTTCTTTATTGCATCCGTCGATCCCTCACAATGACGAATTAACACGGAAATTGCGTCGCTATGAAATACTATAGGTTCTATGCCTTCTCTTTCTAAATCGTTGAACATTACTATGGCAACGACAGGATCTTATATTGGGAGGCGAGTATCTCTTTTTGGATGCACTATTCCTTCTTTATTGCATCCGACGATCACTCACAATGACGAATTAACACAGATATTGCGTCGCTATGAAATACTATATGTTCCTTGCCTTCTCTTTCTAAATGAAGGAACGTTTCTATGGCAACGACAGGATCTTCTATTGGGAGGCGAGTATCTCTTTTCGGATGCACTATTCCTTCTTTATTGCAAACATCGATCCCTCACAATGACGAATTAACACAGAAAATGTTTCGCTACGAAACACAATAGGTTCTATGCCTTCTCTTTCTAAATCGAGGAACGTTTCTATGGCAACGACAGGATCTTATATTGGGAGGCGAGTATCTCTTTTCGGATGCGCTATTCCCTCTTTATTGCATCCGTCGATCCCTCACAATGACGAATTAACACAGAAATTGCGTCGCTATGAAATACTATATGTTCTATGCCTTCTCTTTTTAAATCGAGGAACGTTTCTATGGCAACGACAGGATCTTATATTGGGAGGCGAGTATCTCCCTTCGGATGCACTATTACTTCTTTATTGCATCCGACGATCCCTCACAATGACGAATTAACACAGAAATTGCGTCGCTATGAAAGACTATAGGTTCTATGCCTTCTCTTTCTAAATCGAGGTACGTTTCTATGGCAACGACAGGATCTTATATTGGGAGGCGAGTATCTCTTTTCGGATGCGCTATTCCCTCTTTATTGCATCCGTCCATCCCTCACAATGACAAAGTAACACAGAAATTGCGTCGCTATGAAATACTATATGTTCTATGACTTCTCTTTCTAAATCGAGGTACGTTTCTATGGCAACGACTGGATCTTATATTGGGAGGCGAGTATCTCCCTTCGGATGCACTATTACTTCGTTATTGCATCCGACGATCCCTCACAATGACGAATTAGCACTGAAATTGCGTCGCTATGATATACTATGGGTTCTATGACTTCTCCTTCTAAATCTAGGAACGTTTCAATTGCAACGACGGGATCTTAAATTGGAAGGCAAGTATCTTTTTTCGGATGCACTATTTCTTATTTATTGCATCCGTCGATGACTCACAATGAAGAATTAACACAGAAATTGCGTCGCTATGAAATACTATAGGTTCTATGCCTACTCTTTCTAATTGGAGGAACGTTTCTATGGCAACCTCATGATCTTCAATTGGGAGGCGAGTATCCCTTTTCGGATGCACTATTCCTTCTTTATTGCATCCGTCGATCCCTCACAATGACGAATTAACACAGAAATTGCGTCGCTATGGAATAGTATTGGTTCTATGCCTTCTCTTTCTAAATCGAGAACGTTTCTATGGCAAGGACAGGATCTTATATTGGGAGGCGAGTATCTCTTTTCGGATGCACTGTCCCTTCTTTATTGCATCCGTCCATCCCTCACAATGACAAATTAACACAGAAATTGCGTCGCTATGAAATAACTTATGTTCTATGCCTTTTCTTTCTAAATGGAGGAACGTTTCTATGGCAACGACAGGATCTTATATTGGGAGGCGAGTATCTCTTCTCGGATGCACTATTCCTTCTTTATTGCAATCATCGATCCCTCACAATGACGAACTAACACAGATATTGCGTCGCTATAATATGCAGTAGGTTATATGGCTTCTCTTTCTAACTCCAGGAACGTTTCTATGGCAACGACACGATCTTATATTGAGAGGCGAGTATCTCTTTTCGGATGCACTATTCCTTCTCTATTGCATCCGTCGATCCCTCACAATGACGAATTAACACAGAAATTGCGTCGCTATGAATTACTATGGGTTCTATGCCATCTCTTTCTAAATCGGGGATCGTTTCTATGGCAACGACAGGATCTTCTATTGGGAGGCGAGTATCTCTTTTCGGATGCACTATTCCTTCTTTATTGCAATCATCGATCCCTCACAATGACGAATTATCACAGAAATTACGTCGCTATGAAATACTATAGGTTCTATGCCATCTCTTTATAAAACGAGGATCGTTTCTATGGCAACGATAGTATCTTATATTGGGACGCGAGTATCTCTTTTCGGATGCACTATTCCTTCTTTATTGCATCCGTCGATCCCTCTAAATGACGATTTAACACAGAAATTGCGTCGCTATGAAATACCATGGGTTCTATGCCTTCTCTTTCTAAATCGGGGAACGTTTCTATGGCAACGACAGGATCTTATATTGGGTGGCAAATATCTCTTTTCGGGTGCACTATTCTTTCTTTATTTCATCCTTCGATCCCTCACAATGACGAATTAACACAGAAATTGCGCCGCTATGAAATACTATAGATTCTATTCCGTCTCTTTCTAAATCGAGGAACGTTTCTATGGCAACGACAGGATTTTCAATTGGGAGGGGAGTATCTCTTTTCGGATGCACTATTCCTTCCTTATTGCATCCATCGATCCCTCACAATGACGAATTAACACAGAAATTGCGTTGCTATGAAATGCAATAGGTTCTATGACTTCTCTTTCTAAATCGAGGAACGTTTCTATGGCAACGACACGATCTTATATTGAGAGTCGAGTATCTCTTTTCGGATGCACTATTCCTTCTTAATTGCATCCGTCGATCCCTCACAATGACGAATTAACACAGAAATTGCGTCGCTATGAATTACTATGGGTTCTATGCCATCTCTTTCTAAATCGGGGATCGTTTCTATGGCAACGACAGGATCTTCTATTGGGAGGCGAGTATCTCTTTTCGGATGCACTATTCCTTCTTTATTGCATCCATCGATCCCTCACAATGACGAATTAACACAGAAATTGCGTCGCTATGAAATACTATAGGTTCTATGCCTTCTCCTTATAAATCGAGGATCGTTTCTATGGCAACGATAGGATCTTATATTGGGAGGCGAGTATCTCTTTTCGGATGCACTATTCCTTCTTTATTGCATCCGTCGATTACTCACAATGACGAATTAACACAGAAATTGCGTCGCTATGAATTACTATGGGTTCTATGCCTTCTCTTTCTAAATCGGGGAACGTTTCTATGGCAACGACAGGATCTTCTATTGGGAGGCGAGTATCTCTTTTCGGATGCACTATTCCTTCTTCATTGCATCCGTCGATCCCTCACAATGACGAAGTAAACAGAAATTGCGTCGCTATGAAATAACATATGTTTATGCCTTTTCTTTCTAAATGGAGGAACGTTTCCATGGCAACGACAGGATCTTATATTGGGTGGCAAATATCTCTTTTCGGAGGCTTTTATTTCATCCTTCGATCCCTCATAAAGACGAATTAACACAGAAATTGCGTCGCTATGAAATACTATAGGTTCTATTCCTTCTCTTTGTAAATCGAGGAACGTTTCTATGGCAACGACAGGATTTTCAATTGGGAGGAGAGTATCTCTTTTCGGATGCACTATTCCTTCTTTATTGCATCCATCGATCCCTCAGAATGACGAATTAACACAGAAATTGCGTCGCTATGAAATACTATAGGTTCTATGCCTTCTCTTTCTAAATCGAGGAACGTTTCTATGGCAACGACAGTATCTTCTATTGGGATGCACTCTTTTCGGATGCACTATTCCTTCTTTATTGCAATCATCGATCCCTCACAATGACGAATTAACGCAGAATTGCGTCGCTATGAAATAATATATGTTCTACGCCTTCTCTTTCTAAATCGAGGAACGTTTCTATGGCAACGACAGGATCTTCAATTCGGAGGCGAGTATCTCTTTTCGGATGCACTATTCCTTCTTTATTGCATCCGTCGATCCCTCACAATGACGAATTAACACAGAAATTGCGCCGCTATGAAATACTATAGATTCTATTCCGTCTCTTTCTAAATCGAGGAACGTTTCTATGGCAACGACAGGATTTTCAATTGGGAGGGGAGTATCTCTTTTCGGATGCACTATTCCTTCCTTATTGCATCCATCGATCCCTCACAATGACGAATTAACACAGAAATTGCGTTGCTATGAAATGCAATAGGTTCTATGACTTCTCTTTCTAAATCGAGGAACGTTTCTATGGCAACGACACGATCTTATATTGAGAGTCGAGTATCTCTTTTCGGATGCACTATTCCTTCTTTATTGCATCCGTCGATCCCTCACAATGACGAATTAACACAGAAATTGCGTCGCTATGAATTACTATGGGTTCTATGCCATCTCTTTCTAAATCGGGGATCGTTTCTATGGCAACGACAGGATCTTCTATTGGGAGGCGAGTATCTCTTTTCGGATGCACTATTCCTTCTTTATTCCATCCGTCGATCCCTCACAATGACGAATTAACACAGAAATAGCGTCGCTATGAATTACTATGGGTTCTATGCCATCTCTTTCTAAATCGGGGATCGTTTCTATGGCAACGACAGGATCTTCTATTGGGAGGCGAGTATCTCTTTTCGGATGCACTATTCCTTCTTTACTGCAATCATCGATCCCTCACAATGACGAATTAACACAGAAATTGCGTCGCTATGAAATACTATAGGTTCTATGCCTTTTCTTTATAAAGCGAGGATCGTTTCTATGGCAACGATAGGATCTTATATTGGGACGCGGGTATCTCTTTTCGGATGAACTTTTCCTTCTTTATTGCATCCGTCGATCCCTCTAAATGACGATTTAACACAGAAATTGCGTCGCTATGAAATACTATAGGTTCTATGCCTTCTCTTTCTAAATCGGGGAACGTTTCTATGGCAACGACAGGATCTTATATTGGGTGGCAAATATCTCTTTTCGGATGCACTATTCCCTCTTTATTTCATCCTTCGATCCCTCACAACGACGAATTAACGCAGAAATTGCGTCGCTATGAAATACTATAGGTTCTATTCCTTCTCTTTCTAAATCGAGGAACGTTTCTATGGCAACGACAGTATCTTCTATTGGGAGGCGAGTACCTCTTCTCGGATGCACTATTCCTTCTTTATTGCATCCGTCGATCCCTCACAATGACGAACTAACACAGAAATTGCGTCGTTATAATATGCTATAGGTTCTATGGCTTCTCTTTCTAACTCGAGGAACGTTTCTATGGCAACGATAGGAATTTATATTGGAAAGCGTGTATCTCTTTTCGGATGCACTATTCCTTCTTTATTGCATCCGTCGATCCCTCACAATGACGAATTAACACAGAAATTGCGTCGCTATGAAATACTATGGGTTCTATGACTTCTCCTTCTAAATCTAGGAACGTTTCTATCGCAACGACAGGATCTTAAATTGAGAGGCGAGTATCTCTTTTCGGATGCACTATTCCTCCTTTATTGCATCCGTCGATCCCTCACAATGAAGAATTAATACAGAAA
The DNA here is from genome assembly GCF_023864275.1 of Schistocerca cancellata. NCBI lineage: Eukaryota > Metazoa > Arthropoda > Insecta > Orthoptera > Acrididae > Schistocerca > Schistocerca cancellata. The sequence goes on along the minus strand of NC_064628.1, from coordinate 958,006,732 downwards.
TTGCGTCGCTATGAAATACTATAGGTTCTATGCCTTCTCATTCTAATTCGAAGAACGTTTCTATGGCAACGAAAGGACCTTCTATTGGGAGGCGAGTATCCTTTTTCGGATGCACTATTCCTTCTTTATTGCAATCATCGATCCCTCACAATGAAGAATTAACGCAGAATTGCGTCGCTAGGAAATAATATATGTTCTATGCCTTCTCTTTCTAAATCGAGGAACGTTTCTATGGCATCGACAGGATCTTCAATTCGGATTCGAGTATCTCTTTTCGGATGCACTATTCCTTCTTTATTGCATCCGTCGATCCCTCACAATAACGAATTAACACAGAAATTGCGTCGCTATGGAATACTATAGGTTCTATTCCTTCTTTTTCTAAATCGAGGTACGTTTCTATGGCAACGACAGGATTTTCTATTGGGAGGAGAGTATCTCTTTTGGGATGCACTATTCATTCTTTATTGCATCCATCGATCTCTCACAAAGACGAATTAACACAAATATTGCGTCGCTATGAAATACTATAGGATCTATGCCCTTTCTTTCTAAATCAAGGAACGTTCCTATGGCAACGACAGGATCTTCTATTGGGAGGTGAGTATCTCCTTTCGGATGCACTATTCCTATTTTATGCACCCGTCGATCCCCCACAATCACGAGTTAACGAAAAAATTGTCTCGCTATGAATTACTATAGGTTCTATGCCTACTCTTTCTAAATGGAGGAACGTTTCTATGGCAACGACAGGATCTTCATTTGGGAGGCGAGTATCCCTTTTCGGATGCACTATTCCTTCTTTATTGCATCCGTCGATCCCTCACAATGACGAATTAACACAGAAATTGCGTCGCCATGGAATAGTATTGGTTCTATGCCTTCTCTTTCCAAATGGAGAACGTTTCTATGGAGAGGACAGGATCTTATATTGGGAGGCGAGTATCTCTTTTCGGATGCACTGTCCCTGCTTTATTGCATCCGTCCATCCCTCACAATGACAAACTAACACAGAAATTGCATCGCTATGAAATACTAAAGATTCTATGCCTTCTCTTTCTAAATCGAGGTACGTTTCTATGGCAACGACTGGATCTTATATTGGGAGGCGAGTATCTCTTTTCGGATGCGCTATTCCCTCTTTATTGAATCCGTCGATCCTTCACAATGACGAATTAACACAAAAATTTGCGTCGCTATGAAATAATTTAGGTTGTATGCCTTCTCTTTCTAAATCTAGGAACGTTTCTATGGCAACGACAGGATCTTATATTGGGAGGCGAGTATCTCTTTTCGGATGCACTATTCCTTCTTCATTGCATCCGTCGATCCCTCACAATGACGAATTAACACAGAAATTGCGTCGCTATGAAATACTATAGGTTCAATGCCTTCTCTTTCTAAAGCGAGGAACGTTTCTATGGCAACGATAGGATCTTATATGGGGAGGCGAGTAGCTCTTTTCGGATGCACTATTCCTTCTTTATTGCATCCGTCGATCCCTCACAATGACGAATTAACACAGAAATTGCGTCGCTATGAATTACTATGGGTTCTATGCCTTCTCTTTCTAAATCGGGGAACGTTTCTATGGCAACGACAGGATCTTCTATTGGGAGGCGAGTATCTCTTTTTGGACGCACTATTCCATCTTCATTGCATCCGTCGATCCCTCACAATGACGAAATAAACAGAAATTGAGTCGCTATGAAATAACATATGTTCTATGCCTTTTCTTTCTAAATGGAGGAACGTTCCTATGGCAACGGCATGATCTTATATTGGGAGGCAAATATCTCTTTTCGGATGCACTATTCCTTCTTTATTTCATCCTTCGATCCCTCACAATGACGAATTAACACAGAAATTGCGTCGCTATGAAATACTATAGATTCTATTTCTTCTCTTTCTAAATCGAGGTACGTTTCTATGGCAACGACAGGATTTTCGATTGGGAGGAGAGTATCTCTTTTCGGATGCACTATTCCTTCTTTATTGCATCCATCGATCCCTCACAATGACGAATTAACACAGAAATTGCGTCGCTATGAATTACTATGGGTTCTATGCCTTCTCTTTCTAAATCGAGGAACGTTTCTATTGCAACGACAGGATCGTCTATTGGGAGGCGAGTACCTCTTCTCGGATGCACTATTCCTTCTTTATTGCAACCGTCGATCCCTCACAATGACGAACTAACACAGAAATTGCGTCGCTATAATATGCTATAGGTTCTATGGCTTCTCTCTCTAAATCGAGGAACGTTTCTATGGCAACGACAGGATCTTCAATTGGGAGGCGAGTATCTCTTTTCGGATGCACTGTTCCTTCTATATTGCAACCGTCGATCACTCACAATGAAGAATTGACTCAGAAATTGCGTCGCTATTAAATACTATAGTTTCTATGCCTTCACTTTCTAAATCGAGGAACGTTTCTATGGCAACGACAGGACCTTCTATTGGCAGGCGAGTATCTCTTTTCGGTTGCACTATTCCTTCTTTATTGCAATCATCGATCCCTCACAATGAAGAATTAACACAGAAATTGCGTCGCTATGAAATACTATATGTTCTATACCTTCTCTTTCTAAAACGAGGAACGTTTCTATGGCAACGAAAGGATCTTATATTGGGTGGCGAGTATCTATTTTCGGGTGCACTTTTCCTTCTCTTTTGCATCCCTCGATCCCTCACAATGACGAATTAACACAGAAATTGCGTCGCTATGAAATAATATAGGTTCTGTTCCTACTCTTTTTAAAACGAGGGACGTTTCTATGGCAACGACAGGATTTTCAATTGGGAGGAGAGCATCTCTTTTCGGATGTACTATTCCTTCTTTCTTGCATCCATCGATGCGTAACAATTACGAATTAACACAGAAATTGCGTCGCTATGAAATACCATAGGTTCTATGCCTTCACTTTCTAATTCGAGGAACGTTTCTATGGCAAAGACAGGATCTTCTATTAGGAGGCAAGGATCTCTTCTCGGATGCACTACTCCTTCTTTATTACATCCGTCGATCCTTCAAAATGACGAATTAACACAGAAATTGCATCGCTGTGAAATACTATAGGTTCTATGCCTTCTCCTTCTAAATCGAGGAACGTTTCTATGGCAACGACAGGATCTTCTATTGGGAGGCGAGTATCTCTTCTCGGATGCACTATTCCTTATTTATTGCATCCGTCAATCCCTCACAATGACGAATTAACACAGAAATTGCGTTGCAATGAAATACTATAGGTTCTATGCCTTCTCTTTCTAAATCGAGATACGTTTGTATGACAACTACAGGATCTTCTATTGGGAGTCGATTATCTATTTTCGGATGCACTATTCCTTCTTTATTGCATCCGTCGATCCCTCACAATGACGAATTAACACAGAAAATGCATCGCTATGAAATATTATTGGTTCTATGCCTTCTCTTTCTAAATCGAGGTACGTTTGTATGACAACTACAGGATCTTCTATTGGAAGTCGATTATCTATTTTCGGATGCACTATTCCTTCTTTATTGCATCCGTCGATCCCTCACAATGACGAATTAACACAGAAAATGCGTCGCTATGGAACACTATAGGTTCTATGCCTTCTCTTTCTAAATCGAGGAACGTTTCTATGGCAACGAAACGATCTTCTATTGGGAGGCGAGTATCTCTTTTCGGATGCACTATTCCTTCTTTATTGCATCCATCGATCCATCACAATTGCGAATTAACACAGAAATTGCGTCGCTATGAAATACTATAGGTTCGATGACTTTTCTTTCAAATCGAGAAAGGTTTTTATGGCAACGAACGGATCTACTATTGGAAGGCGAGTATACCTTTTCGGATGCACTATTCCACCATTATTGCATCACTCGATCCCTCACAATGACAAATTATCACAGAAATTGGGTCGCTATGAAGTACTATGGGTTCTATGCCTTCTCTTTCTGAATCGAGGAACGTTTCTATGGCAACGACAGGATCTTCTATTGGGACCCGAGAATCTCCTTTTGGATGCACTATTCCTTCTTTATTGCATCCGTCGATCCCTCATAATGACGAATTAACACAGAAATTGCGACGCTATGAAGTACTACAGGTTCTATGCCTTCTCTTTCTAAGTCGAAGGACGTTTCTATGGCAACGAAACGATCTTCTATTGGGAGGCGAGTATCTCTTTTCGGATGCACTATTCCTTCTTTATTGCATCCGTCGATCCATCACAATGACGAATTAACACAGAAGTTGCTTCGCTATGAAATACTATGTCTTCTATGACATCTCTTTCTATATCGAGGAACGTTTCAATGGCAACGACAGGATCTTATATTGGGAGGCCAGTATCTGTTTTCGGATGCACTATTCCTTCTTTATTACATCCGTCGATCCCTCACAATGACGAATTAACAGAGAAATTGCGTCGCTATGAAACACCATAGTTTCTATGCCATCTCTTTCTAAATCGAGGAACGTTTGTAAGGCAACGACAGGATCTTATATTGGGAGGCCAGTATCTCTTTTCGAATGCACTATACTTCTTTATTGCATCCGTCGATCACTCACAATGACGAATTAACACAGAAATAGTGTCGCTATGGAATACTATATGTTCTATGAATACTCTTTCTAAATCGAGGAACGTTTCTATGGCAACGGCAGGATCTTCATTTGGGAGGCGAGTATCATTTTTCGGATGCACTATTCTTCTTTATTCCATCCGTCGATCCCTCACAATGACGAATTACACAGAAATTGCGGCGCTAAGAAATACTATAGGTTCTATGCCTTCTCTTTCTAAATCGAGGAACGTTTCTATGGCAACGAAACGATCTTCTATTGGGAGGCGAGTATCTCTTTTCGGATGCACTATTCCTTCTTTATTGCATCCATCGATCCCTCACAATTGCGAATTAAAACAGAAATTGCGTCGCTGTCAAATACTATAGGTTAGATGACTTTTCCTTCAAATCGAGAAAGGTTTCTATGGCAACGAACGGATCTTCTATTGGGAGGCGAGTATCCCTTTTCGGATGCACTATTCCATCATTATTGCATCAGTCGATCCCTCACAATAACGATTTAACACAGAAATTGCATCGCTATGAAATAGTATAGGTACTATGCCTTCTCTATCTAAATCGAGGAACGTTTCTATGGTAACGAAACGATCTTCTATTGGGAGGCGAGTATCTCTTTTCGGATGCACTATTCCTTCTTTATTGCATCCGTTGATCCCTCACAATGACGAATTAACATAGAAAATACGTCGCTATGAAACATAATAGGTTCTATGCCTTCTCTTTCTAAATCGTGGACTGTTTCAATGGCAACGAAACGATCTTCTATTGGGAGGCGAGTATCTCTTTTTGGATGCACTATTCCCTCTTTATTGCATCCGTCGATCCCTCACAATTGCGAATTAACACAGAAATTGCGTCGCTATGAAATACTATAGGTTCGATGACTTTACTTTCTATATCGAGAAACGTTTCTATGGCAACGAACGGATCTTCTATTGGGAGGCGAGTATCCCTTTTCGGATGCACTATTCCATCATTATTGCATCAGTCGATCCCTCACAACGACGAATTAACATAGAAAATGCGTCGCTATGAAACATAATAGGTTCTATTCCTTCTCTTTCTAAATCGAGGAACGTTACTATGGCAACGACAGGATCTTCTATTGGCATCCGAGAATCTCCTTTTGGATGCACTATTCCTTCTTTATTGCATCCGTCGATCCCTCACAATGACGAATTAACACAGAAATTGCGACGCTATGAAATACTACGGGTTCTATGCCTTCTCTTTCTAAATCGAGGAACGTTTCTATGGCAACGACAGGATATTCTATTGGGAGGCGAGTATGTCTTTTCGGATGCACTATTCCTACTTTATTGCATCCGTCGATCCCTCACAATTGCGAATTAACACAGATATTGCGACGATATGAAATACTATAGGTTCTATGCCTTCTCTTTCGGAATCGAGGAACGTTTCTATGTCAACGACAGGATCTTCTATTGGGAGGCGAGTATCTCTTTTTGGATGCACTATTAATTTTTTATTGCATCCGTCGATCCTTCATAATGACGAATTAACACAGAAATTGCGACAATATGAAATACTTTAGGTTCAATGCCTTCTCTTTTTAAATCGAGGAACGTTTCTATGGCAACGACAGGATCTTATATTGGGCGGCGAGTATCTCTTTTCGGATGCACTATTCCTTCTGTATTGCATCCGGCGATCCCTCACAATGACGAATTAACACAGAAATAGCGTCGCTATGAAATACTATAAGTTCTATGCCTTCTCTTTCTAAATCGAGGAACGTTACTATGGCAACGACAGGATCTTATATTGTTAGGCGAGTATCTCTTTTCGGATGCACTATTCCTTCTTTATTGCAACCATCGATCCCTCACAATGACGAATTAACACAGAAATAGCGTCCTATGAAATACAATATGTTCTATGAATACTCTTTCTAAATCGAGGAACGTTTCTATGGCAACGACAGGATCTTCATTTGGGAGGCGAGTATCATTTTTCGGATGCACTATTCCTTCTTTATTGCTTCCGTCGATCCCTCACAATGACGAATTAACACAGAAATTGCGTCGCTATGAAATACTATAGGTTCTATGCCTTCTCTTTCTAAATCGAGGAACGTTTGTATGGCAACGACAGGATCTTATATTGGGAGGCGAGTATTTTTTTTCGGATGCACTATTCCTTCTTTATGGCATCCGTCGATCTCTCACAATGACGAATTAACACACAAATTTCGTCGCTATGAAATACTGTAGGTTCTATGCCTTCTCTTTCTAAATCGAGGAACGTTTCTATGGCAATGACAGGATCTTCTATTGGGAGGCGAGTATCTCTTTTCGGATGCACTATCCTTCTTTATTGCATCCGTCGATCCCTCACAATTGCGAATTAACACAGAAATTGCGTCGCTATGAAATGCTATAGGTTCGATGACTTCTCTTTCTAAATCGAGAAACGTTTCTATGGCAACGAACGGATCTCCTATTGGGAGGCGAGTATCACTTTTCGCATGCGCTATTCCGTCGTTATTGCATCCGTCGATCCCTCACAATTGCGAATTAACACAGTAATTGCATCGCTATTAAGTAGTATAGGTTCGACGACTTTTCTTTCTAAATCGAGGAACGTTTCTATGGCAACGACAGGATCTTCTATTGGGAGGCGAGTATCTCTTTTCGGATGCACTATTCCTTCTTTATTGCAACCATCGATCCCTCACAATGACGAATTAACACAGAAATAGCGTCGCTATGAAATACTACGTGTTCTATGAATACTCTTTCTAAATCGAGGAACGTTTCTATGGCAACGAAAGGATCTTCATTTGTTAGGCGAGTATCATTTTTCGGATGCACTATTCCTTCTTTATTGCATCCGTCGATCCCTCACAATGACGAATTAACACAGAAATTGCGTCGCTATGAAATACTATAGGTTCTATGCCTTCTCTTTCTAAATCGAGGAACGTTTCTATGGCAACGACGGGATCTTATATTGGGAGGCGAGTATCTCTTTTCGGATGCCCTATTGCTTCTTTATTGCATCCGTCGATCCCTCACAATGAGGAGTTAACACAGAAATTGCTTCGCTATGAATTACTATAGGTTCTATGCCTTCTCTTTCTAAATGGAGGAACTTTTCAATGGTAACGACAGGATCTTCAATTGGGAGGCGAGTATCTCTTTTCGGATGCACTATTCCTTCTTTATGGCATCCGTCGATCTCTCACAATGACGAATTAAAACAGAAATTGCGTCGCTATGAAATACTATAGGTTCTATGCCTTCTCTTTCTAAATCGAGGAACGTTTTTATGGCAACGTCAGGATCTTATATTGGGAGGCGAGTATCTCATTTCGGATGCACTGTTCCTTCTTAATTGCATCTGTCGATCCCTCACAATGACGAATTAACACAAATATTGCGTCGGTATGAAATATTATAGGTTCTATCCCTTCTCTTTCTAAATCGAGGAACGTTTCTGTGGCAACGACTGGATCTTCTATTGGGAGACGAGTATCTCTTTTCGGATGCTCTATTCCTTCTTTATTGCATCGGTCAATCCATCACAATGACGAATTAACACAGAAAATGCGTCGCTATGAAACACAATAGGTTCTATGCCTTCTCTTTCTAAATCGAGGAACGTTTCTATGGCATCGAAACGATCTTCTATTGGGAGGCGAGTATCCCTTTTCGGATGCACTATTCCATCATTATTGCATCCGTCGTTCCCTCACAATTGCGAATTAACACAGTAATTGTATCGCTATGAAATAGTATAGGTTCGATGACTTTTCTTTCTAAATCGAGGAACGTTTCTATGGCAACGACCGGATCTTCTATTGGTAGGCGGGTATCTCTTTTTGGATGCACTATTCCTTCTTTATTGCATCCGTCGATCCCTCACAATGACGAATGAACACAGAAATTTCGTCCCTACGAAATACTATAGGTTCTATGCCTTCTCTTTCTAAATCGAGGAACGTTTCTATGGCAACGACAGGTTCTTATATTGGCCCCCCTGCGGGTTCGGGGGTTAGAATAGGCCCGCGGTATTCCTGCCTGTCGTAAGAGGCGACTAAAAGGTGTCTCACATGTTTCGGCCTTATGTGATGGTCCCCTCTCGGGTTTGACCTCCATCTTTCTAAATTATTCCGAAGAGCGAGCCAATTGGGGAAGGGCGCCTTACATGGTGCACTGTATCCGTCGTGCAATTAGACCTTTAGCCGTCTTTCTCGTCGCAGCAATGGCTTCCCGCTCGTTTTCGATCTCTTGGGCGATTACCACACTGCACTCTGCAGTTTTTCTTTTAACTGCGACGACGACCTTGGCCATTTTGCACCTAAGATCCAGCACGGTAGCCAGTCCGTTGTGGTGGGGCCGCCATGTACCCTCTTGGTTGTAGCCCCCTGACAACACAGGGATCGCTCTACTGATTCCTGCGCCGTTAACTCCCCACTTATGCCAAGGAGTAGATGCCCATCGCCCTGGGGCATCGGGACTCCCGGCAATGGCCATCCTGCCAGGTGGCCTTTGCTGTGGCTGGGTGGCGCCCGTGGGGAGGGCCCTTGGTCGGAGTAGGTGGCATCAGGGCGGATGACCCGCAATGAAGCGTGGTACATCATCTATCGCTGGTGGGCCTCCACCAGCAGTCTCTAAGCGATCGAGGTCTAACCTCAACAGGAAGAAATTGGATCAGAGATCGTTTCCCTCCCTAGCTACTCCATGGGAGGAACGTCTTGCTAAAGAAGGCAGTGGAGAATATTCACCCCGGTACCTCGTGTGCACGCGGGTTGATGGAGAATCGTTCATGTCGACCAAGCCCCAGTTTTTTGTGGAGCATTTAGAGGAGAAGTTCGGGGAGGTGGAGGGCTTGTCCAAGATGCGCTCTGGTTCTGTGCTCATCCAAACGGCATCCTCTGCCCAGTCACGGAGGTTGCTCAATTGTGACAAGTTGGGGGATGTTTCCGTTAGCATCACGCCGCATAAGAGTCTGAACATGGTCCAGGGTATTATATTCCACCGGGATCTTCTTCTGCAGTCCGACGATGAATTACGCGCCAACCTCGAACGACGAGGTGTTCACTTCGTCCGGCGCGTCCATCGGGGTCCGAGGGATAATCAGGTCGCCACCGGTGCCTTCATCTTGGCCTTTGAGGGTGATGTCTTACCCGAAAAGGTTAAGGTGATGGTTTACTGTTGTGATGTGAAACCATATATCCCTCCTCCGATGCGGTGTTTTAAATGCTGGAAGTTCGGGCACATGTCATCTCGCTGTACTTCCAGCATCACGTGTCGGGATTGCGGACGTCCTTCGCATCCTGATACTCCATGTGCTCCGCCTCCCATCTGTGTTAACTGTGGAGAACACCATTCCCCCTGCTCACCGGACTGTCGGATCTTCCAGAAGGAAAGGAAGATAATGGAATATAAGACCCTGGACCGCCTAACCTACACCGAGGCCAGGCGCAAATATGAGCGGCTCCATCCCGTGCCCATGACGTCTACCTATGCCACTGCTGCAACACGAGTTCGCTCTCAGCTCTGCCAGAATTCACCGGCCGCCTTGGTTGCGGGGGACACTTCGCTCCCTGTTGCTCCTGCTCCATCTCTTTCAGGAGCAACACCACCCCAACCACCGGGGACATCTGTTCCCCATTCACAGCCGGAGAAGCGTGAGCCTTCTTCGGCTCCTGTCGCCCGGAAGGGGTCCCTTGGGGCCCTCCCATCCCAGGCTTTGCCCAGTGCCAAAGCGGACGCCCGCAGTCGCTGGTCGTAGGGCGTCACGGTCGTCTTCAGTCCCTGAGACTGACCCAGTGAGGCCCTCCCAGCCAGACCCACCTAAGGCACAGCGCGCAAAGCAGTCGAAGAAAAAGGCTCCCAAGCATCCTGAAATTGCGGTGGCACCTGTCCCTCCGCAACCTTCTCCCTCTGCATCCGAAGATGAGGTGGAGATTCTGGCGTCCGCTGAGGACATGGATCTCGCCAGTCCCTCGGATGCAATACATAGCTGTTGTCTAGGTGGTGACTCAGTAGCAGCAGGGGCCCCGGAGGCGTAATCTGCCTCCCCAGTCCCTTCACGCCTTTCCCATCCATTGCTAATACCATCCTCCAGTGGAACTGCAGCGGTTTCTTCCACCATCTAGCTGAGCTCCGCCAACTTCTCAGCCGTCATCCTTTCCTTTGCATTGCTCTGCAGGAAACTTGGTTTCCAGCAATGCGAACCCCCACCCTCCGTGGCTATCGGGGTTATTTTAAGAACTGGGCAGCTTGTGAAAGGGTGTCTGGTGGCGTCTGCATCTATGTCCTTAACTCTCTTCACAGCGAGTTTGTACCTCTACAAACAGCTTTAGAGGCTGTCGCTGTTCGGGTGTGGACGCCACAGGCTATCACCGTCTGCAGTATTTACCTTCCACCTGATGGTGCTGTCGCACAGCATGTCCTGGCTGCTCTGATAGCTGAACTGCCGCCACCTTTTTTGCTGCTGGGCGATTTCAATGCCCACAACCCTCTATGGGGTGGGACTGTCTCCGATGTTCGCGGTCGGGCCGTGGAGCATGTGTTGGCTCAGCTCGACCTTAGCCTCTTGAACACCGGTGCTCCCACGCATTTCAGTGTGGCCCATGGCTCGTTCTCGGCCATCGATCTCTCTATTTGCAGCCCTGGCCTTGTCCCATCCCTCCACTGGCGAGTGCACCCTGACCTGTGTGGTAGTGACCATTTTCCCATCTATTTGTCACTGCCCCAGTGTCATTCTTCTGGGCGCTTGCCCCGCTGGGCTCTCCACAGGGCTGACTGGCCAGCTTTTACTTCCGCTGCAACCATTGAGTCTCCCCCACAGGGTGACATTGACGAGGTGGTTCGTGTTTTAACCACGTCCATCATTTCAGCGGCCGAGGCTTCCATCCCCCGTTCTTCTGGCCTCCCTCGGAGGAAGGCTGTCCCCTGGTGGTCGCCGGAGATTGCTGAGGCTATTCGCGACCGTAGGCGGGCTCTCCAGCGTCATAGGCGGCACCCGTCTCTGGAGACTATCATCGCCTTTAAGAGGCTCCGTGCCTTCACCCGCCGTCTTATTGCACGGCGTAAGCAGGAGTGCTGGGAGCGGTATGTTTCCTCCTTGGGCTCCCGTGTTTCCCCCTCGCTCGTGTGGTCCCGGATACGGCGGATTTATGGACACCAGACCCCTACGGGTGTCCCTGGGATCTCTTTGGACGGCGCTGTGTGCACGGACGCTGCCGCCATTGCTGAACACCTTGCTGCGCACTTCGCTACGAGCTCTGCGACTGCAACTTATCCCCCCGCCTTTCGCTCTCTCAAGGAGCGGGCCGAGCAGACGCCATTATCGTTCCACACACGTCGTTCTGAAACTTACAATGCTCCTTTCAGCGAGAGGGAATTCCTCGCTGCCCTCGCCGATTGCCCTGATACAGCACCAGGACCGGACTGCATCCACGCACAGATGCTGAAGCATCTCTCCAGGGACTGCCAGAGACACATTCTCGCGATATTTAATCGCATTTGGAGCGAAGGCGTGTTCCCGTCGCAATGGCGAGAGGGTGTTATTGTCCCCATCTTGAAGCCCGGTGCGGACCCACTGGCGGTGGACAGCTATCGTCCCATTACCCTCACCAACGTTTTGTGCAAATTGCTCGAACGTATGGTGGGGCGGCGTTTGTGTTGGGTCCTTGAGTCTCCTCGCTCCATCCCAGGGTGGCTTCCGTCGGGGCCGGTCTGCAGTGGACAATTTGGTGCGGCTGGAATCTGCTGTCCGTACGGCCTTTGCCCGACGTCAGCATCTCGTTGCTGTGTTTTTCGATCTGCGGAAGGCGTATGACACCACATGGAGGCATCACATCCTCGCCACATTGCATGAGTGAGGTCTTCGTGGTCGGCTCCCGGCTTTTCTTCAAAGCTTTTTATTGCGCCGCTCTTTCTGGGTGCAAGTCGGTGCCACCTCTAGTTCCTCTTACATACAGGAAAATGGGGTCCCGCAGGGCTCGGTGTTGAGCGTCTCCTTATTTTTAGTGGCCATTAATGGTCTGGCTGCAGCAGTGGGGTCGTCGGTGTCTCCTTCTTTGTATGCCGACGACTTCTGCATCTCATTTAGCTCCACGACTACGGGAGTCGCCGAACGCAGGCTGCAAGTCGCCGTTCGCAAGGCAGCATCATGGGCTCTGACTCACGGTTTTCAGTTCTCTGCGTCCAAGACTCGAGTTATGCACTTCTGCAGGCGTCGGACGGTCCACCCTCATCCTGCACTTTACCTCGACGGCCACCTGCTTGAAGTGGAGGACACTTGCCGCTTCTTGGGACTCGTGTTTGATGCCCGACTCACATGGGTTCCTCATGTTACTCAGCTGAAGCAAAAATGCTGGCGGCACCTCAACGCCCTCCGCTGCCTTAGCCACACGTCTTGGGGTGCAGATCGCTGCACGCTGCTGCGGTTGTACAGGGCTCTTGTGCAGTCCCGGCTTGATTATGGGAGCCTGGCATATAGGTCTGCGTCCCCCTCAGTGTTGAAGTTGTTAGAACCCATACACCACTGTGGGGTTCGGCTTGCAACTGGCGCTTTTCGTACGAGCCCCGTGGATAGTCTACTGGTGGAGGCCGGGGTTCCCCCGCTGCAGATTCGCCGCCATCGTCTGCTCGCCGACTATGCTGTCCACGTACATTGCTCGCCAGGCCATCCCAATCCCAATCGTCGCCTGCTTTTCCCTGCCATGGTCCTCCATCTGCCCGAACGGCGACCTAGGTCTGGGCTTTCCGTCGCTGTCCGTGTCCAGTCCCTGCTGTCCGAACTGGGCTCATTCCCTCTTCTGCCTCCCTTCCGGGTCTGTACACCTACGCCTCCCTGGTGTTTGTCGCGGCCGTCCGTCAGTCTGGATTTGGCACAGGGACCTAAGGACTCGGTTCCGCCTGTGGCCCTCCGTCGCCGTTTTCTTGCGCTCCTCGAATCATTTCCGGGCTGTGAGCCTGTCAACACTGATGCTTCCCTGGTTGATGGTCGCACTGCCTACGCTTTCGCTCACGCTGCCCTTGTTGAGCAACGCTCCTTGCCGGTTGGCTGCAGTATTTTTACTGCAGAGCTGGTGGCCATCTTGCGCACTCTTGAGCATATGCGTTCCTGCTCAGGTGCGTCCGTCGTCATCTGCAGTGACCCCCTGAGCAGCCTCCAGGCCATCGACCGCTGTTTTCCTTATACTCCTCTGGTGTCCTCTATTCGGGAGTCTGTTTCCACCATTACCCACTCTGGTCGTTCGGTGGTTTTTGTTTGGACGCCAGGTCACGTTGGCATCCCGGGGAACGAACGTGTTGACAGGCTGGCCAAAGGGGCGATAGACGCCCCAGCTTTGGAGATCGGCCTTACGGCTCGCGACCAGCAGCTGGTGTTGCGCCGTAAGGTGCTTGGGATGTGGGCTGCTGAGTGGCTTGGCATGACGGGCCCGAATAAACTGCGGGCTGTCAAGGAGACGACCGCTGTGTGGCATTCCTCCCTGCGGGCTTCTCGCAGGGACTCGGTGGTCCTGTGTCGGCTGCGCATCGCCCATACGTACCTGACGCATGGCCATCTCCTGCGTCAGGGGGATCCCCCCCTGTGTCAGTGTGGGTCCCGGCTGACGGTCGGCCACATTTTGCTGGAGTGTCCTCGACTGCGCACACTCCGGCAATCTTTTAATCTCCCGGGCACTTTGGCTTTGGCTTTATCCGACGATGCCTCCGTGGCTCATGACGTCTTAAATTTTATCCGTGGTAGTCCGTTTCATGGTTCGATTTAGGGAGGTCCTGCACCTTTCCCTTTCTGTGTCTTTTGTCCTTGTGTCTGTTGCTGTTCTTGTCTGCAATGTTTGTTGCTCCATTTGTGTTCTTTTAGCGCCTGGGGGGACGTCTCCTCCCCCTTTGGTTTTTACCTGCTCCGTAGATTTTCGGCTCGCCTGATTTTGGAATGGGGGACTGATGACCTTCGCTGTTTAGTCCCCCATAAACATCCCAACAACCACCACCAACACAGAAATTGCATCGCTAAGAAATACTATATGTTACATGCCTTCTCTTTCTAAATCGAGGAACGTTTCTATGGCAACACAGGATCTTCTATTGGGAGGCGAGTATCTCTTTTCAGATGCAATATTCCTTCTTTATTGCAACCATCGATCCCACACAATGACAAATTAACACAGAAATAGTGTCGCTATGGAATACTATATGTTCTATGAATACCCTTTCTAATCGAGGAACGTTTCTATGGCAACGACAGGATCTTCTTTTGGGAGGCGAGTATTTATTTCGGATGCACTATTCATTTTTTTGCATCCGTCGATCCCACACAATGACGAATTACACAGAAATTGCGTCGCTATAAAATACAATAGGTTCTATGCCTTCTCTTTCTAAATCGAGGAACGTTTCTATGGCAACGAAAGGATCTTATATTGGGAGGCGAGTATCCCTTTTCGGATGCACTGTTCCTTCTTAATTGCATCCGTCGAACCCTCACAATGGCGAATTAACACACAATTTGCATCGCTACGAAATACTATAGGTTCTAAGCCTTCTCTCTCTAAATCGAGGAACGTTTATATGGCAACGACTGGATCTTCTATTGGGAGGCGAGTATCCCTTTTCGGATGCACTATTCCATCATTATTGCATCAGTCGATCCCCCACAATGACGAATTAACACAGAAATTGGGTCGCTATGAATTACAATAGGTTCTATGCCTTCTCTTTCTAAATCGAGGAACGTTTCTATGGCAACGACAGGGTCTTCTATTGGGACCCGAGAATCTCCTTTTGGATGCACTATTCCTTCTTTATTGATCCGTCGATCCCTCATAATGACGAATTAACACAGAAATTGCGACGCTATGAAATACTACAGGTTCTATGCCTTCTCTTTCTAAGTCGAAGAACGTTTCTATGGCAACGACAGGATGTTCTATTGGGAGACGAGTATCTATTTCGCATGCACTATTCCTTCTTTATTGCATCCGTCGATCCCTCACAATGACAAATTAACACAGAAGTTGCGACGATATGAAATACTAAAGGTTCTATGCCTTGTCTTTCGAAATCGAGGAACGATTCTATGTCAACGACTGGATCTTCTATTGGGAGGCGAGTATCTCTTTTCAGATGCACTATTCCTTCTTTATTGCATCCGTCGATCCCTCATAATGACGAATTAAAACAGAAATTGCTTCGCTATGAAATACTATGTGTTCTATGACATCTCTTTCAAAATCGAGGAACGTTTCAATGGCAACGATAGGATGTTATATTGGGAGGCCAGTATCAGTTTTCGGATGCACTATTCCATCTTTATCGCATCCGTGGATCCCTCACAATGACGAATTAACACAGAAATTGCGTCGCTATGAAACACCATTGCTTCTATGCCATCTGTTTCTAAATCGAGGAACGTTTGTATGGCAACGACAGGATCTTATATTGGGAGGCCAGTATCTCTTTTCGGATGCACTATTCCATCTTTATTGCATCCGTCGATCACTCACAATGACGAATTAACACAGAAATTGCGTCGCTATGAAATACTATATGTTCCATGCCTTCTCTTTCTAAATCGAGGAACGTTTCTATGGCAACGACAGGATCTTCATTTGGGAGGCGAGTATCATTTTTCGGATGCACTATTCTTCTTTATTGCAGCCGTCGATCCCTCACACTGACGAATTACACAGAAATTGCGTCGCTATGAAATACTATAGGTTCTATGCCCTCTCTTTCTAAATCGAGGAACGTTTCTATGGCAACGACAGGATCTTATATTGGGAGGCGAGTATCTCTTTTCGGATGCACTATTCCTTCTTTATTGCACCCGTCATTCCCTCACAATGAGGAGTTAACAGAGAAATTGCTTCGCTATGAATTACTATAGGTTCTTTGCCTTCTCTTTCTAAATGGAGGAACGTTTCTATGGAAACGACAGGATCTTCAATTGCTAGGCGAGTATCTGTTTTCGGATGCACTATTCCTTCTTTATTGCATCCGTCGATCCCTCACAATGACGAATTAACACAGAAACTGCATCGCTATGAAATACCATAGGTTCTATGCCTTCTCTCTCTAAATCGAGGAACGTTTCTATGGCAACGACTGGATCTTCTATTGGGAGGCGAGTATCTCTTTTCGGATGCACTATTCCTTCTTTATTGCATCCGTCGATCCCTCACAATGACGAATTAACATAGAAAATGCGTCGCTATGAAACACAATAGGTTCTATGGCTTCTCTTTCTAAATCGAGGATCGTTTCTATGGCAATGAAGCGATCTTCTATTGGGAGGCGAGTATCTCTTTTCGGATGCACTATTCCTTCTTTATTGCATCCATCGATCACTCACAATTGCGAATTAAAACAGAAATTGCGTCGCTATGAAATACTATAGGTTCGATGACTTATCTTTCAAAACGAGAAATGTTTCTATGGCAACGAACGGATCTTCTATTGGGAGGCGAGTATCCCTTTTCGGATGCACTATGCCATCATTATTGCATCAGTCGATCCATCAGAATGACGAATTAACACAGAAATTGGGTCGCTATGAAATACAATAGGTTCTATGCCTTCTCTTTCTAAATCGAGGAACGTTTCTATGGTAACGACAGGATCTTCTATTGGGACCCGAGAATCTCCTTTTGGATGCACTATTCCTTCTTTATTGCATCCGTCGATCCCTCATAATGACGAATTAACACAGAAATTGCGACGCTATGAAATACTACAGGTTCTATGACTTCTCTTTCTAAGTCGAAGAACGTTTCTATGGCAACAACAGGATGTTCTATTAGGAGGCGAGTATCTCTTTTCAGATGCACTATTCCTTCATTATTGCATCCGTCGATCCCTCAGAATGACGAATTAACACAGAAATTGCGTCGCTATGAAATACTATATGTTCCATGCCTTCTCTTTCTAAATGAAGGAACGTTTCTATGGCAACGACAGGATCTTCTATTGGAAGGCGAGTATCTCTCTTCGGATGCACTATTCCTTCTTTATTGCAACCATCGATCCCTCACAATGACGAATTAACACAGAAATAGCGTCGCTATGATATACTATATGTTCTATGAATACTCTTCATAAATCGAGGAACGTTTCTATGGCAACGACAGGATCTTCATTTGGGAGGCGAGTATCATTTTTCGGATTCGCTATTCCTTCTTTATTGCATCCGTCGATCCCCCACAATGACGAATTAACACAGAAATTGCGTCGCTATGAAATACTATAGGTTCTATGCCTTCTCTTTCTAAATCGAGGAACGTTTCTATGGCAACGTCAGGATCTTATATTGGGAGGCAAGTATCTCTTTTCGGATGCACTATTCCATCTCTATTGCATCAGTCGATCCCTCACAATGATGAATTAACACAGAAAATGCGTCGCTACGAAACACAATAGGTTCAATATCTTCTCTTTCTAAATCGAGGGACGTTTCTATGGCAACGAAACGGTCTTATATTGGGAGGCGAGTATCTCTTTTCAGATGCACTATTCCTTCATTATTGCATCCGTTGATCCCTCACAATTGCGAATTAACACAGAAATTGCGTCGCTATGAAATACTATAGGTTCGATAACTTTTCATTCTTAATCGAGAAACGTTTCTATGGGAACGAACGGAACTTCTTTTGGGAGGCGAGTATCCCTTTTCGGATGCACTATTCCATCATTATTGCATCCGTCGATACCTCACAATTGAGAATTAACACAGTAGTTGCATCGCTATGGAAAAGTATAAGTTCGATGACTTTTCTTTCTAAATCGAGGAACGTTTCTATGGCAACGACAGGATCTTCTATTGGGAGACGAGTATCACTTTTCGGATGCACTCTTCCTTCTTTATTGCATCCGTCGATCCCTCACAATGACGAAGTAACTCAGAAATTGCGTCGCTATGAAATACTATATGTTCTATGACTTCTCTTTCTAAATCGAGGAACGTTTCTATGGCAGCGTCATGAACTTATATTGGGAGGCGAGTATCCCTTTTCGGATGCACTATTCCATCATTATTGCATCAGTCGATCCCCCACAATGACGAATTAACACAGAAATTGGGTCGCTATGAATTACAATAGGTTCTATGCCTTCTCTTTCTAAATCGAGGAACGTTTCTATGGCAACGACAGGGTCTTCTATTGGGACCCGAGAATCTCCTTTTGGATGCACTATTCCTTCTTTATTGCATCCGTCGATCCCTCATAATGACGAATTAACACAGAAATTGCGACGCTATGAAATACTACAAGTTCTATGACTTCTCTTTCTAAGTCGAAGAACGTTTCTATGGCAACAACAGGATGTTCTATTGGGAGTCGAGTACCTCTTTTCAGATGCACTATTCCTTCTTTATTGCATCCGGCGATCCCTCACAGTTACGAATTAACATAGAAATTGCGACGATATGAAATACTATAGGTTCTATGCCTTGTCTTTCGAAATCGAGGAACGTTTCTATGTCAACGACAGGATCTTCTATTAGGAGGCGAGTATATCTTTTCGGATGCACTAATCCTTCATTATAGCATTTGTCGATCCCTTACAATGACGAATTAACACAGAAATTGCGTCGCTATGAAACACCAAAGTTTCTATGCCTTCTCCTTCTAAATCGAGGAACGTTTGTATGGCAACGAAAGGATTTTCTATTGAGGTTGGAGTATCTCTTTTCGGATGCACTATTTCTTCTTCATTGCATCCCTCGATCCATCACAATGACGAATTAACACAGTAATTGCGTCGCTATGAAATACCATAGGTTCTATGACTTCTCTCTCTAAATCGAGGAACGTTTCTATGCCAACGACATGATCTTCTATTGGGAAGCGAGTATCTCTTTTCGGATGCACTATTCCTTCTTTATTGCATCCCCCGATCCCCCACAATGACGAATTAACACAGAAATTGCGTCGCTATGATACACTATAGGTTCTATGCCTTCTCTTTCTAAATCGAGGGACGTTTCAATGGCAACGTCAGGATCTTATATTGGGAGGCGAGTATCTCTTTTCGGATGCACTATTCCTTCTTTATTGCACCAGTCGATCCCTCACAATTATGAATTAACACAGAAAATGCGTCGCTACGAAACACAATAGGTTCTATATCTTCTCTTTCTAAATCGAGGCACGTTTCTATGGCTACGAAACGATCTTATATTGGGAGGCGAGTATCTCTTTTCAGATGCACTGTTCCTTCTTTATTGCATCCGTCGATCCCTCACAACGAAGAAGTAGCTCAGAAATTGCGTCGCTAAGAAATACTATACGTTCTATGCCTTCTCTTTCTAAATCGAGGAACGTTTCTATGGCAACGACAGGATTTTATATTGGGAGGCGAGTATCTGTTTTCGGATGCACTATTCCTTCTTTATTGCATCCGTCGACCCCTCACAATTGCGAAATAACACAGAAATTGCGTCGCTATGAAATACTATAGAAAAGATGCCTTTTATTTCTAAATCGAGGAACGTTTCTACGGCAACGAACGGATCTTCAATTGGAAGGAGAGTATCCATTTTCGGATGCACTATTCCATCATTATTGCATCAGTCGTTCCCTCACTATGACGAATTAACACAGAAATTGCGTCGCTATGAAATACCATAGGTCTATGACTTCTCTTTCTATATCGAGGAACGTTTCTACGGCAACGACATGATCTTCTATTGCGACCCGAGTATCTCCTTTTGGATGCACTATTTCTTCATTATTGCATCCGTCGATCCCTCACAATGACGAATTAACACAGAAATTGCGACGCTATGAAATACTACAGGTTCTATGCCTTCTCTTTCTAAATCGAGGAACGTTCCTATGGCAACGACAGGATCTTTTATTGGGATTCGAGTATCTCTTTTCAGATGCACTATTCCTTCTTTATTGCATCCGTCGATCCCTCACAATGACGAATAACACAGAAATTGCGTCGCAATGAAATACTATAGGTTGTATGCCTTCTCTTTCTAAATCAAGGAACGTTTCTATGGCAGCGACAGGATCTTCTATTTGGAAGCGAATATCTCTTCTCGGAAGCACTATTCCTTCTTTATTGCATCCGTCGATCCTCACAATGACGCATTAACACAGAAATTACGTCGCTATAAAATGCTATAGATTCTATGCCTTCTCTATCTAAATCGAGGAACGTTTCTATGGCAACGACAGGATCTTATATTGGGAGGCGAGTATCTCTCTTCGGATGCACTATTCCTTCTTTATTGCATCCGTCGATCCCTCACAATTACGAATTAACACAGAAATTGCGTCGCTATGAAATACTATATGTTCTATGCCTTCTCTTTCTAAATCGAGGAACGTTTCTATGGCAACGACAGGATCTTATATTGGGAGGAGAGTATCTCCCTTCGGATGCACTATTACTTCTTTATTGCATCTGACGATCCCTCACAATGACGAATTAACACAGAAATTGCGTCGCTATGAAATACTATAGGTTCTATGCCTTCTCTTTCTAAATCGGGGAACGATTCTATGGCAACGACAGGATCTTATATTGCGAGGCGAGTATCTCTTTTCGGATGCACTATTCCTTCTTTATTGCATCCGACGATCCCACACAATGACGAATTAACACAGAAATTTCGTCGCTATGAAATACTATGGGTTCTATGACTTCTCCTTCTAAATCTAGGAACGTTTCTATGGCAACGACAGGATCTTAAATTGGGAGGCGAGTATCTTTTTTCGGTTGCACTATTTCTTATTTATTGCATCCGTCGATGACTCCCAATAAAGAATTAACACAGAAATTGCGTCGCTATGAAATTCTATAGGTTCTATGCCTTCTCTTTCTAAATCGAAGAACGTTTCTATGGCAACGACAGGACCTTCTATGGGGAGGCGAGTATCTCTTTTCGGATGCACTATTCCTTTTTTATTGCAATCATCGATCCCTCACAATGACGAATTAACGCAGAATTGCGTCGCTATGAAATAATATATGTTCTATGCCTTCTCTTTCTCAATCAAGGAATGTTTCTATGGCAACGTCAGGATCTTCAATTCGGAGGCAAGTATCTCTTTTCGGATGCACTATTCCTTTTTTATTCCATCCGTCGATCACTCACAATGACGAATTAACACAGAAATTGCGTCGCTATGAAATACTATAGGTTCCATGCCCTTTCTTTCTAAATCGAGGAACGTTCCTATGGCAACGACAGGATCTTCTATTGATAGGCGAGTATCCCTTTTCGGATGCACTATTCCTTCTTTATTGCATCCATCGATCCCTCACAATGACGAACTAACACAGAAATTGCGTCGCTATGGAATAGTATTGGTTCTATGCCTTCTCTTTCTAAATCGAGAACGTTTCTATGGCAACGACAGAATCTTCAATTGGGAGGCGAGTATCCCTTTTCGGATGCACTATTCCTTCTTTATTGCATCCGTCGATCCCTCACAATGACGAATTAACACAGAAATTGCGTCGCTATGGAATAGTATTGGTTCTATGCCTTCTCTTTCTAAATCGAGAACGTTTCTATGGCAAGGACAGGATCTTATATTGGGAGGCGAGTATCTCTTTTCGGATGCACTGTCCCTCTTTATTGCAATCATCGATCCCTCACAATGACGAATTAACGCAGAATTGCGTCGCTTTGAAATAATATATGTTCTATGCCTTCTCTTTCTAAATCGAGGAACGTTTCTATGGCAACGACAAAATCTTCATTTCGGATTCGAGTATCTCTTTTCGGATGCACTATTCCTTCTTCATTGCATCCGTCGATCCCTCACAATGACGAATTAACACAGAAATTGCCTCGCTATGAAATACTATAAGTTCTATGCCTTCTCTTTCCAAATAGAAGAACGTTTCTATGGCAATGACAGTATCTTCTATTGGGAGGCGAGTACCTCCTCTCGGATGCACTATTCCTTCTTTATTGCATCCGTCCATCCCTCACAATGACGAACTAACACAGAAATTGCGGCGCTATAATATGCTATAGGTTCTATGGCTTCTCTTTCTAAATCGAGGAACGTTTCTATGGCAACGACACGATCAAATATTGAGAGGCGAGTATCTCTTTTCGGATGCACTATTCCTTCTTTATTGCATCCGTCGATCCCTCACAATGACGAATTAACACAGAAATTGCGTCGCTATGAATTACTATGGGTTCTATGCCATCTCTTTCTAAATCGGGGATCGTTTCTATGGCAACGACAGGATCTTCTATTGGGAGGTTAGAATCTCTTTTCGGTTGCACTATTCCTTCTTTATTGCATCCATCGATCCCTCACAATGACGAATTAACACAGAAATTGGGTCGCTATGAAATACTATAGGTTCTATGCCTTCTCTTTATAAATCGAGGATCGTTTCTATGGCAACGATAGGATCTTATATTGGCAGGCGAGTATCTCTTTTCGGATGCACTGTCCCTTCTTTATTGCATCCGTCCATCCCTCACAATGACAAATTAACACAGAAATTGCGTCGCTATGAAATACTATAGGTTCTATGCATTCTCTTTCTAAATCGAGGTACGTTTCTATGGCAACGACTGGATCTTATATTGGGAGGCGAGTATCTCTTTTCGGATGCGCTATTCCCTCTTTTTTGCATCCGTCGATCCCTCACAATGACGAATTAACACAAAAATTTGCGTCGCTATAAAATAGTATAGGTTCTATGCCTTCTCTTTCTAAATCTAGGAACGTTTCTATGGCAATGACAGGATCTTACATTGGGAGGCGAGTATCTCTTTTCGGATGCACTATTCCTTCTTCATTGCATCCGTCGATCCCTCACAATAACGAATTAACACAGAAATTGCGTCGCTATGAAATACTATGGGTTCTATGCCTTCTCTTGCTAAATCGAGGAACGTTTCTATGGCAATGATAGGATCTTATATGGGGAGGCGAGTATCTCTTTTCGGATGCACTATTCCTTCTTAATTGCATCCGTCGATCCCTCACAATGACGAATTAACACAGAAATTGCGTCGCTATGAATTACTATGGGTTCTATGCCTTATATTTCTAAATCGGGGAACGTTTCTATGGCAACGACTGGATCTTCTATTGGGAGGCGAGTATCTCTTTTCGGATGCACTATTCCTTCTTCATTGCATCCGTCGATCCCTCACAATGACGAAATAAACAGAAATTGCGTCGCTATAATATGCTATAGGTTTTATGGCTTCTCTTTCTAAATCGAGGAACGTTTCTATGGCAACGACACGATCTTATACTGAGAGGCGAGTATCTCTTTTCGGATGCACTATTCCTTCTTTATTGCATTAGTCGATCCCTCACAATGACGAATTAACACAGAAATTGCGTCGCTATGAATTACTATGTGTTCTATGCCATCTCTTTCTAAATCGGGGATCGTTTCTATGTCAACGACAGGATCTTCTATTGGGAGGCGAGTATCTCTTTTCGGATGCACTATTCCTTCTTTATTGCATCCATCGATCCCTCACAATGACGAATTAACACAGAAATTGCGTCGCTATGAAATACTATAGGTCCTATGCCTTCTCTTTATAAAACGAGGATCGTTTCTATGGCAACGACAGGATCTTATATTGGGAGGCGAGTATCTCTTTTCGGATGCACTATTCCTTCTTTATTGCAACCGTCGATCCCTCACAATGACGAATTAACACAGAAATTGCGTCGCTATGAAATACAATAGGTTCTATGCCTTCTCTTTCTAAATCGGGGAACGTTTCTATGGCAACGACAGGATCTTATATTGGGTGGCAAATATCTCTTTTCGGATGCACTATTCCTTCTTTATTTCATCCTTCGATCTCTCACAATGACGAATTAACACAGAAATTGCGTCGCTATGAAATACTATAGGTTCTATTCCTTCTCTTTCTATATCGAGGAACGTTTCTATGGCAAGGACAGGATCTTATATTGGGAGGAGAGTATATCTTTTCGGATGCACTATTCCTTCTTTATTGCATCCATCGATCCCTCACAATGACGAATTAACACAGAAATTGCGTCGCTATGAAATACTATAGGTTCGATGCCTTCTCTTTCTAAATTGAGGAACGTTTCTATGGCAACGACAGTATCTTCTATTGGGAGGCGAGTACCTCTTCTCGGATGCACTATTCCTTCTTTATTGCATCCGTCGATCCCTCACAATGACGAACTAACACAGAAATTGCGTCGCTATAATATGATATAGGTTCTATGGCTTCTCTTTCTAAATCGAGGAACGATTCCATGGCAACGACACGATCTTATATTGAGAGGCGAGTATCTCTTTTCGGATGCACTATTCCTTCTTTATTGCATCCGTCGATCCCTCACAATGACGAATTAACGCAGAAATTTCGTCGCTATGAATTACTATGGGTTCTATGCCATCTCTTTCTAAATCGGGGATCGTTTCTATGGCAACGACAGGATCTTCTATTGGGAGGCGAGTATCTCTTTTCGGATGCACTATTCCTTCTTTATTGCATCCATCGATCCCTCACAATGACGAATTAACACAGAAATTGCGTCGCTATGAAATACTATAGGTTCTATGACTTCTCTTTCTAAATCGGGGATAGTTTCTATGGCAACGGCAGGATCTTCTATTGGGAGGCGAGTATCTCTTTTCGGATGCACAATTCTTTCTTTATTGCATCCGTCGATCCCTCACAATGACGAATTAACACAGAAATTGCGTCGCTATGAAATACTATGGGTTCTATGCCTTCTCTTTCTAAATCGGGGAACGTTCCTATGGCAACGACTGAATGTTAAACTGGGAGGCGAGTATCTCTTTTCGGATGCACTATTTCTTATTTATTGCATCCGTCGATCACTCACAATGACGAATTAACACAGAAATTGCGTCGCTATGAAATACTATATGTTCTATGCCTTCTCTTTCTAAATCGAAGAACGTTTCTAAGGCAACGACAGGATCTTATATTGCGAGGCGAGTATCTCTTTTCGGATGCACTATTCCTTCTTCATTGCATTCGTCGATCCCTCACAATGACGAATCAACACAGAAATTGGGTCGCTATGAAATACTGTAGGTTCTAAGCCTTTTCTTTCTAAAACGAGGAACGTTTCTATGGCAACGATAGGATCTTATATTGGGAGGCGAGTATCTCTTTTCGGATGCACTATTCCGTCTTTATTGCATCCGACGATCCCTCACAATGACGAATTAATACAGAAATTGCGTCGCTATGAAATACTATGGGTTCTATGCCTTCTCTTTCTAAATCGGGGAACGTTCCTATGGCAACGACTGAATGTTAAACTGGGAGGCGAGTATCTCTTTTCGGATGCACTATTTCTTATTTATTGCATCCGTCGATCACTCACAATGACGAATTAACACAGAAATTGCGTCGCTATGAAATACTATATGTTCTATGCCTTCTCTTTCTAAATCGAAGAACGTTTCTATGGCAACGACAGGATCTTATATTGGGTGTCGAGTATCTTTTTTCGGATGCACTATTTCTTATTTATTGCATCCGTCGATGACTCACAATGAAGAATTAACACGGAAATTGCGTCGCAATGAAATACTATAGGTTCTACGCCTTCTCTTTCTAAATCAAGGAACGTTTCTATGGCAACGACAGGATCTTCTATTTTAAGGCGAATATCTCTTCTCGGATGCAGTATTCCTTCTTCATTGCATTCGTCGATCCCTCACAATGACGAATAAACTCAGAAATTGGGTCGCTATGATATATTGTAGGTTCTATGCGTTCTCTTTCTAAAACGAGGAACGTTTCTATGGCAACGATAGGTTCTTATATTGGGAGGCGAGTATCTCTTTTCGGATGCACTATTCCTTCTTTATTGCATCCGTCGATCCTTCACAATGACGAACTAACACATTAATTGCGTCGCTATAATATGCTATAGGTTCTATGGCATCTCTTTCTAAATCGAGGAACGTTTCTATGGCAATGACACGATTTTATATTGAGAGGCGAGTATCTCTTTTCGGATGCACTATTCCTTCTTTATTGCATCCGTCGATCCCTCACAATGACGAATTAACACAGCAATTGCGTCGCTATGAATTACTATGGGTTCTATGCCATCTCTTTCTAAATCGGGGATCGTTTCTATGGCAACGACAGGTTCTTCTATTGGGAGGCGAGTATCTCTTTTCGGATGCACTATTCCTTCTTTATTGCATACATCGATCCCTCACGATGACGAATTAACACAGAAATTGCGTCGCTATGAAATACTAAAGGTTCTATGCCTTGTCTTTATAAATCGAGGATCGTTTCTATTGGAACGATATGATCTTATATTGGGAGGCGAGTATCTCTTTTCGGATGCACTATTCCTTCTTTATTGCATCCGTCCATCCCTCACAATGACGAATTAACACAGATATTGCATCGCTATGAAATACTATGGGTTCTATGACTTCTCCTTCTAAATCTAGGAACGTTTCTATGGCAACGACAGGATCTTAAATTGGGAGGCGAGTATCTTCTTTCGGATGCACTATTTCTTATTTATTGCATTCGTCGATGACTCACAATGAAGAATTAACACAGAAATTGCGTCGCTATGAAATACTATAGGTTCTATGCCTTCTCTTCCTAAATCGAAGAACGTTTCTATGGCAACGTCAGGACCTTATATTTTGAGGCGAGTATCTTTCTTCGGATGCACTATTACTTCTTTATTGCATCCGACGATCCCTCAAAATGACGAATTAACACAGAAACTGCGTCGCTATAAAATACTATAGGTTCTATGCCTTCTCTTTCTAAATCGGGGAACGTTTCTATGGCAACGACAGGATCTTATATTGCGAGGCGAGTATCTCTTTTCGGATGCACTATTCCTTCTTCATTGCATTCGTCGATCCCTCGCAATGACGAATCAACACAGATATTGGGTCGCTATGAAATACTGTAGGTTCTATGCCTTTTCTTTCTAAAACGACGAACGTTTCTGTGGCAACGATAGGATCTTATATTGGGAGACGAGTATCTCTTTTCGGATGCACTATTCCTTCTTTATTGCATCCGTCCATCCCTCACAATGACGAATTAACACAGAAATTGCATCGCTATGAAATACTATGGGTTCTATGACTTCTCCTTCTAAATCTAGGAACGTTTCTATGGCAACGACAGGATCTTAAATTGGGAGGCGAGTATCTTCTTTCGGATGCACTATTTCTTATTTATTGCATCCGTCGATGACACACAATGAAGATTTAACACTGAAATTGCGTCGCAATGAAATACTATAGGTTCTACGCCTTCTCTTTCTAAATCAAGGAACGTCTCTACGGCAACGACAGGATCTTCTATTTGGAGGCGAATATCTCTTCTCGGATGCAGTATTCCTTCTTCATTGCATTCGTCGATCCCTCACAATGACGAATAAACACAGAAATTGGGTCGCTATGATATATTGTAGGTTCTATGCCTTCTCTTTCTAAAACGAGGAACGTTTCTATGGCAACGACAGGATCTTATATTGGGAGGCGAGTATCTCTTTTCGGATGCACTATTCCTTCTTTATTGCGTCCGTCGATCCCTCACAATGACGAATTAACACAGAAATTGGGTCGCTATGAATTACTATGGGTTCTATGCCATCTCTTTCTAAATCGGGGATCGTTTCTATGGCAACGAAAGGATCTTCTATTGGGAGGCGAGTATCTCTTTTCGGATGCACTATTCGTTCTTTATTGCATCCATCGATCCCTCACAATGACGAATTAACACAGAAATTGCGTCGCTATGAAATACTATAGGTTCTATGCCTTCTCTTTATAAATCGAGGATCGTTTCTATGGCAACGATAGGATCTCATATTGGGAGGCGAGTATCTCTTTTCGGATGCACAATTCCTTCTTTATTGCATCTGTCGATCCCTCACAATGACGAATTAACACAGAAATTGCGTCGCTATGAAATACTATAGGTTCGATGCCTTTTCTTTCTAAATCGGGGAACGTTTCTATGGCAACGACTGGATGTTAAATTGGGAGGCGAGTATCTCTTTTCGGATGCACTATTTCTTATTTATTGCATCCGTCGATCACTCACAATGACGAATTAACACAGAAATTGCGTCGCTATGAAATACTAATTGTTCTATGCCTTCTCTTTCTAAATCGAGGAATGTTTCTATGTCAACGACAGGACGTGCTATTGGGAGGCGAGTATCTCTTTTCGGAGGCACTATTACTTCTTTATTGCATCCCTCGATCCCTCACAATGACGAATTAACACAGAAACTGCGTCGCTATGAAATACTATAGGTTCTATTTATCCTCTTTCTAAATCGAGAAACGTTTCTATGGCAACGACAGCATTTTCTATTGGGAGGAGAGTATCTCTTTTCGGATGCACTATTCCTTCTTTATTGCATCAATCTTGCCCTCACAATGACGAATTAACACGAATATTGCGTCGCTATGAAATACTATAGGTTCTATGCCCTCTCTTTCTAAGTCGAGGAACGTTTCTATGGCAACGACAGGATCTTCTATTGGGAGGCGAGTATCTCTTTTCGGATGCACTATTCCTTCTTTATTGCACCCGTCGATCCCTCACAATGACGATTTAACGAAGAAATTGCTTCGCTATGAATTACTAGAAGTTCTATGCCTTCGCTTTCCAAATGGAGGAACGTTTCTATGGCAACGACAGGAATTTAAATTGGGAGGCGAGTATCTCTTTTCGGATGCACTATTCCTTCTTTATTGCATCCGTCGACCCCTCACAATGACGAATTATCACAGAAATTGCGTCGCTATGAGATAGTGTAGCTTCTATGACTTCTCTTTCTAAATCGAAGAACGTTACTATGGCAACGACAGGATCTTATATTGGGAGGCGAGTATCTCTTTTCGGATGCACTATTCTCTCTTTATTGCATCCGTTGATCCCTCACAATGACGAATTAACACAGAAATTGCGTCGTTATGTAATACTACAGGTTCTATGCCTTATCTTTGTAAATCGATGAACGTTTCTATGGCAAAGACAGGATCTTCTATTGGGAGGCGAGTATCTCTCTTCGGATGCACTATTCCTTCTACATTGCATTCGTCGATCCCTCACAATGACGAATTAACACAGAAATTGCGTCGCTATGAAATAATATAGGTTCTATTCCTACTCTTTCTAAATCGAGGAACGTTTCTATGGCAACGACAGGATTTTCAATTGGGAGGAGAGCATCTCTTTTCGGATTCACTATTCACTCTTTATTGCATCCATCGATCCCTCACAATGACGAATTAACACAGAAATTGCGTCGCTATGAAATACAATAGGTTCTATGCCTTCACTTTCTAAATCGAGGAACGTTTCTATGTCAACGACAGGATCTTCTATTGGGAGGCGAGTATCTCTTTTTGGAATCACTATTCCTTCTTCATTGCATTCGACGATCCCTCACAATGAACAATAAACACAGAAATTGGGTTGCTATGAAATACTATGGATTCTATGACTTCTCTTTCTAAATCGAGGAACATTTCTATGGCAACGACAGGATCTTCAATTTGGAGGCGAGTATCTCTTTTCGGATGCACTATTTCTTATTTATTGCATCCGTCGATCACTCACAATGAAGAATTAATTCAGAAATTGCGTCGCTATTAAATACTATATGTTCTATGCCTTCTCTTTCTAAATCAAGGAACGTTTCTATGGCAACGACAGGACCTTCTATTGGGAGGCGAGTATCTCTTTTCGGATGCACTATTCCTTCTTTATTGCAATCATCGATCCCTCACAATGAAGAATTAACACAGAAATTGCGTCGCTATGAAATACTATATGTTCTATACCTTCTCTTTCTAAAACGAGGAACGTTTCTATGGCATCGACAGGATCTTATTTTGGGTGGCGAGTATCTCTTTTCGGATGCACTATTCCTTCTCTTTTGCATCCCTCGATCCCTCACAATGACGAATTAACACAGAAATTGCGTCACTATGAAATAATATAGGTTCTATTCCTACTCTTTTTAAATCGAG
Organism: Schistocerca cancellata; assembly: GCF_023864275.1. Taxonomy (NCBI): domain Eukaryota; kingdom Metazoa; phylum Arthropoda; class Insecta; order Orthoptera; family Acrididae; genus Schistocerca; species Schistocerca cancellata. The sequence goes on along the minus strand of NC_064628.1, from coordinate 957,976,145 downwards.
GGACGTTTCTATGGCAACGACAGTATCTTAAATTGGGAGGCGAGTATCTCTTTTCGGATGCACTATTCTTTCTTTATTGCACCCGTCGATCCCTCACAATTACGAGTTAACGAAGAAATTGCTTCGCTATAAATTACTATAGGTTCTATGCCTTCTCTTTCCAAATGGAGGAACGTGTCTATGGCAACGACAGGAACTTATATTGGGAGGCGCGTATCTCTTTTCGGATGCACTATTCCTTTTTCATTGAATCCGTCGATCCCTCACAACGACGAATTAACAAACAGAAATTGCGTCGCTATGAAATAATATAGTTTCTATGCCTTCTCTTTATAAATCGAGGAACGTTTCTATGGCAACGACTGGATCTTCTGTTGGGAGGCGAGTATCTCTTTTCGGATGCACTATTCCTTCTTTATTGCATCCGTCGATCGCTCACAATGACGAATTAACACAGAAATTGCGTAGCTATGGAATAGTATAGGTTCTATGCCTTCTCTTTCTAAATCGAGAACGTTTCTATGGCAACGACAGGATCTTCTATTGGGAGGCGAGTATCTCTCTTCGGATGCACTATTCCTTCTTCATTGCATCCGTCCATCTCTCACAATGACGAATTAACACAGAAATTGCGTCGCTATAAAATACTATTGGGTCTATGCCTTCTCTTTCTAAATCGAGGTACGTTTCTGTGGCAACGATTGGATCTTCAATTGGGAGGCGAGTATCTTTTTTCGGATGCACTATTTCTTATTTATTGCACCCGTCGATCACTCACAATGAAGAATTAACTCAGAAATTGCGTCGCTATTAAATACTATATGTTCTATGCCTTCTCTTTCTAAATCGAGGAACGTTTCTATGGCAACGACAGGATCTTATATTGAGAGGCGAGTATCTCTTTCGGAATCACTATTCCTTCTTGATTGCATTCGTCGATCCCTCACAATGACCAATTAACACAGAAATTGGGTAGCTATGAAATACTGTAGGTTCTATGCCTTCTCTTTCTAAAACGAGAAACGTGCATATGGCAACGACAGGATCTTCTATTGGGAGGCGAGTATCTCTTTTCGGATGCACTATTCCTTCTTTATTGCATCCGTCGATCCCTCACAATGACGAATTAACACAAACATTTGCGTCGCTATGAAATACTATAGGTTCTATGTCTTCTCTTTCTAAATCGAGGAACGTTTCTATGTCAACAACAGGGAGGCGAGTATCTCTTTTCGGATGCACTATTCCTTCTTTATTGCACCCGTCGATATCTCACAATGACGGCTTAACGAAGAAATGGCTTCGCTATGAATTACTATAGGTTCTATGCCTTCTCTTTGTAAATGGAGGAACGTTTCTATGGCAACGACAGTATCTTATATTGGGAGGCGAGTATCTCTTTTCGGATGCACTATTCCTTCTTTATTGCATCCGTCAATCCCTCACAATGACAAATTTACAAAGAAATTGCGTCGCTATGAAATACTATGGGTTCTATGCCTTCTCTTTCTATTTCGAGGTACGTTTCCATGGCAACGACTCGATCTTCTATTGGGAGGCAAGTATCTCTTTTCGGATGCACTATTCCTTCTTTATTGCATCCGTCGATCCCTCACAATGACGAATTAACACAAAAATTTGAGTCGCTATGAAATACTATAGGTTCTATGCCTTCTCTTTCTAAATCTAGGAACGTTTCTATGACAACGACAGGATCTTATATTGGGAGGCGAGTAACTCTTTTCGGATGCACTATTCCTTCTTTATTGCATCCGTTGATACCTCACAATGAGGAATTAACGCAGAAATAGCGTCGCTATGTAATACTACAGGTTCTATGCCTTCTCTTTCTAAATCGAGGAACGTTTGTATGGCAACGACAGGTTCCTCTATTGGGAGGCGAGTATCTCTCTTCGGATGCACTATTTCTCCTTCATTGCATCCATCGATTCCTCACAATGACGAATTAACACAGAAATTGCGTCGCTATGAAGTACTATGGGTTCTATGCTTTCTCTTTCTAAATCGGGGAACGTTTCTATGGCAACGACAGGATCTTAAATTGGGATGCGAGTATCTCTTTTCGGATGCACTATTCCTTCTTTACTGCAATCACCGATCCCTCACAATGACGAATTAACACAGAAATTGCGTCGTTATAAAATAATATATAATCTATGCCTTCTCTTTCTAAATCGAGGAACGTTTCTATGGCAACGACAGGATTTTCTATTGGGAGGAGAGTATCTCTTTTCGGATGCACTATTCCTTCTTTATTGCATCCATCGATCCCTCACAATAACGAATTAACACAGAAATTGCGTCGCTATGAAATACTATAGGTTCTATGCCCTCTCTTTCTAAATCGAGGAACGTTTCTATGGCAACGACAGGATCTTATATTGGGAGGCGAGTATCACTTTTCGGATGCACTATTCCTTCTTTATATTATTCGTCGATCCCTCACAATGACGAACTAACACAGAAATTGCGTCGCTATGAAATACTATGGGTACTATGACATCTCTTTCTAAATCGAGGAACGTTTCTATGGCAACGACAGGATCTTAAATTGGGAGGCGAATATCTCTTTTCGGATGCACTATTTCTTATTTATTGCATCCGTCGATCACTCAAAATGACGAATTAACACAAAATTGCGTCGCTATGAAATACTGTATTTTCTATGCATTATCTTTCTAAATCAAGGAGCGGTTCTATGGCAACGACGGGACCTTCTATTGGGAGTCGAGTATCTCCTTTCGGATGCACTATTCCTTCTTTATTGCAATCATCGATCCTCACAATGACGAATTAACACAGAAATTGAGTCGCTATGAAATACTAGAGGTTCTATTCCTTCTCTTTCTAAATCGAGGAACGATTCTATGGCAACGACAGGATTTTCAATTGGGAGGAGAGTGTCTCTTTTCGGATGCACTATTCCTTCTTTATTGCATCCATCGATCCCTCACAATAACGAATTAACACAGAAATTGCGTCGCTATGAAATACTATAGGTTCTATGCCCTCTCTTTCTAAATCGAGGAATGTTTCTATGGCAACGACAGGATCTTATATTGGGAGGCGAGTATCACTTTTCGGATGCACTATTCCTTCTTTATATTATTCGTCGATCCCTCGCAATGACGAACTAACACAGAAATTGCGTCGCTATGAAATACTGTGGGTTCTATGACATCTCTTTCTAAATCGAGGAACGTTTCTATGGCAACGACAGGATCTTAAATTGGGAGGCGAATATCTCTTTTCGGATGCACTATTTCTTATTTATTGCATCCGTCGATCACTCAAAATGACGAATTAACACAAAATTGCGTCGCTATGAAATACTGTATTTTCTATGCATTATCTTTCTAAATCAAGGAACGGTTCTATGGCAACGACGGGACCTTCTATTGGGAGGCGAGTATCTCCTCTCGGATGCACTATTCCTTCTTTATTGCAATCATCGATCCTCACAATGACGAATTAACACAGAATTGCGTCGCTATGAAATTATATATGTTCTATGCATTTTCTTTGTAAATCGAGGAACGTTTCTATGGCAACGATTGTATCTTCTGGTTGGAACGGGTATCTCTTTTCGGATGCACTATTCCTTCTTTATTGCATCCGCCGATCCCTCACAATGACGAATTAACACAGAAATTGCGTCGCTATGATATAGTATAGGTACTATGCCTTCTCTTTCAAAATCGAGAACGTTTCAATGGCAAGGACAGGATCTTATATTCGGACGCGAGTATCTCTTTTCGGATGCAATGTTCCTTCTTTATTGCATCCGTTCATCCCTCAGAATGACGAATTAACACAGAAATTGCGTCGCTATGAAATACTATAGGTTCTATGCCTTCTCTTTCTAAATCGAGGTATGTTTCTATGGCAACGAATGGATCTTCTATTGGAAGGCGAGTATCTCTTTTCGGATTCACTATTCCTTCTTAATTGCATCCGTCGATCCATCACAATGACGAATTAACACAAAAATTTGCGTCGCTATGAAATACTATGGGTTCTATGCCTTCTCTTTCTAAATCTAGGAACGTTTCTATGGCAACGGCAGGATCCTATATTGGGAGGCGAGTATCTCTTTTCGGATGCACTATTCCTTCTTTATTGCACCCGTCGATCCCTCACAATGACGGGTTACGAAGAAATGGCTTCGCTATGAATTACTATAGGTTCTATGCCTTCTCATTGTAAATGAAGGAACGTTTCTATGGCAATGACAGGTTCCTATATTGGGAGGCGAGTATCTCTTATCGGATGCACTATTCCTTCTTTATTGCATCCGTCAATCCGTCACAATGACGATTTAACAAAGAAATTGCGTCGCTATGTAATACTATAGGTTCTATGCCTTCTCTATCTAAATCGAGGTACGTTTCTATGGCAACGACAGGATCTTAAATTGGGAGACGAGTATCTCTTTTCGGAAGCACTGTTCCTTCTTTAATGCATCCGTCCATCCCTCACAATGACGAATTAACACAGAAATTGCGTCGCTATGAAATACTATAGGTTCTATGCCTTCTCTTTCTAAATCGAGGTACGTTTCCATGGCAACGACTGGATCTTCTATTGGGAGGCGAGTATCTCTTTTCGGATGCACTATTCCTTCATTATTGCATCCGTCGATCCCTCACAATGACGAATTAACACAAAAATTTGCGTCGCTATGATATTCTATAGGTTCTATGCCTTCTCTTTCTAAATCTAGGAACGTTTCTATGACAACGACAGGATCTTATATTGGGAGGCGAGTAACTCTTTTCGGATGCACTATTCCTTCTTTATTGCATCCGTTGATCCATCACAATGACGAATTAACACAGAAATAGCGTCGCTATGAAGTACTATGGGTTATATGCGTTCTCTTTCTAAATCGGGGAACGTTTCTATGGCAACGACAGGATCTTAAATTGGGATGCGAGTATCTATTTTCGGATGCACTATTCCTTCTATACTGCAATCATCGATCCCTCAAAATGACGCATTAGCACAGAAATTGCGTCGCTATAAAATAATATATGTTCTATGCCCTCTCTTTCTAAATCGAGAAACGTTTCTATGGCAACGACAGGATTTTCAATTGGGAGGAGAGTATCTCTTTTCGGATGCACTATTCCTTCTTTATTGCATCCATCGATCCCCCACAATGACGTATTAACACAGAAATTGCGTCGCTATAAAATAATATATGTTCAATGCATTCTCTTTCTAAATCGAGGAACGTTTCAATGGCAACGACAGGATATTATATTGGGAGGCGAGTATCTCTTTTCGGATGCACTATTCCTTCTTTTCTGCATCCCTCGGTCCTTCACAATGACGAATTAACACAGAAATTGCGTCGCTATGAAATACTATAGGTTCTATTCCTTCTCTTTCTAAATCGAGGAACGATTCTATGGCAACGACAGGATTTTCAATTGGTAGGAGAGTGTCTGTTTTCGGATGCACTATTCCTTCTTTATTGCATCCATCGATCCCTCACAATAACGAATTAACACAGAAATTGCGTCGCTATGAAATACTATAGGTTCTATGCCCTCTGTTTCTAAATCGAGGAACGTTTCTATGCCAACGACAGGATCTTCTACTGGGAGGCGAGTATCGCTTTTCGGATGCACTATTCCTTCTTTATTGCACCCGTCGATCCCTCACAACGACGGGTTAGCGTAGATATTGCTTCGCTATGAATTACTATAGGTTCTTTGCCTTCTCTTTCTAAATCGGGGAACGTTTCAATGGCAACGACAGGATCTTATATGGGAAGGCGAGTATCTCTTTTCGGATGCACTTTTCCTTCTTTATTAAATCCGTCTATCCCTCACAATGACGAATTAACACAGAAATTGCGTCGCTATGAAATACTATGGGTTCAATGACTTCTCTTTCTAAATCGAGGAACGTTTCTATGGCAACGACAGGTTCTTAAATTGGGAGGCGAATATCTCTTTTCGGATGCACTATTTCTTATTTATTGCATCCGTCGATCCCTCACAATGACGAATTAACACAGAAATTGCGTCGCTATGAAATACTATATGTTCTATGCATTCTCTTTCTAAATCGAGGAACGTTTCTATGGCAACGACAGGACCTTGTATTGGGTGGCGAGTATCTCTTTTCGGATGCACTATTCCTTCTTTATTGCAATCATCGATTCCTGAAAATGACGAATTAACACAGAATTGCGTCGCTATGAAATAATATATGTTCTATGCCTTCTCTTTCTAAATTGAGGAACGTTTCTATTTCAACGAAAGGACCTTCTATTGGGAGGCGAGTATCTCAATTCGGATACACTGTTCCTCCTTTATTGCATTCGTCCACCCCTCTCAATGACGAATTAACACAGAATTTGCGTCGCTATGAAATACTTTAAGTTCTATGCCTTCTCTTTTTAAATCGAGGAACGTTTCTATGGCAACGACAGTATCTTACATTGGGAGGCGAGTATCTCTTTTCGGATGCACTATTCCTTCTTTTCTGCATCCCTCGATCCTTCACATTTACGAATTAACACAGAAATTGCGTCGCTATGAAATACTATAGGTTCTATTCCTTATCTTTCTAAATCGAGGAACGTTTCTATGGCAAAGACAGGATTTTCAATTGGGAGGAGAGTATCTCTTTTCGGATGCACTATTCCTGCTTTATTGCACCCGTCGATGCCTCACAATGACGGGTTAACGAAGAAATTGCTTCGCTATGAATTACTATGGGTTCTATGCCTTCTCTTTGTAAATGGAGGAACGTTTCTATGGCAACGACAGGATCTTATATTGGGAGGCGAGTATCTCTTTTCGGATGCACTATTCCTTCTTTATTGCATCCGTCAATCCCTCACAATGACGAATTAACAAAGACATTGCGTCGCTATGAAATACTATACGTTCTATGCCTTCTCTTTCTAAATCTTGGAACGTGTCTAAGACAATGACAGGATCTTATATTGGGAGGCGAGTAACTCTTTTCGGATGCACTATTCCTTCTTTATTGCATCCGTTGATCCCTCACAATGACGAATTAACTCAGAAACTGCGTCGCTATGTAATATTACAGGTACTTCTCATTCAAAATCGAGGAACGTTTGTAAGGCAACGACAGGATCTTATATGGGGGGGGTGAGTATCTCTTTTCGGATGCACTATTCCATCTTTATTGCATCCGTCGATCCCTCACAATGACGAATTAACACAGAAATTGCGTCTCTATGAAATACTACAGGTGCTATGCCTTCTCTTTCTAAATCGAGGAACGTTTCTATGGCAACGACAGGATCTTGTATTGGGAGGCGAGTATCTCTCTTCGGATGCACTATTCCTTCTTCATTGCATCCGTCGATCCCTCACAACGACGAACTAACACAGAAATTGCGTCGCTATGAAATACTACAGTTTCTATGCCTTCTCTTTCTAAATCGAGGAATGTTTCTATGGTAACGATAGGATCTTAAATTGGGAGGCGAGTGTCTCTCTTCGGATGCACTATTCCTTCTTTATTGCATCCGTCGATCCCTCACAATGACGAATTAACACAGAAATTGCGTCGCTATGAGATACTATAGGTTCTATGCCTTCTCTTTCTAAATCGGGGAACGTTTCTATGGCAACGAGAGGATCTTCTGTTGGGTGGCGAGTATCTCTTTTCGGATGCACAATTCCTTCTTTATTGCACCCGTCGATCCCCCACAATGACGAGTTAACGAAGAAATTGCTTCGCTATGAATTACTACAAGTTCTATGCCTTCTCTTTCTAAATGAAAGAACGTTTCTATGGCAACGACAGGAACTTATATTGGGAGGCGAGTATCTCTTATCGGATACACTATTCCTACTTTATAGCATTCGTAGATCCCTCACAATGACGAATTAACACCGAAATTGCGTCGCTATGAAATACTATAGGTTCTATGCCTTCTCTTTCTAAATCGAGAACGTTTCTATGGCAAGGACAGGATCTTATATTGGGACGCGAGTATCTCTTTTCGGATGCACTGTTCCTTCTTTATAGCATCCGTCCAACCCTCACAATGACGAATTAACACAGAAATTGCGTCGCTATGAAATACTATAGGTTCTATGCCTTCTCTTTCTAAATTGAGTTACGTTTCTATGGCAACGACTGGATCTTCTATTGGGAGGCGAGTATCTCTTTTCGGATGCACTATTCCTTCTTTATTGCATCCGTCGATCCTACACAATGACGAATTTACACAAAAATTTGAGTCGCTATGGAATACTATAGGTTCTATGCCTTCTCTTCCTAAATATAGGAACGTTTCTATGGCAACGACTGGATCTTCTATTGGGAGGCGAGTATCTCTTTTCGGATGCACTGTCCCTTCTTTATTGCATCCGTCCATCCCTCACAATGACGAATTAACACAGAAATTGTGTCGCTATGAAATACTATAGGTTCTATGCTTTGTCTTTCTAAATCAAGGTATGTTTCTATGGCAACGACTGGATCTTCTATTTGGGAGGCGAGTATCTCTTTTCGGATGCACTATTCCTTCTTTATTGAATACCTCGATCCCTCACAATGACGAATTAACACAGATATTGCGTCGCTATGAAATACTACAGGTTCTATGCCCTCTCTTTCTAAATCGGGGAACGTTTCTATGGCAACGACAGGTTCTTCTATTGGGAGGCGAGTATCTCTTTTCAGATGCACTATTCCTTTATTATTGCACCCGCCGATCCCTCACAATGACGAGTTAACGAAGAAATTGCTTCGCTATGAATTACTACAGGTTCTATGCCTTCTCTCTCTAAATCGAGGAACGTTTCTATGGCAACGACAGGATCTTCTATTGGGAGGCGAGTATCTCTCTTGGGATGCACTATTCCTTCTTCATTGCATCCGTCGATCCCTCACAATGACGAGTTAACACAGAAATTGCGTCGCTATGAAATACTATAGGTTCTAGGCCTTCTGTTTCTAAATCGAGGAACGTTTCCATGGCAACGATAGGATCTTATATGGGGGGGGGTGAGTATCTCTTTTCGGATGCACTTTCCATCTTTATTGCATCCGTCGATCCCTCACAATGACGAATTAACACAGAAATTGCGTCTCTATGAAATACTACAGGTCCTATGCCTTCTCTTTCTAAATCGAGGAACGTTTCTATGGCAACGACAGGATCTTCTATTGGGAGGCGAGTATCTCTCTTCGGATGCACTATTCCTTCTTCATTGCATCCGTCGATCCCTCACAATGACGAACTAACACAGAAATTGCGTCGCTATGAAATACTATAGTTTCTATGCCTTCTCTTTCTAAATCGAGGAATGTTTCTATGGTAACGACAGGATCTTAATTTGGGAGGCGAGTGTCTCTCTTCGGATGCACTATTCCTTCTTTATTGCATCCGTCGATCCCTCACAATGACGAATTAACACAGAAATTGCGTCGCTATAGGTTCTATGCCTTCTCTTTCTAAATCGGGGAACGTTTCTATGGCAACGAGAGGATCTTCTATTGGGTGGCGAGTATCTCTTTTCGGATGCACGATTCCTTCTTTATTGCACCCGTCGATCCCTCACAATGACGAGTTAACGAAGAAATTGCTTCGCTATGAATTACTACAGGTTCTATGCCTTCTCTTTCTAAATGGAGGAACGTTTCTATGGCAACGACAGGAACTTATATTGGGAGGCGAGTATCTCTTTTCGGATACACTATTCCTTTTTTATTGCATTCGTCGATCCCTCACAATGACGAATTAACACCGAAATTGCGTCGCTATGAAATACAATAGGTTCTATGCCTTCTCTTTCTAAATCGAGATCGTTTGTATGGCAAGGACAGGATCTTATATTGGGACGCGAGTATCTCTTTTCGGATGCACTGTTCCTTCTTTATAGCATCCGTCCACCCCTCACAATGACGAATTAACACAGAAATTGCGTCGCTATGAAATACTATAGGTTCTATGCCTTCTCTTTCCAAATTGAGTTACGTATCTATGGCAACGACTGGATCTTCTATTGGGAGGCGAGTATCTCTTTTCGGATGCACTATTCCTTCTTTATTGCATCCGTCGATCCTTCACAATGACGAATTTACACAAAAATTTGAGTCGCTATGGAATACTATAGGTTCTATGCCTTCTCTTCCTAAATCTAGGAACGTTTCTATGGCAACGACAGGATCTTATATTGGGAGGCGAGTATCTCTTTTCGGATGCACTATTCCTTCTTTATTGCATCCGTCAATCCCTCACAATGACGAATTAACAAAGACATTGCGTCGCTATGAAATACTATACGTTCTATGCCTTCTCTTTCTAAATCTTGGAACGTGTCTAAGACAATGACAGGATCTTATATTGGGAGGCGAGTAACTCTTTTCGGATGCACTATTCCTTCTTTATTGCATCCGTTGATCCCTCACAATGACGAATTAACTCAGAAACTGCGTCGCTATGTAATATTACAGGTACTTCTCATTCAAAATCGAGGAACGTTTGTAAGGCAACGACAGGATCTTATATGGGGGGGGTGAGTATCTCTTTTCGGATGCACTATTCCATCTTTATTGCATCCGTCGATCCCTCACAATGACGAATTAACACAGAAATTGCGTCTCTATGAAATACTACAGGTGCTATGCCTTCTCTTTCTAAATCGAGGAACGTTTCTATGGCAACGACAGGATCTTGTATTGGGAGGCGAGTATCTCTCTTCGGATGCACTATTCCTTCTTCATTGCATCCGTCGATCCCTCACAACGACGAACTAACACAGAAATTGCGTCGCTATGAAATACTACAGTTTCTATGCCTTCTCTTTCTAAATCGAGGAATGTTTCTATGGTAACGATAGGATCTTAAATTGGGAGGCGAGTGTCTCTCTTCGGATGCACTATTCCTTCTTTATTGCATCCGTCGATCCCTCACAATGACGAATTAACACAGAAATTGCGTCGCTATGAGATACTATAGGTTCTATGCCTTCTCTTTCTAAATCGGGGAACGTTTCTATGGCAACGAGAGGATCTTCTGTTGGGTGGCGAGTATCTCTTTTCGGATGCACAATTCCTTCTTTATTGCACCCGTCGATCCCCCACAATGACGAGTTAACGAAGAAATTGCTTCGCTATGAATTACTACAAGTTCTATGCCTTCTCTTTCTAAATGAAAGAACGTTTCTATGGCAACGACAGGAACTTATATTGGGAGGCGAGTATCTCTTATCGGATACACTATTCCTACTTTATAGCATTCGTAGATCCCTCACAATGACGAATTAACACCGAAATTGCGTCGCTATGAAATACTATAGGTTCTATGCCTTCTCTTTCTAAATCGAGAACGTTTCTATGGCAAGGACAGGATCTTATATTGGGACGCGAGTATCTCTTTTCGGATGCACTGTTCCTTCTTTATAGCATCCGTCCAACCCTCACAATGACGAATTAACACAGAAATTGCGTCGCTATGAAATACTATAGGTTCTATGCCTTCTCTTTCTAAATTGAGTTACGTTTCTATGGCAACGACTGGATCTTCTATTGGGAGGCGAGTATCTCTTTTCGGATGCACTATTCCTTCTTTATTGCATCCGTCGATCCTACACAATGACGAATTTACACAAAAATTTGAGTCGCTATGGAATACTATAGGTTCTATGCCTTCTCTTCCTAAATATAGGAACGTTTCTATGGCAACGACTGGATCTTCTATTGGGAGGCGAGTATCTCTTTTCGGATGCACTGTCCCTTCTTTATTGCATCCGTCCATCCCTCACAATGACGAATTAACACAGAAATTGTGTCGCTATGAAATACTATAGGTTCTATGCTTTGTCTTTCTAAATCAAGGTATGTTTCTATGGCAACGACTGGATCTTCTATTTGGGAGGCGAGTATCTCTTTTCGGATGCACTATTCCTTCTTTATTGAATACCTCGATCCCTCACAATGACGAATTAACACAGATATTGCGTCGCTATGAAATACTACAGGTTCTATGCCCTCTCTTTCTAAATCGGGGAACGTTTCTATGGCAACGACAGGTTCTTCTATTGGGAGGCGAGTATCTCTTTTCAGATGCACTATTCCTTTATTATTGCACCCGCCGATCCCTCACAATGACGAGTTAACGAAGAAATTGCTTCGCTATGAATTACTACAGGTTCTATGCCTTCTCTCTCTAAATCGAGGAACGTTTCTATGGCAACGACAGGATCTTCTATTGGGAGGCGAGTATCTCTCTTGGGATGCACTATTCCTTCTTCATTGCATCCGTCGATCCCTCACAATGACGAGTTAACACAGAAATTGCGTCGCTATGAAATACTATAGGTTCTAGGCCTTCTGTTTCTAAATCGAGGAACGTTTCCATGGCAACGATAGGATCTTATATGGGGGGGGGTGAGTATCTCTTTTCGGATGCACTTTCCATCTTTATTGCATCCGTCGATCCCTCACAATGACGAATTAACACAGAAATTGCGTCTCTATGAAATACTACAGGTCCTATGCCTTCTCTTTCTAAATCGAGGAACGTTTCTATGGCAACGACAGGATCTTCTATTGGGAGGCGAGTATCTCTCTTCGGATGCACTATTCCTTCTTCATTGCATCCGTCGATCCCTCACAATGACGAACTAACACAGAAATTGCGTCGCTATGAAATACTATAGTTTCTATGCCTTCTCTTTCTAAATCGAGGAATGTTTCTATGGTAACGACAGGATCTTAATTTGGGAGGCGAGTGTCTCTCTTCGGATGCACTATTCCTTCTTTATTGCATCCGTCGATCCCTCACAATGACGAATTAACACAGAAATTGCGTCGCTATAGGTTCTATGCCTTCTCTTTCTAAATCGGGGAACGTTTCTATGGCAACGAGAGGATCTTCTATTGGGTGGCGAGTATCTCTTTTCGGATGCACGATTCCTTCTTTATTGCACCCGTCGATCCCTCACAATGACGAGTTAACGAAGAAATTGCTTCGCTATGAATTACTACAGGTTCTATGCCTTCTCTTTCTAAATGGAGGAACGTTTCTATGGCAACGACAGGAACTTATATTGGGAGGCGAGTATCTCTTTTCGGATACACTATTCCTTTTTTATTGCATTCGTCGATCCCTCACAATGACGAATTAACACCGAAATTGCGTCGCTATGAAATACAATAGGTTCTATGCCTTCTCTTTCTAAATCGAGATCGTTTGTATGGCAAGGACAGGATCTTATATTGGGACGCGAGTATCTCTTTTCGGATGCACTGTTCCTTCTTTATAGCATCCGTCCACCCCTCACAATGACGAATTAACACAGAAATTGCGTCGCTATGAAATACTATAGGTTCTATGCCTTCTCTTTCCAAATTGAGTTACGTATCTATGGCAACGACTGGATCTTCTATTGGGAGGCGAGTATCTCTTTTCGGATGCACTATTCCTTCTTTATTGCATCCGTCGATCCTTCACAATGACGAATTTACACAAAAATTTGAGTCGCTATGGAATACTATAGGTTCTATGCCTTCTCTTCCTAAATCTAGGAACGTTTCTATGGCAACGACAGGATCTTATATTGGGAGGCGAGTATCTCTTTTCGGATGCACTATTCCTTCTTTATTGCATCCGTCAATCCCTCACAATGACGAATTAACAAAGAAATTGCGTCGCTATGATATACTATAGGTTCTATGCCTTCTCTTTCTAAATCGAGGTACGTTTCTATGGCAACAACAGGATCTTAAATTGGGAGGCGAGTATCTCTTTTCGGATGCACTGTTCCTTCTTTATTGCATCCGTCCATCCCTCACAATGACGAATTAACACAGAAATTGTGTCGCTATGAAATACTATAGGTTCTATGCATTGTCTTTCTAAATCAAGGAATATTCCTATGGCAACGACTGGATCTTCTATTTGGGAGGCGAGTATCTATTTTCGGATGCACTATTCCTTCTTTATTGAATACCTCGATCCCTCACAATGACGAATTAACACAGATATTGCGTCGCTATGAAATACTACAGGATCTATGCCCTCTCTTTCTAAATCGGGGAACGTTTCTATGGCAACGACAGGATCTTATATTGGGAGGCAAGTATCTCTTTTCGGATGCACTGTTCCTTCTTTATTGCACCCGTCGATCCCTCACAATGACGAGTTAACGAAGAAATTGCTTCGCTATGAATTACTACAGGTTCTATGCCTTCTCTCTCTAAATCGAGGAACGTTTCTATGGCAACGACAGGATCTTATATTGGGAGGCAAGTATCTCTTTTCGGATGCACTGTTCCTTCTTTATTGCATCCGTCGATCCCTCACAATGACGAATTAACGCAGAAATTGCGTCGCTACGAAATACTATGGGTTCTATGACTTCTCTTTCTAAATCGAGGAACGTTTCTATGGCAACGACAGGATCTTAAATTGGGATGCGAGTATCTCTTTTCGGATGCACTATTTCTTATTTATTGCATCCGTCGATCACTCACAATGACGAATTAACACAGAAATTGCGTCGCTATTAAATAATATATGTTCTATGCCTTCTCTATCTAAATCGAGGAACGTTTCTATGGCAACCACAGGATCTTATATTGGGTGGCGAGTATCTATTTTCGGATGCACTATTCCATCTTTATTGCAACCGTCGATCTCTCACAATGTCAATTTAACACAGAAATTGCGTCGCTATGATATACTATAGGTTCTATTTCTTGTCTTTCTAAATCGAGGAACGTTTATATGGCAACGACAGGATTTTCAATTGGGAGGAGAGTATCTCTTTTCGGATGCACTATTCCTGCTTTATTGAACCAGTCGATCCCTCACAATGACGGGTTAACGAAGAAATTGCTTCGCTATGAATTAGTAAGGGATCTATGCCTTCTCTTTCTAAATCTTGGAACGTTTCTAAGGCAACGACAGGATCTTATATTGGGAGGCGAGTAACTCTTTTCGGATGCACTATTCCTTCTTTATTGCATCCGTTGATCCCTCACAATGACGAATTAACACAGAAATTGCGTCGCTATGTAATATTACAAGTTCTTCTCATTCTAAATCGAGGGACGTTTGTATGGCAACGACAGGATCTTCTATTGGGAGGCGAGTATCTCTCTTCGGATGCACTATTCCTTCATCATTGCATCCGTCGATCCCTCACAATGACGAATTAACACAGAAATTGCGTCGCTATGAAATACTATAGGTTCTATGACTTCTGTTTCTAAATCGAGGAACGTTTCTATGGCAACGATAGGATCTTATATGGGGGGGTGAGTATCTCTTTTCGGATGCACTATTCCATCTTTATTGCATCCGTCGATCACTCACAATGACGAATTAACACAGAAATTGCGTCTCTATGAAATACTACAGGTGCTACGCCTTCTCTTTCTAAATCGAGGAACGTTTCTATGGCAACGACAGGATCTCCTATTGGGAGGCGAGTATCTCTCTTCGGATGCACTATTCCTTCTTCATTGCATCCGTCGATCCCTCACAATGACGAACTAACACAGATATTGCGTCGCTATGAAATACTATAGGTTCTATGCCTTCTCTTTCTAAATCGAGGAATGTTTCTATGGTAACGACAGGATCTTAAATTGGGTGGCGAGTATCTCTTTTCGGATGCACAATTCCTTCTTCATTGCACCCGTCGACCCCTCACAATGACGAGTTAACGAAGAAATTGCTTCGCTATGAATTACTACAGGTTCTATGCCTTCTCTTTCTAAATGGAGGAACGTTTCAATGGCAACGACAGGAACTTATATTGGGAGGCGAGTATCTCTTTTCGGATACACTATTCCTTCTTTATTGCATTCGTCGATCCCTCAGAATAACGAATTAACTCCGAAATTGCGTCGCTATGAAATACTATATGTTCTATGCCTTCTCTTTCTAAATCGAAGTTTTACTTCTGATGAAGGTACATTTAGATGTACCGAAACCTTGGTCAAGAATTTTAATAAAAAATTTTTTATCCTGCAACTGTTTTTGGCTGTCATCATTTATTGTGAATAAATCGAGAACGTTTCTATGGCAAGGACAGGATCTTATATTGGGACGCGAGTATCTCTTTTCGGATGCACTGTTCCTTCTTTATAGCATCCGTCCACCCCTCACAATGACGAATTAACACAGAACTTGCGTCGCTATGAAATACTATAGGTTCTATGCCTTCTCTTTCTAAATTGAGTTACGTTTCTATGGCAACGACTGGATCTTCTATTGGGAGGCGAGTATCTCTTTTCGGATGCACTATTCCTTCTTTATTGCATCCGTCGATCCTTCACAATGACGAATTTACACAAAAATTTGAGTCGCTATGGAATACTATAGGTTCTATGCATTCTCTTCCTAAATCTAGGAACGTTTCTATGGCAACGACAGGATCTTATATTGGGAGGCGAGTATCTCATTTCGGATGCACTATTCCTTCTTTATTGCATCCGTCAATCCCTCACAATGACGAATTAACAAAGAAATTGCGTCGCTATGATATACTATAGGTTCTATGCCTTCTCTTTCTAAATCGAGGTACGTTTCTATGGCAACAACAACCTGATCTTAAATTGGGAGGCGAGTATCTCTTTTCGGATGCACTGTTCCTTCTTTATTGCATCCGTCCATCCCTCACAATGACGAATTACCACAGAAATTGCGTCGCTATGAAATACTATAGGTTCTATGCTTTGTGTTTCTAAATCAAGGTATGTTTCTATGGCAACGACTGGATCTTCTATTTGGGAGGCGAGTATCTCTTTTCGGATGCACTATTCCTTCTTTATTGAATACCTCGATCCCTAACAATGACGAATTAACACAAAAATTGCGTCGCTATGAAATACTACAGGTTCTATGCCTTCTCTCTCTAAATCGAGGAACGTTTCTATGGCAACGACAGGATCTTATATTGGGAGGCAAGTATCTCTTTTCGGATGCACTGTTCCTTCTTTATTGCATCCGTCGATCCCTCACAATGACGAATTAACGCAGAAATTGCGTCGCTACGAAATACTATGGGTTCTATGACTTCTCTTTCTAAATCGAGGAACGTTTCTATGGCAACGACAGGATCTTAATTTGGGATGCGAGTACCTCTTTTCGGATGCACTATTTCTTATTTATTGCATCCGTCAATCACTCACAATGACGAATTAACACAGAAATTGCGTCGCTATTAAATACTTTACGTTCTATGCCTTCTCTTTCGAAATGGAGGAACGTTTCTATGGCAAGGACAGGACCTTCTATTGGGAAGCCAGTACTTCCTTTCGGATGCACTATTCATTCTTTACTGCAATCATCGATCCCTTAACAATGACGAATTAACACAGAAACTGCGTCGCTATTAAATAATATATGTTCTATGCCTTTTCTATCTAAATCGAGGATCGTTTCTATGGCAACGACAGGATCTTCTATTGGGAGGCGAGTATCTATTTTCGGATGCACTATTCCATCTTTATTGCATTCGTCGATCCCTCACAATGACAAATTAACACAGAAATTGCGTCGCTATGAAATACTATAGGTTCTATTCCTTCTCTTTCTAAATCGAGGAACGTTTTTATGGCAACGACAGGATTTTCAATTGGGAGGAGAGTATCTCTTTTCGGATGCACTATTCCTGCTTTATTGCACCCGTCGATCCCTCACAACGACGGGTTAGCGAAGAAATTGCTTCGCTATGATTTACTATGGGTTCTATGCCTTCTCTTTGTAAACGGAGGAACGTTCCTATGGCAACGACAGGATCTTCAATTGGGAGGCGAGTATCTCTCTTTGGATGCACTATTCCTTCTTCATTGGATCCGTCGATCCCTCACAATGACGAACTAACACACAAATTGCGTCCCTATGAAATACTATAGGTTCTATGCCTTCTCTTTCTAAATCGAGGAATGTTTCTATGGTAACGACACGATCTTAAATTGGGGGGCGAGCGTCTCTCTTCGGATGCACTATTCCTTCTTTATTGGATACGTCGATCCCTCACAATGACGAATTAACACAGAAATTGCGTCGCTATGAGATACTATAGGTTCTATGCCTTGTCTTTCAATCGGGGAACGTTTCTATGGCAACGAGAGGATCTTCTATTGGGTGGCGAGTATCTCTTTTCGGATGCACAATTCCTTCTTTATTGCACCCGTCGATCCCTCACAATGATGAGTTAACGAAGAAATTGCTTCGCTATGAATTACTACAGGTTCTATGCCTTCTCTTTCTAAATGGAGGAACGTTTCTATGGCAACGACAGGAACTTATATGGGGAGGCGACTATCTCTTTTCGGATACACTATTCCTTCTTTATTGCATTCGTCGATCCCTCACAATGAAGAATTAACACCGAAATTGCGTCGCTATGAAATACTATAGGTTCTAAGCCTTCTCTTTCTAAATCGAGAACGTTTCTATGGCAAGGACAGGATCTTATATTGGGACGCGAGTATCTCTTTTCCGATGCACTGTTCCTTCTTTATAGCATCCGTCCACACCTCGCAATGACGAATTAACACAGAAATTGCGTCGCTATGAAATACTATAGGTTCTATGCCTTCTCTTTCTAAATTAAGTTACGTTTCTATGGCAACGACTGGATCTTTTATTGGGAGGCGAGTATCTCTTTCCGGATGCACTATTCCTTCTTTATTGCATCCGTCGCTCCTTCACAATGACGAATTTACACAAAAATTTGAGTCGCTATGGAATACTATAGGTTCTATGCCTTCTCTTTCTAAATCTAGGAACGTTTCTATGGCAACGACAGGATCTTATATTGGGAGGCGAGTATCTCTTTTCGGATGCACTATTCCTTCTTTATTGCATCCGTCAATCCCCCACAATGACGAATTAACAAAGAAATTGCGTCGCTATGAAATACTATAGGTTCTATTCCTTCTCTTTCTAAATCGAGGAACGATTCTATGGCAACGACAGGATTTTCAATTGGTAGGAGAGTGTCTGTTTTCGGATGCACTATTCCTTCTTTATTGCATCCATCGATCCCTCACAATAACGAATTAACACAGAAATTGCGTCGCTATGAAATACTATAGGTTCTATGCCCTCTGTTTCTAAATCGAGGAACGTTTCTATGCCAACGACAGGATCTTCTACTGGGAGGCGAGTATCTCTTTTCGGATGCACTATTCCTTCTTTATTGCACCCGTCGATCCCTCACAACGACGGGTTAGCGTAGATATTGCTTCGCTATGAATTACTATAGGTTCTTTGCCTTCTCTTTCTAAATCGGGGAACGTTTCAATGGCAACGACAGGATCTTATATGGGAAGGCGAGTATCTCTTTTCGGATGCACTTTTCCTTCTTTATTAAATCCGTCTATCCCTCACAATGACGAATTAACACAGAAATTGCGTCGCTATGAAATACTATGGGTTCAATGACTTCTCTTTCTAAATCGAGGAACGTTTCTATGGCAACGACAGGTTCTTAAATTGGGAGGCGAATATCTCTTTGCGGATGCACTATTTCTTATTTATTGCATCCGTCGATCCCTCACAATGACGAATTAACACAGAAATTGCGTCGCTATGAAATACTATATGTTCTATGCATTCTCTTTCTAAATCGAGGAACGTTTCTATGGCAACGACAGGACCTTGTATTGGGTGGCGAGTATCTCTTTTCGGATGCACTATTCCTTCTTTATTGCAGTCATCGATTCCTGAAAATGACGAATTAACACAGAATTGCGTCGCTATGAAATAATATATGTTCTATGCCTTCTCTTTCTAAATTGAGGAACGTTTCTATTTCAACGAAAGGACCTTCTATTGGGAGGCGAGTATCTCTATTCGGATACACTGTTCCTCCTTTATTGCATTCGTCCACCCCTCTCAATGACGAATTAACACAGAATTTGCGTCGCTATGAAATACTTTAAGTTCTATGCCTTCTCTTTTTAAATCGAGGAACGTTTCTATGGCAACGACAGTATCTTACATTGGGAGGCGAGTATCTCTTTTCGGATGCACTATTCCTTCTTTTCTGCATCCCTCGATCCTTCACATTTACGAATTAACACAGAAATTGCGTCGCTATGAAATACTATAGGTTCTATTCCTTCTCTTTCTAAATCGAGGAACGTTTCTATGGCAAAGACAGGATTTTCAATTGGGAGGAGAGTATCTCTTTTCGGATGCACTATTCCTGCTTTATTGCACCCGTCGATGCCTCACAATGACGGGTTAACGAAGAAATTGCTTCGCTATGAATTACTATGGGTTAAATGCCTTCTCTTTGTAAATGGAGGAACGTTTCTATGGCAACGACAGGATCTTATATTGGGAGGCGAGTATCTCTTTTCGGATGCACTATTCCTTCTTTATTGCATCCGTCAATCCCTCACAATGACGAATTAACAAAGACATTGCGTCGCTATGAAATACTATACGTTCTATGCCTTCTCTTTCTAAATCTTGGAACGTGTCTAAGACAATGACAGGATCTTATATTGGGAGGCGAGTAACTCTTTTCGGATGCACTATTCCTTCTTTATTGCATCCGTTGATCCCTCACAATGACGAATTAACTCAGAAACTGCGTCGCTATGTAATATTACAGGTACTTCTCATTCAAAATCGAGGAACGTTTGTAAGGCAACGACAGGATCTTATATGGGGGGGGTGAGTATCTCTTTTCGGATGCACTATTCCATCTTTATTGCATCCGTCGATCCCTCACAATGACGAATTAACACAGAAATTGCGTCTCTATGAAATACTACAGGTGCTATGCCTTCTCTTTCTAAATCGAGGAACGTTTCTATGGCAACGACAGGATCTTGTATTGGGAGGCGAGTATCTCTCTTCGGATGCACTATTCCTTCTTCATTGCATCCGTCGATCCCTCACAACGACGAACTAACACAGAAATTGCGTCGCTATGAAATACTACAGTTTCTATGCCTTCTCTTTCTAAATCGAGGAATGTTTCTATGGTAACGATAGGATCTTAAATTGGGAGGCGAGTGTCTCTCTTCGGATGCACTATTCCTTCTTTATTGCATCCGTCGATCCCTCACAATGACGAATTAACACAGAAATTGCGTCGCTATGAGATACTATAGGTTCTATGCCTTCTCTTTCTAAATCGGGGAACGTTTCTATGGCAACGAGAGGATCTTCTGTTGGGTGGCGAGTATCTCTTTTCGGATGCACAATTCCTTCTTTATTGCACCCGTCGATCCCCCACAATGACGAGTTAACGAAGAAATTGCTTCGCTATGAATTACTACAAGTTCTATGCCTTCTCTTTCTAAATGAAAGAACGTTTCTATGGCAACGACAGGAACTTATATTGGGAGGCGAGTATCTCTTATCGGATACACTATTCCTACTTTATAGCATTCGTAGATCCCTCACAATGACGAATTAACACCGAAATTGCGTCGCTATGAAATACTATAGGTTCTATGCCTTCTCTTTCTAAATCGAGAACGTTTCTATGGCAAGGACAGGATCTTATATTGGGACGCGAGTATCTCTTTTCGGATGCACTGTTCCTTCTTTATAGCATCCGTCCAACCCTCACAATGACGAATTAACACAGAAATTGCGTCGCTATGAAATACTATAGGTTCTATGCCTTCTCTTTCTAAATTGAGTTACGTTTCTATGGCAACGACTGGATCTTCTATTGGGAGGCGAGTATCTCTTTTCGGATGCACTATTCCTTCTTTATTGCATCCGTCGATCCTACACAATGACGAATTTACACAAAAATTTGAGTCGCTATGGAATACTATAGGTTCTATGCCTTCTCTTCCTAAATATAGGAACGTTTCTATGGCAACGACTGGATCTTCTATTGGGAGGCGAGTATCTCTTTTCGGATGCACTGTCCCTTCTTTATTGCATCCGTCCATCCCTCACAATGACGAATTAACACAGAAATTGTGTCGCTATGAAATACTACAGGTTCTATGCTTTGTCTTTCTAAATCAAGGTATGTTTCTATGGCAACGACTGGATCTTCTATTTGGGAGGCGAGTATCTCTTTTCGGATGCACTATTCCTTCTTTATTGAATACCTCGATCCCTCACAATGACGAATTAACACAGATATTGCGTCGCTATGAAATACTACAGGTTCTATGCCCTCTCTTTCTAAATCGGGGAACGTTTCTATGGCAACGACAGGTTCTTCTATTGGGAGGCGAGTATCTCTTTTCAGATGCACTATTCCTTTATTATTGCACCCGCCGATCCCTCACAATGACGAGTTAACGAAGAAATTGCTTCGCTATGAATTACTACAGGTTCTATGCCTTCTCTCTCTAAATCGAGGAACGTTTCTATGGCAACGACAGGATCTTCTATTGGGAGGCGAGTATCTCTCTTGGGATGCACTATTCCTTCTTCATTGCATCCGTCGATCCCTCACAATGACGAATTAACACAGAAATTGCGTCGCTATGAAATACTATAGGTTCTAGGCCTTCTGTTTCTAAATCGAGGAACGTTTCCATGGCAACGATAGGATCTTATATGGGGGGGGGGGTGAGTATCTCTTTTCGGATGCACTTTCCATCTTTATTGCATCCGTCGATCCCTCACAATGACGAATTAACACAGAAATTGCGTCTCTATGAAATACTACAGGTCCTATGCCTTCTCTTTCTAAATCGAGGAACGTTTCTATGGCAACGACAGGATCTTCTATTGGGAGGCGAGTATCTCTCTTCGGATGCACTATTCCTTCTTCATTGCATCCGTCGATCCCTCACAATGACGAACTAACACAGAAATTGCGTCGCTATGAAATACTATAGTTTCTATGCCTTCTCTTTCTAAATCGAGGAATGTTTCTATGGTAACGACAGGATCTTAATTTGGGAGGCGAGTGTCTCTCTTCGGATGCACTATTCCTTCTTTATTGCATCCGTCGATCCCTCACAATGACGAATTAACACAGAAATTGCGTCGCTATAGGTTCTATGCCTTCTCTTTCTAAATCGGGGAACGTTTCTATGGCAACGAGAGGATCTTCTATTGGGTGGCGAGTATCTCTTTTCGGATGCACAATTCCTTCTTTATTGCACCCGTCGATCCCTCACAATGACGAGTTAACGAAGAAATTGCTTCGCTATGAATTACTACAGGTTCTATGCCTTCTCTTTCTAAATGGAGGAACGTTTCTATGGCAACGACAGGAACTTATATTGGGAGGCGAGTATCTCTTTTCGGATACACTATTCCTTTTTTATTGCATTCGTCGATCCCTCACAATGACGAATTAACACCGAAATTGCGTCGCTATGAAATACAATAGGTTCTATGCCTTCTCTTTCTAAATCGAGATCGTTTGTATGGCAAGGACAGGATCTTATATTGGGACGCGAGTATCTCTTTTCGGATGCACTGTTCCTTCTTTATAGCATCCGTCCACCCCTCACAATGACGAATTAACACAGAAATTGCGTCGCTATGAAATACTATAGGTTCTATGCCTTCTCTTTCCAAATTGAGTTACGTATCTATGGCAACGACTGGATCTTCTATTGGGAGGCGAGTATCTCTTTTCGGATGCACTATTCCTTCTTTATTGCATCCGTCGATCCTTCACAATGACGAATTTACACAAAAATTTGAGTCGCTATGGAATACTATAGGTTCTATGCCTTCTCTTCCTAAATCTAGGAACGTTTCTATGGCAACGACAGGATCTTATATTGGGAGGCGAGTATCTCTTTTCGGATGCACTATTCCTTCTTTATTGCATCCGTCAATCCCTCACAATGACGAATTAACAAAGAAATTGCGTCGCTATGATATACTATAGGTTCTATGCCTTCTCTTTCTAAATCGAGGTACGTTTCTATGGCAACAACAGGATCTTAAATTGGGAGGCGAGTATCTCTTTTCGGATGCACTGTTCCTTCTTTATTGCATCCGTCCATCCCTCACAATGACGAATTAACACAGAAATTGTGTCGCTATGAAATACTATAGGTTCTATGCATTGTCTTTCTAAATCAAGGAATATTCCTATGGCAACGACTGGATCTTCTATTTGGGAGGCGAGTATCTATTTTCGGATGCACTATTCCTTCTTTATTGAATACCTCGATCCCTCACAATGACGAATTAACACAGATATTGCGTCGCTATGAAATACTACAGGATCTATGCCCTCTCTTTCTAAATCGGGGAACGTTTCTATGGCAACGACAGGATCTTATATTGGGAGGCAAGTATCTCTTTTCGGATGCACTGTTCCTTCTTTATTGCACCCGTCGATCCCTCACAATGACGAGTTAACGAAGAAATTGCTTCGCTATGAATTACTACAGGTTCTATGCCTTCTCTCTCTAAATCGAGGAACGTTTCTATGGCAACGACAGGATCTTATATTGGGAGGCAAGTATCTCTTTTCGGATGCACTGTTCCTTCTTTATTGCATCCGTCGATCCCTCACAATGACGAATTAACGCAGAAATTGCGTCGCTACGAAATACTATGGGTTCTATGACTTCTCTTTCTAAATCGAGGAACGTTTCTATGGCAACGACAGGATCTTAAATTGGGATGCGAGTATCTCTTTTCGGATGCACTATTTCTTATTTATTGCATCCGTCGATCACTCACAATGACGAATTAACACAGAAATTGCGTCGCTATTAAATAATATATGTTCTATGCCTTCTCTATCTAAATCGAGGAACGTTTCTATGGCAACCACAGGATCTTATATTGGGTGGCGAGTATCTATTTTCGGATGCACTATTCCATCTTTATTGCAACCGTCGATCTCTCACAATGTCAATTTAACACAGAAATTGCGTCGCTATGATATACTATAGGTTCTATTTCTTGTCTTTCTAAATCGAGGAACGTTTATATGGCAACGACAGGATTTTCAATTGGGAGGAGAGTATCTCTTTTCGGATGCACTATTCCTGCTTTATTGAACCAGTCGATCCCTCACAATGACGGGTTAACGAAGAAATTGCTTCGCTATGAATTAGTAAGGGATCTATGCCTTCTCTTTCTAAATCTTGGAACGTTTCTAAGGCAACGACAGGATCTTATATTGGGAGGCGAGTAACTCTTTTCGGATGCACTATTCCTTCTTTATTGCATCCGTTGATCCCTCACAATGACGAATTAACACAGAAATTGCGTCGCTATGTAATATTACAAGTTCTTCTCATTCTAAATCGAGGGACGTTTGTATGGCAACGACAGGATCTTCTATTGGGAGGCGAGTATCTCTCTTCGGATGCACTATTCCTTCATCATTGCATCCGTCGATCCCTCACAATGACGAATTAACACAGAAATTGCGTCGCTATGAAATACTATAGGTTCTATGACTTCTGTTTCTAAATCGAGGAACGTTTCTATGGCAACGATAGGATCTTATATGGGGGGGTGAGTATCTCTTTTCGGATGCACTATTCCATCTTTATTGCATCCGTCGATCACTCACAATGACGAATTAACACAGAAATTGCGTCTCTATGAAATACTACAGGTGCTACGCCTTCTCTTTCTAAATCGAGGAACGTTTCTATGGCAACGACAGGATCTCCTATTGGGAGGCGAGTATCTCTCTTCGGATGCACTATTCCTTCTTCATTGCATCCGTCGATCCCTCACAATGACGAACTAACACAGATATTGCGTCGCTATGAAATACTATAGGTTCTATGCCTTCTCTTTCTAAATCGAGGAATGTTTCTATGGTAACGACAGGATCTTAAATTGGGTGGCGAGTATCTCTTTTCGGATGCACAATTCCTTCTTCATTGCACCCGTCGACCCCTCACAATGACGAGTTAACGAAGAAATTGCTTCGCTATGAATTACTACAGGTTCTATGCCTTCTCTTTCTAAATGGAGGAACGTTTCAATGGCAACGACAGGAACTTATATTGGGAGGCGAGTATCTCTTTTCGGATACACTATTCCTTCTTTATTGCATTCGTCGATCCCTCAGAATAACGAATTAACTCCGAAATTGCGTCGCTATGAAATACTATATGTTCTATGCCTTCTCTTTCTAAATCGAAGTTTTACTTCTGATGAAGGTACATTTAGATGTACCGAAACCTTGGTCAAGAATTTTAATAAAAAAATTTTTATCCTGCAACTGTTTTTGGCTGTCATCATTTATTGTGAATAAATCGAGAACGTTTCTATGGCAAGGACAGGATCTTATATTGGGACGCGAGTATCTCTTTTCGGATGCACTGTTCCTTCTTTATAGCATCCGTCCACCCCTCACAATGACGAATTAACACAGAACTTGCGTCGCTATGAAATACTATAGGTTCTATGCCTTCTCTTTCTAAATTGAGTTACGTTTCTATGGCAACGACTGGATCTTCTATTGGGAGGCGAGTATCTCTTTTCGGATGCACTATTCCTTCTTTATTGCATCCGTCGATCCTTCACAATGACGAATTTACACAAAAATTTGAGTCGCTATGGAATACTATAGGTTCTATGCATTCTCTTCCTAAATCTAGGAACGTTTCTATGGCAACGACAGGATCTTATATTGGGAGGCGAGTATCTCTTTTCGGATGCACTATTCCTTCTTTATTGCATCCGTCAATCCCTCACAATGACGAATTAACAAAGAAATTGCGTCGCTATGATATACTATAGGTTCTATGCCTTCTCTTTCTAAATCGAGGTACGTTTCTATGGCAACAACAACCTGATCTTAAATTGGGAGGCGAGTATCTCTTTTCGGATGCACTGTTCCTTCTTTATTGCATCCGTCCATCCCTCACAATGACGAATTAACACAGAAATTGCGTCGCTATGAAATACTATAGGTTCTATGCTTTGTGTTTCTAAATCAAGGTATGTTTCTATGGCAACGACTGGATCTTCTATTTGGGAGGCGAGTATCTCTTTTCGGATGCACTATTCCTTCTTTATTGAATACCTCGATCCCTAACAATGACGAATTAACACAAAAATTGCGTCGCTATGAAATACTACAGGTTCTATGCCTTCTCTCTCTAAATCGAGGAACGTTTCTATGGCAACGACAGGATCTTATATTGGGAGGCAAGTATCTCTTTTCGGATGCACTGTTCCTTCTTTATTGCATCCGTCGATCCCTCACAATGACGAATTAACGCAGAAATTGCGTCGCTACGAAATACTATGGGTTCTATGACTTCTCTTTCTAAATCGAGGAACGTTTCTATGGCAACGACAGGATCTTAATTTGGGATGCGAGTACCTCTTTTCGGATGCACTATTTCTTATTTATTGCATCCGTCAATCACTCACAATGACGAATTAACACAGAAATTGCGTCGCTATTAAATACTTTACGTTCTATGCCTTCTCTTTCGAAATGGAGGAACGTTTCTATGGCAAGGACAGGACCTTCTATTGGGAAGCCAGTACTTCCTTTCGGATGCACTATTCATTCTTTACTGCAATCATCGATCCCTTAACAATGACGAATTAACACAGAAACTGCGTCGCTATTAAATAATATATGTTCTATGCCTTTTCTATCTAAATCGAGGATCGTTTCTATGGCAACGACAGGATCTTCTATTGGGAGGCGAGTATCTATTTTCGGATGCACTATTCCATCTTTATTGCATTCGTCGATCCCTCACAATGACAAATTAACACAGAAATTGCGTCGCTATGAAATACTATAGGTTCTATTCCTTCTCTTTCTAAATCGAGGAACGTTTTTATGGCAACGACAGGATTTTCAATTGGGAGGAGAGTATCTCTTTTCGGATGCACTATTCCTGCTTTATTGCACCCGTCGATCCCTCACAACGACGGGTTAGCGAAGAAATTGCTTCGCTATGATTTACTATGGGTTCTATGCCTTCTCTTTGTAAACGGAGGAACGTTTCTATGGCAACGACAGGATCTTCAATTGGGAGGCGAGTATCTCTCTTTGGATGCACTATTCCTTCTTCATTGGATCCGTCGATCCCTCACAATGACGAACTAACACACAAATTGCGTCCCTATGAAATACTATAGGTTCTATGCCTTCTCTTTCTAAATCGAGGAATGTTTCTATGGTAACGACACGATCTTAAATTGGGGGGCGAGCGTCTCTCTTCGGATGCACTATTCCTTCTTTATTGGATACGTCGATCCCTCACAATGACGAATTAACACAGAAATTGCGTCGCTATGAGATACTATAGGTTCTATGCCTTGTCTTTCAATCGGGGAACGTTTCCATGGCAACGAGAGGATCTTCTATTGGGTGGCGAGTATCTCTTTTCGGATGCACAATTCCTTCTTTATTGCACCCGTCGATCCCTCACAATGATGAGTTAACGAAGAAATTGCTTCGCTATGAATTACTACAGGTTCTATGCCTTCTCTTTCTAAATGGAGGAACGTTTCTATGGCAACGACAGGAACTTATATGGGGAGGCGACTATCTCTTTTCGGATACACTATTCCTTCTTTATTGCATTCGTCGATCCCTCACAATGAAGAATTAACACCGAAATTGCGTCGCTATGAAATACTATAGGTTCTAAGCCTTCTCTTTCTAAATCGAGAACGTTTCTATGGCAAGGACAGGATCTTATATTGGGACGCGAGTATCTCTTTTCCGATGCACTGTTCCTTCTTTATAGCATCCGTCCACACCTCGCAATGACGAATTAACACAGAAATTGCGTCGCTATGAAATACTATAGGTTCTATGCCTTCTCTTTCTAAATTAAGTTACGTTTCTATGGCAACGACTGGATCTTTTATTGGGAGGCGAGTATCTCTTTCCGGATGCACTATTCCTTCTTTATTGCATCCGTCGCTCCTTCACAATGACGAATTTACACAAAAATTTGAGTCGCTATGGAATACTATAGGTTCTATGCCTTCTCTTTCTAATTCGAGGTACGTTTCTATGGCAACAACAGGATCTCAAATTGGGAGGCGAGTATCTCTTTTCGGATGCACTATTCCTTCTTTATTGCATCCTTCGATCCCTCACAATGACGAATTAACACAAAAATTTGCGTCGCTATGAAATTCTATAGGTTCTATGCCTTCTCTTTCTATATCTAGGAACGTTTCTGTGGCAACGACAGGATCTTATATTGGGGGGCGTGTATCTCTTTTCGGAAGCACTATTCCTTCTTTATTGCAATCATCGATCCCTCACAATGTCGAATTAACACAGAAATTGCGTCGCTATGAAATAATATATGTTCTATGCCTTCTCTTTCTAAATCGAGGAACGTTTCTATGGCAACGACAGTATCTTATATTGGGAGGCGAGTATCTCTTTTCGGATGCACTATTCCTTCTTTTCTGCATCCCTCGATCCTTCACATTGACGAATTAACACAGAAATTGCGTCGCTATGAAATACTATAGGTTCTATTCCTTATCTTTCTAAATCGAGGAACGTTTCTATGGCAACGACAGGATTTTCAATTGGGAGGAGAGTATCTCTTTTCGGATGCACTATTCCTGCTTTATTGCACCCGTCGATCCCTCACAATGACGGGTTAACGAAGAAATTGCTTCGCTATGAATTACTTTGTGTTCTATGCCTTCTCTTTGTAAATGGAGGAACGATTCTATGGCAACGACAGGATCTTATATTGGGAGGCAAGTATCTCTTTTCGGATGCACTATTCCTTCTTTATTGTATCCGTCAATCCCTCACAATGACGAATTAACAAAGAAATTGCGCCGCTATGAAATACTACACGTTCTATGCCTGCTCTTACTAAATCTTGGAACGTTTCTAAGGCAACGACAGGATCTTATATTGGGAGGCGAGTAACTCTTTTCGGATGCACTATTCCTTCTTCATTGCATCCGTCGATCCCTCACAATGACGAATTAACACAGAAATTGCGTCGCTATGAAATACTATAGGTTCTATGCCTTCTGTTTCTAAATCGAGGAACGTTTCTATGGCAACGATAGGATCTTATATGGGGCGGTGAGTATCTCTTTTCGGATGCACTATTCCATCTTTATTGCATCCGTCGATCCCTCACAATGACGAATTAACACAGAAATTGCGACGCTATGAAGTACTATGGGTTCTATGCCTTCTCTTTCTATATGGGGGAACGTTTCTATGGCAACGACAGGATCTTATATTGGGACGCGAGTATCTCTTTTCGGATGTACTGTTCCTTCTTTATACCATCATTCGATCCCTCACAATGACGAATTAACGCAGAAATTGCGTCGCTATTAAATACTATACGTTCTATGCCTTCTCTTTCTAATTGGAGGAACGTTTCTGTGGCAAGGACAGGACCTTCTATTGGGAAGCCAGTAGTTCTTTTCGGATGCACTATTCATTCTTTACTGCAATCATCGATCCCTCACAATGACGAATTAACACAGAAATTGAGTCGCTATTAAATAATATATGTTCCATGCCTTCTCTATCTAAATCGAGGAACGTTTCTATGGCAACAACAGGACCTTATATTGGGTGGCGAGTATCTCTTCGGATGCACTATTCCATCTTTATTGCATCCGTCGATCCCTCACAATGACGAATTAACACAGAAATTGCGTCGCTATGAAACACTATAGGTACTATGCCCTCTCTTTGTAAATCGAGGAACGTTTCTATGGCAACGACAGGATCTTATATTGGGAGACGAGTATCTCTTTTCGGATGCACTATTCCTTCTTTATTGCATTCGTCGATACCTCGCAATGTCGAGTTAACACAGAAATTGCGTCGCTATGATATACCATAGGTTCTATGCCTTCTCTTCCTATATCGAGGAACGTTTCTATGGCATCGAAAGGATCTTCAATTGGAAGGTGAGTATCTATTATCGGATGCACTATTGCTTCTTTATTGCATCCGTCGAACCCTCACAGTGACGATGTAACACAGAAATTGCGTCGCTATGAAATACTATAGGTTCTATGCCTTCTCTTTCTAAATCGAGGAACGTTTCTATGGCAACAACAAGATCTTATATTGAAAGGCGACTATCTCTTTTCGGATGCACTATTCGTTCTTTATTGCATCCGTCGAACCCTCACAATGACGAAATAACACAGAAATTTCGATGCTATGAAATGCTACAGGTTCTATGACTTCTTTTTCTAAATCGAGTAACGTTTCTATGGCAACGACAGGATCTTCTATTGGGAGACGAGTATCTCTTTTCGGATGCACTATTCCTTCTTTATTGGATCCTTCGATCCCGTACAATGACGAATTAACACAGAAATTGCGTCGCTATGAATTACAATAGGTTCTATGCCTTCTCTATCTAAATCGTGAAACGTTTCTATGGCAACGATAGGATCTTCTATTGCTAGGCGAGTATTTCTTTTCGGATGCACTATTCCTTCTTTATTGCATCCGTCGACCCCTCACAATGACGAATTAACACAGAATTTGCGACGCTACGAAATACTATAGCTTCTATGCCTTCTCTTTCCAAATCGAGGATCGTTTCTATGGCAACGACAGGATCTTATATTGGGAGGCGAGTATCTCTTTTCGGATGCACTATTCCTTCTTTATTGTTCGTCGATCCCTCACAATGACGAATTAACAAAGAATTTGCGTGGCTATGAAATACTATTGGTTCTATGCTTTCTCTTTCTAAATCGAGAAACGTTTCTATGGCAACGACAGGATCTTCTATTGGGAGGTGGGCATCTCTTTTCGGATGCACTATTTCTTCCTCATTGCATCCGTCGATCCCTCACAATGAGGAATTAACACAGAAATTGCGTCGCTGTGAGATATTATATGTTCTATGACTTCACTTTCTAAATCGAGGAACGTTTCTATGGCAACGACAACATATCCTATTGGGAGGTGAGCATCACTTTTCGGATGCCCTATTTCTTCTTCATTGCGTCCGTCGATCCCTCACAATAACAAATTAACACAGAGATTGCGTCGCTATGAAATACTATTTTTTCTTTGCCTTTTTTTCGTAATCGAGGAACGTTTCTATGGCAACGACAGGACATTGTATTGGGAGGCGAGTATCTATTTCGGATACACTATTCCTTCTTTATTGCATTCGCCGATCCGTCACAATGCCGAATTAACACCGAAATTGCGTCGCTATGAAATACTATAGGTTCTATGCCTTCTCTCTCTAAATCGAGGAACGTTTCTATGGCAACGACAGGATCTTATATTTGGAGGCAAGTATCTCTTTTCGGATGCACTGTTCCTTCTTTATTGCATCCGTCGATCCCTCACAATGACGAATTAACGCAGAAATTGCGTCGCTATTAAATACTATAGGTTCTATGCCTTCTCTTTCTAAATCGAGGATCGTTTCTATTGCAAGGTCAGGATCTTATATTGGGACGCGAGTATCTCTTTTCGGATGCACTGTTCCTTCTTTATTGCATCCGTCCACCCCTCACAATGACGAATTAACACAGAAATTGCGTCGCTGTGAAATACTATAGGTTCTATGCCTTCTCTTTCTAAATTGAGGTACGTTTCTATGGCAACGACAGGATCTTCTATTGGGAGGCGAGTATCTCTTTTCGGATGCACTATTCCTTCTTTATTGCATCCTTCGATCCCTCACAATGACGAATTAACACAAAAATTTGCATCGCTATGAAATACTATAGGTTCTATGCCTTCTCTTTCTAAATCTAGGAACGTTTCTATGGCAATGACAGGATCTTATATTGGGTGGCGTGTATCTCTTTTCGGATGCACTATTCCTTCTTTATTGCAATCATCGATCCCTCACAATGTCGAATTAACACAGAAATTGCGTCGCTATGAAATAATATTTGTTCTATGCCTTCTCTTTCTAAATCGAGGAACGTTTCTATGGCAACGACAGTATCTTATATTGGGAGGCGAGTATCTCTTTTCGGATGCACTATTCCTTCTTTTCTGCATCCCTCGATCCTTCACATTGACGAATTAACACAGAAATTGCGTCGCTATGAAATACTATAGGTTCTATTCCTTCTCTTTCTAAATCGAGGAACGTTTCTAAGGCAACGACAGGATTTTCAATTGGGAGGAGAGTATCTCTTTTCGGATGCACTATTCCTGCTTTATTGCACCCGTCGAACCCTCACAATGACGAATTAACAAAGAAATTGAGCCGCTATAAAATTCTATACGTTCTATGCCTTCTCTTTCTAAAACTTGGAACATTCAAAGGCAACGACAGGATCTTATTTTGGGAGGCGAGTAACTCTTTTCGGATGCACTATTCCTTATTTATTGCATCCGCTGATCTCTCACAATGACGAATTAACACAGAAATTGCGTCGCTATGTAATATTACAGATTCTTCTCATTCTATATCGAGGAACGTTTGTATGGCAACGACAGGATCTTCTATTGGGAGGCGAGTATCTCTCTTCGGATGCACTATTCCTTCTTCATTGCATCCGTCGATCCCTCACAATGACGAATTAACACAGAAATTGCGTCGCTATGAAATACAATAGGTTCTACGCCTTCTGTTTCTAAATCGAGGAACGTTTCTATGGCAACGATAGGATCTTATATGGGGCGGTGAGTATCTCTTTTCGGATGCCATATTCCATCTTTATTGCATTCGTCGATCCCTCACAATGACGAATTAACACAGAAATTGCGACGCTATGAAGTACTATGGGTTGTATGCCTTCTCTTTCTAAATCGGGGAACGTTTCAATGGCAACGACAGGATCTTATATGGGGAGGCGAGTATCTCTTTTCGGATGCACAATTCCTTCTTTATTGCATCCGTCGATCCCTCACAATGACGAATTAACACAGAAATTGCGTCTCTATGAAATACTACAGGTGCTATGCCTTCTCTTTCTATATCGAGGAACGTTTCTATGCCAACGACAGGATCTTCTATTGGGAGGCGTGTCTCTCTCTTCGGATGCACTATTCCTTCTTCATTGCATCCGTCGATCCCTCACAATGACGAACTAACACAGAAATTGCGTCGCTATGAAATACTATAGGCTCTATGCCTTCTCTTTCTAAATCGAGGAATGTTTCTATGGCAACGACAGGATCTTATATTGGGAGGCGAGTGTCTCTCTTCGGATGCACTATTCCTTCTTTATTGCATCCGTCGATCCCTCACAATGACGAATTAACACAGAAATTGCGTCGCTATGAGATACTATAGGTTCTATGCCTTCTCTTTCTAAATCGAGGAACGTTTCTATGGCAACGAAAGGATCTTCTATTGGGTGGCGAGTATCTCTTTTCGGATGAACTATTCCTTCTTTATTGCACCCGTCGATCCCTCAAAATGACGAGTTAACGAAGAAATTGCTTCGCTATGAATTACTACAGGTTCTATGCCTTCTCTTTCTAAATGGAGGAACGTTTCTATGGCAACGACAGGAACTTATATTGGGAGGCGGGTATCTCTTTTCGGATACACTATTCTTTCTTTATTGCATTCGTCGATCCCTCACAATGACGAATTAACACCGAAATTGCGTCGCTATGAAATACTATAGGTTTTATGCCTTCTCTTTCTAAATCGAGGAACGTTTCTATGGCAACGACAGTATCTTATATTGGGAGGCGAGTATCTCTTTTCGGATGCACTATTCCTTCTTTTCTGCATCCCTCGATCCTTCACATTGACGAATTAACACAGAAATTGTGTCGCTATGAAATACTATAGGTTCTATTCCTTCTCTTTCTAAATCGAGGAACGTTTCTAAGGCAACGACAGGATTTTCAATTGGGAGGAGAGTATCTCTTTTCGGATGCACTATTCCTGCTTTATTGCAGCCGTCGATCCCTCACAATGTCGGGTTAACGAAGAAATTGCTTCGCTATGAATTACTTTGTGTTCTATGCCTTCTCTTTGTAAATGGAGGAACGTTTTTATGGCAACGACAGGATCTTATATTGGGAGGCGAGTATCTCTGTTCGGATGCACTATTCCTTCTTTATTGCATCTGACAATCCCTCACAATGACGAATTAACAAAGAAATTGCGCCGCTATGAAATACTATACGTTCTATGCCTTCTCTTTCTAAATCTTGGAACGTTCTAAGGCAACGACAGGATCTTATATTGGGAGGTGAGTAACTCTTTTCGGATGCACTATTCCTTATTTATTGCATCCGTTGATCCCTCACAATGACGAATTAACACAGAAATTGCGTCGCTATGTAATAAAACAGGTTCTTCTCATTCTATATCGAGGAACGTTTGTATGGCAACGACAGGATCTTCTATTGGGAGGCGAGTATCTCTCTTCGGATGCACTATTCCTTCTTCATTGCATCCGTCGATCCCTCACAATGACGAATTAACACAGAAATTGCGTCGCTATGAAATACTTTAGGTTCTATGCCATCTGTTTCTAAATCGAGGAACGTTTCTATGGCAACGATAGGATCTTATATGGGGCGGTGAGTATCTCTTTTCGGATGCAATATTCCAACTTTATTGCATCCGTCGATCCCTCACAATGACGAATTAACACAGAAATTGCGACGCCATGAAGTACTATGGGTTCTATGCCTTCTCTTTCTAAATCGGGGAACGTTTCAATGGCAACGACAGGATCTTATATGGGGAGGCGAGTATCTCTTTTCGGATGCACAATTCCTTCTTTATTGCATCCGTCGATCCCTCACAATGACGAATTAACACAGAATTTGCGTCTCTATGAAATACTACGGGCGCTATGCCTTCTCTTTCTAAATCGAGGAACATTTCTATGCCAACGACAGGATCTTCTATTGGGAGGCGAGTATCTCTCTTCGGATGCACTATTCCTTCTTTATTGCATTCGTCGATCCCTCACAATGATGAATTAACACCGAAATTGCGTCGCTATGAAATACTATAGGTTCTATGCCTTCTCTCTCTAAATCGAGGAACGTTTCTATGGCAACGACAGGATCTTATATTGGGAGGCAAGTATCTCTTTTCGGATCCACTGTTGTTTCTTTATTGCAGCCGACGATCCTCACAATGTCGAATTAACGCAGAAATTTCGTCTCTATTGAATACTATAGGTTCTATGCCTTCTCTTTCTAAATCGAGAACGTTTCTATGGCAAGGACAGGATCTTATATTGGGACGCGAGTATCTCTTTTCGGATGCACTTTTCCTTCTTTATTGCATCCGTCCACCCCTCACAATGACGAATTAACACAGAAAATGCGTCGCTATGAAATACTATATGTTCTATGTCTTCTCTTTCTAAATTGAGGTACGTTTCTATGGCAACGACTCGATCTTCTATTGAGGTGCGAGTATCTCTTTTCGGATGCACTATTCCTTCTTTATTGCATCCGTCGATCCTTCACAATGACGAATTAACACAGAAATTTGCGTCGCTATGCAATACTATAGGTTCTATGCCTTCTCTTTCTAAATCGAGGAACGTTTCTATGGCAACGACAGGATCTTAAATTGGGATGCGAGTATCTCTTTTGGGATGCACTATTTCTTATTTATTGCATACGTCGTTCACTCACAATGACGAATTAACACAGAAATTGCGTCGCTATTAAATACTATACGTTCTATGTTTCTCTTTCTAAATGGAGGAACGTTTCTATGGCAAGGACAGGACCTTCTATTGGGAAGCCAGTACCTCTTTTCGGATGCACTATTCCTTCTTTACTGCAATCATCGTTTCCTCACAATGACGAATTAACACAGAAATTGCGTCGCTATTAAATAATATATGTTCTATGCCTTCTCTATTTAAATCGAGGAACGTTTCTATGGCAACGACAGGATCTTATATTGGGTGGCAAGTATCTCTTTTCGGATGCACTATTCCACCTTTATTGCCTCCGTCGATCCCTCACAATGACCAATTAACACAGAAATTGCGTCGCTATGAAATGCTATAGGTTCTATTCCTTCTCTTTCTAAATCGAGGAACGTTTATATGGCAACGACACGATTTTTAATTGGGAGGAGAGTATCTCTTTTCGGATGCACTATTCCTTCTTTATTGCATCCATCGATCCGTCACAATGACGAATTAACACAGAAATTGCGTCGCTATGAAATACTATAGAGTCTATGACTTCTCTTTCTAAATCGAGGAACGTTTCTATGGCAACGACAGGATTTTATATTGGGAGGCGAGTATCTCTCTTCGGATGCACTATTCCTTCTTAATTGCAACCGTCGACCCCTCACTATGACGAATTAACAAAGAAATTCCTTGGCTCCGAAATACTATAGGTTCTATGCCTTCTCTCTCTAAATCGAGGAACGATTCTATGGCAACGACAAAATCTTCTATTGGGAAGCGAGTATCACTTTTCGGATGCACTATTCCTTCTATATTGCATCCGTCGATCCCTCACAATGAGAATAAACAAAGAAATTACGTCGCTATGAAGTACTTTAGGTTCTATGCCTTCTCTTTCTATATCGAGGAACGTTTCTATGGTAACGAAAGGATCTTATATTGGGATGCGAGTATCTCTTTTCGGAAGCACTATTCCTTCTTAATTGCATCAGTCGATCCCTCACAATAACGAATATAAACAGAAATTGCGTTGCTATGAAATACTATAGGTTCCATGACGTCTCTTTCTAAATCGAGGAACGTTTCTATGGCAACGACAGGATCCTCTATTGGGAGGCAAGTATCTCTTTTCTAATGCATTATTCCTCCTTTATTGCATACGTCGATCCCTCACAATGACTAATTAACACAGAAATAGCGTCGCTATGAAATACTATGGGTTCTATGCCATTTCTTTCTAAATCGAGGAACGTATCTATGGCAACGAAAGGATCTTCTATTGGGAGGCTACTATCTCTTTCCCAATGCACTATTCCTTCTACATTGCATCTGTCGATCCTTCACAATGACAAATTAACAGGGAAATTACGTCCCTATGAAATACTATAGTTCGTATGCTTCTCTTTCTAAATCGAGGAACGTTTCTATGGCAACGACAGGCTCTTACATTGGGAGGCGAGTATCTCTGTTCCAACGCACTATTCCTTCTTTATTGCATCCGTCGATCCCTCACAATGACTAATTAACACAGAAATTGCGTCGCTATGAAATACTATAGATTCTATGCATCCTCTCTCAAAATAGAGGAACGTTTCTATGGCAACGAAAGGATCATTTATTGGGAGGCGCGTATCTCTTCTCGGATGCACTATTCCTTCTTTATTGCATCCGTCGATCCCACACAATGACGAATTAACACAGAATTGCGTCGCTATGAAATACTATAGGTTCTATGCCCTCTCTTTCTAAATCAAGGAACGTTTCTATGGCAAGGACAGGATCTTCTATTGGAAGGCGAGTATCTCTTTTTGGATGCACTATTCCTTCTTTATTGCATCCGTCGATCCCTCACAATGACGATTTAACACAGTAATTGCGTCGCTATGAAATACTATTGGCTCTATGACTTCTCTTTCTAAATCGAGGAACGTTTCTATAGCTACGACAGGATCTTCTATTGGGAGGCGAGTATTTCTTTTCGGATGCAATATTCCTTCTTTATTGCCTCCGTCGATCCCTCACAATGACGAATTAACACAGAAATTTCGTCGCTATGAAATACTATAGGTTCTATGCCTTCTCATTGTAAATTGAGGAACGTATCTATGGCAACGACAGGTTCTTATATTGGGAGGCGAGTATCTCTTTTCGGATGCACTATTCCTTCTTTATTGCATCCGTCGATCCCTCATCATGACGAATTAAAACAGAAATTACGTAGCTATGAAATACTATAGGTTCTATGCTTTCTCTTTCTTAATCGGAGAACTTTTCTGTGGCAACGACAGGATCTTATATTGGGAGGCGACTACCTATTTTCGGATGGACTATTCCTACTTTATTGCATCCGTCGATCCCTCACAAAGACGAATAAACCAGAAATAACAACCCTATGAAATACTATGTGTTCTAATCTTTCTCTTTATAAATCGAGGAACGTATGTATGGCTACGACAGGATCTTATATTGGGAGGCGAGTATCTCTTTTCGGATGCACTATTCCTTCTTAATTGCGTCCGCCGATCCCTCACAATGACGAATTTACACAGAAATTGCGTCGCTATGAAATACTATAGGTTCTATGACTCCTCTTTCTAGATCGAGGAACGTTTCTATGACAACGACAGGATTTTATATTGGAAGGCGAGTATCTCTTTTCGGATTCACTATTCCTTCGTAATTGCATTCGTCGATCCCTCACAATAAGGAATTAACACAGAAATTGCGTCGCAAAGAAATACTATGGGTTCTATTCTATCTCTTTCTAAAACGAGGAACGTTTCTTTGATAACGACAGTATCTTTTATTGGGAGGCGTGTATCTCTTTTCGGATGCACTATTCGTTCTTAATTGCATCCGTCGATCCCTCACAATGACGAATTAACACAGAAATTGCGTTGCTATGAAATACTATAGGTTCTTTGCCTTTTCTTTCTAAATCGGGGAACGTTTCTATGGCAACGACAGGATCTTCTATTGGGTGGCGAGGATCTCATTTCGGATGCACTATTCCTTCTTAATTGCAACCGTCGACACCTCACAATGACGAATTAACACAGAAATTGCTTGGCTCTGAAATACTATAGATTCTATGCCTTCTCTGTCTAAATCGAGGAACGATTCTATGGCAACGTCAGGATCTTCTATTGGGAGGCGAGTATCTCTTATCGGATGCACTATTCCTTCTATATTGCATCCGTCGATCCCTCACAATGACGATTTAACAGAGAAAAAGCGTAGCTATGATATACTACAGGTTCTATGCCTTCTCTTTGTAAATCGAGGAACGTTTTTATGGCAACGACAGTATCTTCTATTGGGAGACGAGTACCTTTTTTCGGATGCTCTATTCCATCTTTATTGCATTCGTGGATCCCTCACATTGACGAATAAACAAAGAACTTACGTCGCTATGAAGTACTATAGGTTCTATGCCTTCTCTTTCTATATCGAGGAACGTTTCTATGGCAACGACAGGATCTTATATTGTGAGGCGAGTGTCACTTTTCGGATGCACTATTCCTTCTTAATTGCATCAGTCGATCCCTCACAATGACGAATTTACACAGAAATTGCGTCGCTATGAACTACTATAGGTTCTATGCCTTCTCTTTCTAAATCGAGGAACGTTTCTACGGCAACGATAGGATCCTCTATTGGGAGGCGAGTATCTCTTTTCTAATGCATTACTCCTTCTTTATTGCATCCGTCGATACCTCACAATGACGAATTAACACGGAAATGACGTCACTATGAAATACTATAGGTTCTATGCCTTCTCTTTCTAAAACGAGGAACGTTTCTTTGATAACGACAGTATCTTTTATTGGGAGGCGTGTATCTCTTTTCGGATGCACTATTCCTTCTTTATTGCATCCGTCGATCCCTCATAATGACTAATTAACACAGAAATTGCGTCGCTATGAAATACTATAGATTCTATGCATCCTCTCTCAAAATCGAGCAACGTTTCTATGGCGACGACAGGATTTTCTATTGGGGGGCGAGTATCTCTTTTCGGATGCACTGTCGCTTCTTTATTGCATCCGTCGATCCCTCACAATGACGAATTAACACAGATATTGCGTCGCTATGAAATACTATAGGTTCTATGCCTTCTCTTTCATAATCGGATATCTTTTCTATGGTAACGACAGGATCTTATATTGGGAGGCGACTACCTATTTTCGGATACACTTTTCCTTCTTTATTTCATCCGTCGATCCCTCACAAAGACGAATTAACACAGAAATAACATCCCTATGAAATACTATGGGTTCTAAGCTATCTCTTTCTAAATCGAGGAACGTTTGTTATGCAACGACAGGATCTAATATTGGAAGGCGAGTATTTCTTTTCGGATGCATTATTGCTTCTTTATTGCATCCGTCGATCCCTCACAATGACGAATAAACACAGAAATTACGTCGCTATGAAATGATATATTTTCTATGAGTTCTCTTTCGAAATCGAGGAACGTTTCTATGGCAACGACAGGATCTTATATTGGGAGGCGAGTATCTCTTATCGAATGCACTATTTCTTCTTTATTGCATCCGTCGATCCCTCACAATGACGAATTAGCACAGAAATTGCGTCGCTATGAAATAATATAGGTTCTATACTTTCTCTTTCTAAATCGAGGAACGTTTCTATGGCAACGACAGCATCTTATATTTGGAGGCGAGTATTTCTTTTCGGATGCACTATTCCTTCTTTATTGCATCCGTCGATCCCTCGAAATGACGAATTAACACAGACATTGCATCGCTATGAAATGCTATATGTACTATGCCTTCTCTTTCTATATCGAGGAACGTTTTTATGGCAACGACAGGATCTTATATTGGGAAACGAGTATCTCTTTTCGGATGCACTATTCCTCCTTAATTGCATCCGTCGATCCCTCACAATGACCAATTTACACAGAAATTGCGTCGCTATGAAATAGTATAGGTTCTATGCCTTCTCTTTCTAAATCGAGGAACGTTTCTACGGCAACGTCAGGATCCTCTATTGGGAGGCGAGTATCTCTTTTCTAAAGCATTATTCCTTCTTTATTGCATCCGTCGATACCTCGCAATGACGAATTACCACGGAAATTGCGTCGCTATGAAATACTATAGGTTCTTTGATTTCTTTTCGTAAATCGAGGAACGTTTTTCTGGCAACGAAAGGATCATTTATTGGGAGGCGCGTATCTCTTCTCGGATGCACTATTCCTCCTTAATTGCATCCGTCGATCCCTCACAATGACCAATTTACACAGAAATTGCGTCTCTATGAAATACTATAGGTCCTATGCCTTCTCTTTCTAAATCGAGGAGCGTATCTATGGCGAAGACAGGACCTTACATTGGGAGGCGAATATCTATAATCCAATGCACTATTTCTTCTTTATTGCATACGTGGATCCCACGCAGTGACTAATTAACACAGAAATTGCGTCGCTATGAAATAGTATAGGTTCTATGACTTCTCTCTCATTATCGAGGAACGTTTCTATGGCAACGACAGGATTTTCAATTGGGTGGCTAGTATCTCATTTCGGATGCACTATTCCTTCTTTATTGCATCTCTCGATCCCTCACAATGAGGAATTAACACAAAAAATGCCCCGCAATAATATACTATAGGTTTTATTCCTTCATTTCTAAAACGAGAAACGTTTCTATGGCAAGGACAGGATCTTTTATTGGGAGGCGCGTATCTCTTTTTGGATGCACTACTCGTTCTTTATTGCATCGGTCGATCCCTCACAATGACGAATTAACATAGAAATTGCGTTGCTATGAAATACTATAGGTTCTATGCCTTCTCTTTCTAAATCGAGGAACGTTTCTATGGCAACGACAGGATCTTCTATTGGGTGACGAGTATCTCTTTTCAGATGCACTATTCCTTCTTTATTGCATCCCTCGATCCCTCGCAATGACGAAATAACACAGAAATTGCGTCGCTATGAAATACTATAAATTCTTTGATTTCTCTTCGTAAATCGAGGAACGTTTTTATGGCAACGAAAGGATCATTTATTGGGAGGCGCGTATCTCTTCTCGGATGCACTATTCGTTCTTTATTGCATCCTTCGATCCCACACAATGACGAATTAACACAGAAATTGCGTCGCTATGAAATACTATAGGTTCTATGCTTTCTCTTTCTAAATCGAGGAACGTTTCTATGGCATTGACAGGATTTTCTATTGGGAGGCTAGTATTCCTTTTCGTATGCAATATTCCTTCTTTATTGCATCCGTCGATCCCTCACAATGACTAAGAAACACAGAAATTGCGTCGCTATGAAATACTATAGGTTCTATGCCTTCTCATTCTATATCGAGGAACGTTTCTATGGCAACGACAGGATCTTATATTGGGAGGCGAGTGTCTCTTTTCGGATGCACTACTCCTTCTTAATTGCATCAGTCGATCCCTCACAATGACGAATTTGAACAGAAATTGCGTCGCGATGAAATACTATAGGTTCTATGACTTCTCTTTCTAATTCGAGGAACGTTTCTACGGCAATGACAGGATCCTCTCTTGGGAGGCAAGTATCTCTTTTCTAATGAATTATTCCTTCTTTATTGCATCCCTCGATCCCTCACAATGACTAATTAACACAGAAATTGCGTCGCTATGAAATACTATAGGTTCTATGCCTTTTCTTTCTAAATCGAGGAACGTTTCTATGGCAACGCAGGATCTTCTATTTGGAGGCAAGTATCTCTTTCCTAATGCACTATTCCTTCTTTATTGCATACATGGATCCCACACAGTGACGAATTGACACAGAAATTGCGTCGCTATGAAATAGTATGGGTTCTATGCCTTCTCTCTCAATATCGAGGAACGTTTCTATGGCAACGACAGGATTTTCAATTGGGTGGCAAGTATCTCATTTCGGATGCACTATTCCTTCTTTATTGCATCTCTCGATCCCTCACAATGAGGAATTAACACAAAAATTGCGCCGCAATGAAATACTATAGGTTTTATTCCTTCTCTTTCTAAAACGAGAAACGTTTCTATGGCAACGACAGGATCTTTTATTGGGAGGCGCGTATCTCTTTTTGGATGCACTACTCGTTCTTTATTGCATCCGTCGATCCCTCACAATGACATATTAACACAGAAATTGCGTTGCTATGAAATACTATTGTTTCTATGCCTTCTCTTTCTAAATCGAGGAACGTTTATATGGCAACGACAGGATCTTCTATCGGGTAACGAGTATGTCTTTTCGGATGCACTATTACTTCTTTATTGCATCCGTCGATCCCTCACAATGACTCCTAAACACAGAAATTGCGTCGCTATGAAATACTATTGTTTCTATGCCTTCTCTATCGAAATCGAGGAACGTTTCTAAGGCAACGACAGGATCTTATATTGGGAGGCTAGTATCTCTTTTCTGATGCACTATTTCTTCTTTATTGCATCCTTCGATCCCTCACAATGACGAATTAACACAGAAATTGCGTCGCTATGAAATACTATAGGTTCTATGCCTTCTCTTTCCAAATCGAAGAACGTTTCTATGGCAACGACAGGATCTTCTATTGGGAGGCGAGTATCTCTTTTCGGAAGCACTATTCCTTCTTTATTGCATCCGTCGAACCCTCACAATGACTAATAAACACAGAAATTGCGTCGCTATGAATTAGTATAGGTTCTATGCCTCCTCTTTCTAAATCGAGGAACGTCTCTATGGCTAAGACAGGACCTTACATTGGGAGGCGAGTATCTCTTATCCAATGCAATATTCCTTCTTTATTGCATACGTGGATCCCACACAGTGAGGAATTAACACAGAAATTGCGTCGCTATGAAATAATATAGGTTCTATGCCTTCTCTCTCAATATCGAGGAACGTTTCTATGGCAACGACAGGATTTTCAATTGGGTGGCAAGTATCTCATTTCGGATGCACTATTCCTTCTTTATTGCATCTCTCGATCCCCCACAATGAAGAATTAACACAAAAATTGCGCCGCAATGAAATACTATATGTTCTA
Organism: Schistocerca cancellata; assembly: GCF_023864275.1. Lineage (NCBI taxonomy): Eukaryota > Metazoa > Arthropoda > Insecta > Orthoptera > Acrididae > Schistocerca > Schistocerca cancellata. The sequence goes on along the minus strand of NC_064628.1, from coordinate 957,931,644 downwards.
TGCCTTCTCTTTCTAAATCGAGGAACGTTTCTATGGCTAGGACAGGATCTTCTATCGGAAGGCGAGTATCTCTTTTTGGATGCACTATTCCTTCTTTATTGCATCCGTCGATCCCTCACAATGACGATTTAATACAGAAATTGCGTCGCTATGATATACTGTAGGTTCTATGCCTTCTCTTTCTAAATCGAGGAACGTTTCTATGGCATTGACAGGATCTTCTATTGGGAGGCTGGTATCTCTTTTCGGATGCAATATTCCTTCTTTATTGCATCCGTCGATCCCTCACAATGACTAATAAACACAGAAATTGCGTCGCTATGAAATACTATTGTTTCTATGCCTTCTCTATCGAAATCGAGGAACGTTTCTAAGGCAACGGCAGGATCTTATATTGGGAGGCTAGTATCTCTTTTCTGATGCACTATTTCTTCTTTATTGCATCCTTCGATCCCTCACAATGACGAATTTACACAGAAATTGCGTCGCTATGAAATACTATAGGTTCTATGCCTTCTCTTTCCAAATCGAAGAACGTTTCTATGGCAACGACAGGATCTTCTATTGGGAGGCGAGTATCTCTTTTCGGAAGCACTATTCCTTCTTTATTGCATCCGTCGAACCCTCACAGTGAGGATTTAACACAGAAATTGCGTCGCTATGATATACTATAGGTTCAATGGCTTCTTTTTCTAAATCGAGGAACATTTCTATGGCATTGACAGGATCTTCTATTGGGAGGCTAGTATCTCTTTTCGGATGCAATATTCCTTATTTATTGCATCCGTCGATCCCTCACAATGACTAATAAACACAGAAATTGCGTCGCTATGAAATACTATAGGTTCTATGCCTTCTCTATCGAAATCGAGGTATGTTTCTAAGGCAACGACATGATCTTATATTGGGAGGCGAGTATCTCATTTCTGTTGCACTATTTCTTCTTTATTGCATCCTTCGATCCCTCACAATGACGAATTAACACAGAAATAGCGTCGCAATGAAATACTCTGGGTTCTATGAGTTCTCTTTCTAAATCGAGGAACGTTTCTATGGCAACGACAGGATCTGCTATTGGGAGGCGAGTATCTCTTTTCGGATGCACTATTCCTTCTTAATTGCATCCGTCGATCCCTCACATTGACGTATTAACAAAGAAATTTCGTCGCTATGGCATACTATAGGTTCTATGACCCCTCTTTCTAAATCGAGGAACGTTTCTATGGCAACGACAGGTTCTTATATTGGGAGGCGAGCATCTGTTTTCGGATGCACCATTCCTTTTTTATTGCATCCGTAGATCCCGCAGAATGACGAATTAACAAAGATATTGCGTCGCTATGAAATACCATAGGTTGTATGCCTTTTCTTTCTGAATCGAGGAACGTTTCTATGGCAACGAACGGATCTTACATTGGGAGACGAGTATCTCTTTTCGGATGCACTATTCCTTCTTTATTGCATCAGTCGATCCTTCAAGGTGACGAATTAACACAGAAATTGCGATGCTATGAGATACTATGGGTTCTATGCATTTTCTTTCTAAATCGAGGAACGTTTCTATGGCAACGAGAGGATCTTATATTGGTAGGCGAGTATCTCTTTTTCAATGTACTATTCCTTCATTATTGCATCTGTCGATCCCTCACAATGACGAATTAACACAGAAATTGCGTTGCTATGAAATATTATAGGTTTTGTGCCTTTTCTTTCTAAATCGGGCAACGTTTCTATGGCAACGACAGGATCCTCTATTGGGAGGCGAGCATCTCTTTTTGGATGCACTATTCCTTCTTTATTCCATCCGGAGATCCCTCACAATGATGAATTAACACAGGAGTTATGTCGCTATGAAATACTATATGTTCTATGCCTTCACTTTCTAAAACGAGAAACGTTTCTATGCCAACGACTGGATCTACTATTGGGAGGCGAGTATTTCTTTTCGGATGCACTATTCCTTCTTTATTGGATCCGTCGATCCCTTACAATGACGAATTAACACAAAAATTGCGTCGCTATGAAATATTATAGGGTCTATGCTTTCCCTTTCCAAATCGAAGATCGTTTCCATGGTAACGACAAGATCTTATATTGGGAGGCGAGTATATCTTTTCTGATGCACTATTCCTTCTTTATTCCATCCGTCGATCCCTCACAATGAAGAATTAACAAAGAAATTACGTCCCTATGAAATACTATAGGTTCAATGCCTTCTCTTTCTATATCGAGGAACGTTTCTATGGCAACGACAGGTTCTTATATTGGGAGGCGAGTATCTCTTTTCGGATGCCCTAATCCCTCTTTATTGCGTCCGTCGATCCCTCACAATGACGAATGTACACAGAAATTGCGTCGCTATGAAATACTATAGGTTCTATGCCTTCTCTCTCTAAATCGAGGAACGATTCTATGGCAACGACAGGATCTTCTATTGGGAGGCGAGTATCTCTTATCGGATGCACTATTCCTACTATATTGCATCCGTCGATCCCTCACAATGACGATTTAACAGAGAAAAAGCGTCGCTATGATATACTACAGGTTCTATGCCTTCTCTTTCTAAATGGAGGAACGTTTTTATGGCAACGACAGTATCTTCTATTGGGAGGCGAGTATCTCTTTTCGGATGCTCTATTCCATGTTTATTGCATCCGTCGATCCCTCACAATGACGAATAAAGAAAGAAATTACGTCGCTATGAAGTACCATAGGTTCTATGCCTTCTCTTTCTATATCGAGGAACGTTTCTATGGCAACGACAGGATCTTATATTGGGAGGCGAGTGTCTCTTTTCGGATGCACTACTCCTTCTTAATTGCATCAGTCGATCCCTCACAATGACGAACGTAAACAGAAAATGCGTCGCTATGAAATACTATAGGTTCTATGACTTCTCTTTCTAAACCGAGGAACGTTTCTACGGCAATGACAGGATCCTCTCTTGGGAGGCAAGTATCTCTTTCCTAATGCACTATTCCTTCTTTATTGCATACGTGGATCCCACACAGTGACGAATTAACACAGAAATTGCGTCGCTATGAAATACTATAGGTTCTATGCCTCATCTTTCTAAATCGAGGAACGTTTCTACGGCAACGACAGGATTCTCCATTGGGAGGCGAGTATCTCTTTTCTAATGCATTATTCCTTCTTTATTGCATCCGTCGATACCTCACAATGACGAATTACCATGGAAATTACGTCCCTATGAAATACTATTGTTCCTATGCCTTCTCTTTCTAAATCGAGGAACGTTTCTATGGCTAAGACAGGGCCTTACATTGGGAGGCGAGTATTTCTTATCCAATGCACTATTCCTTCTTTATTGCATACGTGGATCCCACACAGTGACGAATTAACACAGAAATTGTGTCGCTATGAAATAGTATAGGTTCTATGCCTTCTCTCTCAATATCGAGGAACGTTTCTATGGCAACGACAGGATTTTCAATTGGGTGGCAAGTATCTCATTTCGGATGCACTATTCCTTCTTTATTGCATCTCTCGATCCCCCACAATGAGGAATTAACACAAAAATTGCGCCGCAATGAAATACTATAGGTTTTATTCCTTCTCTTTCTAAAACGAGAAACGTTTCTATGGCAACGACAGGATCTTTTATTGGGAGGGGCGTACCTCTTTTTGGAAGCACTACTCGTTCTTTATTGCATCCGTCGATCCCTCACAATGACATATTAACACAGAAATTGCGTTGCTATGAAATACTATTGGTTCTATGCCTTCTCTTTCTAAATCGAGGAACGTTTCTATGGCAACGACAGGATCTTCTATCGGGTAACGAGTATGTCTTTTCGGATACACTATAACTTCTTTATTGCATCCCTCGATCCCTCGCAATGACGAACTAACACAGAAATAGCGTCGCTATGAAATACAATAAGTTCTTTGATTTCTCTTTCTAAATCGAGGAACTTTTCTATGGCAACGAAAGGATCATTTATTGGGAGGCGCGTATCTCCTCTCGGATGCACTATTATTACTTTATTGCATCCGTCGATCCCAAACAATGACGAATTAACACAGAAATTGCGTCACTATGAAATACTATAGGTTCTATGCCTTCTCTTTCTAAATCGAGGAACGTTTCTATGGCAAGGACAGGATCTTCTATCGGAAGGCGAGTATCTCTTTTTGGATGCACTATTCCTTCTTTATTGCATCCGTCGATCCCTCACAATGACGATTTAACACAGAAATTGCGTCGCTATGATATACTGTAGGTTCTATGCCTTCTCTTTCTAAATCGAGGAACGTTTCTATGGCATTGACAGGATCTTCTATTGGGAGGCTGGTATCTCTTTTCGGATGCAATATTCCTTCTTTATTGCATCCATCGATCCCTCACAATGACTAATAAACAGAGAAATTGCGTCGCTATGAAGTACTATAGTTTCTGTGCCTTCTCTATCGAAATCGAGGAACGTTTCTAAGGCAACGACAGGATCTTATATTGGGAGGCAGGTATCTCTTTTCTGATGCACTATTTCTTCTTTATTGCATCCTTCGATCCCTCACAATGACGAATTTACACAGAAATTGCGTCGCTATGAAATACTATAGGTTCTACGCCTTCTCTTTCCAAATCGAGGAACGTTTCTATGGCAACGACAGGATCTTGTATTGGGAGGCGAGTATCTCTTTTCGGAAGCACTATTCATTCTTTATTGCATCCGTCGATCCCTCACAGTGAGGATTTAACACAGAAATTGCGTCGCTATGATATACTATAAGTTCAATGGCTTCTTTTTCTAAATCGAGGAACGTTTCTATGGCATTGACAGGATCTTCTATTGGGAGGCTAGTATCTCTTTTCGGATGCAATATTCCTTAATTATTACATCCGTCGATCCCTCACAATGACTAATAAACACAGAAATTGCGTCGCTATGAAATACTATAGGTTTTACGCCTTCTCTATCGAAATCGAGGTATGTTTCTAAGGCAACGACAGTATCTTATATTGGGAGGCGAGTATCTTATATTTGGAGGCGAGTATCACTTTTCGGATGCACTATTCCTTCTTTATTGTATCCGTCGATCCCTCGCAATGACGAATTAACACAGATTTTCCGTCGCTATGAAATATTATAGGTTCTATGCCTTCAGTTTCTAAATCGAGGAAAGTTTCTATGGCAACGACAGGATCTTCTAATGGGAGGCGAGTATCTCTTTTCGGATGCACTATTCTTTCATTATTGCATCCGTCGATCACACAACGACGAATTACCACAGAAATTGTGTTGCTATGAAATACTACAGGTTCTATACTTTTTCTTTCTAAATCGAGGAACGTTTCTATGGCAACGACAGGATCTTGTATTGGGAGGCGAGCATCTCTTTTCGGATGCAATTTTTCTTCTTTATTGCATCCGGCGATCCCTCACAATGACGAATTAACACAGAAATTGCGTCGCTATGAAATACTATAGGTTCAATGCGTTCTCTTTCTAAGTCGAGGGAAGTTTCTGTTGCAACGACAGGATCTTCTATTGGGAGGCGAGTATCTCATTTCGGATGCAATATTCCTTCTTTATTGCATCCGTCGATCACTCACAATGACGAATTAACACAGAAATTGCGTCGCTATGAAATACTATAGGTTCAATGCCTTCTCTTTCTAAATCTAGGAACGTTCCTACGGCAACGCTATGATTTTCTATTGGGTGGCGAGTATCTCTTTTCGGATGCTCTATTCCTTCTTTATTGCAACCGTCGATCCCTCACAATGAAAAATTAACACAGAAGTTATGTCGCTATGAAATACTACATGGTCTATGCCTTCACTTTTTAAAACGAGAAACGTTTCTATGGCAAAGACAGGATCTTCTATTGGGAGGCGAGTATCTCTTTTCTGATGCACTGTTCCTTCTTTATTGCATCTGCCGATCCCTCACAATGACGAATTGACACAGAAATTGCATCGCTATGAAATACTATAGGTTGTATGCCTTCCGTTTCCAAATCGAAGATCGCTTGTATGGCAACGACAGGATCTAATATTGGGAGGCGAATATCTCTTTTCTGATGCACTAATCCTTCTTTATTGCATCCGTCGATCCCACACAATGACGAATTAACACAGAAATTGTGTTGCTATGAAATACTATAGGTTCTATGCTTTTTCTTTCAAAATGGAGGATCGTTTCTATGGAAACGACAGGATCTTATATTGGGAGGCGATTATCTCTTTTCGAATGCACTATTCCTTCTTTATTGCATCTGTCAATCCCTCTCAATAACGAATTAACACAGTAATTACGTCGCTATGAAATACTATAGGTTCTATTCCTTCTCTTTCTAAATCGAATATCGTTTCAGTGGCAACGACAGGATCTTATATTGGGTGACGAGTATCTCTTTTCGGATGCACTATTCCTCTTTATTGCATCCGTCGATCCCTCACAATGACGAATTAACACAGAAATTGCGTTGCTATGAAATGCTATAGGTTCTAGGCCTTTTCCTCCTAAATCGAGGAAAGTTTCCATGGCAACGACAGGATCTTCTATTGGGAGGCGAGTATCTCTTTTCGGATGCACTATTCTTTCTTTATTGCATCCGGCGATACCTCACAATGACGAATTAACACAGAAATTGTGTAGCTATGAAATACTATAGGTTCTATAGTTTTCTTTCTAAATCGAGAAACGTTTCTATGGCAACGACAGGATCTTCTATTGGGAGGCTACTATCTCTTTCCCAATGCACTATTCCTTCTATATTGCATCTGTCGATCCTTCACAATGACAAATTAACAGGGAAATTACGTCCCTATGAAATACTATATTTCGTATGCTTCTCTTTCTAAATCGAGGAACGTTTCTATGGCAACGACAGGCTCTTACATTGGGAGGCGAGTATCTCTGTTCCAACGCACTATTCCTTCTTTATTGCATCCGTCGATCCCTCACAATGACTAATTAACACAGAAATTGCGTCGCTATGAAATACTATAGATTCTATGCTTCCTCTCTCAAAATCGAGGAACGTTTCTATGGCAACGAAAGGATCATTTATTGGGTGGCGCGTATCTCTTCTCGGATGCACTATTCCTTCTTTATTGCATCCGTCGATCCCACACAATGACGAATTAACACAGAAATTGCGTCGCTATGAAATACTATAGGTTCTATGCCCTCTCTTTCTAATTCAAGGAACGTTTCTATGGCAAGGACAGGATCTTCTATTGGAAGGCGAGTATCTCTTTTTGGATGCACTATTCCTTCTTTATTGCATCCTTCGATCACTCACAATGATGATTTAACACAGTAATTGCGTCGCTATAAAATACTATTGGTTCTATGACTTCTCTTTCTAAATCGAGGAACGTTTCTATAGCTACGACAGGATCTTCTATTGGGAGGCGAGTATTTCTTTTCGGATGCAATATTCCTTCTTTATTGCCTCCGTCGATCCCTCACAATGACGAATTAACTCAGAAATTTCGTCGCTATGAAATACTATAGGTTCTATGCCTTCTCTTTGTAAATTGAGGAACGTATCTATGGCAACGACAGGTTCTTATATTGGGAGGCGAATATCTCTTTTCTAATGCATTACTCCTTCTTTATTGCATCCGTCGATACCTCACAATGACGAATTAACACGGAAATGACGTCACTATGAAATACTATAGGTCCTATGCCTTCTCTTTCTAAATCGAGGAACGTTTCTATGGCTACGTCAGGACCTTACATTGGGAGGCGAGTATATCTTATCCAATGCACTATTCCTTCTTTATTGCATCCGTGGATCCCACACAGTGACGAATTAACACAGAAATTGCGTCGCTATAAAATAGTATAGGTTCTATGCCTTCTCTCTCAATATCGAGTAACGTTTCTATGGCAACGAATGGAACTTCTATTGGGTGGCTAGATTCTCATTTCGGATGCACTATTCCATCTTTATTGCATCCCTCGATCCCTCACAATGAGGAATTAACGCAGAAATTGCGTCGCGATGAAATACTATAGGTTCTATTCCTTCTCTTTCTAAAACGAGAAACGTTTCTATGGAAACGACAGGATCTTTTATTGGGAGGCGCGTATCTCTTTTTGGATGCACTATTCGTTCTTTATTGCATCTGTCGATCCCTCACAATGACGAATTTACACAGGAATTGCGTCGCTATGAAATACTATAGATTCTATGCCTTCTGTTTCTAAATCGAGGAACGTTTCTATGACAACGACAGGATTTTATATTGGAAGGCGAGTATCTCTTTTCGGATTCACTATTCCTTCTTAATTGCATTCGTCGATCCCTCACAATGAGGAATTAACACAGAAATTGCGTCGCAAAGAAATACTATAGGTTCTATTCTATCTCTTTCTAAAACGAGTAACGTTTCTTTGATAACGACAGTATCTTTTATTGGGAGGCGTGTATCTCTTATCGGATGCACTATTCCTTCTATATTGCATCCGTCGATCCCTCACAATGACGATTTAACAGAGAAAAAGCGTAGCTATGATATACTACAGGTTCTATGCCTTCTCTTTGTAAATCGAGGAACGTTTTTATCGCAACGACAGTATCTTCTATTGGGAGACGAGTATCTTTTTTCGGATGCTCTATTCCATCTTTATTGCATTCGTGGATCCCTCACATTGACGAATAAACAAAGAACTTACGTCGCTATGAAGTACTATAGGTTCTATGCCTTCTCTTTCTATATCGAGGGACGTTTCTATGGCAACAACAGGATCTTATATTGTGAGGCGAGAGTCACTTTTCGGATGCACTATTCCTTCTTAATTGCATCAGTCGATCCCTCACAATGACGAATTTAAAGAGAAATTGCGTCGCTATGAAATACAATAGGTTCTATGCCTTTTCTTTCTAAATCGAGGAATGTTTCTATGGCAACGCAGGATCTTCTATTGGAAGGCAAGTATCTCTTTCCTAATGCACTATTCCTTCTTTATTGCATATGTCGATCCCTCACATTGACAAATTAACAGGGAAATTACGTCCCTATGAAATACTATAGTTCGTATGCCTTCTCTTTCTAAATCGAGGTACGTTTCTATGGCAACGACAGGCTCTTACATTCGGAGGCGAGTATCTCTGTTCCAACGCACTATACCTTCTTTATTGCATCCGTCGATCCCTCACAATGACTAATTAACACAGAAATTGCGTCGCTATGAAATACTACAGATTCTATCCATCCTCTCTCAAAATCGAGCAACGTTTCTATGGCGACGACAGGATTTTCTATTGGGGGGCGAGTATCTCTTTTCGGATGCACTATTTCTTCTTTATTGCATCCGTCGATCCCTCACAATGAAGAATTAGCACAGAAATTGCGTCGCTATGAAATAATATAGGTTCTATGCTTTCTCTTTCTAAATCGAGGAACGTTTCTATGGCAACGACAGAATCTTATATTTGGAGGCGAGTATTTCTTTTCGGATGCACTATTCCCTCTTTATTGCATCCGTCGATCCCTCGAAATGACGAATTAACACAGACATTGCATCGCTATGAAATGCTATATGTACTATGCCTTCTCTTTCTATATCGAGGAACGTTTTTATGGCAACGACAGGATCTTATATTGGGAAACGAGTATCTGTTTTCGGATGCACTATTCCTCCTTAATTGCATCCGTCGATCCCTCACAATGACCAATTTACACAGAAATTGCGTCTCTATGAAATACTATAGGTCCTATGCCTTCTCTTTCTAAATCGAGGAACGTTTCTATGGCGAAGACAGGACCTTACATTGGGAGGCGAATATCTCTTATCCAATGCACTATTCCTTCTTTATTGCATACGTGGATCCCACGCAGTGACTAATTAACACAGAAATTGCGTCGCTATGAAATAGTATAGGTTCTATGCCTTCTCTCTCATTATCGAGGAACGTTTCTATGGCAACGACAGGATTTTCAATTGGGTGGCTAGTATCTCATTTCGGATGCACTATTCCTTCTTTATTGCATCTCTCGATCCCTCACAATGAGGAATTAACACAAAATTTGCCCCGCAATAAAATACTATAGGTTTTATTCCTTCTCTTTCTAAAACGAGAAACGTTTCTATGGCAACGACAAGATCTTTTATTGGGAGGCGCGTATCTCTTTTTGGATGCACTACTCGTTCTTTATTGCATCGGTCGATCCCTCACAATGACGAATTAACATAGAAAGTGCGTTGCTATGAAATACTATAGGTTCTATGCCTTCTCTTTCTAAATCGAGGAACGTTTCTATGGCAACGACAGGATCTTCTATTGGGTGACGAGTATCTCTTTTCAGATGCACTATTCCTTCTTTATTGCATCCCTCGATCCCTCGCAATGACGAAATAACACAGAAATTGCGTCGCTATGATATACTATAGGTTCTATGCCTTCTCTTTCTAAATCGAGGAACGTTTCTATGGCATTGACAGGATTTTCTATTGGGAGGCTAGTATTCCTTTTCGTATGCAATATTCCTTCTTTATTGCATCCGTCGATCCCTCACAATGACTAAGAAACACAGAAATTGCGTCGCTATGAAATACTATAGGTTCTATGCCTTCTCTATCGAAATCGCGGAACGTTTCTAAGGCAACGACAGGATCTTATATTGGGAGGCGAGTATCTCTTTTCGGATGCTCTATTCCATCTTTATTGCATCCGTCGATCCCTCACAATGACGAATAAGAAAAGAAATTACGTCGCTATGAAGTACTATAGGTTCTATGCCTTCTCATTCTATATCGAGGAACGTTTCTATGGCAACGACAGGATCTTATATTGGGAGGCGAGTGTCTCTTTTCGGATGCACTACTCCTTCTTAATTGCATCAGTCGATCCCTCACAATGACGAATTTGAACAGAAATTGCGTCGCTATGAAATACTATAGGTTCTATGACTTCTCTTTCTAAATCGAGGAACGTTTCTACGGCAATGACAGGATCCTCTCTTGGGAGGCAAGTATCTCTTTTCTAATGCATTATTCCTTCTTTATTGCATCCCTCGATCCCTCACAATGACTAATTAACACAGAAATTGCGTCGCTATGAAATACTATAGGTTCTATGCCTTTTCTTTCTAAATCGAGGAACGTTTCTATGGCAACGCAGGATCTTCTATTTGGAGGCAAGTATCTCTTTCCTAATGCACTATTCCTTCTTTATTGCATACGTGGATCCCACACAGTGACGAATTGACACAGGAATTGCGTCGCTATGAAATAGTATAGGTTCTATGCCTTCTCTCTCAATATCGTGGAACGTTTCTATGGCAACGACAGGATTTTCAATTGGGTGGCAAGTATCTCATTTCGGATGCACTATTCCTTCTTTATTGCATCTCTCGATCCCTCACAATGAGGAATTAACACAAAAATTGCGCCGCAATGAAATACTATAGGTTTTATTCCTTCTCTTTCTAAAATGAGAAACGTTTCTATGGCAACGAGGGGATCTTTTATTGGGAGGCGCGTATCTCTTTTTGGATGCACTACTCGTTCTTTATTGCATCCGTCGATCCCTCACAATGACATATTAACACAGAAATTGCGTTGCTATGAAATACTATTGTTTCTATGCCTTCTCTTTCTAAATCGAGGAACGTTTATATGGCAACGACAGGATCTTCTATTGGGAGGCGAGTATCTCTATTCGGAAGCACTATTCCTTCTTTATTGCATCCGTCGAACCCTCACAGTGAGGATTTAACACAGAAATTGCGTCGCTATGATATACTATAGGTTCAATGGCTTCTTTTTCTAAATCTAGGAACATTTCTATGGCGTTGACAGGATCTTCTATTGGGAGGCTAGTATCTCTTTTCGGATACAATATTCCTTATTTATTGCATCCGTCGATCCCTCACAATGACGTATTAACAAAGAAATTACGTCGCTATGGCATACTATAGGTTCTATGACTCCTCTTTCTAAATCGAGGAACGTTTCTATGGCAACGACAGGTTCTTATATTGGGAGGCGAGCATCTCTTTTCGGATGCACCATTCCTTTTTTATTGCATCCGTAGATCCCGCACAATGACGAATTAACACAGAAATTGCGTCGCTATGAAATACCATAGGTTGTATGCCTTTTCTTTCTGAATCGAGGAACGTTTCTATGGCAACGACATGATCTTACATTGGGAGACGAGTATCTCTTTTCGGATGCACTATTCCTTCTTTATTGCATCCGTCGATCCTTCAAGGTGACGAATTAACACAGAAATTGCGATGCTATGTAATACTATAGGTTCTATGCATTTTCTTTCTAAATCGAGGAACGTTTCTATGGCAACGAGAGGATCTTATATTGGTAGGCGAGTATCTCTTTTTCAATGTACTATTCCTTCATTATTGCATCTGTCGATCCCTCACAATGACAAATTAACACAGAAATTGCGTTGCTATGAAATACTATAGGTTTTGTGCCTTTTCTTTCTAAATCGGGCAACGTTTCTATGGCAACGACAGGATCCTCTATTGGGAGGCGAGCATCTCTTTTCGGATGCACTATTTCTTCTTTGTCGCATCCGTCGATCCCTCACAATGACGAATTAACACAGAAATTGCGTCGCTATGAAATACTATAGGTTCAATGCGTTCTCCTTCTACATGGAGGAGAGTTTCTATGGCAACGACAGGATCTTCAATTGGGAGGCGAGTATCTCATTTCGGATGCACTATTCCTTCTTTATTGCATCCGTCGATCCCTTACAATGACGAATTAACACAGAAATTGCGTCGCTATGAAATACTATAGGTTAGATGCCTTCTCATTCTAAATCTAGGAACGTTTGTATGGCAACGACATGATCTTCTATTCGGTGGCGAGTATCTCTTTTTGGATGCACTATTCCTTCTTTATTCCATCCGGAGATCCCTCACAATGACGAATTAACACAGGAGTTATGTCGCTATGAAATACTATATGTTCTATGCCTTCACTTTCTAAAACGAGAAACGTTTCTATGCCAACGACAGGATCTTCTATTGGGAGGCGAGTATTTCTTTTCGGATGCACTATTCCTTCTTTATTGGATCCGTCGATCCCTTACAATGACGAATTAACACAAAAATTGCGTCGCTATGAAATACTATAGGGTCTATGCTTTCCCATTCCAAATCGAAGATTGTTTCCATGGTAACGACAAGATCTTATATTGGGAGGCGAGTATATCTTTTCTGATGCACTATTCCTTCTTTATTCCATCCGTCGATCCCTCACAATGAAGAATTAACAAAGAAATTACGTCCCTATGAAATACTATAGGTTCAATGCCTTCTCTTTCTATATCGAGGAACGTTTCTATGGCAACAACAGGTTCTTATATTGGGAGGCGAGTATCTCTTTTCGGATGCACTAATCCTTCTTTATTGCGTCCGTCGATCCCTCACAATGACGAATGTACACAGAAATTGCATCGCTATGAAATACTATAGGTTCTATGCCTTCTCTCTCTAAATCGAGGAACGATTCTATGGCAACGACAGGATCTTCTATTGGGAGGCGAGTATCTCTTATCGGATGCACTATTCCTTCTATATTGCATCCGTCGATCCCTCACAATGACGATTTAACAGAGAAAAAGCGTCGCTATGAGATACTACAGGTTCTATGCCTTCTCTTTCTAAATGGAGGAACGTTTTTATGGCAACGACAGTATCTTCTATTGGGAGGCGAGTATCTCTTTCGGATGCTCTATTCCATGTTTATTGCATCCGTCGATCCCTCACTATGACGAATAAAGATAGAAATTACGTCGCTATGAAGTACTATAGGTTCTATGCCTTCTCTTTCTATATCGAGGAACGTTTCTATGGCAACGACAGGATCTTATATTGGGAGGCGAGTGTCTCTTTTCGGATGCACTACTCCTTCTTAATTGCATCAGTCGATCCCTCACAATGACGAACGTAAACAGAAATTGCGTCGCTATAAAATACTATAGGTTCTATGACTTTTCTTTCTAAATCGAGGAACGTTTCTATGGCAACGCTGGATCTTCTATTTGGAGGCAAGTATCTCTTTCCTAATGCACTATTCCTTCTTTATTGCATACGTGTATCCCACACAGTGACGAATTAACACAGAAATTGCGTCGCTATGAAATAGTATGGGTTCTATGCCTTCTCTCTCAATATCGAGGAACGTTTCTATGGCAACGACAGGATTTTCAATTGGGTGGCAAGTATCTCATTTCGGATGCACTATTCCTTCTTTATTGCATCTCTCGATCCCCCACAATGAGGAATTAACACAAAAATTGCGCCGCAGTGAAATACTATAGGTTTTATTCCTTCTCTTTCTAAAACGAGAAACGTTTCTATGGCAACGACAGGATCTTTTATTGGGAGGCGCGTACCTCTTTTTGGAAGCACTACTCGTTCTTTATTGCATCAGTCGATCCCTCACAATGACATATTAACACAGAATTTGCGTTGCTATGAAATACTATTGGTTCTATGCCTTCTCTTTCTAAATCGAGGAACGTTTCTATGGCAACGACAGGATCTTCTATCGGGTAACGAGTATTTCTTTTCGGATGCACTATAACTTCTTTATTGCATCCCTCGATCCCTCGCAATGACGAAATAACACAGAAATAGCGTCGCTATGAAATACAATAAGTTCTTTGATTTCTCTTTCTAAATCGAGGAACTTTTCTATGGCAACGAAAGGATCATTTATTGGGAGGCGCGTATCTCCTCTCGGATGCACTATTATTACTTTATTGAATCCGTCGATCCCAAACAATGACGAATTAACACAGAAATTGCGTCGCTATGAAATACTATAGGTTCTATGCCTTCTCTTTCTAAATCGAGGAACGTTTCTATGGCAAGGACAGGATCTTCTATCGGAAGGCGAGTATCTCTTTTTGGATGCACTATTCCTTCTTTATTGCATCCGTCGATCCCTCACAATGACGATTTAACACAGAAATTGCGTCGCTATGATATACTGTAGGTTCTATGCCTTCTCTTTCTCAATCGAGGAACGTTTCTATGGCATTGACAGGATCTTCTATTGGGAGGCTCGTATCTCTTTTCGGATGCAATATTCCTTCTTTATTGCATCCATCGATCCCTCACAATGACTAATAAACAAAGAAATTGCGTCGCTATGAAATACTATAGTTTCTGTGCCTTCTCTATCGAAATCGAGGAACGTTTCTAAGGCAACGACAGGATCTTATATTGGGAACCGAGTATCTCTTTTCTGATGCACTATTTCTTCTTTATTGCATCCTTCGATCCCTCACAATGACGAATTTACACAGAAATTGCGTCGCTATGAAATACTATAAGTTCTATGCCTTCTCTTTCCAAATCGAAGAACGTTTCTATGGCAACGACAGAATCTTCTATTGGGAGGCGAGTATGTCTTTTCGTAAGCACTATTCCTTCTTTATTGCATCCGTCGATCCCTCACAGTGAGGATTTAACACAGAAATTGCGTCGCTATGATATACTATAGGTTCAATGGCTTCTTTTTCTAAATCGAGGAACGTTTCTATGGCATTGACAGGATCTTCTATTGGGAGGCTAGTATCTCTTTTCGGATGCAATATTCCTTATTTATTGCATCCGTCGATCCCTCACGATGACTAATAAACACAGAAATTGCGTCGCTATGAAATACTATAGGTTCTACGCCTTCTCTATCGAAATCGAGGTACGTTTCTAAGGCAACGACAGGATCTTATATTGGGAGGCGAGTATCTTATTCCTGTTGCACTATTTCTTCTTTATTGCATCCTTCGATCCCTCACAATGACGAATTAACACAGAAATTGCGTCGCTATGAAATACTCTGGGTTCTATGAGTTCTCTTTCTAAATCGAGGAACGTTTCTATGGCAACGACAGGATCTGCTATTGGGAGGCGTGTATCTCTTTTCGGATGCACTATTCCTCCTTATTTGCATCCGTCGATCCCTCACAATGACGTATTAACAAAGAAATTACGTCGCTATGGCATACTATAGGTTCTATGCCCCCTCTTTCTATATCGAGGAACTTTTCTATGGCAACGACAGGTTCTTATATTGGGAGGCGAGTATCTCTTTTCGGATGCACCATTCCTTTTTTATTGCATCCGTAGTTCCCGCAAAATGACGAATTAACACAGAAATTGCGTCGCTATGATATGCCATAGGTTGTATGCCTTTTCTTTCTGAATCGAGGAACGTTTCTATGGCAACGACAGGATCTTACATTGGGAGACGAGTATCTCTTTTCGGATGCACTATTCCTTCTTTATTGCATCCGTCGATCCTTCACTGTGACGAATTAACACAGAAATTGCGATGCTATGAAATACTATAGGTTCTATGCATTTTCTTTCCAAATCGAGGAACGTTTCTATGGCAACGAGAGGATCTTATATTGGTAAGCGAGTATCTCTTTTTCAATGTACTATTCCTTCATTATTGCATCTGTCGATCCCTCACAATGACGAATAAACACCCAAATTGCGTTGCTATGAAATACTATAGGTTCTGTGCCTTTTCTTTCTAAATCGGGCAACGTTTCTATGGCAACGACAGGTTCTTATATTGGGAGGCGAGTATCTCTTTTCGGATGCACTAATCCTTCTTTATTGCTTCCGTCGATCCCTCACAATGACGAATGTACACAGAAATTGCGTCGCTATGAAATACTATGGGTTCTATGCCTTCTCTTTCTAAATCGAAGAATAATTCTATGGCAACGACAGGATCTTCTATTTGGTGGCGAGGATCTCTTTTCGGATGCACTAATCCTTCTTTATTGCATCCGTCGATCCGTCGCAACGACGAATTAACACAGAAATTGCATTGCTATGAAATACTATAGGTTCTATGCCTTCTCTTTCTATATCGAGTAACGTTTCTATGGCAACGAAACGATCTTTTATTGGGAGGCGAGTATCTCTTTTCGGATGCACTATTCCTTCTATATTGCATCCGTCGATCCCACACAATGACGATTTAACAGAGAAAAAGCGTCGCTATGATATACTACAGGTTCTATGCCTTCTCTTTCTAAATCGAGGAACGTCTCTATGGCAACGGCAGGATCTTCTGTTGGGAGCCGAGTATCTCTTTTCGGATGCTCTATTCCTTCTTTATTGCATCCGTCGATCCCTCACAATGACGAATAAACAAAGAAATTACGTCGCTATGAAGTACTATAGGTTCTATGCCTTCTCTTTCTATATCGAGGAACGTTTCTATTGCTACAAAAGGATATTATATTTGGAGGCGAGTATCACTTTTCGGATGCACTATTCCTCCTTTATTGTATCCGTCGATCCCTCGCAATGACGAAGTAACACAGATTTTCCGTCGCTATGAAATATTATAGGTTCTATGCCTTCAGTTTCTAAATCGAGGAAAGTTTCTATGGCAACGACAGGATCTACTATTGGGAGGCGAGTATCTCTTTTCGGATGCACTATTCTTTCTTTATTGCATCCGTCGATCCCTCACAACGACGAATTACCACAGAAATTGTGTTGCTATGAAATGCTATAGGTTCTATGCCTTTTCCTCCTAAATCGAGGAACGTTTCTATGGCAACGACAGGATCTTATATTGGTAGGCGAGTATCTCTTTTCCAATGCAATATTCCTTCTTTATTGCATCCGTCGATTCCTCACAATGACGAATTAACACAGATTTTCCGTCGCTATGAAATATTATAGGTTCTATGCCTTCACTTTCTAAATCGAGGAAAGTTTCCATGGCAACGACAGGATCTTCTATTGGGAGGCGAGTATCTCTTTTCGGATGCACTATTCTTTCTTTATTGCATCCGTCGATCCCTCACAATGACGAATTAACACAGAAATTGTGTAGCTATGAAATACTATAGGTTCTATAGTTTTCTTTCTAAATCGAGAAACGTTTCTATGGCAACGACAGGATCTTCTATTGGGAGGCGAGCATCTCCTTTCGGATGCAATATTTCTTCTTTATTGCATCCGGCGATCCCTCACAATGACGAATTAACACAGAAATTGCGTCGATATGAAATACTATAGATTCAATGCGTTCTCTTTCTAAATCGAGGGAAGTTTCTGTGGCAACGACAGGATCTTCTATTGGGAGGCGAGTATCTCATTTCGGATGCACTATTCCTTCTTTATTGCATCCGTCGATCACTCACAATGACGAATTAACACAGAAATTGCGTCGCTATGAAATACTATAGGTTCTATGCCTTCTCTTTCTAAATCTAGCAACGTTTCTACGGCAACGCTATTATTTTCTATTGGGTGGCGAGTATCTCTTTTCGGAAGCACTATTCCTTTTTTATTGCAACCGTCGATCCCTCAAAATGAAGAATTAACACAGAAGTTATGTCGCTATGAAATACTATATGGTCTATGCCTTCACTTTTTAAAACGAGAAACGTTTCTATGGCAACGACAGGATCTTCTATTGGGAGGCGAGCATCTCCTTTCGGATGCAATATTTCTTCTTTATTTCTTCCGGCGATCCCTCACAATGACGAATTAACACAGAAATTGCGTCGCTATGAAATACTATAGGTTCTATGCCTTCTCTTTCTAAATTGGATAACGTTTTTATGGCAACGACAGGATTTTATATTGGGAGGCAAGTATATCTTTTCGGATGCACTATTACTTCTTTATTGCATCCGTCGATCCCTCACAATGACGAATTAACACAGAAATAACATCGCTATGAAATACAATAGGTTATATGCCTTTCGTTTCCAAATCGAAGATCGCTTGTATGGCAACGACAGGATCTTATTTTGGGAGGCGATTATCTCTATTCTGATGCACTAATCCTTCTTTATTGCATCGGTCGATCCCTCACAATGACGAATTAACACAGAAATTGTGTTGCTATGAAATACTATAGGTTCTATGCCTTTTCTTTCTAAATCGAGGATCGTTTCTATGGCAACGACCGGATCTTATATTGGGAGGCGATTATCTCTTTTCGAATGCACTATTCCTTCTTTATTGCATCCGTCAATTCCTCACAATGACGAATTAACACTGAAATAGCGTCGCTATCTAATACTATAGGTTCTATGCCTTCTCTTTCTAATCCGAGGAACGTTTTTATGGCAACGACAATATCTTCTATTGGGAGGCGAGTATCTCTTTTTGGATGCACTATTACTTCTTTATTGCATCCGTCGATCCCTCACAATGACGAATTAACACAGAAATAACATCGCTATGAAATACTATAGGTTCTAAGCCTTCTCTTTCTAAATCGAGGAACGTTTATATGGCAACGACAGGATTTTATATTGGGAGGCGAGTATCTATTTTCGGATGCACTATTCCTTCCTTATTGCATCCGTCGATTCCTCACAATGACGAATTAACACGGAAATTGCGTCGCTATGAAATACTATAGGTTCAATGCCCTCCCTTTCAAAATCGCAGAACGTTTCTATGGCAAGTTCAGGATTTATATTGGGAGGCGAGTGTCTCTTTTCAGATGCACTATTCCTTATTCATTGAATCAGTCGATCCCTCAAAATGACGAATTAACACAGAAATTGCGTTGCTATGAAATAATGTAGGTTCTATGCCTTCTCTTTCTAAATCGAGGAATGTTTGTATGGCAACGAAACGATCTTATATTGGGAGGGGAGTAACTCTTTTGAGATGCGCTATGCCTTCTTTATTTCATCCGCCGATCCCTCTCAATGACGAAATAACACAGAAATTACTTTTTTAAGAAATACTCTAGGTTCTATGCCATCTCAATCTAAATCGAGGACCGTTACTATGGAAACGACAGGATCTTATATTGCGAGGCGAGTATCTCTTTTCGGATTCACTATTTCTTCTTTAATGCATCCTTCGACCCCTCACAGTGACGAATTAACACAGAAATTGCGTCGCTATGAAATACTATAGGTTTTATGAGTTCTCTTCCTAAATCGAGGAACATTTCTATGGCAACGACAGGATCTTCTATTGCGAGTCAAGTATCTCTTTTCGGATGCAATATTCCTTCTTTATTGCATCCGTCAATCCCTCGCAATGACGAATTAACACAGTAATTACGTTGCTATGACATACTATAGGTTCTATTCCTTCTCTTTCTAAATCGAATATCGTTTCAGTGGCAACGACAGGATCTTATATTGGGTGACGAGTATCTCTTTTCGGATGCACCATTCCTTCTTTATTGCATCCGTCGATCCCTCACAATGAAGAATTAACACAGAAATTGCGTTGCTATGAAATGCTATAGGTTCTATGCCTTTTCCTCCTAAATCGAGGAACGTTTTTATGGCAACGACAGGATCTTATATTGGTAGGCGAGTATCTCTTTTCCAATGCAATATTCCTTCTTTATTGCATCCGTCGATCCCTCACAATGACGAATTAACACTGATTTTCCGTCGCTATGAAATATTATAGGTTCTATGCCTTCACTTTCTAAATCGAGGAAAGTTTCTATGGCAACGACAGGATCGTCTGTTGGCAGGCGAGTATCTCTTTTCGGATGCACTATTCTTTCTTTATTGCATCCGGCGATCCCTCACAATGACGAATTAACACAGAAATTGTGTTGCTATGAAATACTATAGGTTCTATACTTTTTCTTTCTAAATCGAGGAACCTTTCTATGGCAACGACAGGATTTTCTATTGGGAGGCGAGCATCTCCTTTCGGATGCAATATTTCTTCTTTATTGCATCCGGCGATCCCTCACAATGACGAATTAACACAGAAATTGCGTCGCTATGAAATACTATAGGTTCTATGCCTTCGCTTTCTAAATTGGATAACGTTTTTATGGCAACGACAGGATTTTATATTGGGAGGCAAGTATATCTTTTCGGATGCACTATTACTTCTTTATTGCATCTGTCGATCCCTCACAATGACGAATTAACACAGAAATAACATCGGTATTAAATACTATAGGTTCTAAGCCATCTCTTACTAAATCTAAGAACGTTTCCATGGCAACGACATGATCTTATATTGGTAGGCGAGTATCTCTTTTCTGATGCACTGTTCCTTCTTTATTGCATCTGCCGATCCCTCACAATGACGAATTAACACAGAAATTGCATCGCTATGAAATACTATGGGTTATATGCCTTTCGTTTCCAAATCGAAGATCGCTTGTATGGCAACGACAGGATCTTATTTTGGGAGGCGAATATCTCATTTCTGATGCACTAATCCTTCTTCCTTGCATCCGTCGATCCCTCACAATGACGAATTAACACAGAAATTGTGTTGCTATGAAATACTATAGGTTCTATGCCTTTTCTTTCTAAATCGAGGATCGTTTCTATGGAAACGACAGGATCTTATATTGGGAGGCGATTATCTCTTTTCGAATGCACTATTCCTTTTTTATTGCATCCGTCGATCCATCACAATGACGAATGTACACAGAAATTGCTTCGCTATGAAATACTATATCTACTATGCCTTCTCTTTCTAAATTGGAGAACGTTTCTATGGCAACTACAGGATTTATATTGGGAGGCGAGTTTCTCTTTTCGGATGCACTATTCCTTCTTTATTGCATCCGTCAATCCCTCTCAATGACGAATTAACACAGTAATTACGTCGCTATGAAATACTATGGGTTCTATTCCTTCTCTTTCTAAATCGAATATCGTTTCAGTGGCAACGACAGGATCTTATATTGAGTGACGAGTATCTCTTATCGGAAGCACTATTCCTTCTTTATTGCATCCGTCGATCCCTCACAATGTCGAATTAACACAGAAATTGCGTTGCTATGAAATGCTATAGGTTCTATGCCTTTTCCTCCTAAATCGAGGAACGTTTCTATTGCAACGACAGGATCTTATATTGGTAGGCGAGTATCTCTTTTCGGATGCAATATTCCTTCTTTATTGCATCCGTCGATCCCTCACAATGACGAATTAACACAGATTTTCCGTCGCTATGAAATACTATAGGTTCTATGCCTTCTCTTTCAAAATCGAGGAACATTTCTATGGCAACGACAGGATCTTATATTGGGAGGCGAGCATCTCCTTTCGGATGCAATATTTCTTCTTTATTGCATCCGGCGATCCCTCACAATGACGAATTAACACAGAAATTGCTTCGCTATGAAATACTATGGGTTCTATGCCTTCTCTTTCTAAATCTAGGAACGTTTCTACGGCAACGCTATGATTTTCTATTGGGTGGCGAGTATCTCTTTTCGGATGCACTATTCTTTCTTTATTGCAACCGTCGATCCCTCACAATGAAGAATTAACACAGAAGTTATGTCGCTATGAAATACTATATGGTCTATGCCTTCACTTTTTAAAACGAGAAACGTTTCTATGGCAACGACAGGATCTTCTATTGGGAGGCGAATATCTCTTTTCTGATGCACTATTCCTTCTTTATTGCATCCGTCGATCACTCACAATGACGAATTAACACAGAAATTGCATCGCTATGAAATACTATAGGTTCTATGCCTTCCGTTTCCAAATCGAAGATCGCTTGTATGGCAACGAGATGATCTTATATTGGGAGGCGAATATCTCTTTTCTGATGCACTAATCCTTCTTTATTGCATCCGTCGATCCCTCACAATGATGAATTAACACAGGAATTGTGTTGCTATGAAATACTATATGTTCTATGCCTTCTCTTTCTAAATTGGACAACGTTTCTATGGCAACTACAGGATTTATATTGGGAGGCGAGTTTCTCTTTTCAGATGCACTATTCCTTATTCACTGAATCAGTCGATCCCTCACAATGACGAATTAACACTGAAATAGCGTTGCTATCTAATACTATAGGTTCTATGAGTTATCTTCCTAAATCGAGGAACGTTTGTATGGCAACGACAGGATCTTCTATTGGGAAGCGAGTATCTCTCTTCGAATGCACTATTCCTTCTTTATTGCATCCGTCGATCCCTCACGTTGACGAATTAACACAGAAATTACGTCCCTATAAAATAATATAGCTTCTATGCCTTCTCTTTCAAAATCGAGGAACTTTTCTATGGCAACGACAGGATCTTATATTGGGAGGCGAGTATCTCTTTTCGGATACACTATTCCTTTTTTATTGTATCCGGCGATCCCTTACAAATATGAATTAAAGCAGAAATTGCGGCGCTATGAATTACTATAGTAATATGCTTTCTCTTTCTAAGTCAAAGAACGTTTCTATGGCCACGACAGGATCTTATATTTTGAGGAGAGTATCTCTTTTCTGATGCACTATTCCTTCTTTATTGCATTAGTCGATCCCTCACAATGACGAATTAACAAAGAAATTCCGTCGCTATGAAATACTATAGGTTCTATGTCTTCTGTTTCTAAATCGAGGAACGTTTCTATGACAACGACAGGATCTTCTATTGGGAGGCGAGTATCTCTTTTCGGATGCACTATTCCTTCTTTATTGCATCTGTCGATCCCTCACAATGACGAATTAACACAGAAATTGCGTCGCTATGAAATACTATAGGGTCTATGCCATCTCCATCTAAATCGAATACCGTTTCTATGGGAACGACAGGATCTTATATTGGGAGGCGAGTATCTCTTTTCGGATGCACTATTCCCTCTTTATTGCATCCGTCGATCCTCACAATGACGAATTAACACAGAAATTGCGTTGCTATATAGTACTATAGGTTTTATGCCAGCTCCTTCTAAATCGAGGAACGTTTCTATGGCAACGACAGGATCTTATATTGGTAGGCGAGTATCTCTTTTCGGATGCAATATTCCTTCTTTATTGCATCCGTCGATCCCTCACAATGACGAATTAACACAGATTTTCCGTCGCTATGAAATACTATAGGTTCTATGCCTTCTCTTTCAAAATCGAGGAACATTTCTATGGCAACGACAGGATCTTATATTGGGAGGCGAGCATCTCCTTTCGGATGCAATATTTCTTCTTTATTGCATCCGGCGATCCCTCACAATGACGAATTAACACAGAAATTGCTTCGCTATGAAATACTATAGGTTCTATGCCTTCTCTTTCTAAATCTAGGAACGTTTCTACGGCAACGCTATGATTTTCTATTGGGTGGCGAGTATCTCTTTTCGGATGCACTATTCTTTCTTTATTGCAACCGTCGATCCCTCACAATGAAGAATTAACACAGAAGTTATGTCGCTATGAAATACTATATGGTCTATGCCTTCACTTTTTAAAACGAGAAACGTTTCTATGGCAACGACAGGATCTTCTATTGGGAGGCGAATATCTCTTTTCTGATGCACTATTCCTTCTTTATTGCATCCGTCGATCACTCACAATGACGAATTAACACAGAAATTGCATCGCTATGAAATACTATAGGTTCTATGCCTTCCGTTTCCAAATCGAAGATCGCTTGTATGGCAACGAGATGATCTTATATTGGGAGGCGAATATCTCTTTTCTGATGCACTAATCCTTCTTTATTGCATCCGTCGATCCCTCACAATGATGAATTAACACAGGAATTGTGTTGCTATGAAATACTATATGTTCTATGCCTTCTCTTTCTAAATTGGACAACGTTTCTATGGCAACTACAGGATTTATATTGGGAGGCGAGTTTCTCTTTTCAGATGCACTATTCCTTATTCACTGAATCAGTCGATCCCTCACAATGACGAATTAACACTGAAATAGCGTTGCTATCTAATACTATAGGTTCTATGAGTTATCTTCCTAAATCGAGGAACGTTTGTATGGCAACGACAGGATCTTCTATTGGGAAGCGAGTATCTCTCTTCGAATGCACTATTCCTTCTTTATTGCATCCGTCGATCCCTCACGTTGACGAATTAACACAGAAATTACGTCCCTATAAAATAATATAGCTTCTATGCCTTCTCTTTCAAAATCGAGGAACTTTTCTATGGCAACGACAGGATCTTATATTGGGAGGCGAGTATCTCTTTTCGGATACACTATTCCTTCTTTATTGTATCCGGCGATCCCTTACAAATATGAATTAAAGCAGAAATTGCGGCGCTATGAATTACTATAGTAATATGCTTTCTCTTTCTAAGTCAAAGAACGTTTCTATGGCCACGACAGGATCTTATATTTTGAGGAGAGTATCTCTTTTCTGATGCACTATTCCTTCTTTATTGCATTAGTCGATCCCTCACAATGACGAATTAACAAAGAAATTCCGTCGCTATGAAATACTATAGGTTCTATGTCTTCTGTTTCTAAATCGAGGAACGTTTCTATGACAACGACAGGATCTTCTATTGGGAGGCGAGTATCTCTTTTCGGATGCACTATTCCTTCTTTATTGCATCTGTCGATCCCTCACAATGACGAATTAACACAGAAATTGCGTCGCTATGAAATACTATAGGGTCTATGCCATCTCCATCTAAATCGAATACCGTTTCTATGGGAACGACAGGATCTTATATTGGGAGGCGAGTATCTCTTTTCGGATGCACTATTCCCTCTTTATTGCATCCGTCGATCCTCACAATGACGAATTAACACAGAAATTGCGTTGCTATATAGTACTATAGGTTTTATGCCAGCTCCTTCTAAATAGGGGAACGTTTCTATGGCAACGACAGGATCTTATATTGGGAGGCGAGTATCTCTTTTCTGATGCACTATTCCTTCTTTATTGCATCCGTCGATCGCTCTCAATGACGAATTAACACAGTAATTACGTCGCTATGAAATACTATAGGTTCTATGCCTTCTCTTCCTAAATCGAATATCGTTTCAATGGCAACGACAGGATCTTATATTGGGTAACGAGTATCTCTTTTCGGATGCACTATTCCTTCTTTATTGCATCCGTCGATCCCTCACAATGACGAATTAATACAGAAATTGCGATGCTATGAAATGCTATAGGTTCTATGCCTTTTCTTTCTAAATCGAGGAACGTTTCTATGGCAACGACAGGATCTTCAATTGGGAGGCGAGCATCTCTTTTCAGATGCAAAATTTCTTCTTTATTGCATCCGTCGATCCCTCACAATGATGAATTAACACAGAAATTGCGTTGTTATGAAATACTATAGGTTCAATGCGTTCTCTCTCTAAATCGAGGGAAGTTTCTGTGGCAACGACAGGATCTTATATTGGAAGGCGAGTATCTCTTTTCTGATGCACTATTCCTTCTTTATTGCATCCGTCAATCACTCACAATGACGAATTAACACAGAAATTGCGTCGCTATGAAGTACTATAGATTCTATGCCTTCTCTTTCTAAAACGAGTAACGTTTCTACGGCAACGACAGGATCTTTTATTGATAGGCGAGTATCTTCTTTCTGATGCACTATTCCTTCTTTATTGCATCTGTCGATCCCTCACAATGACGAATTAACACAGAAATTGCATCGCTATGAAATACTATAGGTTCTATGCCTTCCGTTTCCAAATCGAAGATCGCTTCTAAGGCAACGACAGGATCTTATATTGGGTGGCGATTATCTCTTTTCTGATGCACTATTCCTTCTTTATTGCATCCGTCGATCCCTCACAATGACGAATTAACACAGAAATTATTTTGCTATGAAATACTATATATTCTATGCCTTTTCTTTCTAAATCGTGGATAGTTTCTATGGCAACTACAGGATCTTATATTGGGAGGCAATTATCTCATTTCGAATGCACTATTCCTTCTTTATTGCATCCGTCAATTCCCAACAATGACAAATTAACACTGAAATAGCGTCGCTATGAAATACTATAGGTTCTATGCCTTCTCTTTCTAAATTGGAGAACGTTTCTATGGCAACGACAGGATTTTATATTGGGGGGTAAGTATATCTTTTCGGATGCACTATTACTTCTTTATTGCATACGTCGATCCCTCACAATTACGAATTAACACAGAAATAACATCGCTATGATATACTATAGGTTCTAAGCCTTCTCTTTCTAAATCGAGGAACGTTTCTATGGCAACGACAGGATCTTATATTGGGAGGCGAGTATCTCTTTTCCAATGCACAATTCCTTCTTTATTGCATCCGTCGATCACTCACAATGACGAATTAACACAGAAATTACGTCGCTCTGAAATGCAATAGGTTCTATGCCATCTCTATTTAATCGAGGACCGTTTCTATGGAAACGACATGATCTTATATTGGGAATCGAGTATCTCTTTTCGGATGCACTAATCCTTCTTTATTGCATCCGTCGATCCCTCACAATGATGAATTAACACAGGAATTGTGTTGCTATGAAATACTATATGTTCTATGCCTTTTCTTTCTAAATCGAGGATCGTTTCTATGGCAACGACAGGATCTTATATTTGGAGGCGATTATCTCTTTTCGAATGCACTATTCCTTCTTTATTGCATCCGTCAATTCCTCACAATGACGAATTAACACTGAAATAGCGTCGCTATCTAATACTATAGGTTGTATGCCTTCTCTTTCTAATCCGAGGAACGTTTTTATGGCAACGACAATATCTTCAATTGGGAGGCGGGCATCTCTTTTCGGATGCACTATTCCTTCTTTATTGCATCCGTCGATCCCTCACAATGACGAATGTACACAGAAATTGCGTCGCTATGAAATACTATATCTACTATGCCTTCTCTTTCTAAATTGGACAACGTTTCTATGGCAACTACAGGATTTATATTGGGAGGCGAGTTTCTCTTTTCAGATGCACTATTCCTTATTCATTGAATCAGTCGATCCCTCACAATGACGAATTAACACTGAAATAGCGTCGCTATCTAATACTATAGGTTCTATGAGTTATCTTCCTAAATCGAGGAACGTTTGTATGGCAACGACAGGATCTTCTATTGGGAAGCGAGTATCTCTCTTCGAATGCACTATTCCTTCTTTATTGCATCCGTCGATCCCTCACGTTGACGAATTAACACAGAAATTACGTCCCTATAAAATAATATAGCTTCTATGCCTTCTCTTTCAAAATCGAGGAACTTTTCTATGGCAACGACAGGATCTTATATTGGGAGGCGAGTATATCTTTTCGGATACACTATTCCTTCTTTATTGTATCCGGCGATCCCTTACAAATATGAATTAAAGCAGAAATTGCGGCGCTATGAATTACTATAGTAATATGCTTTCTCTTTCTAAGTCAAAGAACGTTTCTATGGCCACGACAGGATCTTATATTTTGAGGAGAGTATCTCTTTTCTGATGCACTATTCCTTCTTTATTGCATTAGTCGATCCCTCACAATGACGAATTAACAAAGAAATTCCGTCGCTATGAAATACTATAGGTTCTATGTCTTCTCTTTCTAAATCGAGGAACGTTTCTATGACAACGACAGGATCTTCTATTGGGAGGCGAGTATCTCTTTTCGGATGCACTATTCCTTCTTTATTGCATCTGTCGATCCCTCACAATGACGAATTAACACAGAAATTGCGTCGCTATGAAATACTATAGGTTCTATGCCATCTCCATCTAAATCGAATACCGTTTCTATGGGAACGACAGGATCTTATATTGGGAGGCGAGTATCTCTTTTCGGATGCACTATTCCCTCTTTATTGCATCCGTCGATCCTCACAATGACGAATTAACACAGAAATTGCGTTGCTATATAGTACTATAGGTTTTATGCCAGCTCCTTCTAAATAGGGGAACGTTTCTATGGCAACGACAGGATCTTATATTGGGAGGCGAGTATCTCTTTTCTGATGCACTATTCCTTCTTTATTGCATCCGTCGATCGCTCTCAATGACGAATTAACACAGTAATTACGTCGCTATGAAATACTATAGGTTCTATGCCTTCTCTTCCTAAATCGAATATCGTTTCAATGGCAACGACAGGATCTTATATTGGGTAACGAGTATCTCTTTTCGGATGCACTATTCCTTCTTTATTGCATCCGTCGATCCCTCACAATGACGAATTAATACAGAAATTGCGATGCTATGAAATGCTATAGGTTCTATGCCTTTTCTTTCTAAATCGAGGAACGTTTCTATGGCAACGACAGGATCTTCAATTGGGAGGCGAGCATCTCTTTTCAGATGCAAAATTTCTTCTTTATTGCATCCGTCGATCCCTCACAATGATGAATTAACACAGAAATTGCGTTGTTATGAAATACTATAGGTTCAATGCGTTCTCTTTCTAAATCGAGGGAAGTTTCTGTGGCAACGACAGGATCTTATATTGGAAGGCGAGTATCTCTTTTCTGATGGACTATTCCTTCTTAATTGCATCCGTCAATCACTCACAATGACGAATTAACACAGAAATTGCGTCGCTATGAAGTACTATAGATTCTATGCCTTCTCTTTCTAAAACGAGTAACGTTTCGACGGCAACGACAGGATCTTTTATTGATAGGCCAGTATGTTCTTTCTGATGCACTATTCCTTCTTTATTGCATCTGTCGATCCCTCACAATGACGAATTAACACAGAAATTGCATCGCTATGAAATACTATAGGTTCTATGCCTTCCGTTTCCAAATCGAAAATCGCTTCTAAGGCAACGACAGGATCTTATATTGGGTGGCGATTATCTCTTTTCTGATGCACTATTCCTTCTTTATTGCATCCGTCGATCCCTCACAATGACGAATTAACACAGAAATTATTTTGCTATGAAATACTATATATTCTATGCCTTTTCTTTCTAAATCGTGGATCGTTTCTATGGCAACTACAGGATCTTATATTGGGAGGCAATTATCTCATTTCGAATGCACTATTCCTTCTTTATTGCATCCGTCAATTCCCAACAATGACAAATTAACACTGAAATAGCGTCGCTATGAAATACTATAGGTTCTATGCCTTCTCTTTCTAAATTGGAGAACGTTTCTATGGCAACGACAGGATTTTATATTGGGGGGTAAGTATATCTTTTCGGATGCACTATTACTTCTTTATTGCATCCGTCGATCACTCACAATGACGAATTAACACAGAAATTACGTCGCTCTGAAATGCAATAGGTTCTATGCCATCTCTATTTAATCGAGGACCGTTTCTATGGAAACGACATGATCTTATATTGGGAATCGAGTATCTCTTTTCGGATGCACTATTCCTTCTTTATTGCATCCGTCGATCCCGTACAATTACGAAGTAACACAGAAATTGCGTCGCTATGAAATACTATAGGTTCTATGACTTCTCTTTCTAAATCGGGGAACTTTTCTATGGCAACGACAGGATCTTATATTGGGAGGCGAGTATCTCTTTTCGGATACACTATTCCTTCTTTATTGTATCTGGCGATCCCTCACAATGACGACTTAACGCAGAAATTGCGGCGCTATGAAATACTATGGTTCTATGCTTTCTCTTTCTAAGTCAAAGAACGTTTCTATGGCAACGACAGTATCTTATATTGGGAAGTGAGTATCTCTTTTCAAAAGCACTATTCCTTCTTTATTGAATCCGTCGATCCCACACAATGGCGAATTAACACGGAAATTGCGTCGCTATGAAATACAATAGGTTCTATGCCATCTCTATCTAAATCGAGGACAGTTTCTATGGAAACGACAGGATCATATATTGGGAGGCGAGTATCTCTTTTCGGATCCACTATTCCTTCTTTATTGCATCCGTCGATCCCTCACAATGACGAATTAACACAGAAATTGCGTTGCTATGAAGTACTATAGGTTTTATGCCTTCTCCTTCTAAATCGGGGAATGTTTCTATGGCAACAAAAGGATCTCATATTGGGAGGCGAGTATATCTTTTACAATGCACTATTCCTTCTTTATTGCATCCGTTGATTCCTCACAATGACGAATTAACACAGAAATTGCGTCGCTATGAAATACTATAGGTCTTATGCTCTCTCTTTCTAAAACGAGGTACGTTTCTATGGCAACGACAGGATCTTCTATTGGGAGGCGAGTATCTCTTTTCGGATGCACTATTTCTTCTTTATTGCAACCGTCGATACCTCACAATGACGAATTAAGACAGAAATTGCGTCGCTATGAAATACTATAGGTTCTATGCCTTCACTTTCTAAAACGAGTAACGTTTCTATGGCAACGACAGGATCTTATATTGGTAGGCGAGTATCTCTTTTCCAATGCAATATTCCTTCTTTATTGCATCCGTCGATCCCTCACAATGACGAATTAACACAGATTTTCCGTCGCTATGAAATATTATAGGTTCTATGCCTTCACTTTCTAAATCGAGGATCGTTTCTATGGCAACGACTGGAACTTATATTGGGAGGCGATTATCTCTTTTCGAATGCACTATTCCTTCTTTATTGCATCCGTCAATTCCTCACAATGACGAATTAACACTGAAATAGCGTTGCTATCTAATACTATAGGTTCTATGCCTTCTCTTTCTAAACCGAGGTACGTTCTTATGGCATCGACAATATCTTCTATAGGGAGGCGGGTATCTCTTTTCGGATGCACTATTCCTTCTTTCTTGCATCCGTCGATCCCTCACAATTACGAATGTACACAGATTTTCCGTCGCTATGAAATACTATAGGTTCTATGCTTTCTCTTTCTAAATTGGAGAACATTTCTATGGCAAAGACAGGATTTTATATTGGGAGGCAAGTATATCTTTTCGGATACACTATTACTTCTTTATTGCATCCGTCGATCACTCACAATGACGAATTAACACAGAAATTGCGTCGCTATGAAATACTATAGGTTCTATGAGTTCTCTTTCTAAATCGAGGAACGTTTCTATGGCAACGACAGGATCTTCTATTGGGAGGAGAGTATCTCTCTTCGGATGCACTATTCCTTCTTTATTGCATCCGTCGATCCCTCACGTTGCCGAATTAACTCAGAAATTACGTCCCTATATAATACTATAGTTTCTATGCCTTCTCTTTCAAAATCGAGGAACATTTCTATGGCAAGGACAGGGTCTTATATTGGGAGGCGAGTATCTCTTTTCGGTTGCACTATTCCTTCTTTACTGCATCCGTCGATGACTCACAATGACGAAGTAACACAGAAATTGCGTCGCTATGAAATACTATAGGTTCTATGCCTTCTCTTTCTAAATCAAATATCGTTTCAATGGCAACGACAGGATCTTATATTGGGTAACGAGTATCTCTCTTCGGATGCACTATTCCTTCTTTATTGCATCCGTCGATCCCTCACAATGAAGAATTAACACATAAATTGCGTTGCTATGAAATGCTATAGGTTCTATGCCTTTTCTTTCTAAATCGGGGAACGTTTCTATTGCAACGACAGGATCTTTTACTGGGAGGCGAGTATCTCTTTTCGGATGCACTATTCTTTCTTTATTGCATTCGTCGATCCCGCACAATGACGAATTAACACAGAAATTGTGTTGCTATGAAATACTATAGGTTCTATACTTTTTCTTTTTAAATCGAGGAACATTTCTATGGCAACGACAGGATCTTCTATTGGGAGGCGAGCATCTCTTTTCGGATGCAATATTTCTTCTTTATTGCATTCGTCGATCCCTCACAATGATGAATTAACACAGATATTGCGTCGCTATGAAATACTATAGGTTCAATGCGTTCTCTTTCTAAATCGAGGGAAGTTTCTGCGGCAAAGACAGGATCTTATATTGGGAGGCGAGTATCTTTTTTCGGATGCACTATTCTATCTTTTTTGGATCCGACTATCCCTCAAATGACGAATTAACACAGAAATTGCGTCGCAATGAAATACTATAGGTTCTATGCCTTCCCTTTCCAAATCGAAGTTCGTTTATATGGCAATGACAGAATCTTATATTGGGAGGCGAGTATCTCTTGTCTGATGCAATATTCCTTCTTTATTGCATCCGTCGATCCCTCACAATGACGAATTAACACAGAAAGAACGTCCCTATGTAATACTATAGGTTCTATTCCTTCACTTTCTAAAACGAGAAACGTTTCTATGGCAACGACAGGATCTTGTATTGGGAGGTGAGTATCTCTTTTCGGATGCACTATTCCTTCTTTATTGCATCCGTCAATCCCTCTCAATGACGAATTAACACAGTAATTACGTCGCTATGAAATACTATAGGTTCTATTCCTTCTCTTTCTAAACCGAATATCGTTTCAGTGTCAACGACAGGATCTTATATTGGGTGACGAGTATCTCTTTTCGGATGCACTATTCCTTCTTTATTGCATCCGTCGATCCCTCACAATCACAAATTAACACAGAAATTGGGTTGCTATGAAATGCTATAGGTTCTATGCTTTTTCTTTCTAAATTGGGGAATGTTTCTATGGCAACGACAGGATCTTATATTGGTAGGCGAGTATCTCTTTTCCAATGCACTATTCCTTCTTTATTGCAACCGTCGATACCTCACAATGACGAATTAAGACAGAAATTGCGTCGCTATGAAATACTATTGGTTCTATGCCTTCACTTTCTAAAACGAGTAACGTTTCTATGGGAACGACAGGTTCTTCTATTGGGAGGCGAGTATCTCTTTTCTGATGCACTATTCCTCCTTTATTGCATCTGCCGATCCCTCACAATGACGAATTAACACAGAAATGGCATTGCCATGAAATACTATAGGTTCTATGCCTTCTGTTTCCAAATCGAAGATCGCTTGTATGGCAACGACAGGATCTTATATTGTGAGGAGAATATCTCTTTTCTGATGCACTATTCCTTCTTTATTGCATCCGTCGATCCCTCACGTTGGCGAATTAACACAGAAATTACGTCCCTATAAAATACTATAGCTTCTATGCCTTCTCTTTCATAATCGAGGAACATTTCTATGGCAACGACAGGAATTTCTATTGGGAGGCAAGTGTCTCTTTTCGGATGCACTATTCCTTCTTTATTGCATCCGTCTATCCGTCTCAATGACGAATTAACACAGTAATTATGTCGCTATGAAATACTATAGGTTCTATTCCTTCTCTTTCTAAATCGAATATCGTTTCAATGGCAACGACAGGATCTTATATTGGGTAACGAGTATCTCTTTTCGGATGCACTATTCTTTCTTTATTGCATTCGTCGATCCCACACAATGACGAATTAACACAGAAATTGTGTTGCTATGAAATACTATAGGTTCTATACTTTTTCTTTTTAAATCGAGGAACATTTCTATGGCAACGACAGGATCTTCTATTGGGAGGCGAGTATCTCTTTTCGGATGCAATATTTCTTCCTTATTGCATTCGTCGATCCCTCACAATGATGAATTAACACAGATATTGCGTCGCTATGAAATACTATAGGTTCAATGCGTTCTCTTTCTAAATCGAGGGAAGTTTCTGCGGCAAAGACAGGATCTTATATTGGGAGGCGAGTAACTTTTTTCGGATGCACTATTCTATCTTTTTTGGATCCGACGATCCCTCAAATGACGAATTAACACAGAAATTGCGTCGCAATGAAATACTATAGGTTCTATGCCTTCCCTTTCCAAATCGAAGTTCGTTTATATGGCAATGACAGAATCTTATATTGGGAGGCGAGTATCTCTTGTCTGATGCAATATTCCTTCTTTATTGCATCCTTCGACCCCTCACAATGACGAATTAACACAGAAACTGCGTCGCTATGAAATACTATAAATTCTATGGGTTCTCTTCCTAAATCGAGGAACGTTTGTATGGCAACGACAGGATCTTCTATTTGGAAGCTAGTATCTCTCTTCGTATGCACTATTCCTTCTTTATTGCATCCGTCAATCCCTCTCAATGACGAATTAACACAGTAATTACGTCGCTATGAAATACTATAGGTTCTATTCCTTCTCTTTCTAAATCGAATATCGTTTCAGTGGCAACGACAGGATCTTATATTAGGTGACAAGTATCAATTTTCGGATGCACTATTCCTTCTTCATTCCATCCGTCGATCCTTTACAATGACGAATTAACACAGAAATTGCGTTGCCATGAAATGCTATAGGTTCTATGCCTTTTCTTTCTAAATCGAGGAACGTTTCTATGGCAACGACAGGATCTTATATTGGTAGGCGAGTATCTCTTTTCCAATGCACTATTCCTTCTTTAATGCATCCGTCGATTCCTCACAATGACGAATTAACACAGATTTTCCGTCGCTATGAATTATTATAGGTTCTATGCCTTCACTTTCTAAATCGAGGAAAGTTTCTATGGCAACGACAGGATCTTCTATTGGGAGGCGAGTATCTCTTTTCGGATGCACTATTTCTTCTTTATTGCATCCGTCGATCCCTCACAATGACGAATTAACACAGAAATTGCATCGCTATGAAATACTATAGGTACTATGCCTTCCGTTTCCAAATCGAAGATCGCTTCTAAGGCAACGACAGGATCTTATATTGGGTGGCGAATATCTCTTTTCTGATGCACTATTCCTTCTTTATTGCATCCGTCGTTCCCTCACAATGACGAATTAACACAGAAATTATTTTGCTATGAAATACTATATATTCTATGCCTTTTCTTTCTAAATCGTGGATCGTTTCTATGGCAACTACAGGATCATATATTGGGAGGCAATTATCTCTTTTCGAATGCACTATTCTTTCTTTATTGCATCCGTCGATCCCTCACAATGACGAATTAACACAGAAATTACGTCGCTCTGAAATACAAAAGGTACTATGCCATCTCTATTTAATCGAGGACCGTTTCTATGGAAACGACATGATCTTATATTGGGAGGCGAGTATCTCTTTTCGGATGCACTATTCCTTCTTTATTGCATCCGTCGATCCCGTACAATTACGAAGTAACACAGAAATTGCGTCGCTATGAAATACTATAGGTTCTATGACTTCTCTTTCTAAATCGGGGAACTTTTCTATGGCAACGACAGGATCTTATATTGGGAGGCGAGTATCTCTTTTCGGATACACTATTCCTTCTTTATTGTATCTGGCGATCCCTCACAATGACGAATTAACGCAGAAATTGCGGCGCTATTAAATACTATGGTTCTATGCTTTCTCTTTCTAAGTCAAAGAACGTTTCTATGGCAACGACAGTTTCTTATATTGGGAGGTGAGTATCTCTTTTCCAAAGCACTATTCCTTCTTTATTGAATCCGTCGATCCCACACAATGGCGAATTAACACGGAAATTGCGTCGCTATGAAATACAATAGGTTCTATGCCATCTGTAGCTAAATCGAGGACAGTTTCTATGGAAACGACAGGATCAAATATTGGGAGGCGAGTATCTCTTTTCGGATGCACTATTCCTTCTTTATTGCATCCGTCGATCCCTCACAATGACGAATTAACACAGAAATTGCGTTGCTATGAAGTACTATAGGTTTTATGCCTTCTCCTTCTAAATCGAGGAATGTTTCTATGGCAACAAAAGGATCTCAAATTGGGAGGCGAGTATATCTTTTCCAATGCACTATTCCTTCTTTATTGCATCCGTTGATTCCTCACAATGACGAATTAACACAGAAATTGCGTCGCTATGAAATACTATAGGTCTTATGCTCTCTCTTTCTAAAGCGCGGTACGTTTCTATGGCAACGACAGGATCTTCTATTGGGAGGCGAGTATCTCTTTTCGGATCCACTATTTCTTCTTTATTGCAACCGTCGATACCTCACAATGACGAATTAAGACAGAAATTGCGCCGCTATGAAATACTATAGGTTCTATGCCTTCACTTTCTAAAACGAGTAACGTTTCAATGGCAACGACAGGATCTTCTATTGGGAGGCGAGTATCTCTGTTCTGATGCACTATTCCTTCTTTATTGCATCTGCCGATTCCTCACAATGAAGAATAA
Organism: Schistocerca cancellata; assembly: GCF_023864275.1. NCBI lineage: Eukaryota > Metazoa > Arthropoda > Insecta > Orthoptera > Acrididae > Schistocerca > Schistocerca cancellata. The sequence continues at coordinate 957,894,970 of NC_064628.1, read as the reverse complement.
ACACAGAAATTGCATCGCTATGAAATACTATAGGTTCTATGCCTTCCGTTTCCAAATCGAATATCGCTTGTATGGCAACGACAGGATCTTATATTGGGAGGCGAATATCTCTTTTCGGATGCACTATTCCTTCTTTCTTGCATCCGTCGATCCCTAACAATGACGAATGTACACACAAATTGCGTCGCTATGAAATACTATAGGTTCTATGCTTTCTCTTTCTAAATTGGAGAACATTTATATGGCAACGACAGGATTTTATATTGGGAGGCAAGTATATCTTTTCGGATACACTATTACTTCTTTATTGCATCCGTCGATCACTCACAATGACGAATTAACACAGAAATTGCGTCGCTATGAAATTCTATAGGTTCTATGAGTTCTCTTTCTAAATCGAGGAACGTTTCTATGGCAACGACAGGATCTTCTATTGGGAGGCGAGTATCTCTCTTCGGATGCACTATTCCATCTTTATTGCATCCGTCGATCCCTCACGTTGCCGAATTAACACAGAAATTACGTCCCTATATAATACTATAGTTTCTATGCCTTCTCTTTCAAAATCGAGGAACATTTCTATGGCAACGACAGGATCTTATATTGGGAGGCGAGTATCTCTTTTCGGTTGCACTATTCCTTCTTTACTGCATCCGTCGATGCCTCACAATGAAGAATTAACACAGAAATTGCGTTGCTATGAAATGCTATAGGTTCTATGCCTTTTCTTTCTAAATCGAGGAACGTTTCTATGGCAACGACAGGATCTTTTACTGGGAGACGAGTATCTCTTTTCTGATGCAATATTCCTTCTTTATTGCATCCGTCGATCCTTCACAATGACGAATTAACACAGAAATAACGTCCCTATGTAATACTATAGGTTCTATTCCTTCACTTTCTAAAACGAGAAACGTTTCTATGGCAACGACAGGATCTTCTATTGGGAGGCGAGTATCTCTTTTCGGATGCACTATTCCTTCTTTATTGCATCCGTCCAACCCTCGCAATGACGAATTAACACAGAAATTACTTTTTTACGAAATACTATAGGTTCTATGCCATCTCATTCTAAATCGAGGACCGTTATTATGGAAACGACAGGATCTTATATTGGGAGGCGAGTATCTCTCTTCGGATGCACTAATTCTTCTTTATTGCATCCTTCGACCCCTCACAATGACGAATTAACACAGAAACTGCGTCGCTATGAAATACTATAAATTCTATGAGTTCTCTTCCTAAATCGAGGAACGTTTGTATGGCAACGACAGGATCTTCTATTGGGAAGCTAGTATCTCTCTTCGGATGCACTATTCCTTCTTTATTGCATCCGTCAATCCCTCTCAATGACGAATTATCACAGTAATTACGTCGCTATGAAATACTATAGGTTCTATTCCTTCTCTTTCTAAACCGAATATCGTTTCAGTGTCAACGACAGGATCTTATATTGGGTGACGAGTATCTCTTTTCGGATGCACTATTCCTTCTTTATTGCATCCGTCGATCCCTCACAATCACGAATTAACACAGAAATTGGGTTGCTATGAAATGCTATAAGTTCTATGCTTATTCTTTCTAAATTGAGGAATGTTTCTATGGCAACGACAGGATCTTATATTGGTAGGCGAGTATCTCTTTTCCAATGCACTATTCCTTCTTTAATGCATCCGTCGATCCCTCACAATGACGAATTAACACAGATTTTCCGTCGCTATGATTTATTATAGGTTCTATGCCTTCACTTTCTAAATCGAGGAAAGTTTCTATGGCAACGACAGGATCTTCTATTGGGAGGCGAGTATCTCTTTTCGGATGCACTATTCTTTCTTTTTGCATCCGTCGATCCCTCACAATGACGAATTAACACAGAAATTGTGTTTTTATGAAATACTATAGGTTCTATACTTTTTCTTTCTAAATCGAGGAACGTTTCTATGGCAACGACAAGATCTTCTATTGGGAGGCGAGCATCTCTTTTCGGATGCAATATTTCTTCTTTATTGCATCCGTCGATCCCTCACAATGACGAATTAACACAGAAATTGCATCGCTATGAAATACTATAGGTTCTATGCCTTCCGTTTCCAAATCGAAGATCGCTTCTAAGGCAACGACAGGATCTTATATTGGGTGGCGAATATCTCTTTTCTGATGCACTATTCCTTCTTTATTGCATCCGTCGATCCCTCACAATGACGAATTAACACAGAAATTATTTTGCTATGAAATACTATATATTCTATGCCTTTTCTTTCTAAATCGTGGATCGTTTCTATGGCAACTACAGGATCATATATTGGGAGGCAATTATCTCTTTTCGAATGCACTATTCCTTCTTTATTGCATCCGTCGATCCCTCACAATGACGAATTAACACAGAAATTACGTCGCTCTGAAATACAAAAGGTTCTATGCCATCTCTATTTAATCGAGGACCGTTTCTATGGAAACGACATGATCTTATATTGGGAGGCGAGTATCTCTTTTCGGATGCACTATTCCTTCTTTATTGCATCCGTCGATCCCGTACAATTACGAAGTAACACAGAAATTGCGTCGCTATGAAATACTATAGGTTCTATGACTTCTCTTTCTAAATCGGGGAACTTTTCTATGGCAACGACAGGATCTTATATTGGGAGGCGAGTATCTCTTTTCGGATACACTATTCCTTCTTTATTGTATCTGGCGATCCCTCACAATGACGAATTAACGCAGAAATTGCGGCGCTATGAAATACTATGGTTCTATGCTTTCTCTTTCTAAGTCAAAGAACGTTTCTATGGCAACGACAGTTTCTTATATTGGGAGGTGAGTATCTCTTTTCCAAAGCACTATTCGTTCTTTATTGAATCCGTCGATCCCACACAATGGCGAATTAACACGGAAATTGCGTCGCTATGAAATACAATAGGTTCTATGCCATCTGTAGCTAAATCGAGGACAGTTTCTATGGAAACGACAGGATCAAATATTGTGTAAGTTTGCTGTTTATGTTTTTATGTAAGTAGGCTGTTTATGTTTTCTTTATGTAAGTTTGCTGTTTATGTTTTTTTATTGGCAACGTTACGTAGCACTCTCTATATGAAAAGTTTGAATTGTTGTCTGCCATTGTTGTCATGAACTGCTATAGCTGGATGCGAACAGCGCGTAGCGCTGGGCAGTTGGAGGTGAGCCGCCAGCAGTGGTGGACGTGGGGAGAGAGATGGCCGAGTTTTGATAATCTGTAAGACTGGATGTCAATTATGAATATTAAGGTAAATACATTGTTTGTTCTCTAATAATATCTTTCATTTGCTAACTATCCCTATCAGTAGTTAGTGCCTCCAGTAGTTTGAATCTTTTATTTAGCTGGCAGTAGTGGCACTCGCTGTATTGCAGTAGTTCGAGCAGCGAAGATTTTTGTGAGGTAAGTGATTTGTAAAAGGTATAGGTTAAAGTTAGTCAGGGCCATTGTTTTGTAGGGGTTATTGAAAGTCAGATTGCGTTGCGCTAAAAATTATTGTGTGCCAGGTTAAGCACAGTCTTGTATAATTGTTCTAAGTGGACGTTTCACATGTACAATTGTTCTAAGGGGACGTTTCATATGTCGACCCTTAGCCTAGGATACCTCACTGGAATCTTCTGATTTTTTCTTGTAGTTTGTGTATTTAGTGTAGCTTTTGTTTATTGCTAGCGCGTAATTGTAGAGAGAATCTCCTTTGTAGTTGCAGTCTTTCATTGTTGTAATGTAAAACAGTTGTGGCATGCATGTAGATTTGCAACAAGTATTTCGCAGCTGCGCTTGTAATTAACTACATATTATTTTCAGTGCTATGTTAATGTGTTCTCTTATTTTTGCTCTTCAGATTGTGTTTTTCTGTGTTATCGTGTGAAATATTGTCACAATAATGGCGTGTGAAAAACGTAACACTCGGCTCCAAAGTAAACTGAGAAACGACAGTGAAGACGAAAGCAATGTGTTAGCGCCACTGTGTAATGAGTTAACTAATGTTCAAAGTAGTAATTTGGTAACTGTGCATAGGGAAATGGAGCGGGCGTCAAACAATGGCGTAGACAGTCAAACAGGTAGTGAACAGGGAAGCATTATCGATCGATCGGTCGGCAACAGCTCGCCTCAGGAATCCGAAATGATAGGACACAATTTTGCAAATACTGTAGATTCAGGTTTTGCGTCCTCACCGTTTTCTCAAATGAGTCAAGACACATTTTCTGCTTGTCAAAATGTGAATGCGGCCGGTCAAAATGCACTGCTAAAAAGCATAGAGAAACAGATTCCAGACACTAATACATTATTATTGCAATTAATGCAACAAATGGAACAAAATCAGAGACAGATGGGACAAAATCTTCAAAAGTTAGACACAATGGAACAAAATCTTAAAAAATTAGACACAGTGGAACAAAATCTTCAAAAGTTAGACACAATGGAACAAAATCTTAAAAAATTAGACACAGTGGAACAAAATCTTCAAAAGTTAGACACAATGGAACAAAATCTTCAAAAGTTAGACACAATGGAACAACACCAGAGACAAACACAGCAAAAGTTAGACACAATGGAACAAAATCTTCGGAAGTTAGACACCACACTTGAACAAACACGTGAAGATTTAACTACTGAATTACATAACATTGAATCGAAATGTCAAAAAGTCTGTAATGACGTAAAAACACAAATTTGTGAGCATTTTCAGCCTATTTTTTCGCGGCATGAAAATGCATTACAGAATCACGAAGCAGCCATAAAAGAGCTGCAAACCATTGTTCATGAAAATCATGAGACCTTGTGGGCTAAAATTGACTCAGTTGCATCTACCGATTCGGTTACGCAACTGGCAAAAACTCAGGACAACTTAAAGAACACAGTAGATTCGATTGCAACACAAATGGACACTCTGAAACTTGGTTCAGAAAAACACACTGAGGAAATGTGTTCACTATCGGAGAAAGTAGCTGAACTTTCGGATCAGGTCACTAACTTATCTACAAAGGTAGATGATGATCTGAATGACACAAGACCCGTAGCCTTCACTGACACAGAAGAGTATGAACAAATAAGAAAATTCAAACAAAATCAGAATCAAATTAATACGCAATACAAAAGAGAAATGCGGGAAGTACAAGATCAGCTGACACAGGTAATACAAGAATTACGTATTTCAGAGGACACTCGCGCCCCAATAAGGGAAGAGGGACATATAAATACGGAAAAGCCACAAAATAATAACACAGAGCATTTCGGTAATTATGAAAGGAACTGGCAAGGTGCACCGAATTTTGAGATGGAACCGCCGACACTACGTAACAATGAGCGATATGTGACTCGCCGACACGATGATTTTGATTATAAGCTGTTCATTACTACACGTAAATTCAAAACATTTAAGAATTCTGGCAACGACATTCATCCACAAGCATGGCTCCATCAATTCTCTCATTGTTTTCCTCCCAACTGGTCATTAGAACACAGATTAGAATTTATGTGTGGCTACTTGGAGAATGAACCAGCTGTAAGAATGCGATCGGTCATTCACGATTGCCACAGTGAAGGAGAATTTTACCATGCCTTCCTCTCAGCATATTGGTCACAAGCTACACAAGATCGCGTAAAACATAGCATCATGATGATGAAACACTTTGAACAATCTGAATTTTCCAGTCTTGTCAAATATTTTGAAGACATGTTGCACAAGAATCAGTACCTGTCAAACCCATACAGCCCCTCAGAACTCATCCGTATTTGCTTAATCAAACTGCCTGAACATTTACGACATATTATTTTAGCAGGACGTTGCAAAGACGACATTGAAGCTTTTCAGGGACTGTTACAAGAACTGGAAATTGACACTGACAATCGCGGAACGCGAAAACAGGAGTACAACAGTTACAGGTCACATCCGTCACAATTCCGTGACGACAGAAACAATAAATGGCCACGACAAGCCTATTCTTACAACGTAAATCGTGACCAAAACAGACACCACCCATATGATAACCACTGGCAGAGTAATAGTTACAGGGAAAGATCACCTTTCCGCGGTAATGACTATCACAGAGACAATCAGAGAAACAGACAATATGGGACCCAAAATAACTATTATCAAGGGAGACAGAATAACTTTAGACGCAACGGTCCAGCGCGTAGTTACGATTCAAGGAGAAATTCTCCACCATGTGACCGACAAGAAAGAAACTATGGAAACTACCGACATGACGACAGACGATATGATCGTAACGACAGACCTGAATTGCATCAGAACTGGCGAGATTTAAATAGAGCAGAGCACTCTCGTCACGATGAATTTGTAGAAGTTAGGTCTCCAAATCCCAATAACGACGCGCGCCAACAAAGAGACAATAGGCGATGACTCACACCACTGGCAGCCACAAGACGTACTTATGAAACTGATGACGCAGCTGCCGTAGCTAGTAATTACGTAAAAATGGAAGACATTAGGGACATCTTACTCCAGGAACACGACGTAAAACATAACAACATTGCATATCCTGTGATTCATATTACTGTAAATGACGTAAAATTTACGGCAGTACTTGACTCTGGCAGTCCCATTTCAGTAATTAGCGAAACAGCTTTTAGCAAATGCAACAAAGCGAACGATTGCCCCACACTTCCGTTACGTAAGATTAAATTACAAGGTGCAATCTTTGGAAAAAGTGTAGATGTACGCCAACAAACCAACTTAGAATTCTTTTGTCAAAGCCACAGCTTCTCTATGAACTTCCTTATTGTTCCATTATTGTCGACGGAAATTATACTGGGAGTAGACTTTTTGAATGAATACAAAGCAATCTTAAGCTTTCACGATGCTGAAATAAGTTTAGAGAAAGAAGGTAAGTCAATAGCTTTGAAATTTGAAGACTGGCTCTCAAACCATGATGAGGAAATTAATCGGCTTTACCTTCTGTTAGATAACAGTTCGGAATTTTCTACGGAAGTAGACACCAACAATCACTCTGCAAGTACTGACAGGGTTGACATCGACGGCATATTTGAAATTAATGAGTTAATTCAGAATAAAATTCAGACAATTGAGAATTGTAATGACACTGATAGGCAGGACCTTTTTGAGATTTTACAAGCACATTCCACAGTTTTTACTCACAAAACAGGAACAATCAAGGGATTTCAATACCAATTTCGTGTTCGTGAGCATACTAAATTTTGTGTTAGACCATACGTAATTCCGGCACATTATAGGGACCGTGTTAGAACAGAAATACAATCTATGCTTGACGAGGGCATTATTGAGCCTGCAGTAAGCTCATACAACAATCCATTACATGTTGTTGAGAAGAAAAATGGATCGATTAGGCTTGTTTTAGATTCGAGACAAATCAATACTATCATTATTCCTGAAACAGACAGGCCGCAGACGATGGAAGAACTTCTTCAAAATTTTAATGGTGTAAAAGTGTTGTCTTCCATTGATCTCAGATCCAGCTTTTATCAGATTGAACTTCATCCAGAATGCAGAAAATACACAGCTTTCCTTTGTTTCGGCGTTTGTTATCAGTTTCGGAAACTTCCTTTTGGTTTGAACATTTCTTCGGCAGCTTTCATTCGTGGGTTAAATTCCATATTACCTGAGTTCTTAAAACGTCACATCACCTTATATGTGGACGATATTCTAATAGCAGAAGCTTCATGGGAACAACATAACCGCATCCTCAACAGTTTGTTACGTATTTTTGCAGAATCTGGAATTACAGTTAACTTGGAAAAGTCTGAATTCGGTAGGACAAAGGTGAAGTTTTTGGGACATATTATTTCTTCTGAAGGCATTCAGCCGGATCCTGAAAAGTTAGAAGCAATTAGAGCCATTCCTGTTCCATCCACAAAAAGACAAGTCCGCAGTTTTTTAGGTCTCGTAAATTTTTACCGTCGTTTTCTGAATATGCAAATTCTAGTTACACCAAAACTTTGTTCTCTCACTGGAAAAAATACTAGTTGGAACTGGGACGAACAAGCACAGTTGGAATTCAATTCTTTGAAAGAAGCGTTACTTCACGCGCCAATACTAGCTCATCCAGATCTGTCACAAGATTTCTGCCTTAGCACGGATTCTTCTAAAGTCGGTCTTGGTGCCCACTTATTTCAAGAAGCCATAGAAGATGACATTACTGTTCAGAAAACCATTGCTTTTGCTAGCCGAGTGCTAACAAAATCTGAAAAAAATTATTCCGTTACTGAATTAGAAGCTTTAGCTATCGTTTGGGCATTTAACAAATTCCGTTTCTTTCTTTCTGGTAAGCACGTAAAAGTATACAGTGATCATCGTGCATTACAATTTCTTATGTCTTCAAAATTAAATCATGATAGGTTAAAACGTTGGGCATTGTTTCTGCAAGAATTCCGCTTCACAATAGTCTACATTCCCGGCAAGGAGAACATTGTTGCGGACGCGCTGTCACGCGCACCGGCTGGGCTTGAGAAAAGTAACACAGAAGGCAACCTCGAGAAAAATTTCAGTATTCTTTACATTCAGAAAGTCGCCTTTGAAAACTTCATCACCACATCTTTAAAGGACATTGCTCATGAACAAGATAAAGATCCGATTTGGAAAGATATCAAAAGTAGATGGCATGAAAAGACACAGACTCAGATTCGGCATTATTACCTGGTTAGAAACAACATACTCTTCAAACGCTGCACTGTTGATGACAAGCTATGGGTACTTTGCATTCCAGACGATTTTGTTAATAAGCTCATTTGGTACATTCATTTCAGCTACGCACATTTTGGCCCACGAAAATGTTATCATATTCTTCGAACGACTTGTTATTTTAACAATATGGAAAAGAGAATTCGAAGAGTCTTGTCTATTTGTAAACTTTGTCAAAAGGCGAAACCATCTACTATCTCACATCGTGCTCCGTTATTTCCTATTATTCCTTCTAAATTAAAAGAATTTGCTGCTGTTGATCTCTTGGGACCCCTTGTCAGAACATCGAATGGATTTTCGTACGTTCTAGTCGCTGTTGAACTTACTTCAAAATTTGTTTCTTTCACTCCGTTACGTAAAGCCACTGGACGGTCTGTATCCAACGCCTTTGTTAAAAATTTCTTACGTGAAGTTGGACACGTTAGTAAAGTCATTTCAGATAACGGACCGCAATTCAGATCTGCTGTTTGGTCACGCATGCTTCGGAATCATAAAATCAAACCTGTTTTTATTTCATTGTATTCACCACATTGTAACCCGTCTGAACGGATTATGAAAGAAATCAATAAGCTTTGCAGACTTTATTGTCACAGAAAGCATCAGCATTGGGACAGATATTTACACTTATTTCAAAATGTGCTGAATGAAATGCCTCATGATTCCACTGCTTTACCACCTACTCTTGTACTGAAGAATGTAGAACCTCCGAACAGAATCAGAGAGCTTGTACCTTTCCCGAATACACGTAAACTGCGACACAAAGACATAATTGATTTGGCTCTTAAAAATATAAAATCTGCAGCAGAGAAAAGGAGAAAACTACACGGTAAAGCAAATGCAAAGAAATTATATATTGGTCAGAAAGTTCTCATTAAAGCTCATTCATTGTCACATAAGAAGAAACACTTGAGTCACAAATTCTTTCTAGTTTACAATGGACCTTACAGAATCCGACGTATGCCACATGATAATTGCGTTGAAGTTGAAACTCTGCGTACTAGGAAGAGTAAAGGTTTACACCACATTTCTCATGTAAAACCATTTATTGACAGATAATCTGCTTTTTAACTTAGTCTTTGCAATTTTCACTTCACGCTACTTGTACAATTTGTCACACTGAGAAACTGTTAACACGCAACATTTTGGTTTGCTTACGAGTGGATTCTGGATTTGAGGTGCTTTCTGTGAAATACCAGATGAGACAATGGTTAGTTTATGTGACAGCTACACGATTTTATCACGATGTTACTAATGAGTGACAATTTACAATGTGCTTTTGCGGTGTATCTGTTTTATATCTGCACAGTTTTTTCTGAATTCTTCTATAAAGTGAGACATGTTTTAGTGGTGACTTTTGTGCTATTGCTACAAGGAGACAGCCTTTTCCGTAGGACAACAATACGTTACAGCACAGTACTTTCCTCATCACGGCAATAAGCGTAATAACTAAGTTATCTATACGCAAAGCATTTCACTTTGTTTATCATGAGGTAAGTACATTGACTTCTGCAGAACTTAGCTTTCGGAGGACAATGACTACGACACTTCCCAGAGATTATCTTACAGCAAGACGCACATTTAGCGCTACAGGACACGCATTTGAGTGATTAATTTTGTACTTAAAACATTTATTTTTTAAGATTTTTGAATTACAAAGAAAGTTTTTCGCAATACATTTCATTCCATTGCTGTAATCTGTAACACCTGAGGGTATAATTACAATAAACCTCAGGGGGGTACACGCCTACTTTGTGTACCATGTGTTTGGCAAGCACAAGGAGCCCTAGCTAATATGGTATTTGCTTATACAACTTTACACATCGGTACCATATTTCTCGAACACATAAATTACACAGCTATCTGATCATTTAACAGAGAAACAAACATCCTTTTACTACGTCAGTGACACATGTTTACGCCATTACAGAGTTGGATTACTTCACACTTAAGAAATTGTACTTTGTCTGTACTTTGTGAACTGTTCAATTTTTTTGGTACCATTGTGATACTATGAGAGCTTTGAATGATGTATTTGGTATGAGATCATGATTTTTAAAGTACGTTTGAGGTAGATGACACTACTGAAATGAGCATAGAATTTTCTTTAGGTTTTGAAATCATTGGAGGAAGCTACGACGTTTTTGACATTTGACTGAGGTGTTATGATGTTATTTTTACGACGACGATGTGTATTATGCTGTTGAGGTATGTTTATGTCAATAAAATTCTTGACCTGTGAAATGTTTTTATATGAGACTGTCACTGTAGCGGAAACTACTGTCGTAAATATTTCCGTAAGAAAGTTAAGTGACCACCTGCACATAATGTGACGTGGGCACCCAGGTGTGTCAGACACCTGGAGAACAAGCCTTTTCAGACGCTCAGGTAGAAAAGAAAGCCATTAGGATGTGCCTTTCATCGCTAATGCGACACCCTCGTCACTTAAAAACATATGATTTTTGTAATGCGTTGTGGGCACACAGCTGTGTCAAACACCTGGAGAATAAGCCATTAGGATGTGCCTTTCATCGCTAATGCGACACCCTCGTTACTTAAAAACATATGATTACTCGCACTTTGTGCTAATTATTGAAATGCTTATGAATTGATGGGAAATATTCGTACATCTGCTCACCTGATTATGACAAGTGTCTTTCTACGAGAGTTGAGAGCCATTAACTTATGAAACGAAATGCCACATGACTATTGAATGATATTTTTATGCTTTGGTTTGCGTAATTGCTTATTTCATTTGATATCTGGTTTCCAGCTGTGTTGCAGCATTGCTTTTATAAAATGAAATGCATTTGCTAATGTGAACTCTTTCTGTCAACAGATCTATTAAATAATTATTTTATGATCCACATTCTTTAAAAAAGGAGCACTTGGAAAGGAAAGAACAATAAGAAGGAACTAATAACAGTAACACATAATTTTCTTTTCAAGTACATGGTAATATTTTTTTTACAATAAGTTGTTATGGTGCACCACTTTAATTACATAGACATTAAGATGTGAATATGCTTTTCCCTTGTCTGCATTGTTGTTTTTACTGTAATATTTTTTCTGCTTGAGCTATGTCATGTTTAGGTATAAGTTGCTGCTGTTTGCCAGGCATAGTGTTACTGAATTTGACTTTGTGTTACTCTTCTAAGCTAGTTTTTCTTGTTTCCTGCATTGCCTTATATTAGTTGTAATATTGCACTTGCTTTGCTAATTTATGCTGCTTGCTTTGTCATTTCTATTTTTTGTCATTGATGTTTGTGTTAATTATTTTTTTTTTTGCTGCATTGCCTCGTCCCTTGGTATATATATCTGAGCTCAGTAGATTTAAGTTAGCTTAAGAGGGGGTAGACTATATAAGAAACTGACTATGGAGAATAGGTAAAGAATGCATTGCGAAGAAAGATTTGGGCCCCAATGAGTATTGTACAATCAGAAATAATTATTTTGAAAGAAATATGAATAGAATACAGGAACGAGGTATAGGTAGGATTTTCTTGTAAATAAATGATGGGGTAAGCAATATGTGAACATATAAATACAGAAAGCATGCTTAGATAGGATTTTTTTGGTGGAAGCAAAGGTTGAAATAAGACGAACGATCTATGGAATGAAGGGAGATCTCCAAGCAAAATACTGCAGTAAAACAAACCCTGTCCTTTCCTCTTTGCTGTTTTTTCCCAATATGTAATTGTGTGTTGTCCTTTCCTTTTGGTGTTATCCCACTATGTGTTTGGGTACCCGTGTGTATTTGTGTTTTTCCTGTCTTTATGTGTTTAGCTGATGAGAGCTATGTTGTAGAATTTTTCTAATACTCTGTTATTTTCTTTGTAAAGATGCTTAGACTTTATTTATTCTGCTTTGTTTTAATGCTCATGTGTGAAGTTGACGTTTCAAAAGTTATTCTGATCTTTTATGTATGTACTCATGTCATCATTCCTGTAACACTGATGTATATGTTTATTTCTATTCTTTCGTAAAGCCCCTATTACTACAAATATTATCTGTATTGTTATGTTTTTAATGATGTATTTTGTATCTTTGTAATTGTATTCTTATGTTATATAATTGTAATTGACACCAGTTCATCATATTATTAACTTGTAAGCATTCATTTCACTGCACACATTCTGTTGGTCATAGTATATGGACAATATGTGAGAAGTAGGGACTGTTAGTGTTTGCACGTGTGTTACTAATTCAGCAAGGGACTGGATAACAGCATTGCTGGTTCTAAGGACAATTCCCAAAAACTTTGTGCGTGCACAAGTGGTGGTTTATGGACTTGCTATCTTCTCTGCAAGACTCTTCGATGGTGATTGTGCACCTGCACAGTCGCAGCAGATGGCTGCTGGCCATCTCTACCAGGACTACAGTGGGTCTACACCTTTGCTGACTCACCAGTACCACAGTTTCTACAAGGACTACAGTGGGTCTACACCTTTGCTGACTCACCAGTACCACAGTTTCTACAAGGACTGCAGTGGGTCTGCACCTCTGGTGGCCCACCAATGCCTTACTCTCTACCAGGACTGCAGTTGGTCTGCTCTGTGATGACCTATCTACCAATATTCGTCAGAACTTCGAATGACTCTGCTGTGGGTTTGCTCCATTGTGGCCCATTACCTGTCGGCATTTCAAGAGTCAGCACTGTCTTTCCGTTGGACGGACAACACTACTTCTTCAATACTACATGGAAATCCACTACTTCTGTGTGCAATTTCTTTTACTAATGAGAAACTGTAATTACTATTATGATGAACAATCTGGACTGTCTTTATGGACTGTGAGAAAATTTTAGCTGTTGACCAACATTGTATTAATAAGTGTGTGCATTTGATATCTTTGTGATTGTAATTATGAAAAATTTTTTCAAATCTGTATTGGCCAGTGCCCAACACCATTTGTAAAAATTTTTTGTGGGGAGCATGGGGGCTATGTAAGTTTGCTGTTTATGTTTTTATGTAAGTAGGCTGTTTATGTTTTCTTTATGTAAGTTTGCTGTTTATGTTTTTTTATTGGCAACGTTACGTAGCACTCTCTATATGAAAAGTTTGAATTGTTGTCTGCCATTGTTGTCATGAACTGCTATAGCTGGATGCGAACAGCGCGTAGCGCTGGGCAGTTGGAGGTGAGCCGCCAGCAGTGGTGGACGTGGGGAGAGAGATGGCCGAGTTTTGATAATCTGTAAGACTGGATGTCAATTATGAATATTAAGGTAAATACATTGTTTGTTCTCTAATAATATCTTTCATTTGCTAACTATCCCTATCAGTAGTTAGTGCCTCCAGTAGTTTGAATCTTTTATTTAGCTGGCAGTAGTGGCACTCGCTGTATTGCAGTAGTTCGAGCAGCGAAGATTTTTGTGAGGTAAGTGATTTGTAAAAGGTATAGGTTAAAGTTAGTCAGGGCCATTGTTTTGTAGGGGTTATTGAAAGTCAGATTGCGTTGCGCTAAAAATTATTGTGTGCCAGGTTAAGCACAGTCTTGTATAATTGTTCTAAGTGGACGTTTCACATGTACAATTGTTCTAAGGGGACGTTTCAATTGGGAGGCGAGTATCTCTTTTCGGATGCACTATTCCTTCTTTATTCCATCCGTCGATCCCTCACAATGACGAATTAACACAGAAATAGCGTTGCTATGAAGTACTATAGGTTTTATGCCTTCTCATTCTAAATCGAGGAATGTTTCTATGGCAACAAAAGGATCTCAAATTGGGAGGCGAGTATATCTTTTCCAATGCACTATTCCTTCTTTATTGCATCCGTTGATTCCTCACAATGACGAATTAACACAGAAATTGCGTCGCTATGAAATACTATAGGTCTTATGCTCTCTCTTTCTAAAGCGCGGTACGTTTCTATGGCAACGACAGGATCTTCTATTGGGAGGCGAGTATCTCTTTTCGGATGCACTATTTCTTCTTTATTGCAACCGTCGATACCTCACAATGACGAATTAAGACAGAAATTGCGTTCTCTTTCTAATTCGAGGGAAGTTTCTGTGGCAACGACAGGATTTTCTATTGGGAGGCGAGTATCTCTTTTCGGATGCACTATTCTTTCTTTATTGCATCCGTCGATCCCTCACAATGATGAATTAACACAGAAATTGTGTTGCTATGAAATACTATAGGTTCTATACCTTTTCTTTTTAAATTCAGGAACGTTTCTATTGCAACGACAGGATCTTCTATTGGGAGGCGAGTATCTCTTTTCGGATGCACTATTCCTTCTTTATTGCATCCGTCGATCCCTCACAATGAAGAATAAACACAGAAATTGCGTTGCTACGAAATGCTATAGGTTCTATGCCTTTTCATTCTAAATCGAGGAACATTTCTATGGCAACGACAGGATCTTTTATTGGGAGGCGAGTATCTCTTTTCGGATGCACTATTCTTTCTTTATTGCATCCGTCGATCCCTCACAATGATGAATTAACACAGAAATTGTGTTGCTATGAAATACTATAGGTTCTATACCTTTTCTTTTTAAATTCAGGAACGTTTCTATTGCAACGACAGGATCTTCTATTGGGAGGCGAGTATCTCTTTTCTGATGCACTATTCCTTCTTTATTGCATCCGTCGATCCGTCACAATGACGAATTAACACAGAAATTACGTCCCTATGTAATACTATAGGTTCTATTCCTTCACTTTCTAAAACGAGAAACGTTTCTATGGCAACGAAAGGATCTTCTATTGGGAGGCGGGTATCTCTTTTCGGATGCACTATTCCTTCTTTATTGCATCCGTCCAACCCTCACAATGACGAATTAACACAGAAATTGCGTCGCTATGAAATACTATAGGGTCTATGCCTTCCCTTTACAAATCGAAGTTCGTTACTATAGCAACGACAGGATCTTATATTGTGAGGCGATTATCTCTTTTCTGATGCACTATTCCTTCTTTATTGCATCCATCGATCCCTCACAATGACGAATTAACACAGAAATTACGACCCTATGAAATACTATAGGTTCTATGCCTTTTCCTACTAAATCGAGGTACGTTTCTATGGCAACGACAGGATCTTATATTGGGAGGCGATTATCTCTTTTCGAATGCGCTAATCCTTCTTTATTTCATCCGCCGATCCCTCTCAATGACGAATTAACACAGAAATTACTTTTTTACGAAGTACAATAGGTTCTATGCCATCTCAATCTAAATCGAGGACCGTTACTATGGAAACGACAGGATCTTATACTGGGAGGCGAGTATCTCTTTTCGGATGCACTATTTCTTCTTTATTGCATCCTTCGACCCCTCACAATGACGAATTAACACAGAAACTGCGTCGCTATGAAATACTATAAATTCTATGAGTTCTCTTCCTAAATCGAGGAACGTTTGTATGGCAACGACAGGATCTTCTATTGGGAAGCGAGTATCGCTCTTCGGATGCACTGTTCCTTCTTTATTGCATCCGTCGATCCCTCACGTTGGCGAATTAACACAGAAAATACGTCCCTATAAAATACTATAGCTTCTATGCCTTCCCTTACATAATCGAGGAACATTTCTATGGCAACGACAGGATCTTCTATTGGGAGGCAAGTGTCTCTTTTCGGATGCACTATTCCTTCTTTATTGCATCCGTCTATCCGTCTCAATGACGAATTAACATAGTAATTATGTCGCTATGAAATACTATAGGTTCTATTACTTCTCTTTCTAAATCGAATATCGTTTCAGTGGCAACGACAGGATCTTATATTGGGTGACGAGTATCAATTTTCGGATGCACTATTCCTTCTTTATTCCATCCGTCGATCCCTCACAATGACGAATTAACACAGAAATTGCGTTGCTATGAAATGCTATAGGTTCTATGCCTTTTCTTTCTAAATCGAGGAACGTTTCTATGGCAACGACAGGATCTTATATTGGTAGGCGAGTATCTCTTTTCCAATGCACTATTCCTTCTTTAATGCATCCGTCGATCCCTCACATTGACGAATTAACACAGATTTTCCGTCGCTGTGAATTATTATAGGTTCTATGCCTTCACTTTCTAAATCGAGGAAAGTTTCTATGGCAACGACAGGATCTTCTATTGGGAGGCGAGTATCTCATTTCGGATGCACTATTCTTTCTTTTTGCATCCGTCGATCCCTCACAATGACGAATTAACACAGAAATTGTGTTGTTATGAAATACTATAGGTTCTATACTTTTTCTTTCTAAATCGAGGAACGTTTCTATGGCAACGACAAATCTTCTATTGGGAGGCGAGCATCTCTTTTCGGATGCAATATTTCTTCTTTATTGCATCCGGCGATCCCTCACAATGACGAATTAACACAGAAATTGCGTCGCTATGAATTACTATAGGTTCAATGCGTTCTCTTTCTAAATCGAGGGAAGTTTCTGTGGCAACGACAGGATTTTCTCTTGGGAGGCGAGTATCTCATTTCGGATGCACTATTCCTTCTTTATTGCATCCGTCGATCACTCACAATGAGGAATTAACACAGAAATTGCGTCGCTATGAAATACTATAGGTTCTATGCCTTCTCTTTCTAAATCTAGGAACGTTTCTAGGGCAAAGCTATGAATTTCTATTGGGTGGCGAGTATCTCTTTTCGGATGCACTATTCCTTCTTTATTGCAACCGTCGATCCCTCACAATGAAGAATTAACACAGACGTTATGTCGCTATGAAATACTATATGGTCTATGCCTTCACTTTTTAAAACGAGAAACGTATCTATGGCAACGACAGGATCTTCTATTGGGAGGCGAGTATCTCTTTTCTGACACACTATTCCTTCTTTATTGCATCTGTCGATCGCTCACAATGACGAATTAACACAGAAATTGCATCGCTATGAAATACTATAGGTTCTATGCCTTCCGTTTCCAAATCGAAGATCACTTGTATGGCAACGACAGAATCTTATATTGGGAGGCGAATATCTCTTTCCTGATGCACTAATCCTTCTTTATTGCATCCGTCGATCCCTCACAATGACGAATTAACACAGAAATTGCGTTGCTATGAAATGCTATAGGTTCTATGCCATTTCTTTCCAAATCGAGGAACGTTTCTATGGCAACGACAGGATCTTATATTGGTAGGCGAGTATCTCTTTTCCAATGCACTATTCCTTCTTTATTGCATCCGGCGATCCCTCACAATGACGAATTAACACAGAAATTGCGTCGCTATTAAAATACTATCGGTTCAATGCGTTCTCTTTCTAATTCGAGGGAAGTTTCTGTGGCAACGACAGGATTTTCTATTGGGAGGCGAGTATCTCATTTCGCATGCACGATTCCTTCTTTTTGCATCCGTCGATCCCTCACAATGACGAATTAACACACAAATTGTGTTGCTATGAAATACTATAGGTTATATGCCTTTTCTTTCTAAATCGAGGATCGTTTCTATGGCAACGACAGGATCTTATATTGGGAGGCGATTATCTCATTTCGAATGCACTATTCCTTCTTTATTGCATCCGTCAATTCCTCACAATGACGAATTAACACTGAAATAGCGTCGCTATCTAATACTGTAGGTTCTATGCCTTCTCTTTGTAAACCGAGGAACGTTTTTATGGCAACGACAATATTTTCTATTGGGAGGCGGGTATCTCTTTTCGTATGCACTATTCCTTCTTTATTGCATCCGTCGATCCCTCACAATGACGAATGTACACAGAAATTGCGTCGATATGAAATACTATAGGTTCTATGCCTTCTCTTTCTAAATCGGGGAACTTTTCTATGGCAACGACAGGATCTTATATTGGGAGGCGAGTATCTCTTTTCGGATACACTATTCCTCCTTTATTGTATCCGGCGATCCCTTACAATGGTGAATTAACGCAGAAATTGCAGCGCTATGAAATACTATAGTCCTATGCTTTCTCTTTCTAAGTCAAAGAACGTTTCTATGGCAACGACAGTATCTTATATTGGGAGGTGAGTATCTCTGTTCCAATGCACTATTCCTTCTTTATTGAATCCGTCGATCCCTCACAATGACGAATTAACACAGAAATTGTGTTGCTATGAAATACAATAGGTTCTATGCCTTTTCTTTCTAAATCGAGGATCGTTTCTATGGCAACGACAGGATCTTATATTGGGAGGCGATTATCTCATTTCGAATGCACTATTCCTTCTTTATTGCATCCGTCAATTCCTCACAATGACGAATTAACACTGAAATAGCGTCGCTATCTAATACTGTGGTTTCTATGCCTTCTCTTTGTAAACCGAGGAACGTTTTTATGGCAACGACAATATCTTCTATTGGGAGGCGGGTATCTCTTTTCGTATGCACTATTCCTTCTTTATTGCATCCGTCTATCCCTCACAATGACGAATTAACACAGAAATTGCGTCGCTATGAAACGCTATCAGTTCTATGCCTTCTCTTTCTAAATCGAGGTACGTTTCTATGGCAACGACAGGATCTTCTATTGGGAGGCGTGAATCTCTTTTCTGATGCACTATTCCTTCTTTATTGCATCCGTCGATCCCTCACAATGACGAATTAACACAGAAATTGCATCGCTATGAAATACTATAGGTTATATGCCCTCCGTTTCGAAATCGAAGATCGCTTCTATGGCAACGACAGGATCTTATATTGGGAGGCGAATATCTCTTTTCTGATGCACTATTCCTTCTTTATTGGATCTGTCGATCCCTCACAATGACGAATAAACACAGAAATTGCGTCGCTCTGAAATACTACAGGTTCTATGCCTTCTCTACCGAAATCGAGGAACGTTTTTATGGCAACGACAGGATATTATATTGGGAAGCGAGTATCTCTTTTCGGATGCACTATTCCTTCTTTATTGCATCCGTCGATACCTCTCAATGACGAATTAACACAGTAATTACGTCGCTATGAAATACTATAGGTTCTATGTCTTCTCTTCCTAAATCGAATATCGTTTCAATGGCAACGACAGGATCTTATATTGGGTAACGAGGATCTCTTTTCGGATGCACTATTCCTTCTTTATTGCATCCGTCGATCCCTCACAATGACGAATTAAGACAGAAATTGCGTTGCTATGAAATGCTATAGGTTCTATGCCTTCTCTTTCTAAATCGAGGAACGTTTCTATGGCAACGACAGGATCTTCTATTGGCAGGCGAGCATCTCTTTTCGGATGCAATATTTCTTCTTTATTGCATCCGTCGATCCCACACAATGATGAATTAACACAGAAATTGCGTCGCTATGAAATACTATAGGTTCAATGCGTTCTCTTTCTAAATCGAGGGAAGTTTCTGTGGGCTAGACTGGATCTTATATTGGGAGGCGAGTATCTCTTTTCGGATGCACTATTCCTTCTTTATTGCATCCGTCAATCACTCACAATGAGGAATTAACACAGAAATTGCGTCGCTATGAAATACTATAGGTTCTATGCCTTCACTTTATAAAACGAGTAACGTTTCTATGGCAACGACAGCATCTTCTATTGATAGGCGAGTATCTCTTTTCTGATGCACTATTCCTTCTTTATTGCATCTGTCGATCCCTCACAATGACGAATTAACACAGAAATTGCATCGCTATGAAATACTATAGGATCTATGCCTTCCGTTACCAAATCGAAGATCGCTTCTATCGCAACGACAGGATCTTATATTGGGAGGCGAATATCTCTTTTCGGATGCACTATTCCTTTTTTATTGCATCCGTCGATCCCTCACAATCACGAATTAACACAGAAATTGTGTTGTTATGAAATACTATAGGTTCCATGCCTTTTCTTTCTAAATCGAGGATCGTTTCTATGGCAACTACAGGATCTTATATTGGGAGGCGATTATCTCTTTTCGAATGCACTATTCCTTCTTTATTGCATCCGTCAATTCCTCACAATGACGAATTAACACTGAAATAGCGTCGCTATGACATACTATAGGTCTTATGCTTTCTCTTTCTAAATCAAGTAACGTTTCTGTGGCAAAGACAGGATCTTCTATTGGGAGGCGAGTATCTCTTTTCGGATGCCCTATTCCTTCTTTATTGCGTCCGTCGATCCCTCACAATGACGAATTAACACAGAAATTGCGTCGCTATGAAATACTATAGGTTCAATGTCTTCTCTTTCAAAATCGGAGAAAGTTTCTATGGCAACGACAGGATCTTATATTGGGAGGCGAATTTCTCTTTTCAGATGCATTATTCCTTCTTCATTGCATCCGTCGATCTCCTACAATGACGAAGTAACACAGAAATTTCGTCGCTATGAGATACTATAGGTTCTATGCCTTCTCTTTCTAAATCGGGGAACTTTTCTATGGCAACGACAGGATCTTATATTGGGAGGCGAGTATCTCTTTTCGGATTCACTATTCCTTCCTTATTTCATCTGTCCATCACTCACAATGAAGAATTAATACAGAAATTGCGTCGCTATGCAATACTACAGTTTCTATGCCTTCTCTTTCTAAATCGATTTACGTTTCTATGGCAACGACAGGATCTTATATTGGGAGGCGATTATCTCTTTTCGGATGCACTATTCCTTCTTTATTGCATCCGTCGATCCCACACAATGACGAATTAACACAAAAATTGCGTCGCTATGCAATACTGTATGTTCTATGCCTTCTCTTTCTAAATCGAGGATCGTTTCTATGGCAAGGACAGGATCTTATATTGGGAGGCGAGTATTAATTTTCGTGTGCACTATTCTTTCTTTATTGCATCCGTCGATCCCTCACAATAACGAATTAACACAGAAATTGCGTCGCTATGAAATACTATAGGATCTATGCTTTCTCTTTCTAAATCGAGGAACGTTTCTATGGCAACGACAATATCTTATATTGGGAGGAGTGTATCTGTTTTCGGATGCACTATTCCTTCTTTATTGCATCCGTCGATCCCTCACAATGGCGAATTAACACAGAAATCGCGTCGCTATGAAATACTATATGTTCTATGAATTCTCTTTCCCAATCGAGGAACGTTTCTATGGCAACGACAGCATCTTATATTGGGAGGCAAGTATCTCTTTTCATATGCACTATTCCTTCTACATTGCATCCGTCGATCCCTCACAATGACGAATTAACACAGAAATTGCGTCGCTATGAAGTAACATAAGCCTTCTCTTTCTAAATCGAGGAACTTTTCTATGGCTTTGAAAGGATCTTATATTGGGAGGCAAGTATCTCTTTTCGGATGCACTATTCCTTCTTTATTGCATCCGTCGATCCCTCACAATGACGAAATAACACAGAAATTGCGTCGCTATGAAATACTATAGGTTCTATGCCTTCTCTTTCTAAAACGAAGAACGTTTCTATGGCAAGGACAGGATCTTATATTGGGAGGCGAGTATCTTTTTCCGGATGCACTATGTCATGTACATTGCATCCGTCGATCCCTCACAATGACGAATTAACACAGAAATTGTGTCGCTGTGAAATACTATAGGTTCTATGCCTTCTCTTTCTAAATCGAGGAACGTTTCTATGGCAACGACAGTATCTTGTATTGGGCGGCGAGTATCTCCTTTCAGATGCACTATTCCTTCTTCATTGCATCTGTCGATCCCTCACAATGACGAATTAACACAGAAATTGCGTCGCTATGAAATACTATAGGTCCTATGCCTTCTCTTACTAAATCGAGGAACGTTTCTATGCCAACGACAGGATCTCCTATTGAGAGGCGAGTATATCTTTTCGGATGCACTATTCCTTCTCTATTGCATCTGTCGATCACTCACAATGAGGAATTAACACAGAAATTACGTCGCTATACAATACTATAATTTCTATGCCTTCTCTTTCTAAACCGAGAAACTTTTCTATGGCAACGACAATATCTTATATTGGGAGGCGAGTATCTCTTTTCGGAAGCACTATTCTTTCTTATTGCATCCGTCGATCCCATACAATGACGAATTAACACAGAAATTGCGTTGCTATTATATACTATTGGATCCATGCCTTCTCTTTTCAAATCGAGAAACGTTCCTATGGCAACGACAGGATCTTACATTGGGAGGCGATTATCTCTTTTCGGATGCACTATTCCTTCTTTATTGCATCCGTCGATCCAACACAATGACGAATTAACACAGAAATTGCGTCGCTATGCAATACTGTATGTTCTATTCCATCTCTTTCTAAATCGAGGAACGTTTCTATGGCAACGACAGTATCTTACATTGGGAGGAGAGTATCTCTTTTCGGATGCACTATTCTGTTATGTGTGTCGACAGAAGTGCCGACACAGTGTTATTTAGAATGGCCGAATAGGCACGCTATCAGCTCTCCCAGAAGATCGTAAAGTCTGAAACAGGATAACTATTGAATGGTAGCAAGAAAAGTACGTAGTTGCTTTATACTTAACTTTTATTCTCTGATGAATACAGCGTTCTTCTTGAGACATTTATACTATAACTCTCAAAGTAGGTAAGGCTAATGGCGCCTTGCTAGGTCGTAGTCATGTGCTTAGCTGAAGGCTATTCTAACTGTCTCTCGGCAAATGAGAGGAAGGCCTCGTACGTCTAGTCGCTAGCAATGTCGTCCGTACAACTGGGGAGAGTGCTAGTCCGTCTTTCTAGACCTGCCATGTGGTGGCGCTAGGTCTGCAAGTACTGCTGGCGGCGACACGCGGGTCCGACATGTACTAATGGACCGCGGCCGATTTAAGCTACCACCTAGCAAGTGTGGTGTCTGGCGGTGACACCACACTATTCCTTCTTTATTGCATCCATCGATCCCTCACAATATCCAATTAACACAGAAATTGCGTCACTATGGAATACTATAGGTTCTATGCCTTCTCTTTCTAAATCGAGGAACGTATCTATGGCAACAACAGGATCTTATTTTGGGAGGCGATTATCTCTTTCGGATGCACTATTGCCTCTTTATTGTATCCGTCAATCCCTCACAGTGAGGAATTAACACAGATATTGCGTCGCAATGAAATAATATTGGTTCTATGCCTTCTCCTTCTAAATCGAGGAACGTTTCTATGGCAACAACAGGATCTTATATTGAGAGGCGAGTTTCTCCTTTCGGATGCACTATTCCTTCTTTATTGCATCCGTCGATCCCTCAATATGACGAATGTACACAGAAATTGCGGCGCTATTAAATACTATAGGTTCTATGCCTGCTCTTACTAAATCGAGGAACGATTCTACGGCAACGACAGTATCTTACATTGGGAGGGGAGTATCTCTTTTCGGATGCACTATTCCTTCTTTATTGCATCCATCGATCCCTCACAATGACCAATTAACACAGGAATTGCGTCGCTATGGAATACTATAGGTTCTATGCCTTCTCTTTCTAAGTCAATGAACGTTTCTGTGGCAACGACAGGATCTTCTTTTGGGAAGCGAGTATCTCTTTTCGGGTGCACTATTCATTCTTTATTGCATCCGTCGATCACACACAATGACGAATTAACACAGAAATTTCGTCGCTATGAAATACTATAGGTTCTATGCCTTCTCTTTCTAAATAGAGGAACGTAACTATGGCAACGACAGGATCTTCTATTGGGAGGCGAGTATCTCTTTTCGGATTCACTATTCCTTATTTATTGCATCCGTCGATCCCTCACAATGACGAATTCACACAGAAACCGTGTCGCTGTGAAATACTATTGTTTCTATGCCTTCTCTTTCTAAATCGAGGAATGTTTCTATGGCAACGACAGCTTCTTCTATTGGGAGGCGAGTATCTCTTTTCTGATGCACTATTCCTTCTTTATTGCATCCGTCGATCCCACAGAATGACGAATTAACACAGAAATTGCGTCGCTGTGCAATACTGTATGTTCTATGCCTTCTCTTTCTAAATCGAGGAACATTTCTATGGCAACGACAGGATCTTTTATTGGGAGGCGAGTATCTCTTTTCGGATGCACTATTCCTCCTTTATTGCATCCGTCGGTCCCTCACAATGACGAATTAACATAGAAATATCGTCGCTATGAAATACTACATGTTCTATGCTTTCTCTTTCTAAATCGAGGATCGTTTCTATGGCAACGACAGGTCCTTCCATTGGGAGGCGTGTATCTCTTTCCGAATGCACTATTCCTTCTTTATTGCATCCGTCGATCCCTCACAGTGACGAATTAACACAGAAATTGCGTCGCTATGAAATATTGTAGGTTCTGTTCCCTCTCTTTCTACATCGAGGAACATATCTATGGCATCGACAGGATCTTATATTGGGAGGCGAGTATCTCTCTTCGGATGCGCCATTCCTTCTACATTGCATCCGTCCATCCCCCAAAATGATGAATTAACACCGAAATTACGTCGCTATGAAATACTATAGGTTCTATGCCTTCTCTTTCTAAATCGAGGAACGTTTCTATGGCAAGGACAGCATCTTATATTGGCAGGCGTGTATCTCTTTTCAGATGCACTATTCCTGCTACATTGCATCCGTCGATCCCTCACAATGACGAATTAACACAGAAATTGCGTCGCTATGTTATACTATAGGTTCTATTACTTCTCTTTCTAAATCGAGGAACGTTTCTATGGCAGCGACAGGATCTTCTATTGGGAGGCGAGTATCACTTTCGGATGCACTATTCCTTCTTTATTGCATCCGTCGATCCCTCACAATGACGAATTAACACAGAATTTGCGTCGCCATGAAATACTATAGGTTCTATGCCTTCCCTTCCTAAATCGAGGAACGTGGCTATGGCAACGACATGATCTTCTATTGGGATGTGAGCACCTCTTTTCGAATGCGCAATTTCTTTTTTATTGCATCCGTCGATCCCACACAATGACGAATTAACACAGAAATTGCGTTGCTGTGAAATACTATAGAATCTATGCCTTCTCTTTCTAAATCGAGGAACGTTTCTATGGCAACGACAATATCTTATTTTGGGAGAAGTGTATCTGTTTTCGGATGCACTATTCTTCCTTTATTGCATCCGTCGATCCCTCACAATGACGAATTAACACAGAATATGCGTCGCCTTGCAATACTATAGTTTCTATGCCTTCTCTTTCTAAATCAAGGAACGTTTCTATGGCAACGACAGGATCTTATATTGGGAGGCGAGTATCTCTTTTCCGATGCACTATTCTTTCTTTATTGCATCCGTCGATCCCATACAATGACGAATTGACACAGAAATTGCGTCACTATGAAATACTAGAGGTTGTATGCCTTCTTTTTCTAAATCGAGGAACGTTTCTATGGCAACGACAGGATCTTATATTGGGAGGGGAATATCTCTTTTCGGATGCACTATTCCTCCTTTATTGCATCCGTCGATCCCACAGAATGACGAATTAACACAGAAATGTCGTGGCTATGCAATACTGTATGTTCTATGCCTTCTCTTTCTAAATTCAGGAACATTTCTATGGCAACAACAGGATCTTATATTGGGAGACGAATATCTCTTTTCGGATGCACTATTCATTCTTTATTGCATTCGCCGATCCCTCACAATTGTGAATTAACACAGAAATTGCGTCGCTATGTAATACTATAGGTTCTATGCCTTCTATTTCTAAATCGAGGAACTTTTCTATGGCAACGACATGACCTTCTATTGGGAGGTGAGCACCTCTTTTCGGATGCACTATTCCCTCTTTATTGCATTTGTCGATCCCTCACAATGACCAATTAACACAGAAATTGCGTCGCTATGGAATACAATATGTTCTATGAATTCTCTTTCTAATTCGAGTAACGTTTCTATGGCAAGGACACGATCTTCTATTGGGAGGCGGGTATCTCCTTTCGGATGCACTATTCCTTCTTTAATGCATCCGTCGATCCCTCACAGTGACGAATTAACACAGAAATTGCGTCGCTATGAAATACTATAGGTTCTATTTCTTCTCTTTCTAAATCGAGGAACATATCTATGACATCGACAGGATCTAATATTGGAAGGCTAAAATCTCTCTTCGAATGCACTATTCCTTCTACATTGCATCCGTCCAACCCTCACAATGACGAATTAACACAGAAATTGCGTCGCTATGAAATACTATAGGTTCTATGCCTTCTCTTTCAAAATCGAGGAACGTTTCTATGGCAACGACAGGATCTTATATTGGGAGGCTATTATCTCTTTTCCGATGCACTATTCCTTCTTTATTGAATCGGTCGATCCCTCACAATGACCAATTAAGACAGAAATTGCGTCGCTATGGAATACTATAGGTTCTATGCCTTCTGTTTCTAAATCGATTAACGTTTCTATGGCAAGGACAGGATCTTCTATTGGGAGGCGGGTATCTCCTTTCGGATGCACCATTCCTTCTTAATTGCATCCGTCGATCCCTCACAATGACCAATTAACACAGACATTGCGTCGCAATGAAGTGCTATAGGTTCTATGCCTTCTCTTCCTAAATCGAGGAACGTTTCTATGGCAACGACAGGATCTTAAACTGGGAGGCGAGTATATCTTTTCAGATGCACTATTCTTTCTTACTGCATCCGTGGATCCCATACAATAACGAATTAACACAGAAATTGCGTCACTATCAAATACTATTGTTGTATGCCTTCTCTTTCTAAATCGACGAACGTTTCTATGGCAGCGACAGAATCTTATATTGGGAGGCGATTATCTTTTTTCCGATGCACTATTCCTTCTTTATTGAATCCGTCGATCCCTCACAATGACCAATTATCACAGAAATTGCGTCGCTATGGAATACCATAGGTTCTATGCCTTCCCATTCTAAATCGACGAACGTTTCTATGGCAACGACAGGATCTTATATTGGGAGGCGATTATCTCGTTTCGGATGCACTATTCCTTCTTTATTGTATCCGTCGATCCCTCACTCTGAGAATTTAACACAGAAATTGCGTCGCAATGAAATAATACAGGTTCAATGCCTTCTCTTTCTAAATCGAGGAACGTTTCTATGGCAACGACAGTATCTTGTATTGGGAGGCGAGTATCTGTTTTCGGATGCACTATTCCTTCTTTATTGCATCCGTCGAACCCTCACAATGACGAATTAACACAGAAATCGCGTCGCTATGAAATACTATAAGTTCTATGAATTATCTTTCTAAATCGTGGAAACGTTTCTATGGCAACGACAGCATCTTATACTGGGAGGCGAGTATCTCTTTTCAGATGTACTATTCCTCCTACATTGCACCTGTCGATCCCTCACAATGACGAATTAACACAGAAATTGCGTCGCTATGAAGTAACATATGTTCTATGCTTTCTCTTTCTAAATCGAGGAACTTTTCTATGTCAACGACCGGATCTTATATTGGGAGGCGATTATCTCTTTTCGGATGCACTATTCCTACTTCATTGCATCCGGCGATCCCTCACAATGACGAATTAACACAGAAATTGCGTCGCTATGAAATACTATAGGTTATATGCTTTCTCTTACTAAATCGAGGAACGATTCTACGGGAACGACAGTATCTTACATTGGGCGAGAGTATCTCTTTTCGGATGCACTATTCCTTCTTTATTGCATCCGTCGATCCCACACAATGTCCAATTAACACAGAAATTGCGTCGCCATGGAATACTATAGGTTCTATGCCTTTTCTTTCTAAATCAAGTAACGTTTCCCTGGTAACGACAGGATCTTATATTAAAAGGCGAGTATCTCTTTTCGGATGCACTACGTCTTGTATATTGCATCCATCGATCCCTCACAATGACGAATTAACACAGAAATTACGTCGCTATGAAATACTATAGGTTCTATGCCTTCTCTTACTAAATCGAGGAACGTTTCTATGCCAACGAGAGGATCTTCTATTGAGAGGCGAGTATCTCTTTTCGCAGCACTATTCCTTCCCTATTGCATCTGTCGATCACTCACAATGACGAATTAACACAGAAATTGCGTCGCTATGCAATACTATAATTTTTACGCCTCCTCTTTCTAAACCGAGGAACGTTTCTATGGCAACGACAGGATCTTATATTGGGAGGCGAGTATCTCTTTTCGGATGCACTAGTCTTTCTTATTGCAACCGTCGATCCCATTCAATGACGAATTAACACAGAAATTGCGTTGCTATGATATACTATTGGTTCCATGCCTTCTCTTTCTAGATCGAGGAACGTTTCTATGGCAACGACATGATCTTATATTGGGAGGCGATTATCTCTTTTCGGATGCACTATTCCTTCTTTATTGCATCCGTCGATCCCACACAATGACGAATTAACACAGAAATCCGCGTCGCTATGCAATACTGTATGTTCTATGCCATCTCTTTCTAAATCGAAGAACGTTTCTATGGCAACGACAGTATCTTATATTGGGAGGAGTGTAAATGTTTTCGGATGCACTATTCCTTCTCTATTGCATCCGTCGATCCCGCAGAATGACGAATTAACATAGAAATTGCGTCGCTATGAAATACTATATGTTTTGTCCTTTCTCTTTAAAAATCGAGGAACGTTTCTATGGCAACGACAGGATCTGCTATTGGGAGGTGAGTATCTCCTCTCGGATGCACTATTCGTACTTTATTGCATCCGTCGATCCCTCACAATGACGAATTTACACAGAAATTGCGTCGCTAAAAAATACCATAGGTTCTATGCCTTTTCTCACTAAATCGAGGAACGTTTCTACGGCAATGACAGGATCTTTCATTGGGAGACGAGAGTCTCTTCTCGGATGCACTATTCCTTCTCTATTGCATCCGTCGATCCCTCACAAAGACGAAATAACACTGAAATTGCGTCGCTAAGATAAACTATAAGTTCTATGCCTTCTCGTTCTAAATCGAGAAACGTTTTTTATGGCA
This sequence comes from Schistocerca cancellata, assembly GCF_023864275.1. Taxonomy (NCBI): domain Eukaryota; kingdom Metazoa; phylum Arthropoda; class Insecta; order Orthoptera; family Acrididae; genus Schistocerca; species Schistocerca cancellata. The sequence continues at coordinate 957,865,499 of NC_064628.1, read as the reverse complement.
ACATAGGATCTTCTATTCGGAGACGAGTATCTCTTTTCGGATGCACTACTCCTACTTTATTGCATCCGTCGATCCCTCACAATGAAGAATTAACACAGAAATTGCGCCGCTATAAAATACTATAGGTTCTATGCCTTCTCTTTCTAAATCGGAGAACGTTTCTATGGCAACGGCAGGTTCTTCTATTGGGAGGCGAGATTCTCTTTTCGGATGCACTATTCCATCTCTATTGCAACCGTCGATCCCTCACAATGACGAATTAACACAGAAATTGCTTCGCTATGAAATACTAATGGTTCTATGCCTTCTATTTCTAAATCGAGGAACATTTCTATCGCAACGTCCGGACATTAAATTGGGAGGCGAGTATCTCATTTCGGATGCACTATTCCTTCTTTATTGCATCCGTCGACCCCTCACAATGACGAACTAACACTGAAATTTCGTCACTATGATATACTATAGGTTCTATGACTTCTCTTTCTAAATCGAAGAACGTTTCTATGGCAACGACAGGATCTGCTATTGGGAGGCGAGTATCTCTTTTCGGATGAACCTTTCCTTCTTTATTGCAACCTGTCGATCCCTCGCAATAACCAATTAACACAGAAATTCCGTCGCTATGGAATACTATAATGACTATGTCTTCTCTTTCTAAATCGAGGAACGTCTCTATGGCATCGACAGGAGTCTTCTGTTGGGAGTCGAGTATCTCTTTTCGGATGCACTATTCCTTCTACATTGTATCCGTCGATCCCTCACAATGACGAAATAACACAGAAATTGCGTCGCTAAGAATTACTCTAGGTTCTATGACTTCTCTTTCTAAATCGAGGAACTTTTCTATGGCAACGACAGTATCTAGCATTGGGAGGCGAGTATCTGTTTTCGGATGCACTATTCCTTCTTTATTGCATCCGTCGATCCCTCACAATGACGAATTAACACAGAAATTACGTCGCTATGAAATACTATAGGTACTATGCCTTCTCTTACTAAATCGAGGAACGTTTCTATGCCAACGACAGGATCTTCTATTGAAAGGCGAGTATCTCTTTTCGCAGCACTATTCCTTCTCTATTGCATCTGTCGATCACTCACAATGACGAATTAACACAGAAATTGCGTCGCTATGCAATATCATAACTTCTACGCCTCCTCTTTCTAAACCGAGGAACGTTTCTATGGTAACGACGGGATCTTATATTGGGAGGCGAGTATCTCTTTTCGGATGCTCTATTCTTTCTTATTGCAACCGTCGATCCCATACAATGACGAATTAACACAGAAATTGCGTTGCTATGATATACTATTGGTTCCATGCCTTCTCTTTCTAGATCGAGGAACGTTTCTATGGCAACGACATGATCTTATATTGGGAGGCGATTATCTCTTTTCGGATGCACTATTCCTTCTTTATTGCATCCGTCGATCCCACACAATGACGAATTAACACAGAAATCGCGTCGCTATGATTTACTGTATGTTCTATGCCATCTCTTTCTAAATCGAAGAACGTTTCTATGGCAACGACAGTATCTTATATTAGGAGGAGTGTAAATGTTTTCGGATGCACAATTCCCTCTCTATTGCATCCGTCGATCCCGCAGAATGACGAATTAACATAGAAATTGCGTCGCTAAAAAATACTATAGGTTCTATGCCTTTTCTCACTAAATCGAGGAACGTTTCTACGGCAATGACAGGATCTTTCATTGGGAGACGAGTATCTCTTTTCGGATGCACTATTCCTTCTCTATTGCATCCGTCGATCCCTCACAAAGACGAAATAACACTGAAATTGCGTCGCTAAGATAAACTATAAGTTCTATGCCTTCTCGTTCTAAATCGAGAAACGTTTTTTATGGCAACATAGGATCTTCTATTCGGAGACGAGTATCTCTTTTCGGATGCACTACTCCTACTTTATTGCATCCGTCGATCCCTCACAATGACGAATTAGCACAGAAATTGCGTCGCTAAAAAATACTATAGGTTCTATGCCTTTTCTCACTAAATCGAGGAACGTTTCTACCGCAACGACCGGATCTGTTATGGGGTGTCGGGTATCTCTTTTTGGATGCACTATTCCTTCTTTATTGCATCCGTCGACCCCTCACAATGACGAACTAACACTGGAATTTCGTCACTATGATATACTATAGGTTCTATGACTTATCTTTCTAAATCGAAGAACATTTCTATGGCAACGACAGGATCTGCTATTGGGAGGCGAGTATCTCTTTTCGGATGAACTATTCCTTCTTTATTGCAACCTGTCGATCCCTCGCAATAACCAATTAACACAGAAATTCCGTCGCTATGGAATACTATAATGACTATGTCTTCTCTTTCTAAATCGAGGAACGTTTCTATGGCATCGACAGGATCTTCTGTTGGGAGTCGAGTATCTCTTTTCGGATGCACTATTCCTTCTACATTGTATCCGCCGATCCCTCACAATGACGAAATAACACAGAAATTGCGTCGCTAAGAATTACTCTAGGTTCTATAACTTCTATTTCTAAATCGAGGAACTTTTCTATGGCAACGACAGTATCTAGCATTGGGAGGCGAGTATCTGTTTTCGGATGCATTATTCCTTCTTTGTTGCTACCGTCGATCCCTCACAATGACGAATTAACACAGAAATCGCGTCGCTATGTAATGCTATAGGCTCTATGTCTCCTCTTTCTAAATCGAGGAACGTTTCTATGGCAACGACAGGATCTAATACTGGGCCGCGAGTATCTCTTTTCGGATGCACTATTCCTTCTACATTGAATCCGTCCATCCCTAACAATGACGAATTAACACAGAAATTGCGTCGCTGTGCAATACTGTATGTTCTATGCCTTCTCTTTCTAAATCGAGGAACGTTTCTATGGCAAACGACAGGATCTTATATTGGGAGACGAGGATTTCTTTTCGGATGCACTGTTCCTTGTTTATTGCATCCGTCGATCCCTCACAATTACGAATTAACACAGAAATTGCGCCGCTATGAAATACTATAGGTTCTATGCCTTCTCTTTCTAAATCGAGGAACGTTTCTATGGCAACGACAGGATCTTCTATTGGGAGGCGAGTATCTCTTTTCGGATGCACTATTCTTTCTTTATTGCATCCGTCGATCCTTCGCAATAACCAATTAAAACAGAATTTGCGTCGCTATGGAATACTGTAATGTCTATGTCATCTCTTTCCAAATCGAGGAACGTTTCTATGGCAACGACAGGATCTTATATTGAGAGGCGAGGATCTCTTATTGGATGCACTATTCCTTCTTTATTGTATCCGTGGATCCCTTACAGTGTCGAATTAACACAAAAATTGCGTCGCAATGAAATACTATAGGATCTATGCCTTCTCTTTCTAAATCGAGGAACGTTTCTATGGCAACGAGAATATCTAGTGTTGGGAGGCGAGTATCTGTTTTCGGATGCACTATTCCTTCTTTACTGCATCCGTCGATCCCTCACAATGACGAATTAACACAGAAATCGCGTATCTATGAAATACTATAGGTTCTATGCCTTCTCTTTTTAAATCGAGGAGCGTTTCTACGGCAACGACACGATCTTATATTGGGAGGCGAGTATCTCTTTTCGGTTGCACTATTCCTTCTACATTGAATCCGTCCATCCCTAACAATGACGAATTAACACAGAAATTTCGTCGCTATGAAATACCATAGGTTCTATGCCTTCTCTTTCTAAATCGAAGAACGTTTCTATGGCAACGACAGGATCTTCTTTTGGGAGGCTAGTATCTCTTTTCGGAATGCTTTATTCCTTCTTTATTGCATCCGTCGATCCCTCACAATGACGAATTAACACAGAAATTACGTCGCTATGAAAAACTATAGGTTCTATGCCTTCTCTTACTAAATCGAGGAACGTTTCTATGGATAAGACAGGATCTTCTATTGAGATGCGAGTATCTCTTTTCGGATGCACTATTCTTTCTTTATTGCATCCGTCGATCCCATACAATGACGAATTAACACAGAAATTGCGTCGCTATGCAATACTATAGTTTCTATGGCTTCTCTTTCTAAATCGAGGAACGGATCTATGGCAACGACAGGATCTTATATTGGGAGGCGAGTATCTCTTTTCGGATGCACTATTCTTTCTTTATTGCATCCGTCGATCCCATACAATGACGAATTAACACAGAAATTGCGTCGCTATGAAATACCATAGGCTCTATGCTTTCTCTTCCTAAATCGAGGAACGTTACTACGGCAACGACAGGATCTTATATTGGGAGGCGAGTATCTCTTTCGGATGCACTTTTTCTTCTTTACTGCATCCGTCGATCCCTCACAATGACGAATTAACACAGAAATCGCACCGCTATGAAATATTATAGGTTCTATGCCTTCTCTTTCTAAACCGAGGACAATTTCTATGGCTACGACAGGATCTTCTATTTGGAGGCGAATATCTCTTTTCGGATGCACTATTCCAACTTCATTGCATCGGTCGATCCATCACAATGACGATTTAACACAGGAATTGCATCTCTATGAAATACTATAGGTTCTATGCCTTCCCTTTCTAAATCGACGAACGTTTCAATGGCAACGACAGGATCTTCTATTGCGAGGCTCGTATCCCTTTTCGGATGCACTATGCACTATGCACTCATTATTGCATTCGTCGTTCTGTCACAATGACGAATTAACACAGTAATGGCGCCGCTATGCAATTCTATAGGTTCTATGCCTTCTCTTTCTAAATCGAAGAACGTTTCTATGGCAACGACAGGATCTTATATTGGGATCGAGTATCTCCTTTCGGATGCACTATTCCTTCTTTATTGCATCCGTCGATCCTTCACAATGACGAATTAACACATAAATTGCGTCGCTATGAAATACTATAGGTTCTATGCTTTCTCTTTCTATATCGAGGAACGTTTCTATGGCAACGAGAGGTTATTCTATTGGGAGGCGTGTATCTCTCTTCTGATGCACTATTCCTTTTTTTTTCATCCGTCGATCCCTCACAGTGACGAATTAACACAGAAATTGCGTCGCTATGAAATACTATAGGTTCTATGTTTCTCTTTCTAAATCGAGGAACGTTTCTATGGCCACGACAGAATCTTATATTTGGAGGAGGGTATCTCTTCTCGGATGCACTATTCCTTTTATATTGCATCCGTCGATCCCTCACAATGACGAATTAACACAGAAATTGCGTCGCTATGAAATACTATGGGTTCTATGCCTTCTCTTACTAAATCGAGGAACGTTTCTATGGCAACGACAGAATCTTATATTGGGAGGAGAGTATCTCTTTTCTGATGCACTATTCCTTCTCTATTGCATCTGTCGATCCCTCACAGTGACGAAAAAACACAGAAATTGCGTCGCTATGAAATACTTTAGGTTCTATGCCTTCTCTTTCTAAATCGAGGAACGTTTCTATGGCAAGGACAGCATCTTATATAGGGAGGCGAGTATTTCTTTTCGGATGAACTATTCCTTCTACATTGCATCCGTGGATCCCTCACAATGACGAATTAACAAAGAGATTGCGTCGCTATGTAATACTATAGGTTCTATACCCTCTATTTCTAAATCGAGGAACTTTTCTATGGCAACGACCGGATCTTATATTGACAGGCGAGTATCTCATTTCGGATGCACTATTCCTTCTTTATTGCATCCGTCGATCGCTCACAATGACGAACTAACACAGAAATTGCGTCGCTATGAAATACTATAGGTTCTATGCCTTCTCATACTAAATCGAGGAATGTTTCTACGGCCACGACAGAATCTTATATTGGGAGGAGAGTATCTCTTCTCTGAAGCACTATTCCTTCTTTATTGCATCTTTCGATCCCTCACAGTGACGAATGAACACAGAAATTGCGTCGCTATGAAATACTATAGGTTCCATGCCTTCTCTTTCTAAATCGAGGAACGTTTCTATGGCCACGTCAGAATCTTATATTGCGAGGAGATTATCTCTTTTCGGGTGCACCATTCCTTCTTTAATGCATCTGTCGATCCCTCACAATGACGAATTAAAACAGAAATTGCGTCGCTATGAAACACTATAGGTTCTATGTCTTCTCTTTCTAAATCGAGGTACGTTTCTATGGCAACGACAGGTTCTTTTATTGGGAAGCGATTCTCTCTTTTCTGATGCACAATTCCTTCTATATTGCATCCGTCGATCCGTCACAGTGACGAATTAACACAGAAATTGGGTCGCTATGAAATACTATAGGTTCAATGCCTTCTCTTTCTAAATCGAGATACGTTTCAATGGCAGCGATAGGATTATATATTGGGAGGCGAGAATCTGTTTTCGGATGCACTATTCCTTCTACATTGCATTCGTCTATCCCTCGCAATGACAAATTAACACAGAAATTTCGTCGCTATGAAATACAATGGGTTCTATGAATTCTCTTCTTAATCGAGGAACGGTTCTATGGCAACGACAGGATCTTCTTTTGGGAGACGAGTATCTCTTTTCGGATGCACTATTCCTTCTTTATTGCATCCGACGATCCCACACAATGACGAATAGACACAGAGATTTCGTCGCTATGAAATACAATAGGTTCTATGCCTCCTCTTTCTAAATCGAGGAACGTTTCTATCTCAACGACAGGTTCTTCTATTCGGAGGCGAGTATCTCCTTTCGGATGCAATATTCTATCTTTATTGCATCCGTCGATTCCTCACAATGGCGAATTAACACAGAAATTGCGTCGCAATGAAATACTATAAAGTCTATGCCTTCTCTTTCTAAATCGAGGAACGTTTCTATGGCAACGACAGGATCTTCTATTAGGAGGCGAGTATCTCTTTTCGGATGCACTCTTCCTTATTTATTGCATCCGTCGACCCCTGACAGTGACGAATTAACAAAGAAATTGCGTCGCTATGAAATACTATGGGTTCTATGTCTTCTCTTTCTAAATCAAGGAACGTTTCAATGGCAACGACAGGATCTTATATTGGGAGGCGAGTATCTCTTTTCGGATGCACTATTACTTCTTTATTGCATCCGTCGATCCCTCACAATGACGAATTAACACAGATATTGCGTCGCTATGAAATACTTTACGTTCTATGTCTTCTCTCTCTTAATCGTGTAACGTTTCAATGGCAACGACAGGATCTTATATTGAGAGGCGAGTATCTCCTTTCGGATGCCCTATTCCTTCTTTATTGCATCCGTCGATCACTCACAGTGACGAATTAACACTGAAATTGCGTCGCTATGAAATACTATAATGTCTATGCCTTCTCTTTCTAAATCGAGGAACGTTTCTATGGCAACGACAGGATCTTATATCGGGAGGCGAGTATCTGTTTTCAAAAACACTATTCCTTCTTTATTGCATCCGTCGATCATCACAGTGATGAATTAACACAGAAATTGCGTCGCTATGAAATACTATAGGTTCTATGTCTTCTCTTTCTAAATCGTATAACCGTTTCTATGGCAACGACAGAATCTTGTATTGGGAGGAGTGTATCTCCTTTCGGGTGCACTATTCCTTCTTTATTGCATCCGTCGATCCCACACAGTGACGAATTAACACAGAAACTGCGTCGCTATGAAACACTATAGTTTCTTTGCCCTCTCTTTCTAAATCGAGGAACATTTCTATGGCCACGACAGAATCTTATATTGGGAGGAGAGTATCTCTTTTCGGATGCACTATTCCTCCTTTATTGCATCCGTCAATCCCTCACAGTGACGAATTAACACAGAAATTGCGTCGCAATGAAATACTATGGGTTCTATGTCTACTCTTTCTAAATCGAGGAACGTTTCTATGGCAACGACAGGATATTATATTGGTTGGCGAGTATCTCTTTTCGTATGCACTATCATTTCTTTATTGCAACTGTCGATCCCTCACAGTGACGAATTAAGACAGAAATTGCGTCGCTATGAAATACTAATAATTCTATGCCTTCTCTTTCTAAATCGAGGATCGTTTCTATGGCCACTTGAGTATCTTATATTGGGAGGCGAGTATCTATTTTCTGATACACTATTCTTTCTTTATTGCATCCGTCGATCCCTCACAGTGACGAATTAACACAGAAATTGCGTCGCTATGAAATACTATAGGTTCTGTGCCTTCTCTTTCTAAATCGAGGAACGTTTCTATGGCCACGACACAATCTTATATTGGGAGGAGAGTATCTTTTTTCTGATGCATTATACCTCCTTTATTGCATCCATCATTCCCTCATAGTGACGAATTAACACAGAAATTGCGTCGCTATGAAATACTATAGGTTCTACGACTTCTCTATCTAAATCGAGGAACGTTTCTATGGCCACGACAGAATCTTATATTGGGAGGAGAGTATCTCTTTTCTGATGCACTATTCCTTCTTTATTGCATCCGTCGATCCCTCACAGTGACGATTTAACACTGAAATTGCGTCGCTATGAAATACTATAGGTTCTATGCCTTCTCCTTCTAAATCGAGGAACATTTCTATGGCCACGACAGAATCTTATATTGGGAGGAGAGTATCTCTTTTCTGATGTACTATTCCTTCTTTATTGCATCCGCCGATACCTCACAGTGACGAATTAACACAGAAATTGCGTCGCTATGAAATACAATAGGTTCTATGCATTCTATTTCGAAATCGTGAACGTTTCTATGGCCACGACAGAATCTTATACAGGGTGGGGAGTATCTCTTTTCTGATGCACTATTCTTACTTTATTGCATCCGTCGATCCCTCACAATGACGAATTAACACAGAAATTGCGTCGCTATGAAATACTATAGGTTCTATGCCTTCTCCTTCTATATCGAGGAACTTTTCTATGGCAACGACAGGATCTTATATTGGGAGGCGAGTATCTCTTTTCGGATGCACTATTCCTTCTTTATTGCGTCCGTCGATCCCTCACAGTGACGAATTAACACAGAAATTGCGTCGCTATGAAATACTGTAGGTTCTATGCCTTCTCTTTCTAAATCGAGAAACGTTTCAATGGCAGCGATAGGATCTTCTATTGGGATGCGAGTATCTCCTTTTGGATACACTATTCCATCTTTATTGCATCCGTCGATTCCTCACAATGGCGAATTAACACAGAAATTGCGTCGCTATGAAATATTATAATGTCTATGCCTTCTCTTTCTAAATCGAGGAACGTTTCTATGGCAACGACAGGATCTTCAATTGGGAGGCGAGTATCTTTTTTCGGATGCACTATTCCTTCTTTATTGCATCCGTCGATCCCTCACAATGACGAATTAACACAGAATTTGCGTCGCTATGAAATACTATAGGTTCTAAGCCTTCTATTACTAAGTCGAGGAACCTTTCTATTGCAAGACAGGATCTTCAATTAGGAGGCGAGTATCTCTTTTGGGATGCACTATTCCTTCCTTATTGCATCCGTCGATCCCTCACAATGACGAATTAACACAGAAATGTCGTCGCTATGAAATACTATACGTTGTATGCGTTCTCTTTCTAAATCGAGTAACGTTTCTGTCTCAACGAGAGGTTATTCTATTGGGGGGCGTGTATCTCTCTTGTGATGCACTATTCCTTCTTTTTTGCATCCGTCGATCCATCACAGTGACGAATTAACACAGAAATTGCGTCGCTATGAAATCCTATGGGTTCTATGCCTTCTCTTACTAAATCGAGGAACGTTTCTATGGCCACGACAGAATGTTATATTGGGAGGAGAGTATCTCTTTTCTGATGCATTATTCCTTCTTTATTGCATCCGTCGATCCCTCACAGTGACGAATTAACACAGAAATTGCGTCGCTATGAAATACAATAGGTTCTATGCCTCCTCTTTCTAAATCGAGGAACGTTTCTATCTCAACGACATGTTCTTCTATTCGGAGGCGAGTATCTCCTTTCGGATGCACTATTCAATCTTTATTGCATCCGTCGATTCCTCACAATGGCGAATTAACACAGAAATTGCGTCGCTATGAAATACTATAAAGTCTATGCCTTCTCTTTCTAAATCGAGGAACGTTTCTATGGCAACGACAGGATCTTCTATTAGGAGGCGAGTATCTCTTTTCGGATGCACTCCTCCTTCTTTATTGCATCCGTCGACCCCTGACAGTGACGAATTAACAAAGAAATTGCGTCGCTATGAAATACTATGGGTTCTATGTCTTCTCTTTCTAAATCAAGGACCGTTTCAATGGCAACGACAGGATCTTATATTGGGAGGCGAGTATCTCTTTTCGGATGCACTATTACTTCTTTATTGCATCCGTCGATCCCTCACAATGACGAATTAACACAGATATTGCGTCGCAATGAAATACTTTACGTTCTATGTCTTCTCTCTCTTAATCGTGTTACGTTTCAATGGCAACGACAGGATCTTATATTGAGAGGCGAGTATCTGTTTTCAAAAAACACTATTCCTTCTTTATTGCATCCGTCGATCACTCACAGTGACGAATTAACACAGAAATTGCGTCGCTATGAAATACTTTAGGTTCTATGTCTTCTCTTTCTAAATCGAGAAACGTTTCTATGGCAACGACAGGATCTTCTTTTGGGAAGCGAGTATCTCTTTTCGGGTGCACTATTCATTCTTTATTGCATCCGTCGACCCCACACAATGACGAATTATCACAGAAATTGCGTCGCTATGAAATACTATAGACCCTATGCCTTCTCGTTCTTATTCGAGGAACGTTTTTTATGGCAAAGACAGGTTCTTTTATTGGGAAGCGCGTCTCTCTTTTCTGATCAACAATTCCTTCTTTATTGCATCCGTCGATCCGTCACAGTGACGAATTAACACAGATATTGCGTCGCTATGAAATACTACATGTTCTACAACTTCTCTTTCTAAATCGAGGAACGTTTCTATGGCAACGACAGGATCTTATATCGGGAGGCGAGTATCTGTTTTCAAAAAACACTATTCCTTCTTTATTGCATCCGTCGATCACTCACAGTGACGAATTAACACAGAAATTGCGTCGCTATGAAATACTTTAGGTTCTATGTCTTCTCTTTCTAAATCGAGGAACGTTTCTATGGCAACGACAGGAACTTATATTGGGAGGCGAGTATCTCTTTTCGGATGTACTATTCTTTCTATATTGCATCTGTCGTTCCCTCACAATGACGAATTAACACAGAAATTGCGTCGCTTTGAAATACTATAGGTTCTATGTCTTCTCTTTCTAAATCGTATAACGTTTCTATGGCCACGACAGAATCTTATATTGGGAGGAGAGTAACTTATTTCAGATGCACTATTCCATCTTTATTGCATCCGTCGATTCCTCACAATGACGAATTAACACTGAAATTGCGTCGCTATGAAATACTATAATGTCTATGCCTTCTCTTTCTAAATCGAGGAACGTTTCTATGGCAACGACAGGATCTTATATCGGGAGGCGAGTATCTGTTTTCAAAAAACACTATTCCTTCTTTATTGCATCCGTCGATCACTCACAGTGACGAATTAACACAGAAATTGCGTCGCTATGAAATACTTTAAGTTCTATGTCTTCTCTTTCTAAATCGAGGAACGTTTCTATGGCAACGACAGGAACTTATATTGGGAGGCGAGTATCTCTTTTCGGATGTACTATTCTTTCTATATTGCATCTGTCGTTCCCTCACAATGACGAATTAACACAGAAATTGCGTCGCTTTGAAATACTATAGGTTCTATGTCTTCTCTTTCTAAATCGTATAACGTTTCTATGGCAACGACAGAATCTTGTATTGGGAGGAGTGTATCTCCTTTCGGGTGCACTATTCCTTCTTTATTGCATCCGTCGATCCCTCACAGTGACGAATTAAGACAGAAATTGCGTCGCTATGAAATACTATTATTTCTATGCCTTCTCTTTCTAAATCGAGGAACGTTTCTATGGCCACGTGAATATCTTATATTGGGAGGCGAGTATCTATTTTCTGATGCACTATTCTTTCTTTATTGCATCCGTCGATCCCTCACAGTGACGAATTAACACAGAAATTGCGTCGCTATGAAATACTATAGGTTCTGTGCCTTCTCTTTCTAAATCGAGGAACGTTTCTATGGCCACGACACAATCTTATATTGGGAGGAGAGTCTCTTTTTTCTGATGCACTATACCTTCTTTATTGCATCCATCATTCCCTCATAGTGACGAATTAACACAGAAATTGCGTCGCTATGAAATACTATAGGTTCTGCGCCTTCTCTATCTAAATCGAGGAACGTTTCTATGGCCACGACAGAATCTTATATTGGGAGGAGAGTATCTCTTTTCTGATGCACTATTCCTTCTTTATTGCATCCGTCGATCCCTCACAGTGACGATTTAACACTGAAATTGCGTCGCTATGAAATACTATAGGTTCTATGCCTTCTCCTTCTAAATCGAGGAACATTTCTATGGCCACGACAAAATCTTATATTGGGAGGAGAGTATCTCTTTTCTGATGTACTATTCCTTCTTTATTGCATCCGCCGATACCTCACAGTGACGAATTAACACAGAAATTGCGTCGCTATGAAATACAATAGGTTCTATGCATTCTATTTCGAAATCGTGAACGTTTCTATGGCCACGACAGAATCTTATACAGGGTGGAGAGTATCTCTTTTCTGATGCACTATTCTTACTTTATTGCATCCGTCGATCCCTCACAATGACGAATTAACACAGAATTTGCGTCGCTATGAAATACTATAGGTTCTAAGCCATGTCTTACTCAGTCGAGGAACCTTTCTATTGCAACGACAGGATCTTCAATTAGGAGGCGAGTATCTCTTTTGGGATGCACTATTCCTTCCTTATTGCTTCCGTCGATCCCTCACAATGACGCATTAACACAGAAATGTCGTCGCTATGAAATACTATACATTGTATGCGTTCTCTTTCTAAATCGAGTAACGTTTCTGTCTCAACGAGAGGTTATTCTATTGGGGGGCGTGTATCTCTCTTCTGATGCACTATTCCTTCTTTTTTGCATCCGTCGATCCATCACAGTGACGAATTAACACAGAAAATGCGTCGCTATGATATACTATATGTTCTATGCCTTCTCTTTCTAAATCGAGGAACGTTTCTATGGCCACGACAGAATCTTATATTGGGAGGAGAGTATCTCTTTTCTGATGCACTATTCCTTCTTTATTGCATCTGTCGATCCCTCACACTGACGAATAAACACAGAAATTGCGTCGCTGTGAAATACTTTAGTTTCTATGGCTTCTCTTTCTAAATCGAGGAACGTTTCTATGGCAAGGACAGCATCTTATATAGGGAGGCGAGTATCTGTTTTCGAATGCCTTATTCCTTCCACATTGCATCTGTCGATCCCTCCCAATGACGAATTAACTTAGAAATTGCGTCGCTATGAAATGCTATAGGTTCTATGCCTTCTCTTTCTAAATCGAGGAACTTTTCTATGGCAACGACAGGATCTTATATTGAGAGGCGAGTATCTCCTTTCGGATCCACTATTCCTTCCTTATTGCATCCGTCGATCCCTCACAATGACGATTTAACACAGAAACTTCGCCGCTATGAAATAGTATAGGTTCTATGCCTTCTCTTTCTAAATCGAGGAACGTTTCTATGGCAACAACAGGATCTTCTTTTGGGAAGCGAGTATCTCTTTTCGGGTGCACTATTCATTCTTTATTGCATCCGTCGATCCCACACAATGACGAATTAACACAGAAATTGCGTCGCTATGAAATACTATAGGCTCTATGCCTTCTCGTTCTAAATCGAGTAACGTTTTTTATTGCAACGACAGGTTCTTCTATTGGGATTCGAGTAACTCTTTTCTGATGCACTATTCCTTCTTTATTGCATCCGTCGACCCTCACAGTGACGAATTAACACAGAAATTGCGTCGCTATGATGTACTATAGGTTCTATGCCTTATCTTTCTAAATCGAGAAACGTTACAATGGCAGCGATAAGTTCTTGTATTGGGAGGCGACTGTCTCTTTTCGGATGCACTATTTCTTCTACATTGCATCCGTCGATCCCTCACAATGACGAATAAACACAGAAATTTCGTCGCTATGAAATACTATAAGTTCTATGCCTTCTCTTTCTAAATCGAGGAACGTTTCTATTTCAACGACGGGATATTCTATTGGGATGCAAGTATCTCCATTTGGATGCACTATTCCATCTTTATTGCATCCGTCGATTCCTCACAATGGCGAATTAACACAGAAATTGCGTCGCTATGAAATACTATAGGTTCTATGCGTTCTCTTTCTAAATCGAGGCAAGTTTCTATGGCAACGACAGGATCTTACATTGGGAGGCGAGTATTTCTTTTCGGATGCACTATTCCTTCTGTATTGCATCCATCGATCCCTCACAATGACGAATTATTACAGAAATTGCGTCGCTATGAAATACTATTGGTTCCATGCGTTCTCTTTCTATATCGAGGAACGTTTCTATGGCAACGAAAGGTTATTCTATTGGGAGGCGTGTATCTCTCTTCTGATGCAGTATTCCTTCTTTTTTGCATCCGTCGATGCCTCACAGTGACGAATTAACACAGAAATTGCGTCGCTATGAAATACTATAGGTTCTATGCATTCTTTTCCTAAATCGAGGAACGTTTCTATGACAACGACAGGATCTTCTATTGGGAGACGAGTATCTATTTTCTGATGCACTATTCCGTAAATATTGCATCCGTCGACCATCACAGTGACGAATTAACACAGAAATTGCCTCGCTATGCAATACTATAGGTTCTATGCAATCTCTTTCTAAATCGAGAAACGTTTCAATGGCAGCGATAGGATCTTATATTGGGAGGCGAGTATCTCTTTTCGATTGCACTATTCCTTCTACATTGCAACCGTCCTTCCCTCACAATGACGAATTAACACAGAAATTTCGTCGCTATGAAATACTATGGGTTCTATGCCCTCTCTTCTTAATCGAGGAACGTTTCTATGGCAACGACAGGATCATCTTTTGGGAGACGAGTATCTCTTTTCGGAATCACTATTCCTTCTTTATTGCATCCGTCGATCCCTCACAATGGCGAATTAACACAGAAATTGCGTCGCTATGAAATACTATAGGTTCTATATTTTCTGTTTCTATATCGTTTAACGTTTCTATGGCAACGACAGGATCTTATATTGGGACGTGAGTATCTCTTTTCGGATGCAAAGTTCTTTCTTTATTGCATCTGTCGATCCCTCACAGTGACGAATTAACACAGAAATTGCGTCGCTTTGATATATTATAGGGTCTATGCATTCTCTTTCTAAATCGAGGAACGTTTCTATGGCCACAACAGAATGTTGGGAGGAGAGTATCTCTTTCTTGATGCATTATTCCTTCTTTATTTCATCCGTTGATCCCTCACAATGTCGAATTAACAAAGAAATTGCGTCGCTATGAAATACTATAGGTTCTATGCCTTATCTTTCTAAATCGAAAAACGTTACAATGGCAGCGATAGGTTCTTATATTGGGAGGAGACTGTCTCTTTTCGGATGCACTATTTCTTCTACATTGCATCCGTCGATCCCTCACAATGACGAATTAACACAGAAATTGCGTCGCTATGAAATACTATAGGTTCTATGCCTTCTCTTTCTAAATCGAGGAAAGTTTCTAGGGCAAAGACAGGAGCTTAAATTTGTTAGCCAAATATCTCTTTTCGGATGCACTATTACTTCTTTAATGCATCCGTCGATCCCTCACAATGACGAATTAACACAGATATTGCGTCGCTATGAAGTACTATACGTTCTATGTCTTCTCCCTCTAAATCGTGTAACGTTTCTATGGCAACGACAGTATCTTATGTTGAGAGGCGAGTATCCCCTTTCGGATGCACTATTCCTTCTTTATTGCATCCGTCGATCCCTCACAATGACGAAAATGCACAGAAATTGCGTCGCTATGAAATACTATAGGTTCTATGCATTCTCTTCCTAAATCGAGGAACGTTTCTATGGCAACGACAGGATCTTCAATTGGGATAGGAGTATCCCTTTTCGGATGCACTATTCCTTATTTATTGCATCCATCGATCCCTCACAATGACGATTTAACACAGAAATTGCCCCGCTATGAAATAGTATAGGTTCTATGCCTTCTCTTTCTAATCGATGAACGTTTCTATAGCAACGAAAGGATCTTCTTTTGGGAAGCGAGTATCTCTTTTCGGGTGCACTATTCATTCTTTATTGCATCCGTCGATCCCACACAATGACGAATTAACACAGAATTTGCGTCGCTATGAAATACTATAGGCACTATGCCTTCTAGTTCTAAATCGAGGAACGTTTTTTATGGCAACGACAGGTTCTTCTATTGGGAAGCGAGTATCTCTTTTCTGATGCACTATTCCTTCTACATTGCATCCGTCCATCCCTCACAATGACGAATTAACACTGAAACTTCGTCGCTATGAAATACTATGTGTTCTATGCCTTCTCTTCTTAATCGAGGAACGTTTCTATGGCAACGACAGGATCTTATTTTGGAAGACGAGTATCTCTTTTCGGATGCACTATTCCCTCTTTATTGCATCCGTCGATCCCTCAGAATGACGAATAAACACAGAAAACTCGTCGCTATGAAATACTATAGGTTCTATGCCTTCTCTTTCTAAATCGAGGAACGTTTCTATCTCAACGACAGGATCTTCTATTAGGAGGCGAGTATCTCTTTTGGGATGCACTATTCCTTCTTTATTGCATCCGTCAATCCCTCACAATGGCGAATTAACACAGAAATTGCGTCGCTATGAAATACTATAGGTTCTATGCGTTCTCTTTCTAAATCGAGGCACGTTTCTATTGCAACGACAGGATCTTATATTGGGAGGCCAGTATTTCTTTTCGGTTGCACTATTCCTTCTTTATTGCATCCGTCGATCCCTCACAATGACGAATTAACACAGAAATTCCGTCGCTATGAAATATTATAGGTTCTATGACTTCTCTTACAAAATCGAGGAACGTTTCTATGTCAACGACAAGATCTTCTATTAGGAGGCGAGTGTCTCTTTTGGGATGCACTATTCCTTCTTTATTGCATCCGTCGATCCCTCACAATGTCGAATTAACACAGAAATTGCGTCGCTATGAAATACTATAGGTTCTATGCGTTCTCTTTCTAAATCGAGGCACGTTTCTATGGCAACGACAGGATCTTATATTGGGAGGCCAGTATTTCTTTTCGGTTGCACTCTTCCTTCTTTATTGCAACCGTTGATCCCTCACAATGACGAATTAACACAGAGATTGCGTCGCTATGAAATACTATAGGTTGTATGTCTTCTGTTTCCATATCGAGGAACGTTTCAATGTCAACGACTGGATCTTATATTGGGACGCGAGTATCTCTTTTCGGATGCACTATTCCTTCTTTATTGCATCCGTTCATCCCTCACAGCTATTCCGCTATGAAATAGTATAGGTTCTATGTCTTATGTATCTAAATCGAGGAACGTTTCCATGGCAATGACAGATTCTTATATTGGGAGGAGAGTATCTCTTTTTTGATGCATTGTTTCTTCTTTATTGCAACCGTCGATCCCTCACAATGACGAATTAACACAGAAATTTCGTCGCTATGAAATACTATAGGTTCTATGCCTTCACTTTCTAAATCGAGGAACGTTTCTATGGCCTTGTCAGAGTCTTATATTGGGAGGAGAGTGTCTCTTTTCCGATGCACTATTACCTCTTTATTGCATCTATCGATTCCTCACAGTGACGAATGAACACAGAAATTGCGTCGCTATGTAATTCTTTCTATGGCCGTGACAGAATCTTATATTGGGAGGAGTGTATCTCTTTTCGGATGTACTATTCCATCTTTGTTGAATCCGTCGATCCCTCACAATGACGAATTAACACATATATTGCGTCGCTATGAAAGACTATAGGTTCTATGCCTTCTCTTTCTAAATCTAGGTACGTTTCTATGGCAACGACTGGATCTTATATAGGGATGCGAGTATCTATTTTCGGATGCGCTATTCCTTCTTTATTGCATCCGTCGATCCCTCACAATGACGAATTAACACAGAAATTGCGTCGCTATGAAATACTATAGGTTCTATGACTTCTCTTTCTAAATCGAGGAACGTTTCTATGGCCACGACAGGATCTTATATTGGGAGGCGAGTATCTCTTTTCTGACGCACTATTCTTTCTTAATTGCATCCGTCGATCCCTCACAGTGACGAACTAACACAGAAATTGCGTCGCTATGAAATACTATGGGTTCTATGCCTTCTCTTTCTAAATCGAGGAACGTTTCTATTTCAACGACGGGATATTCTATTGTGATGCGAGTATCTCCTTTTGGATGCACTATTCCATCTTTATTGCATCCGTCGATTCCTCACAATGGTGAATTAACACAGAAATTGCGTCGCTATGAAATACTATAATGTCTATGCCTTCTCTTTCTAAATCGAGGCAAGTTTCTATGGCAACGACAGGATTTTATATTGGGAGGCGAGTATTACTTTTCGGATGCACTATTCCTTCTTTATTGCATCCGTCGATCCTTCACAATGCCGAAATAACACAGAAATTGCGTCGCTATGAAATACTATAAGTTCTATGCCTTATCTTTCTAAATCGAGAAACGTTACAATGTCAGGGATAGGTTCTTATATTGGGAGGCGACTGTCTCTTTTCGGATGCACTATTTCTTCTACATTGCATCCGTCGATCCCTCACAATGAGGAAAATGCACAGAAATTGCGTCGCTATGAAATACTGTAGGTTCTATGCATTCTCTTTCTAAATCGAGGAACGTTTCTATGGGAACGACAGGATCTTCAATTGGGATAGGAGTATCCCTTTTCGGATGCACTATTCCTTATTTATTGCATACATCGATCCATCACAATGACGATTTAACACAGAGATTGCGCCGATATGAAATAGTATAGGTTCTATGCCTTCTCGTTCTAAATCGAGGAACGTTTTTTATGGCAACGACAGGTTCTTCTATTGGGAAGCGAGTATCTCTTTTCTGATGCACTATTCCTTCTACATTGCATCCGTCCATCCCTCACAATGACGAATTAACACAGAAACTTCGTCGCTATGAAATACTATGTGTTCTATGCCTTCTCTTCTTAATCGAGGAACGTTTCTATGGCAACGACAGGATCTTATTTTGGAAGACGAGTATCTCTTTTCGGATGCACTATTCCTTCTTTATTGCATCCGTCGATCCCTCACAATGACGAATAAACACAGAAATCTCGTCGCTATGAAATACTATAGGTTGTATGACTTCTGTTTCCATATCGAGGAACGTTTCTATGGCAACGACAGGATCTTCTATTAGGAGGCGAGTATCTCTTTTGGGATGCACTATTCCTTCTTTATTGCATCCGTCGATCCCTCACAATGGCGAATTAACACAGAAATTGCGTCGCTATGAAATACTATAGGTTCTATGCGTTCTCTTTTCAAATCGTGGAACGTTTCTATGGCCACGACAGAATCTTATATTTGGAGGAGAGTATCTCTTTTCCTATGCACTCTTCTCTCTTTATTGCAACCGTTGATCCCTCACAATGACGAATTAACACAGAAATTGCGTCGCTATGAAATAGTATAAGTCCTATGTCTTCTGTATCTAAATCGAGGAACGTTTCTATGGCAAGGACAGGATCTTATATTGGTAGGCGAGTATCTCTTTTGGATGCACTATTCCTTCTTTATTGCATCCGTCGATCCCTCACAGTGACGAATTAACACAGAAATTGCGTCGCTATGAAATACTATAGGTTGTATGACTTCTGTTTCCATATCGAGGAACGTTTCTATGGCAACGACAGGATCTTCTATTAGGAGGCGAGTATCTCTTTTGGGATGCACTATTCCTTCTTTATTGCATCCGTCGATCCCTCACAATGACGAATTAACACAGAAATTGCGTCGCTATGAAATACTATAGGTTCTATGCCTTCTCTTTGTAAATCGAGGAACGTTTCTAGGGCAACGACAGGATCCTAAATTTGTTAGGCAAGTATCTCTTTTCGGATGCACTATTACCTCTTTACTGCATCCGTCGATCCCCCACAATGACGAATTAACACACATATTGCGTCGCTATGAAATACTATTCGATCAATGTCCTTTCTCTCTAAATCGTGTAACGTTTCTATGGCAGCGTCAGGATCTTATATTGGGAGGCGAGTATCTCCTTTCGGATGCAATATTCCTTCTTTATTGCATCCGTCGATCCCTCACAATGACGAATTTACACAGAGATTGCGTCGCTATGAAATACTATAGGTTCTATGCATTCTTTTCTAAATCGAGGAACGTTTCTATGGCAACGACAGGATCTTCTATTGGGAGACGAGTATCTCTTTTCGGATGCACGATTCCTTATTTATTGCACCCGTAGATCCCTCACAGTGACGATTTAACACAGAAATTACGCCGTTATGAAATAGTACAGGTTCTATGCCTTCTCTTTCTAAATCGAAGAACGTTTCTATGGCCACGACAGAATCTTATATTGGGAGGAGTGTATCTCTTTTCGGATGCATTATTCCTTCTTTATTGCAACCGTCGATCCCTCACAATGACGAATTAACACACAAATTTCGTCGCTATGAAATACTATAGGTTCTATGGTTTCTCTTTCTAAATCGAGGAACGTTTCTGTCCAACGACAGGATCTTCCATTGGGAGGCGACTATCTCCTTTCGGATGCACTACTCCATCTTTATTGCATCCGTCGATCCCTCACAATGGCGAATTAACACAGAAAATGCGTCGCTATGAAATACTATAGCTTCTATGCCTTCTCTTTTTAAATCGTGGAACGTTTCTATGGCAAAGACAGAATCTTATATTGGGAGGAGAGTATCTCTTTTCGGATGCACTATTCCTTCTTTATTGCATCCGTCGATCCCTCACAGTGACGAATTAACACAGAAATTGCATCGCTATGAAATACTATAGGTTCTATGCCTTCTCTTTCTAAATCGAGGATCGTTTCTACGGCCACGACAGAATCTTATTTTGGGAGGAGAGTATCTCGTTTCGGATGCACTATTCCTTCTTTATTGCATCCGTCGATCCTTCACAATGACGATTTAACACAGAAATTGCGTCGCTATGAAATAGTACAGGCTCTATGTCTTATGTATCTAAATCGAGGAACGTTTCTATGGCAACGACAAGATCTTCATTTGGGAGACGAGTATCTCTTTTCGGATGCATTATTCCTTCAATATTGCATCCGTCGATCCCTCACAATGACGAATAAACACAGAAATTTCGTCGCTATGAAATACTATAGGTTCTATGGTTTCTCTTTCTAAATCGAGGAACGTTTCTATCCAACGACAGGATCTTCCATTGGGAGGCGACTATCTCCTTTCGGATGCACTACTCCATCTTTATTGCATCCGTCGATCCCTCACAATGGCGAATTAACACAGAAAATGCGTCGCTATGAAATACTATAGTTTCTATGCCTTCTCTTTTTAAATCGTGGAACGTTTCTATGGCAAAGACAGAATCTTATATTGGGAGGAGAGTATCTCTTTTCGGATGCACTATTCCTTCTTTATTGCATCCGTCGATCCCTCACAGTGACGAATTAACACAGAAATTGCATCGCTATGAAATACTATAGGTTCTATGCCTTCTCTTTCTAAATCGAGGATCGTTTCTACGGCCACGACAGAATCTTATATTGGGAGGAGAGTATCTCGTTTCGGATGCACTATTCCTTCTTTATTGCATCCGTCGATCCTTCACAATGACGATTTAACACAGAAATTGCGTCGCTATGAAATAGTACAGGCTCTATGTCTTATGTATCTAAATCGAGGAACGTTTCTATGGCAACGACAGGATCTTATATTGTGAGGCGAGTATCTCTTTTCGGATGCACTATTCTTTCTTTATTGCATCTGTTCATCCCTCACAGGTACGAATAAACACAGAAATTGCTTCGCTATGAAATACTATACGTTCTACGCCTACTCTTTCTAAATCGAAGAACGTTTCAATGGCCACGACAGAATCTTATATTGGGAGGAGAGTATCTCTTCTTTGATGCATTATTCCTTCTTTATTGCAACCGTCGATCCCTCACAATGACGCATTAACACAGAAATTTCGTCGCTATGAAATACTATAGGTTCTATGCCTTCTCTTTCTAAATCGAGGAACGTCTCTATGGCAACGACTGGATCTTATATAGGGATGCGAGTATCTCTTTTCGGATGCACTATTCCTTCTTTATTGCATCCGTCGATCCCTCACAATGACGAATTAACACAGAAATTGCGTCGCTATGAAAAACTATAGGGTCTATGACTTCTCTTTCTAAATCGAGAAACGTTTCTATGGCCACGACAGGATCCTATATTGGGAGGCGAGTATCTCTTTTCTGGTTCACTATTCTTTCTTTATTGCATCCGTCGATCCCGCACAGTGACGAACCAACACAGAAATTACGTCGCTATTAAATAGTATAGGATCTACGCCTTCTCTTTCTAAATCGAGGAACGTTTCTATGGCCATGAAAGAATCTTATATTGGGGGGAGAGTATCTCTTTTCTGATGCACTATCTTTTCTTTATTGCATCCGTCGATCCCTCACATTGACGAATTATCACAGAAATTGGGTCGCTATGAAGTACTATAGGTTATATGCCTTCTCTTTCTAAATCGAGGTACGTTTCTGTGGCCACGACAGGATCTTATATTGGGAGGCGAGTATCGCTTTTCTGGTTCACTATTCTTTCTTTATTGCATCCGCCGTTCATCACAAGGACGAATAAACACAGAAATTGCGTCCCTATGAAACACTATAGGGTCTATGCTTTCTCTTTCTAAATCGAGGAACGTTTCTATGGCAACGACAGAATCTTATATTGGGAGGAGAGCATCTCTTTTCTGGCACATTATTCCTTCTTTATTGCATCCGTCGATCCCTCACAGTGACGAATTAACACAGAAATTGCGTCGCTATTATATACTATGGGTTCTATGCCTTCTATTCCGTAATCGAAGTTCGTTTCTATGGGCACGACAGGATCTTATATTGGGAGGCAAGTATCTCTTTTCTGATGCACTCTTCTTTCTTTATTGCATCCGTTGATCCCTCACAGTAACGATTTAACACAGAAATTGTGTCGCTATGAAATACTATATGTTCTATGCCTTCTCTTTTTAAATCGAGGAACGTTTCTATGGCCACGACATAATTTTATATTGGGAGGAGAGTATCTCTTTTCTGATGCACTATTCCTTCTTTATTGCATCCGTCGATCCCTCACAGTGACGGATTAACACAGAAATTGCGTCGCTATGAAATACCATAGGTTCTATGCCTTCTCTTTCAAAATCGAGAACCGTTTCTATGGCCACGTCAGAATCTTATATTTTGAGGAGAGTATCTCTTTTCTGATGCACTACTCCTTCTTTACTGCATTAGTCGATCCCTCACAATGACGAATTAACACAGAAATTCCGTCGCTATGAAATACTATAGGGTCTATGACTGCTCTTTCTAAATCGAGGAATGCTTCTATGGCCACGACAGGATCCTATATTGGGAGGCGAGTATCTCTTTTCTGATGCACTATTCTTTCTTAATTGCATCCGTCGATCCCTCACAGTGACGAACTAACACAGAAATTACGTCGCTATTAAATACTATAGGATCTACGCCTTTATTTTCTAAATCGAGGAACGTTTCTATGGCCATGAAAGAATCTTATATTGGGGGGTAGTATCTCTTTTCTGATGCACTATCTCTTCTTTATTGCATCCGTCGATCCCTCACATTGACGAATTATCACAGAAATTGGGTCGCTATGAAATACTATAGGTTACATGCCTTCTCTTTCTAAATCGAGGTACGTTTCTGTGGCCACGACAGGATCTTATATTGGGACGCGAGTATCGCTTTTCTGGTGCACTATTCTTTCTTTATTGCATCCGCCGTTCATCACAAGGACGAATAAACACAGAAATTGCGTCGCTATGAAACACTATAGGGTCTATGCCTTCTCTTTCTAAATCGAGGAACGTTTCTATGGCAACGACAGAATCTTATATTGGGAGGAGAGCATCTCTTTTCTGACACATTATTCCTTCTTTATTGCATCCGTCGATCCCTCACAGTGACGAATTAACACAGAAATTGCGTCGCTATGAAATACTATAGGTTGTATGCCTTCTATTCCGTAATCGAAGTTCGTTTCTATGGGCACGACAGGATCTTATATTGGGAGGCGAGTATCTCTTTTCTGATGCACTCTTCTTTCTTTATTGCATCCGTTGATCCCTCACAGTAACGAATTAACACAGAAATTGTGTCGCTATGAAATACTATATGTTCTATGCCTTCTCTTTTTAAATCGAGGAACGTTTCTATGGCCACGACATAATTTTATATTGGGAGGAGTGTATCTCTTTTCTGATGCACTATTCCTTCTTTATTGCATCCGTCGATCCGTCACAGTGACGGATTAACACAGAAATTGCGTCGCTATGAAATACCATAGGTTCTATGCCTTCTCTTTCTAAATCGAGAAACGTTTCAATGGCCACGACAGAATCTTATTTTGGGAGGAGAATATCTCTTTTCTGATGCACTATACCTTCTTTATTGCATCCGTCGACCCTCACTGTGACGAATTAACACAGAAATTGCATCGCAATGAAATACTATAGGTTCTATGCCTTCTCTTTCTAAATCGAGGAACGTTTCTATCGCCACGACAGAATCTTATATTGGGAGGCGAGTATCTCTTTTCGGATGCTCTATTCCTTCTTTATTGCATCGGTCGATCCCTCACAGTGACGAATTAACACAGAAATTGCGTCTCTATGAAATGCAATAGGTTCTATGTCTTCTCTTTCTAAATCGATGAACGTTTCTATGGCAACGACAGGATCTTATTCTGGGAGGCGAGTATCTCTTTTCGGATGCACTATTCTTTCTTTATTGCATCTGTCGATCCCTCACAGTGACGAATTAACACAGAAATTGCGTCGCTGTGAAATACTATAGGTTGTATGCCTTCTCTTTCTAAATGGAGGTACGTTTCTATGGCCACGACAGAATCTTATTTTGGGAGGAGAGTATCTCATTTCTGATGCACTATTCCTTCTTTATTGCATCCGTCGATCCCTCACAGTGACGAATTATCACAGAAATTGCATCGCTATGAAATACTTTAGGTTCTATGCCTTCTCTTTCCAAGTCGAGGGACGTTTCTATGGCCACGACAGAATCTTATATTGGGAGGAGAGTATCTCTTTTCGGATGCACTATTCCTTCATTATTGAATCCGTTGATCCCTCATAGTGACGAATTAACACAGAAATTGCGTCGCTATCAAATACTATGGGTTCTATGACTTCTCTTTCTAATTCGACGAACGATTCTATGGCCACGACATAATCTTATATTTTGAGGAGAGTATCTCTTTTCTGATGCACTATTCCTTCTTTATTGCATTAGTCGATCCCTCACAATGACGAATTAACACAGATATTGCGTCGCTATGAAATACTATAGGTTCTATGCCTTCTCTTTCTAAATCGAGGAACGTTTCTATGGCAACGACAGGATCTTCTATTGGGAGGCGAGTATCTCTTTTCGGATGCACTATTCCTTCTTTATTGCATCCGTCGATCCCTCACAGAACCGAATTAACACAGAAATTGGGTCCCTATGAAATGCTGTAGATTATATGCCTTCTCTTTCTAAATCGAGGAACGTTTCTATGGCCACGACATGATCTTATATTGGGAGGGGAGTATCGCTTTTCTGATGCACTATTCTTTCTTTATTGCATCCGTCTTTCCTCACAATGACGAATTAACACAGAAATTGCGTCGCTATGAAACACTATAGGGCCTATGCCTTCTCTTTCTAATTCGACGAACGATTCTATGGCCACGACAGTATCTTATATTGGGTGGCGAGTATCTCTTTTCTTTTGCACTATTCTTTCTTTATTGCATCCATCGATCCCTCACAGTGACGAACTATCACAGAATTTGCGTCGCTAAGAAACACTATTGGTTCTAAGCCTTCTCTTTCTAAATCGAGAAACGTTTCTATGGCCACGTCAGAATCTTATATTTTGAGGAGAGTATCTCTTTTCTGATGCACTACTCCTTCTTTACTGCATTAGTCGATCCCTCACAATGACGAATTAACACAGAAATTCCGTCGCTACGAGATACTATAGGTTTTATGCCTTCTCTTTCTAAATCGAGGAACGTTTCTATAGAAACGGCAGGATCTTCTATTGGGAGGCGAGTATCTCTTTTCGGATGCACTATTCCTTCTTTATTGCATCTTTCGATCCCTCACAATGACGAATTAACACAGAAATTGCGCCGCTATGAAATACAATAGGTTCTATGCCTTCTCTTTCTACGTCGAAGAGCGTTTCTATGACGACGACAGGATCTTATATTGGGAGGCGAGTATCTCTTTTCGGATGCACGTTACTTTCTTTATTGCAAACGTCGATCCCTTACAGTGTCGAATTAACACAGAAATTGCGTCGGTATGAAATACTATAGGGTCTATGTCTTATCTTACTAAAACTAGGAACGTTTCTATGGCCACGACAGTATCTTATATTGGGAGGCGAGTATCTCTTTTCTAATGCACTATTCTTTCTTTATGGCATTCGTCGATCACTCACAGTGACGAACTAACACAGAAATTGCGTCGCTATAAAATACTATAGGTTCTATGCGTTCTCTTGCTAAATCAAGGAACGTTTCTATGGCCAAGACTGAATCTTATATTGGTAGGAGCCTATCTCTCTTCTGATGCACTAATTCTTCTTTATTGCATCCGTCGATCCCTCACAGTGACGAATTAACACAGAAATTGCGTAGCTATGGAACACTATAGGTTCTATGCCTTTTCCTTCTAAATCGAGGAACGTTTCAATGGCAACGACAGAATTTTAATATTGGGAGGAAAGTATCTCTTTTCTGATGCACTATTCCTCCTTTATTGCATCCGTCGATCCTTCACAGTGGGGAATTAACA
This sequence comes from Schistocerca cancellata, assembly GCF_023864275.1. NCBI lineage: Eukaryota > Metazoa > Arthropoda > Insecta > Orthoptera > Acrididae > Schistocerca > Schistocerca cancellata. The sequence goes on along the minus strand of NC_064628.1, from coordinate 957,838,439 downwards.
CAGAAATTGCGTCGCTATGAAATACTATAGGTTCTATGCCTTCTATTTCTAATTCGAGGAAAGTTGCCATGCCCAAGACTGAATCTAATTCTGGGTGGAGCGTATCTCTTTTCTGATGTACTATTCCTTCTTTATTGCATCCGTCGATCCCTCACAGTGACGAATTAACACAGAAATTGCGTCGCTATGAAATACTATAGGTTCTATGCCTTCTCTTTCTAAATCGAGGAACGTTTCTATGGCCACGACAGAATCTTTTTTTTGGGAGGAGAGTATCTCTTTTCTGATGCACTATTCCTTCTTTATTGCATTCGCCAATCCCTCACAGTGACGAATTATCACAGAAATTGCATCGCTATGAAATACTATAGGTTCTATGCCTTCTCTTTCTAAGTCGAGGGTTCGTTTCTATGGCCACGACAGAATCGTATATTGGGAGGAGAGTATCTCTTTTCGGATGCACTATTCCTTCTTTATTGCATCTGTCGATCCCTCACAGTGACGAATTAACACAGGTCTTTCCGTCGCTATCAAATACTATAGGTTCTATGACTTCACTTTCTAAATCGAGGAACGTTTCTATGGCCACGACAGAAACTTATATTTTGAGGAGAGTATCTCTTTTCTGATGCACTATTCCTTCTTTATTGCATTAGTCGATCCCTCACAATGACGAATTAACACAGAAATTATGTCGCTATGAAATACTATAGGTTCTATGCCTTCTCTTTCTAAATCGAGGACAGTTCCCATGGCCAAGACTGAATCTTATTTTGGGTGGAGAGTATATCTTTTCTGATGTACTATTCCTTCTTTATTGCACCCGTCGATCCCTCACAGTGACGAATTAACACAGAAACTGCGTCGCTATGAAATACTATAGGTTCTGTGCCTTCTCTTTCTACATCGAAGAGCGTTTCTATGACCACGACAGGATCTTATATTGGGAGGCGAGTATCTCTTTTCGGATGCACGTTTCTTTCTTTATTGCAAACGTCGATCTCTTACAATGACGAATTAACACAGAAATTCCGTCGCTACGAGATACTATAGGTTTTATGCCTTCTCTTTCTAAATCGAGGAACGTTTCTATAGAAACGGCAGGATCTTCTATTGGGAGGCGAGTATCTCTTTTCGGATGCACTATTCCTTCTTTATTGCATCTTTCGATCCCTCACAATGACGAATTAACACAGAAATTGCGCCGCTATGAAATACAATAAGTTCTATGCCTTCTCTTTCTACGTCGAAGAGCGTTTCTATGACGACGACAGGATCTTATATTGGGAGGCGAGTATCTCTTTTCGGATGCACGTTACTTTCTTTATTGCAAACGTCGATCCCTTACAGTGACGAATTAACACAGAAATTGCATCGGTATGAAATACTATAGGGTCTATGTCTTATCTTACTAAATCCTGGAACGTTTCTATGGCCACGACAGTATCTTATATTGGGAGGCGAGTATCTCTTTTCTAATGCACTATTCTTTCTATATGGCATTCGTCGATCACTCACAGTGACGAACTAACACAGAAATTGCGTCGCTATAAAATACTATAGGTTCTATGCGTTCTCTTGCTAAATCAAGGAACGTTTCTATGGCCATGACTGAATCTTATATTGGTAGGAGCTTATCTCTCTTCTGATGCACTAATTCTTCTTTATTGCATCCGTCGATCCCTCACAGTGACGAATTAACACAGAAAATGCGTAGCTATGGAACACTATAGGATCTATGCCTTTTCCTTCTAAATCGAGGAACGTTTCAATGGCAACGACAGAATTTTATATTGGGAGGAAAGTATCTCTTTTCTGATGCACTATTCCTCCTTTATTGCATCCGTCGATCCTTCACAGTGGGGAATTAACACAGAAATTGCGTCGCTATGAAATACTATAGGTTCTATGCCTTCTATTTCTAAATCGAGGAAAGTTGCAATGGCCAAGACTGAATCTAATTCTGGGTGGAGTGTATCTCTTTTCTGATGTACTATTCCTTCTTTATTGCATCCGTCGATCCCTCACAGTGACGAATTAACACAGAAATTGCGTCGCTATGAAATACTATAGGTTCTATGCCTTCTCTTTCTAAATCGAGGAACGTTTCTATGGCCACGACAGAATCTTTTTTTTGGGAGGAGAGTATCTCTTTTCTGATGCACTATTCCTTCTTTATTGCATTCGTGGATCCCTCACAGTGACGAATTATCACAGAAATTGCATCGCTATGAAATACTATAGGTTCTATGCCTTCTCTTTCTAAGTCGAGGATTCGTTTCTATGGCCACGACAGAATCGTATATTGGGAGGAGAGTATCTCTTTTCGGATGCACTATTCCTTCTTTATTGCATCTGTCGATCCCTCACAGTGACGAATTAACACAGGTCTTTCCGTCGCTGTCAAATACTATAGGTTCTATGACTTCTCTTTCTAAATCGAGGAACGTTTCTATGGCCACGACAGAAACTTATATTTTGAGGAGAGTATCTCTTTTCTGATGCACTATTCCTTCTTTATTGCATTAGTCGATCCCTCACAATGACGAATTAACACAGAAATTATGTCGCTATGAAATACTATAGGTTCTATGCCTTCTCTTTCTAAATCGAGGAACGTTTCTATGGCAACGACAGGATTTTCTATTGGGAGGCGAGTATATCTTTTCGGATGCACTATTCCTTCTTTATTGCATCCGTCGATCCCTCACAATGACGAATTAACACAGAAATTGCGTCGCTATGAAATACTATAGGTTCTATGTCTTCTCTTTCTAAATCGAGGAACGTTTCTATGTCAACGACAGGACCTTGTATTAAGAGGCGAGTATCTCTTTTCGATTGCACTATTCTTTACTTCTTGCATCTGTCGATCCCTCACAATGACGAATTAACACAGAAATTGCGTCGCTATGAAATACAATAGGTTCTGTGCCTTCTCTTTCTACATCGAAGAGCGTTTCTATGACCACGACAGGATCTTATATTGGGAGGCGAGTATCTCTTTTCGGATGCACGTTTCTTTCTTTATTGCAAACGTCGATCTCTTACAATGACGAATTAACAAAGAAATTGCGTCGCTATGAAATACTATGGGGTCTATTCCTTATCTTTCTAAATCGAGCAACGTTTCTATGGCCCGACAGGATCTTATATTGGGAGGTGAGTTACTCTTTTCTGATGCACTATTCTTACTTTATTGCATTCGTCGATAACTCACAGTAACGAACAAACACAGAAATTGCGTCGCTATTAAATACTATAGGTTCTATGCCTTCTCTTGCTAAATCAAGGAACGTTTCTATGGCCATGACTGAATCTTATATTGGGAGGAGATTATCTCTTTTCTGATGCACTATTTCTTCTTTATTGCATCCGGCGATCCCTCACAGTGACGAATTAACACAGAAATTGCGTCACTATGAAACACTATAGGGCCTATGCCTTCTTTTTCTAAATCGAGGAACGTTTCTATGGCCACGACAGGATCTTATATTGGGCGGCGAGTATCTCTTTTATGATGCACTAATCTTTCATTATTGCATCCGTCGAACCCTCACAGTGACGAACTAACACAGAAATTGCGTCGCTATTAAATACTATAGGTTCTATGCCTTCTCTTTCTAAATCGAAGGACCTTTCTATGGCAACGACAGAATCTTATATTGGGCGGAAAGTATCTCTTTTCTGATGCACTATTCCTTCTTTATTGCATCCGTCGATCCCTCACAGTGACGAATTAACACAGAAATTGCGTCGCTATGAAATACTATAGGTTCTATGCCTTCTCTTTCTAAATCGAGGACAGTTCCCATGGCCAAGACTGAATCTTATTTTGGGTGGAGAGTATATCTTTTCTGATGTACTATTCCTTCTTTATTGCACCCGTCGATCCCTCACAGTGACGAATTAACACAGAAATTGCGTCGCTATGAAATACTATAGGTTCTATGCCTTCTCTTTCTAAATCGAGGAATGTTTCTATGTCCACGACAGAATCTTATTTTCGGAGGAGAGTAACTCATTTCTGATGCACTATTCCTTCTTTATTGCATCCGTCGATCCCTCTCAGTGACGAATTATCACAGAAATTGCGTCGCTATGAAATACTATAGGTTCTATGCCTTCTCTTTCTAAGTCGAGGAACGTTTCTATGGCCACGACAGGATCTTATATTGGGAGCTGAGTATCTCTTTTCTGAAACACTATTCTTTCTTTATTGCATCCGTCGATCACTCACAGTGACGAACTAACACAGAAATTGCGTCGATATAAAATACTATAGGTTCTATGCCTTCTCTTGCTAAATCAAGGAACGTTTCTATGGCCATGACTGAATCTTATATTGGGAGGAGATTATCTCTTTTCCGATGCAATATTTCTTCTTTATTGCATCCGTCGATCCCTCACAGTGACGAAATAACACAAAAATTGCGTCGCTATGAAACACTATATGTCCTATGTCTTCTCTTTCTAAATCGAGCTATGTGTCTATGGCAACGACTGGATCTTATATTGGGATGCCAGTATATCTTTTCGGATGTACTATTCCTTCTTTATTGCATCCGTCGATCCCTCACAATAACGAATTAACACATAAATTGGGTCGCTATGAAATACTATAGGTTCTATGCCTTCTCTTTCTAAATCGAAAGTCGTTTCTATGGCAACGACAGGATCTTATATTGGGATGCGAGTATCTCTTTTTGGATGCAGTATTCCCTCTTTATTGCATCCGTCGATCCCTCACAATGACGAATTAACACAGAAATTGCGTCACTATGAAATACTGTAGGGTCTATGACTTCTCTGTCCAAATCGAGGAACATTTCAATGGCCACGACAGGATCTTATATTGGGAAGCGTGTATCTCTTTTCTGATGCACTATTCTTTCTTTATTGCATCCGTCGATCCCTCACAGTGACGAACTAACACAGAAATTGCGTCGCTATTAAATACTAGAGGTTCTATGCCATCTCTTTCTAAATCGAAAATCGTTTCTATGGCCATGACAGAATCTTATATTGGGAGGAGAGTATCTGTTTTCTGATGCACTATTTCTTTTTTATTGCATCCGTCGATCCCTCACAGAACCGAATTAACACAGAAATTGGGTCCCTATGAAATACTATAGGTTATATGCCTTCTCTTTCTAAATCGAGGAACGTTTCTATGGCCTCGACAGGATCTTATATTTTGAGGAGAGTATCTCTTTTCTGGTGCACTATTCCTTCGTTATTGCATTAGTCGATCCCTCACAATGACGAATTAACAAAGAAATTCCGTCGTTATGAAATACTATAGGTTCTATGTCTTCTCTTTCTAAATCGAAGAACGTTTCTATGACAACGACAGGATCTTCTATTGGGAGGCGAGTATCTCTTTTCCTATGCACTATTACTTCTTTATTGCATCTGTCGATCCTTCACAATGACGAATTAACACAGAAATTGCGTCGCTATGAAATACATTGGTTCTATGCCTTCTCTTTCTAAATCGATAGTCGTTTCTATGGCAACGACAGGATCTTATATTGGGAGGGGAGTATCGCTTTTCTGATGCACTATTCTTTCTTTATTGCATCCGTCTTTCCTCACAATGACGAATTAACACAGAAATTGCATCGCTATGAAACACTATAGGGACTATGCCTTCTCTTTCTAAATCGAGGAACGTTTCTATGGCCACGACAGGATCTTATATTGGGAGGCGAGTATCTCTCTTCTCATGCACTAATCTTTCATTATTGCATCCGTCGAACCCTCACAGTGACGAACTAACACAGAAATTGCGTCGCTATTAAATACTATAGGTTCTATGCCTTCTCTTTCTAAATCGAAGAACGTTTCTATAGCAACGACAGAATCTTATATTGGGCGGAAAGTATCTCTTTTCTGATGCACTATTTCTCCTTTATTGCATCCGTCGATCCCTCACAGTGACGAATTAACACAGAAATTGCGTCGCTATGAAATACTATAGGTTCTATGCCTTCTCTTTCTAAATCGAGGAACGTTTCTATGTCCACGACAGAATCTTATTTTCGGAGGAGAGTATCTCATTTCTGATGCACTATTCCTTCTTTATTGCATCCGTCGATCCCTCACAGTGACGAATTAACACATAAATTGCGTCGCTATGAAATACTATAGGTTCTACCCCTTCTCTTTCTAAATCGAAAGTCGTTTCTATGGCAACGACAGGACCTTATATTGGGATGCGAGTATCTCTTTTTGGATGCAGTATTCCCTCTTTATTGCATCCGTCGATCCCTCACAATGACGAATTAACACAGAAATTGCGTCACAATGAAATACTGTAGGGTCTATCACTTCTCTGTCCAAATCGAGGCACGTTTCTATGGCCACGACAGAATCTTACATTTTGAGGAGAGTATCTCTTTTCTGATGCACTATTCCCTCTTTATTGCATCTGTCGATCCCTCACAGTGACGAATTAACACAGAAATTCCGTCGCTATCAAATTCAATAGGTTCTATGACTTCTCTTTCTAAATCGAGGAACGTTTCTATGGCCACGACAGAATCTTACATTTTGAGGAGAGTATCTCTTTTCTGATGCACTATTCCTTCATTATTGCATTAGTCGATCCGTCACAATGACGAATTAACACAGAAATTGCGTCGCTGTGAAATAGTATAGGTTCTATGCCTTCTCTTTCTAAATCGAGAAACGTTTCTATGGCAACGACAGGATTTTCAATTGGGAGGCGAGTATCTCTTTTCGGATGCACTATTCCTTACTTATTGCATCTGTCAATCCCTCACAATGACGAATTAACACAGAAATTGCGTCGCTATGAAATTCAATAGGTTCCGTGCCTTCTCTTTCTACATCGAAGAGCGTTTCTATGACCACGACAGGATCTCATTTTGGGAGGCGAGTATCTCTTTTCGGATGCAAATTTCTTTCTTTATTGCAAACGTCGATCCCTTACAATGACGAATTAATACAGAAATTGCGTCGCTATGAAATACTATAGGTTCTATGCCTTCTCTTGCTAAATCAAGGAACGTTTCTATGGCCATGACTGAATCTTATATTGGGAGGAGATTATCTCTTTTCTGATGCACTATTTCTTCTTTGCTGCATCCGTCGATCCCTCACAGTGACGAAATAACACAGAAATTGCGTCGCTATGAAACACTATATGTCCTATGTCTTCTCTTTCTAAATCGAGCAACGTTTCTATGGCAACGACTGGATCTTATATTGGGAGGCCAGTATATCTTTTCGGATGTACTATTTCTTCTTTATTGCATCCGCCGATCCCTCACAATGACGAATTAACACAGAAATTGCGTCACTATGAAATACTGTAGGGTCTATGACTTCTCTATCCAAATGTACGAACGTTTCTATGGCCACGACAGGATCTTATATTGGGAGGCGTGTATCTCTTTTCTGATGCACTATTCTTTCTTTACTGCATCCGTCGATCCCTCACAATGACGAACTAACACAGAAATTGCGTCGCTATTAAATACTATAGGTTCTATGCCTTCTCCTTCTAAATCGAAGAACGTTTCTATGGCCATGACAGAATCTTATATTGGGAGGAGAGTATCTGTTTTCTGATGCACTATTTCTTCTTTATTGCATCCGTCGATCCCTCACAGAACCGAATTAACACAGAAATTGGGTCCCTATGAAATACTTTAGGTTTAAATGCCTTCTCTTTCTAAATCGAGGAACGTTTGTATGGCCACGACAGGATCTTATAATTTGAGGAGAGTATCTCTTTTCTGATGCACTATTCCTTCTTTATTGCATTAGTCGATCCCTAACAATGACGAATTAACAAAGAAATTCCGTCGCTATGAAATACTATAGGTACTATGTTTTCTCTTTCTAAATCGAGGAACGTTTCTATGACAACGACAGGATCTTCTATTGGGAGGCGAGTATCTCTTTTCGGATGCACTATTCCTTCTCTATTGCATCTGTCGATCCCTCACAATGACGAATTAACACAGAATTTGCGTCGCTATGAAATACAATAGGTTCTATGCCTTCTCTTTCTAATTCGAAAGTCGTTTCTATGGCAACGACAGGATCTTATATTGGGATGCGAGTATCTCTTTTCGGATGCAGTATTCCCTCTTTATTGCATCCGTCGATCCCTCACAATGACGAATTAACACAGAAATTACGTCACTATGAAATACTATAAGGTCTATGACTTCTCTCTCCAAATCGAAGAACGTTTCTATGGCCACGACAGGATCTTATATTGGGAGGCAGTATCTCTCTTCTGATCCACTATTCTTTCTTTATTGCATCCTTCGATCCCTCACACTGACGAACTAACACAGAAATTGCGTCGCTATGAAATACTATAGGTTCTATGCCTTCTCTTTCTAAATCAAGGACAGTTCCCATGGCCAAGACTGAATCTTATTTTAGGTGGAGAGTATCTCTTTTCTGATGTACTATTCCTTGTTTATTGCACCCGTCGATCCCTCACAGTGACGAATTAACACAGAAATTGCGTCGCTATGAAATACTATAGGTTCTATGCTTTCTCTTTCTAAGTCGAGGAACGTTTCTATGTCCACGACAGAATCTTATTTTCGGAGGAGAGTATCTCATTTCTGATGCACTATTCCTTCTTTATTGCATCCGTCGATCCCTCACAGTGACGAATTATCACAGAAATTGCGTCGCTATGAAATACTATAGGTTCTATGCCTTCTCTTTCTAAGTCGAGGAACGTTTCTATGGCCACGACAGGATCCTATATTGGGAGCTGTGTATCTCTTTTCTGAAGCACTATTCTTTCTTTATTGCATCCGTCGATCACTCACAGTGACGAACTAACACAGAAATTGCGTCGCTATAAAATACTATAGGTTCTATGCCTTCTCTTGCTAAATCAAGGAACGTTTCTATGGCCATGACTGAATCTTATATTGGGAGGAGATTATCTCTTTTCTGATGCTCTATTTCTTCTTTATTGCATCCGTCGATCCCTCACAGTGACGAAATAACACAGAAATTGCGTCGCTATGAAACACTATATGTCCTATGTCTTCTCTTTCTAAATCGAGGAACGTTTCTATGACAACGACAGGATCTTCTATTTGGAGGCGAGTATCTCTTTTCGGATGCGCTTTTCCTTCTTTATTGCATCTGTCGATCCCTCACAATGACGAATTAACACAGAAATTGCGTCGCTATAAAATACAATAGGTTCAATGCCTTCTCTTTCTAAATCGAAAGTCGTCTCTATGGCAACGACAGGATCTTATATTGGGATGCTAGTATCTCCTTTCGGATGCAGTGTTCCCCCTTTATTGCATCCGTCGATCCCTCACAATGACGAATTAACACAGAAATTACGTCACTATGAAATACTATAGGGTCTATGACTTCTCTCTCCAAATCGAAGAACGTTTCTATGGCCAAAACAGGATCTTATATTGGGAGGCGAGTATCTCTCTTCTGATGCGCTATTCTTTCTTTATTGCATCCCTCGATCCCTCACACTGACGAACTAACACAGAAATTGCGTCGCTATTAAATACTATAGATTCTATGCCTTCTCTTTCTAAATCGAAGAACGTTTCAATGGCCATGACAGAATCTTATATTGGGAGGAGAGTATCTGTTTTCTGATGCACTGTTTCTTCTTCATTGCATCCGTCGATCCCTCACAGAACCGAATTAACACAGAAATTGGGTCCCTATGTAATACTATAGGTAATATGCCTTCTCTTTGTAAATCTAGGAACGTTTCTATGGCCACGACAGGATCTTATATTGGGAGGGGAGTATCGCTTTTCTGATGCACTATTCTTTCTTTATTGCACCCGTCTTTCCTCACAATGACGAATTAACACAGAAAATGCATCGCTATGAAACACTATAGGGCCTATGCCTTCTCTTTCTAAATCGAGGAACGTTTCTATGGCCAAGACAGGATCTTATATTGGGAGGCGAGTATCTCTTTTCTGATGCACTAATCTTTCATTATTGCATCCGTCGAACCCTCACAGTGACGAACTAACACAGAAATTGCGTCGCTATGAAATACTATACGTTCTATGCCTTCTCTATCTAAGTCGAGGAACGTTTCTATGGCCACGACAGGATCTTATATTGGGAGCTGAGTATCTCTTTTCTGAAGCACTACTCTTTCTTTATTGCATCCGTCGATCACTCACAGTGACGAACTAACACAGAAATTGCGTCGCTATAAAATACTATAGGGTCTATGCCTTCTCTTGCTAAATCAAGGAACGTTTCTATGGCCATGACTGAATCTTATATTGGGAGGAGATTATCTCTTTTCTGATGCACAATTTCTTCTTTATTGCATCCGTCGATCCCTCGCAGTGACGAAATAACACAGAAATTGCGTCTCTATGAAACACTATATGTCCTATGTCTTCTCTTTCTAAACCGAGCAACGTTTCTGTGGCAACGACTGGATCTTATATTGGGATGCCAGTATATCTTTTCGGATGCACAATTCCTTCATTATTGCATCCGTCGATCACTCACAATGACGAATTAACACATAAATTGCGTCGCTATGAAATACTATAGGTTCTATGCCTTCTCTTTCTAAATCGAAAGTCGTTTCTATGGCAACGACAGGATCTTATATTGGGATGCGAGTATCTCTTTTTGGATGCAGTATTCCCTCTTTATTGCATCCGTCGATCCCTCACAATGACGAATTAACACAGAAATTGCGTCACTATGAAATACTGTTGGGTCTATGACTTCTCTGTCCAAATCGAGGAACGTTTCTATGGCCACGACAGGATCTTATATTGGGAGGCGTGTATCTCTTTTCTGATGCACTATTCTTTCTTTATTGCATCCATCGATCCCTCACAGTGACGAACTAACACAGAAATTGCGTCGCTATTAAATACTATAGGTTCTATGCCTTCTCTTTCTAAATCGAAGAACGTTTCTATGGCCATGGCAGAATCTTATATTTGGAGGAGAGTATCTCTGATGCACTATTTCTTTTTTATTGCATCCGTCGATCCCTCACAGAACCGAATTAACACAGAAATTGGGTCCCTATGAAATACTATAGGTTATATGCCTTCTCTTTCTAAATCGAGGAACGTTTCTATGGCCACGACAGGATCTTATATTTTGAGGAATCTCTTTTCTGATGCACTATTCCTTCTTTATTGCATTAGTCGATCCCTCACAATGACGAATTAACAAGGAAATTCCGTCGCTATGAAATACTATAGGTTCTATGTCTTCTCTTTCTAAATCGAGGAACGTTTCTATGACAACGACAGGATCTTCTATTGGGAGGCGAGTATCTCTTTTCGGATGCAGTATTCCCTCTTTATTGCATCCGTCGATCCCTCACAGAACCGAATTAACACAGAAATTGGGTCCCTATGAAATACTACAGGTAATATGCCATCGCTTTGTAAATCGAGGAACGTTTCTATGGCCACGACAGGATCTTATATTGGGAGAGGAGTATCGCTTTTCTGATGCACTATTCTTTCTTTATTGCATCCGTCTTTCCTCACAATGACGAATTAACACAGAAATTGCATCGCTATGAAACACTATAGGGCCTATGCCTTCTCTTTCGAAATCGAGGAACGTTTCTATGGCCACGACAGGATCTTATATTGGGAGGCGAGTATCTCTTTTCTGATGCACTAATCTTTCATTATTGCATCCGTCGAACCCTCACTGTGACGAACTAACACAGAATATGCGTCGCTATGATATACTATAGGTTCTATGCCTTCTCTTTCTAAATCGAGGAACGTTCCTATGTCCACGACAGATTTTTATATTGGGAGGAGTGTATCTCTTTTCTGATGCACTATTCCTTATTTATTGCATCCGTCGCTCCCTCACAGTGACGAATTAACACAGAAATTGCGTCGCTTTGAAATACTATAGGTTCTATGACTTCTCTTTCTAAATCGAAGAACGTTTCTATGACAACGACAGCATCTTCTATTGGGAGGCGAGTATCTCTTTTCGGATGCACGATTCTTTCTTTATTGCAAACGTCGATCCCTTACAGTGACGAACTAACACAGAAATTGCGTCGCTATAAAATACTATAGGTTCTATGCGTTCTCTTGCTAAATCAAGGAACGTTTCTATTGCCATGAGTGAATCTTATATTGGGAGGGGATTATCTCTTTTCTCATGCACTAACTCTTCTTTATTGTATCCGTCGATCCCTCACAGTGACGAATTAACACAGAAATTGCGTCGCTTTGAAACACTATAGGTTCTAAGCCTTCTCCTTCTAAATCGAGGAACGTTTCAATTGCAAAGACAGAATCTTATATTGGGAGAAGAGTATCTCATTTCTGATGCACTATTCCTTCTTTATTGCATCCGTCGATCCTTCACAGTGACGAATTATCACAGAAATTGCATCGCTATGAAATACTATAGGTTCTATGCCTTCTCTTTCTAAGTCGAGGAACGTTTCTATGGCCACGACAGATTTTTATATTGGGAGGAGTGTATCTCTTTTCTGATGCACTATTCCTTCTTTATTGCATTAGTCGATCCCTCACAATGACGAATTAACACAGAAATTGCGTCGCTATGAAATACTATAGGTTCTATGTCTTCTCATTCTAAATCGAGGAACGTTACTATGTCAACGACAGGATCTTGTATTGGTAGGCGTGTATCTCTTTTCGGATGCACTCTTCCTTACTTATTGCATCTGTCGATCCCTCACAATGACGAATTAACACAGAAATTGCGTCGCTATGAAATACAATAGGTTCTGTTCCATCTCTTACTACATCGAAGAGCGTTTCTATGACCACGACAGGATCTCAAATTGGGAGGCGAGTATCTCTTTTCGGATGCACGTTTCTTTCTTTATTGCAAACGTCGATCCCTTACAATGACGAATTAACACAGAAATTGCGTCGCTATGAAATACTATAGGGTCTATGACTTATCTTTCTAAATCGAGGTACGTTTCTATGGCCACGACAGGATCTTATATTAGGAGCTGAGTATCTCTTTTCTGATGCACTATTTCTTCTTTATTGCATCCGTCGATCCCTCACAGTGACGAATTAACACAGAAATTGCGTCGCTATGAAACACTATAGGTTCTATGTCTTCTCTTTCTAAATCGAGGAACGTTTCTATGGCAACGTCTGGATCTTATATTGGGATGCCAGTATCTCTTTTCGGATGTACTATTCCTTCATTATTGCATCCGTCGATCCCTCACAATGACGAATTAACACAGAAATTGCGTCGCTATGAAATACTATAGGTTCTATGCCTTCTCTTTCTAGATCGAAAGTCGTTTCTATGGCAACGACAGGATCTTATATTGTGATGCGAGTATCTCTTTTCGGATGCAGTATTCCCTCTTTATTGCATCCGTCGCTCCCTCACAATGACGAATTAACACAGAAATTGGGTCCCTATGAAATACTATAGGTTCTAAGTCTTCTCTTTCTAAATCGAGGAACGTTTCTATGACAACGACAGGACCTTCTATTGGGGGGCGAGTATCTCTTTTCGGATGCACTATTCCTTCTTTATTGCATCTGTCGATCCCTCACAATGACGAATTAACACAGAAATTGCGTCGCTATAAACTACAATAGGTTCTATGCCTTCTCTTTCTAAATCGAAAGTCGATTCTATTATGGCAACGACAGGATCTTATTTTGGGATGCGACTATCTCTTTTCGGATGCAGTATTTCCTCTTTATTGCATCCGTCGATCCCTCACAATGACGAATTAACACAGAAATTGCGTCACTATGAAATACTATAGGGTCTATGACTTTTCTTTCCAAATCGAGGAACGTTTCTATGGCCACGACAGGATCTTATATTGGGAGGCGAGTATCTCTTTTCTGATGCACTATTCTTTCTTTATTGCATCCGCCGATCCCTCATAGTGACGAACTAACACAGAAATTGCGTCGCTATTAAATACTATAAGTTCTATGCCTTCTCTTTCTAAATCGAAGAACGTTTCTATGGCCATGACAGAATCTTATATTGGGAGGAGAGTATCTGTTTTCTGATGCACTATTTCTTCTTTATTGCATCCGTCGATCCCTCACAGAACCGAATTAACACAGAAATTGGGTCCCTATGAAATACTATAGGTAATATGCCTTCTCTTTCTAAACCGAGGAACGTTTCTATGGCCACGACAGGATCTTATATTGGGAGGCGAGTATCTCTTTTCTGATGCACTAATCTTTCTTTATTGCATCCGTCGAACCCTCACAGTGACGAACTAACACAGAAATTGCGTCGCTATTAAATACTATAGGTTCTATGTCTTCTCTTTCTAAATCGAAGAACGTTTCTATGGCAACGACAGAATCTTATATTGGGCGGAGAGTATCTTTTTTCTGATGCACTATTCCTGCTTTATTGCACCTGTCGATCCCTCACAGTGACGAATTAACACAGAAATTGCGTCGCTATGAAATACTATAGGTTCTATGCCTTCTCTTTCTAAATCGAGGAACGTTTCTATGGCCACGACAGGATCTTATATTGGGAGGTAAGTATCGCTTTTCTAATGCACTATTCTTTCTTTATTGCATCCGTCTTACCTCACAATGACGAATTAACACTGAAATTGCGTCGCTATGAAACACTATAGGGCCTATGCCTTCTCTTTCTAAATCGAGGAACGTTTCTATGGCCACGACAGAATCTAATATTTAAAGGAGAGTATCTCTTTTCTGATGCACTATTCCTCCTCTATTGCATCCGTCGATCCTTCACAGTGAGGAATTAACACAGAAATTGCGTCGCTGTGAAATACTATATGTTCTATGCCTTCTCTTTCTAAATCGACGAAAGTTGCCATGGCCAAGACTGAATCTTATTTTATGAGGAGAGTATCTCTTTTCTGATGTACTATTCCTTCTTTATTGCATCGGTCGATCCTTCACAGTGAGGAATTAACACAGAAATTGCGTCGCTATGAAATACTATAGGTTCTATGCCTTCTCTTTCTAAATCGAGGAACGTTTCTATGGCCACGAGAGAATCTTATATTTTGAGGAGAGTATCTCTTTTCGGATGCACTATTCCTTCTTTATTGCACCCGTCGATCCCTCACAGTGACGAATTAACACAGAAATTGGGTCCCTATGAAATACTATAGGTTATATGCCTTCTCTTTCTGTGTCGAGGAACGTTTCTATGGCCACGACCGAATCTTATTTTGGGAGGAGCGTATCTCTTTTCGGATGCACTATTCCATCTTTATTGCATCCATCGATCCCTCACAATGACAAATTAACACAGAAAAAGCGTCACTATGAAATACTATAGGGTCTACGACGTCTCTTTCCAAATCGAGGAACGTTTCTATGGCCACGAACGAATCTTATTTTGGGAGGCGAGTATCTCCTTTCGGATGCACCATTCCTTCTTTATTGCATCCGTCGATCCCTCACAATGACGAATTGACACAGAAATTGCGTCGCTATGAAATACTATAGGTTATATGCCTTCTCCTTCTAAATCGAGGAACGTTTCAATGGCAACGAAACAATCTTATATTGGGAGGAAAGTATCTCTTTTCTGATGTACTGTTCTTTCTTAATTGCATCCGTCGATCCCTCACAGTGACGAACTAACACACAAATTGCGTCGCTTTTAAATACTATAGGTTCTATGCCTTCTCTTTCTAAATCGAAGAACGTTTGTGAGGCCATGACAGAATCTTATATTGGGAGGAGAGTATCTCTTTTCTGATGCACTTTTCTTTCTTTATTGCATCCGTCAATCCCTCACAATGACGAATTAACAGAGAAATTGCGTCGCTATGAAATACTATATCTTCTATGCCTTCTCTTTCTAAATCGAGGAACGTTCCAATGGCCACGACAGCATTTTATATTCGAAGGCGAGTATCTCTTTTCTGATGCACTATTCTTTCTTTATTGCATCCGTCGATCCCTCACAGTGACGAATTAACACAGAAATGGCGTCGCTATTAAATACTATAGGTTCTACGTCTTCTCTTCTAAATCGAGGAACGTTTCTATGGCCACAACCGTATCTTATATTGGGAAGAGAGTATCTCTTTCCGGATGCACTATTCCTTCTTTATTGCATCCGTCGACCTTCACAGTGACGAATTAACACAGAAATTGCGTCGCTATGAAACACTATAGGTTTTATGCCTTCTCTTTCTAAATCGAGGAAAGTTTCCATGGCCAAGACTGAATCCTATTTTGGGTGGAGAGTATATCATTTCCGATGTACTATTCCTTCTTTATTGCACCCGTCGATCCCTCACTGTGACGAATTAACACAGAAATTGCGTCGCTATGAAATACTATAGGTTCTATGCCTTCTCTTTCTAAATCGAGGAACGCTTCTATGGCCACGACAGAATCTTATTTTGGGAGGAGAGTTTCTCATTTCTGATGCACTATTACTTCTTTATTGCATCCGTCGATCCCTCACAGTGACGAATTATCACAGAAATTGCATCGCTATGAAATACATTAGATTCTATGCTTTCTCTTTATAAGTCGAGGAACGTTTCTATGGTCACGACAGAATCTTATATTGGGAGGAGAGTATCTCTTTTCGGATGCACTATTCCTTCTTTATTGCATCTGTCGATCCCTCACAGTAACGAATTATCACAGAAATTGCATCGCTATGAAATACTATAGGTTCTATGACATCTCTTTCTATGTCGAAAAACGTTTCTATGGTAACGACAGGATCTCCTATTGGGAGGAGAGTATCTCTTTTCTGATGCACTATTCCTTCTTTATTGCATCCGTCGATCCCTCACAAAGACGAATTAACACAGAAATTGCGTCGCTATAAAATACTATAGGTTCTATGCCTTCTCATTTTAAAATGAGGAACGTTTCTATGGCAACGACAGGATCTTGTATTGGGAGGCGTGTATCTCGTTTCGGATGCACTATTCTTTCTTTATTGCATCTGTCGATCCCTCACAGTGACGAATTAATACATAAATTGCGTCGCTATGAAAAGCTATAGGTTCTAAGCTTTCTCTTTCTAAATCGAGGATCGTTTCTATGGCCACGACAGAATCTTATATTGGGAGGAGAGTATCTCTTTTCGGTTGAACTATTCCTTCATTATTGCATCCTTCGATCCGTCACAATGACGAATTAATACAGAAATTGCGTCGCTATGAAATACTATAGCTTTTATTAATTCTGTTTCTAAATCGAGGAACGTTTCTATGGCCACGACTGAATCATATATTGGGAGGAGAGTATCTCCTTTCGGATGCACTATTCCTTATTTATTGCATCCGTCGATCCGTCACAGTGACGAATAAACACAGAAATTGCGTCGCTGTAAAATACTATAGTTCTATGCCTTCTCTTTCTAAATCGAGGAACGTTTCTATGGCAACGACAGATTCTTATATTGGAGGAGACTATCCCTTTTCTGATGCACTATGCCTTCTTTATTGCATCCGTCGATCCCTCACAGTGACGAATTAACACAGAAATTGCGTCGCTATGAAATGCTATATGTTCTATGCCTTGTCTTTTGAAATCGAGGAACGTTTCTATGGAAACGACAGGATCTTATATTGGGAGGCGTGTATCTCTTTTCGGATGCACTATTCCTTCTTTATTGCATCCGTCGATCCCTCACAGTGACGAATTAACACAGAAATTGCGTCGCTATGAAATACTATAGGTTCTATGACTTCTCTTTCTAAATCGAGGAACGTTTCTATGGCAACGACAGGATCTTCTATTGGGAGGCGAGTATCTCTTTTCGGATGCACTATTCCTTCTATATTGCATCCGTCGATTCCTCACAATGACGAATTAACACAGAAATTGCGTCGCTATAAAATACTATAGTTCTATGCCTTCTCTTTCTAAATCGAGGAACGTTTCTATGGCAACGACGGATTCTTATATTGGAGGAGACTATCCCTTTTCTGATGCACTATGCCTTCTTTATTGCATCCGTCGATCCCTCACAGTGACGAATTAACACAGAAATTGCGTCGCTATGAAATACTATATGTTCTACGTCTTCTCTTTCAAAATCGAGGAACGTTACTGTGGCAGCGAATGGATTTTATATTGGGAGGCGAATATCTCTTTTCGGATGCACTATTCCTTCTTTATTGCTTCCGTCGTTCCCTCACAATGACGAATTAACACAGAAATTGCGTCGCTATGAAATACTATATCTTCTATGCCTTCTCTTTCTAAATCGAGGAACGTTTCAATTGCCACGACGGGATCTTATATTGGGAGGCGAGTATCTCTTTTCTGATGCTCTATTCTTTCTATATTGCATCTTTCAATCCCTCACAGTGTTGAATTAACACAGAAATTGCGTCGCTATGAAATACTATAGGTTCTATGCCTTCTCCTTCTAATTCGAGGAACGTGTCTGTGGCCATGACAGATTCTTGTATTGGATAGGAGAGTATCTCTTTTCTGATGCACTATTCCTTCTTCATTGCATCCGTCGATCCCTCACAATGACAAATTAACACAGAAATTGCGTCGCTATGAAATACTATAAGCTCTATGTCTTCTCTTTCTAAATCGAGGAACATTTCTATGGCAACGACTGGATCTTATATTTGGTGGCGAATATCTCTTTTCGGATGCACTATTCCATCTTTATTGCATCTGTCGATCCCTCACAATGACAAATTAACACAGAAATTGCATCGCTATGAATTACTAGAGGTTCTATGCCTTGTCTTTCTAAATCGAGGAACGTTTCTATGGCTACGAAAGGATGTTATATTGGGAGGCGAGTATCTCTTTTCTGATGCACTATTCTTTCTTTATTGCATCCGTCGATCCCTCACAGTGACGAATTAACACTGAAATTGCGTCGCCAGGAAATACTATAGGTTCTATGCCTTCCCTTTCTAATTCGTGGAACGTTTCTATGGCCACGACAGGATCTTATATTGGGAGGCGAGTATCTCTTTTCTGATGCTCTATTCTTTCTATATTGCATCTGTCAATCCCTCACAGTGTTGAATTAACACAGAAATTGCGTCGCTATGAAATACTATAGGTTCTATGCCTTCTCCTTCTAATTCGAGGAACGTGTCTGTGGCCATGACAGATTCTTGTATTGGGTAGGAGAGTATCTCTTTTCTGATGCACTATTCCTTCTTCATTGCATCCTTCGATCCCTCACAGCGACGAATTAAAACAGAAATTGCGTCGCTATGAAATACAATAGGTTCTATGCCTTCTCTGTCTAAATCGAGGATCGTTTCTATGGCCACGTGAGAATCTTATTTTGGGAGGCGAGTATCTGTTTTCTGATGCACTAAGCTTTCTGTATTGCATCCGTCGATCCCTCACAGTGACGAATTAACACAGAAATTGCGTCGCTATGAAAGACTATAGGTTCTGTGCCTTCTCTTTCTAAATCGAGGAACGTTTCTATGGCCAGGACACAATCTTATATTGGGAGGAGAGTATCTTTTTTCTGATGCACGATTCCTCCTTTATTGCATCCGTCGATCCCACACAATGAGGAATTAAAATAGAAATTGCGTCGCTATGAAATACTATAGGTTCTATGCCTTCTCTTTCAAAATCGAGGAACGTTTCTATGGCCACGACAGGATCTTATATTGGGAGGCGAGTATCTCTTTTCTGATGCACTATCCTTTCTTTATTGCATCCGTCGATCCCTCACAGTGACGAATTAACACAGAAATTGCGTCGCTATGAAATACTATAGGTTATATGCCGTATTTTTCTAAATCAAAGAACGTTTCTATGGCCACGACTGAATCTTATATTGGGAGGAGAGTATCTCCTTTCTGATGCACTATTCCTTCTTTATTGCATCCGTCGATCCCTCACAGTGACGAATTAACACAGAAATTACGTCGCTATGAAATACTATAGGTTCTACGCCTTCTCTTTCTAGATCGAGGAACGTTTCTATGGCCACGACAGAATCTTAGATTGGGATGAGAGTATCTCTTTTCGGATGCAGTATTCCTTCTTTATAGCGTCCGTCGATCCCTCTCAATGACGAATTAACAAACAAATTGCGTCGCTATGAACTACTATAAGCTCTATGTCTTCTCTTTCTAAATCGAGAAACGTTTCTATGGCAACGACTGGATCTTATATTGGGAGGCGAATATCTCTTTTCGGATGCACTATTCCTTCTTTATTGCATCCGTCGATCCCTCACAATGACGAATTAACACAGACATTGCGTTGCTGTGAAATACTATGGGTTCTATGCCTTCTCTTTCAAAATCGAGGAACGTTTCTATGGCCACGACACAATCTTATATTGGGAGGAGAGTAACTTTTTTCTGATGCACTATTCCTTCTTTATTGTATCCATCATTCCCTCACAGTGACGAATTAACACAGAAATTTCGTCGCTATGAAATACTATAGGTTCTACGCCTTCTCTTTCTAAATCGAGGAACGTTTCTATGGCCACGACAGAAACTTATATTGGGAGGAGAGTATCTCTTTTCTGATGCACTATTCCTCCTTTATTGCATCCGTCGATCCCACACAATGAGGAATTAACATAGAAATTGCGTCGCTATGAAATACTATAGGTTCTATGCCTTCTCTTTCAAAATCGTGGAACGTTTCTATGGCCACGACAGGGTCTTATATTGGGAGGCGAGTATCTCTTTTCTGATTCACTATTCTTTCTGTATTGCATCCGTCGATCCCTCACAGTGACGAATTAACACAGACATTGCGTCGCTATGAAAGACTATAGGTTCTGTGCCTTCTCTTTCTAAATCGAGGAACGTTTCTATGGCCAGGACACAATCTTATATTGGGAGGAGAGTATCTTTTTTCTGATGCACTATTCCTCCTTTATTGCATCCGTCGATCCCACACAATGAGGAATTAAAATAGAAATTGCGTCGCTATGAAATACTATAGGTTCTATGCCTTCTCTTTCAAAATCGAGGAACGTTTCTATGGCCACGACAGGATCTTATATTGGGAGGCGAGTATCTCTTTTCTGATGCACTATTCTTTCTTTATTGCATCCGTCGATCCCTCACAGTGACGAATTAACACAGAAATTGCGTCGCTATGAAATACTATAGGTTATATGCCGTATTTTTCTAAATCAAAGAACGTTTCTATGGCCACGACCGAATCTTATATTGGGAGGAGAGTATCTCCTTTCTGATACACTGTTCCTTCTTTATTGCATCCGTCGATCCCTCACAGTGACGAATTAACACAGAAAAAGCGTCGCTATGAAATACTATAGGTTATATGCCTTCCCTTTCTATACCGAGGAACGTTTCTATGGCCACGACAGGATCTTATATTGGGAGGCGAGTATCTCATTTCTGATGCACTATTCTTTCTATATTGCATCCGTCGATCACTCACAGTGACGAATTAACACAGAAATTGCGTCGCTATGAGATACTATAGGTTCTACGCCTTCTCTTTCTAAATCGAGGAACGTTTCTATGGCCAAGACAGGATCTTGTATTGGGAGGAGAGTATGTCTTTTCGGATGCACTTTTCTTTCTTTATTGCATCCGTCGATCCCTCACAATGACGAATTAACACAGAAATTGTTTCGCTATGAAATACTATAGGTTCTATGCCTTCTCTTTCTAAATCGTGGAACGTTTCTATGGCCACGACAGGATCTTATATTGGGAGGCGAGTATCTCTTTTCTGATTCACTATACTTTCTTTATTGCATCCGTCGATCCCTCACAGTGACGAACTAACACAGAAATTGCGTCGCTATGAAATACTATAGGTTATATGCCGTATTTATCTAAATCAAAGAACGTTTCTATGGCCACGACCGAATCTTATATTGGGAGGAGAGTATCTCCTTTCTGATGCACTGTTCCTTCTTTATTGCATCCGTCGATCCATCACAGTGACGAATTAACACAGAAAAAGCGTCGCTATGAAATACTATAGGTTCTATGCCTTCCCTTTCTATACCGAGGAACGTTTCTATGGCCACGACAGGATCTTATATTGGGAGGCGAGTATCTCATTTCTGATGCACTATTCTTTCTATTTTGCATCCGTCGATCACTCACAGTGACGAATTAACACAGAAATTGCGTCGCTATGAGTTACTATAGGTTCTACGCCTTCTCTTTCTAAATTGAGGAACGTTTCTATGGCCACGACATGATCTTATATTGCGAGGCGAGTATTTCTTTTCTGATGCACTATTCATTCTTTATTGCAAT
Source organism: Schistocerca cancellata (assembly GCF_023864275.1). NCBI lineage: Eukaryota > Metazoa > Arthropoda > Insecta > Orthoptera > Acrididae > Schistocerca > Schistocerca cancellata. Next base: position 957,816,208 of record NC_064628.1, on the reverse strand, counting down.
CGTCGATCCCTCACAGTGACGAATTAACACAGAAATTACTTCGCTATTAATTACTATATCTTCAATGCCTTCTCTTTCTAAATCGAGGAACGCTTCTATGGCCACGACCGAATCTTATATTGGGAGGAGAGTATCTCTTTTCTGTTGCACTATTCTTTCTTTATTGCATCTGTTATCCCTCACAGTGACGAATTAACACAGAAATTGCGTCGTTATGAAATACTATAGGTTCTATACCTTCTCTTTCTAAATCGAGGAACGTTTCTATAGCCACGACAGAATCTTATATTGGGAGGAGAGTATCTCTTTTCTGATGCACTATTTCTTCTTTATTGCATCCGTCGATCCCTCACAGCGACGAATTAAAACAGAAATTGCGTCGCTATGAAATACTGTAGGTTCTATGTCTTCTCTTTCTAAATCGAGGGTCGTTTCTATGGCCACGTAAGGATCTTAAATTGGGAGGCGAGTATCTATTTTCTGATGCACTATTCTTTCTTTATTGCATCCTTCGATCCCTCACAGTGACGAATTAACACAGAAATTGCGTCGCTATGAGATACTATAGGTTCTACGCCTTCTCTGTCTAAATCGAGGAACGTTTCTATGGCCACGAAAGGATCTTGTATTGGGAGGAGAGTATGTCTTTTCGGATGCACTTTTCTTTCTTTATCGCATCCGTCGATTCCTCACAATGACGAATTATCACAGAAATTGCGTCGCTATAAAATACTATAGTTCTATGCCTTCTCTTTCTAAATCGAGGAACGTTTCTATGGCAACGACAGATTCTTATATTGGAGGAGACTATTCCTTTTCTGATGCACTATGCCTTTTTTATTGCATCCGTCGATCCCTCACAGTGACGAATTAACACAGAAATTGCGTCGCTATGAAATACTATATGTTCTACGTCTTCTCTTTCAAAATCGAGGAACGTTACTGTTGCAGCGAATGGATCTTATATTGGGAGGCGAATATCTCTTTTCGGATGCACTATTCCTTCTTTATTGCTTCCGTCGTTCCCTCACAATGACGAATTAACACAGAAATTGCGTCGCTATGAAATACTATATCTTCTATGCCTTCTCTTTCTAAATCGAGGAACGTTTCAATGGCCACGACAGGATCTTATATTGGGAGGCGAGTATCTCTTTTCTGATGCTCTATTCTTTCTATATTGCATCTGTCAATCCCTCACAGTGTTGAATTAACACAGAAATTGCGTCGCTATGAAATACTATAGGTTCTATGCCTTCTCCTTCTAATTCGAGGAACGTTTCTATGGCCATGACAGGATCTTATATTGGGAGGCGAGTATCTCTTTTCTGATGCACTAATCTTTCTTTATTGCATCCGTCGAACCCTCACAGTGACGAACTAACACAGAAATTGCGTCGCTATTAAATACTATAGGTTCTATGTCTTCTCTTTCTAAATCGAAGAACGTTTCTATGGCCATGACAGAATCTTATATTGGGAGGAGAGTATCTGTTTTCTCATGCACTATTTCTTCTTTATTGCATCCGTCGATCCCTCACAGAACCGAATTAACACAGAAATTGGGTCCCTATGAAATACTATAGGTAATATGCCTTCTCTTTCTAAACCGAGGAACGTTTCTATAGCCACGACAGGATCTTATATTGGGAGGCGAGTATCTCTTTTCTGATGCACTAATCTTTCTTTATTGCATCCGTCGAACCCTCACAGTGACGAACTAACACAGAAATTGCGTCGCTATTAAATACTATAGGTTCTATGTCTTCTCTTTCTAAATCGAAGAACGTTTCTATGGCAACGACAGAATCTTATATTGGGCGGAGAGTATCTTTTTTCTGATGCACTATTCCTGCTTTATTGCACCTGTCGATCGCTCACAGTGACGAATTAACACAGAAATTGCGTCGCTATGAAATACTATAGGTTCTATGCCTTCTCTTTCTAAATCGAGGAACGTTTCTATGGCCACGACAGAATCTTATATTTTGATGAGAGTATCGCTTTTCTGATGCACTATTCCTTCTTTATTGCATTAGTCGATCCCTCACAATGACGAATTAACAAAGAAATTCCGTCGCTATGAAATACTATAGGTTCTATGCCTTCTCTTTCTAAATCGAAGAACGTTTGTGAGGCCATGACAGAATCTTATATTGGGAGGAGAGTATCTCTTTTCTGATGCACTTTTCTTTCTTTATTGCATCCGTCAATCCCTCACAATGACGAATTAACAGAGAAATTGCGTCGCTATGAAATACTATATCTTCTATGCCTTCTCTTTCTAAATCGAGGAACGTTCCAATGGCCACGACAGCATTTTATATTCGAAGGCGAGTATCTCTTTTCTGATGCACTATTCTTTCTTTATTGCATCCGTCGATCCCTCACAGTGACGAATTAACACAGAAATGGCGTCGCTATTAAATACTATAGGTTCTACGTCTTCTCTTCTAAATCGAGGAACGTTTCTATGGCCACAACCGTATCTTATATTGGGAAGAGAGTATCTCTTTCCGGATGCACTATTCCTTCTTTATTGCATCCGTCGACCTTCACAGTGACGAATTAACACAGAAATTGCGTCGCTATGAAACACTATAGGTTTTATGCCTTCTCTTTCTAAATCGAGGAAAGTTTCCATGGCCAAGACTGAATCCTATTTTGGGTGGAGAGTATATCTTTTCCGATGTACTATTCCTTCTTTATTGCACCCGTCGATCCCTCACTGTGACGAATTAACACAGAAATTGCGTCTCTATGAAATACTATAGGTTCTATGCCTTCTCTTTCTAAATCGAGGAACGCTTCTATGGCCACGACAGAATCTTATTTTGGGAGGAGAGTTTCTCATTTCTGATGCACTATTACTTCTTTATTGCATCCGTCGATCCCTCACAGTGACGAATTATCACAGAAATTGCATCGCTATGAAATACATTAGATTCTATGCTTTCTCTTTATAAGTCGAGGAACGTTTCTATGGTCACGACAGAATCTTATATTGGGAGGAGAGTATCTCTTTTCGGATGCACTATTCCTTCTTTATTGCATCTGTCGATCCCTCACAGTAACGAATTATCACAGAAATTGCATCGCTATGAAATACTATAGGTTCTATGCCCTCTCTTTCTAAGTCGAGGAACGTTTCTATGGTCACGACAGAATCTTATGTTGGAAGGAGAGTATCTCTTTTCGGATGCACTATTCCTTCTTTATTGCATCCGTCGATCCCTCACAGTGACGAATTAACACTTTAATTGCGTCGCTATGAAATACTATAGGTTCTATGACATCTCTTTCTATGTCGAAAAACGTTTCTATGGTAACGACAGGATCTCCTATTGGGAGGAGAGTATCTCTTTTCTGATGCACTATTCCTTCTTTATTGCATCCGTCGATCCCTCACAAAGACGAATTAACACAGAAATTGCGTCGCTATAAAATACTATAGGTTCTATGCCTTCTCATTTTAAAATGAGGAACGTTTCTATGGCAACGACAGGATCTTGTATTGGGAGGCGTGTATCTCGTTTCGGATGCACTATTCTTTCTTTATTGCATCTGTCGATCCCTCACAGTGACGAATTAATACATAAATTGCGTCGCTATGAAAAGCTATAGGTTCTAAGCTTTCTCTTTCTAAATCGAGGATCGTTTCTATGGCCACGACAGAATCTTATATTGGGAGGAGAGTATCTCTTTTCGGTTGAACTATTCCTTCATTATTGCATCCTTCGATCCGTCACAATGACGAATTAATACAGAAATTGCGTCGCTATGAAATACTATAGCTTTTATTAATTCTGTTTCTAAATCGAGGAACGTTTCTATGGCCACGACTGAATCATATATTGGGAGGAGAGTATCTCTTTTCGGATGCACTATTCCTTATTTATTGCATCCGTCGATCCGTCACAGTGACGAATAAACACAGAAATTGCGTCGCTGTAAAATACTATAGTTCTATGCCTTCTCTTTCTAAATCGAGGAACGTTTCTATGGCAACGACAGATTCTTATATTGGGGAAGACTATCCCTTTTCTGATGCACTATGCCTTCTTTATTGCATCCGTCGATCCCTCACAGTGACGAATTAACACAGAAATTGCGTCGCTATGAAATGCTATATGTTCTATGCCTTGTCTTTTGAAATCGAGGAACGTTTCTATGGAAACGACAGGATCTTATATTGGGAGGCGTGTATCTCTTTTCGGATGCACTATTCCTTCTTTATTGCATCCGTCGATCCCTCACAGTGACGAATTAACACAGAAATTGCGTCGCTATGAAATACTATAGGTTCTATGACTTCTCTTTCTAAATCGAGGAACGTTTCTATGGCAACGACAGGATCTTCTATTGGGAGGCGAGTATCTCTTTTCGGATGCACTATTCCTTCTATATTGCATCCGTCGATTCCTCACAATGACGAATTAACACAGAAATTGCGTCGCTATAAAATACTATAGTTCTATGCCTTCTCTTTCTAAATCGAGGAACGTTTCTATGGCAACGACGGATTCTTATATTGGAGGAGACTATCCCTTTTCTGATGCACTATGCCTTCTTTATTGCATCCGTCGATCCCTCACAGTGACGAATTAACACAGAAATTGCGTCGCTATGAAATACTATATGTTCTACGTCTTCTCTTTCAAAATCGAGGAACGTTACTGTGGCAGCGAATGGATCTTATATTGGGAGGCGAATATCTCTTTTCGGATGCACTATTCCTTCTTTATTGCTTCCGTCGTTCCCTCACAATGACGAATTAACACAGAAATTGCGTCGCTATGAAATACTATATCTTCTATGCCTTCTCTTTCTAAATCGAGGAACGTTTCAATTGCCACGACGGGATCTTATATTGGGAGGCGAGTATCTCTTTTCTGATGCTCTATTCTTTCTATATTGCATCTTTCAATCCCTCACAGTGTTGAATTAACACAGAAATTGCGTCGCTATGAAATACTATAGGTTCTATGCCTTCTCCTTCTAATTCGAGGAACGTGTCTGTGGCCATGACAGATTCTTGTATTGGGTAGGAGAGTATCTCTTTTCTGATGCACTATTCCTTCTTCATTGCATCCGTCGATCCCTCACAGTGACGAATTAACACAGAAATTGCGTCGCTATGAAATACTATACGTTCTACGCCTTCTCTTTCTAGATCGAGAAACGTTTCTATGGACATGGCAGAATCTTATATTGGGAGGAGAGTATCTCTTTTCGGATGCAATATTCCTTCCTTATTGCATCCGTCGATCCCTCACAATGACAAATTAACACAGAAATTGCGTCGCTATGAAATACTATAAGCTCTATGTCTTCTCTTTCTAAATCGAGGAACATTTCTATGGCAACGATTGGATCTTATATTTGGTGGCGAATATCTCTTTTCGGATGCACTATTCCATCTTTATTGCATCTGTCGATCCCTCACAATGACAAATTAACACAGAAATTGCGTCGCTATGAATTACTAGAGGTTCTATGCCTTGTCTTTCTAAATCGAGGAACGTTTCTATGGCTACGAAAGGATGTTATATTGGGAGGCGAGTATCTCTTTTCTGATGCACTATTCTTTCTTTATTGCATCCGTCGATCCCTCACAGTGACGAATTAACACTGAAATTGCGTCGCCAGGAAATACTATAGGTTCTATGCCTTCCCTTTCTAATTCGTGGAACGTTTCTATGGCCACGACAGGATCTTATATTGGGAGGCGAGTATCTCTTTTCTGATCCTCTATTCTTTCTATATTGCATCTGTCAATCCCTCACAGTGTTGAATTAACACAGAAATTGCGTCGCTATGAAATACTATAGGTTCTATGCCTTCTCCTTCTAATTCGAGGAACGTGTCTGTGGCCATGACAGATTCTTGTATTGGGTAGGAGAGTATCTCTTTTCTGATGCACTATTCCTTCTTCATTGCATCCTTCGATCCCTCACAGCGACGAATTAAAACAGAAATTGCGTCGCTATGAAATACATAGGTTCTATGCCTTCTCTGTCTAAATCGAGGATCGTTTCTATGGCCACGTGAGAATCTTATTTTGGGAGGCGAGTATCTGTTTTCTGATGCACTAAGCTTTCTGTATTGCATCCGTCGATCCCTCACAGTGACGAATTAACACAGAAATTGCGTCGCTATGAAAGACTATAGGTTCTGTGCCTTCTCTTTCTAAATCGAGGAACGTTTCTATGGCCAGGACACAATCTTATATTGGGAGGAGAGTATCTTTTTTCTGATGCACTATTCCTCCTTTATTGCATCCGTCGATCCCACACAATGAGGAATTAAAATAGAAATTGCGTCGCTATGAAATACTATAGGTTCTATGCCTTCTCTTTCAAAATCGAGGAACGTTTCTATGGCCACGACAGGATCTTATATTGGGAGGCGAGTATCTCTTTTCTGATGCACTATTCTTTCTTTATTGCATCCGTCGATCCCTCACAGTGACGAATTAACACAGAAATTGCGTCGCTATGAAATACTATAGGTTATATGCCGTATTTTTCTAAATCAAAGAACGTTTCTATGGCCACGACTGAATCTTATATTGGGAGGAGAGTATCTCCTTTCTGATGCACTATTCCTTCTTTATTGCATCCGTCGATCCCTCACAGTGACGAATTAACACAGAAATTACGTCGCTATGAAATACTATAGGTTCTACGCCTTCTCTTTCTAGATCGAGGAACGTTTCTATGGCCACGACAGAATCTTAGATTGGGATGAGAGTATCTCTTTTCGGATGCAGTATTCCTTCTTTATAGCGTCCGTCGATCCCTCACAATGACGAATTAACAAACAAATTGCGTCGCTATGAACTACTATAAGCTCTATGTCTTCTCTTTCTAAATCGAGAAACGTTTCTATGGCAACGACTGGATCTTATATTGGGAGGCGAATATCTCTTTTCGGATGCACTATTCCTTCTTTATTGCATCCGTCGATCCCTCACAATGACGAATTAACACAGACATTGCGTTGCTGTGAAATACTATGGGTTCTATGCCTTCTCTTTCAAAATCGAGGAACGTTTCTATGGCCACGACACAATCTTATATTGGGAGGAGAGTAACTTTTTTCTGATGCACTATTCCTTCTTTATTGTATCCATCATTCCCTCACAGTGACGAATTAACATAGAAATTTCGTCGCTATGAAATACTATAGGTTCTACGCCTTCTCTTTCTAAATCGAGGAACGTTTCTATGGCCACGACAGAAACTTATATTGGGAGGAGAGTATCTCTTTTCTGATGCACTATTCCTCCTTTACTGCATCCGTCGATCCCACACAATGAGGAATTAACATAGAAATTGCGTCGCTATGAAATACTATAGGTTCTATGCCTTCTCTTTCAAAATCGTGGAACGTTTCTATGGCCACGACAGGGTCTTATATTGGGAGGCGAGTATCTCTTTTCCGATTCTTTCTGTATTGTTTCCGTCGATCCCTCACAGTGACGAATTAACACAGAAATTGCGTCGCTATGAAAGACTATAGGTTCTGTGCCTTCTCTTTCTAAATCGAGGAACGTTTCTATGGCCACGACTGAATCTTATATTGGGAGGAGAGTATCTCCTTTCTGATGCACTATTCCTTCTTTATTGCATCCGTCGATCCCTCACAGTGACGAATTAACACAGAAATTACGTCGCTATGAAATACTATAGGTTCTACGCCTTCTCTTTCTAGATCGAGGAACGTTTCTATGGCCACGACAGAATCTTAGATTGGGATGAGAGTATCTCTTTTCGGATGCAGTATTCCTTCTTTATAGCGTTTCTATGGCCACGACAGAAACTTATATTGGGAGGAGAGTATCTCTTTTCTGATGCACTATTCCTCCTTTACTGCATCCGTCGATCCCACACAATGAGGAATTAACATAGAAATTGCGTCGCTATGAAATACTATAGGTTCTATGCCTTCTCTTTCAAAATCGTGGAACGTTTCTATGGCCACGACAGGGTCTTATATTGGGAGGCGAGTATCTCTTTTCCGATTCTTTCTGTATTGTTTCCGTCGATCCCTCACAGTGACGAATTAACACAGAAATTGCGTCGCTATGAAAGACTATAGGTTCTGTGCCTTCTCTTTCTAAATCGAGGAACGTTTCTATGGCCACGACTGAATCTTATATTGGGAGGAGAGTATCTCCTTTCTGATGCACTATTCCTTCTTTATTGCATCCGTCGATCCCTCACAGTGACGAATTAACACAGAAATTGCGTCGCTATGAAAGACTATAGGTTCTGTGCCTTCTCTTTCAAAATCGTGGAACGTTTCTATGGCCACGACAGGGTCTTATATTGGGAGGCGAGTATCTCTTTTCCGATTCTTTCTGTATTGTTTCCGTCGATCCCTCACAGTGACGAATTAACACAGAAATTAAGTTGCTATGAAAGACTATAGGTTCTGTGCCTTCTCTTTCTAAATCGAGGAACGTTTCTATGGCCACGACTGAATCTTATATTGGGAGGAGAGTATCTCCTTTCTGATGCACTATTCCTTCTTTATTGCATCCGTCGATCCCTCACAGTGACGAATTAACACAGAAATTACGTCGCTATGAAATACTATAGGTTCTGTGCCTTCTCTTTCTAAATCGAGGAACGTTTCTATGGCCACGACTGAATCTTATATTGGGAGGAGAGTATCTCCTTTCTGATGCACTATTCCTTCTTTATTGCATCCGTCGATCCCTCACAGTGACGAATTAACACAGAAATTGCGTCGCTATGAAAGACTATAGGTTCTGTGCCTTCTCTTTCAAAATCGTGGAACGTTTCTATGGCCACGACAGGGTCTTATATTGGGAGGCGAGTATCTCTTTTCCGATTCTTTCTGTATTGTTTCCGTCGATCCCTCACAGTGACGAATTAACACAGAAATTGCGTCGCTATGAAAGACTATAGGTTCTGTGCCTTCTCTTTCTAAATCGAGGAACGTTTCTATGGCCACGACTGAATCTTATATTGGGAGGAGAGTATCTCCTTTCTGATGCACTATTCCTTCTTTATTGCATCCGTCGATCCCTCACAGTGACGAATTAACACAGAAATTACGTCGCTATGAAATACTATAGGTTCTACGCCTTCTCTTTCTAGATCGAGGAACGTTTCTATGGCCACGACAGAATCTTAGATTGGGATGAGAGTATCTCTTTTCGGATGCAGTATTCCTTCTTTATAGCGTTTCTATGGCCACGACAGAAACTTATATTGGGAGGAGAGTATCTCTTTTCTGATGCACTATTCCTCCTTTACTGCATCCGTCGATCCCACACAATGAGGAATTAACATAGAAATTGCGTCGCTATGAAATACTATAGGTTCTATGCCTTCTCTTTCAAAATCGTGGAACGTTTCTATGGCCACGACAGGGTCTTATATTGGGAGGCGAGTATCTCTTTTCCGATTCTTTCTGTATTGTTTCCGTCGATCCCTCACAGTGACGAATTAACACAGAAATTGCGTCGCTATGAAAGACTATAGGTTCTGTGCCTTCTCTTTCTAAATCGAGGAACGTTTCTATGGCCACGACTGAATCTTATATTGGGAGATGCCTTCCCTTTCTATACCGAGGAACGTTTCTATGGCCACGACAGGATCTTATATTGGGAGGCGAGTATCTCATTTCTGATGCACTATTCTTTCTATATTGCATCCGTCGATCACTCACAGTGACGAATTAACACAGAAATTGCGTCGCTATGAGATACTATAGGTTCTACGTCTTCTCTTTCTAAATCGAGGAACGTTTCTATGGCCAAGACAGGATCTTGTATTGGGAGGAGAGTATGTCTTTTCGGATGCACTTTTCTTTCTTTATTGCATCCGTCGATCCCTCACAATGACGAATTAACACAGAAATTGTTTCGCTATGAAATACTATAGGTTCTATGCCTTCTCTTTCTAAATCGTGGAACGTTTCTATGGCCACGACAGGATCTTATATTGGGAGGCGAGTATCTCTTTTCTGATTCACTATACTTTCCTTATTGCATCCGTCGATCCCTCACAGTGACGAACTAACACAGAAATTGCGTCGCTATGAAATACTATAGGTTATATGCCGTATTTATCTAAATCAAAGAACGTTTCTATGGCCACGACCGAATCTTATATTGGGAGGAGAGTATCTCCTTTCTGATGCACTGTTCCTTCTTTATTGCATCCGTCGATCCATCACAGTGACGAATTAACACAGAAAAAGCGTCGCTATGAAATACTATAGGTTCTATGCCTTCCCTTTCTATACCGAGGAACGTTTCTATGGCCACGACAGGATCTTATATTGGGAGGCGAGTATCTCATTTCTGATGCACTATTCTTTCTATATTGCATCCGTCGATCACTCACAGTGACGAATTAACACAGAAATTGCGTCGCTATGAGTTACTATAGGTTCTACGCCTTCTCTTTCTAAATTGAGGAACGTTTCTATGGCCACGACATGATCTTATATTGCGAGGCGAGTATTTCTTTTCTGATGCACTATTCATTCTTTATTGCAATCGTCGATCCCTCACAGTGACGAATTAACACAGAAATTACTTCGCTATTAATTACTATATCTTCAATGCCTTCTCTTTCTAAATCGAGGAACGCTTCTATGGCCACGACCGAATCTTATATTGGGAGGAGAGTATCTCTTTTCTGTTGCACTATTCTTTCTTTATTGCATCTGTTATCCCTCACAGTGACGAATTAACACAGAAATTGCGTCGTTATGAAATACTATAGGTTCTATACCTTCTCTTTCTAAATCGAGGAACGTTTCTATAGCCACGACAGAATCTTATATTGGGAGGAGAGTATCTCTTTTCTGATGCACTATTTCTTCTTTATTGCATCCGTCGATCCCTCACAGCGACGAATTAAAACAGAAATTGCGTCGCTATGAAATACTGTAGGTTCTATGTCTTCTCTTTCTAAATCGAGGGTCGTTTCTATGGCCACGTAAGGATCTTAAATTGGGAGGCGAGTATCTATTTTCTGATGCACTATTCTTTCTTTATTGCATCCTTCGATCCCTCACAGTGACGAATTAACACAGAAATTGCGTCGCTATGAGATACTATAGGTTCTACGCCTTCTCTGTCTAAATCGAGGAACGTTTCTATGGCCACGAAAGGATCTTGTATTGGGAGGAGAGTATGTCTTTTCGGATGCACTTTTCTTTCTTTATTGCATCCGTCGATCCCTCACAATGACGAATTAACACAGAAATTGTTTCGCTATGAAATACTATAGGTCCTATGCCTTCTCTTTCTAAATCGAGGAACGTTTCTATGGCAACGACAGATTCTTATATTGGAGGAGACTATCCCTTTTCTGATGCACTATGCCTTCTTTATTGCATCCGTCGATCCCTCACAGTGACGAATTAACACAGAAATTGCGTCGCTATGAAATGCTATATGATCTATGCCTTGTCTTTTGAAATCGAGGAACGTTTCTATGGAAACGACAGGTTCTTACATTGGGAGGCGTGTATCTCTTTTCGGATGCACTATTCCTTCTTTATTGCATCCGTCGATCCCTCACACTGATGATTTAACACAGAAATTGCGTCGCTATGAAATACTATAGGTTCTATGACTTCTCTTTCTAAATCGAGGAACGTTTCTATGGCAACGACAGGATCTTCTATTGGGAGGCGAGTATCCCTTTTCGGATGCACTATTCCTTTTATATTGCATCCGTCGATTCCTCACAATGACGAATTATCACAGAAATTGCGTCGCTATAAAATACTATAGTTCTATGCCTTCTCTTTGTAAATCGAGGAACGTTTCTATGGCAACGACAGATTCTTATATTGGAGGAGACTATTCCTTTTCTGATGCACTATGCCTTTTTTATTGCATCCGTCGATCCCTCACAGTGACGAATTAACACAGAAATTGCGTCGCTATGAAATACTATATGTTCTACGTCTTCTCTTTCAAAATCGAGGAACGTTACTGTTGCAGCGAATGGATCTTATATTGGGAGGCGAATATCTCTTTTCGGATGCACTATTCCTTCTTTATTGCTTCCGTCGTTCCCTCACAATGACGAATTAACACAGAAATTGCGTCGCTATGAAATACTATATCTTCTATGCCTTCTCTTTCTAAATCGAGGAACGTTGCAATGGCCACGACAGGATCTTATATTGGGAGGCGAGTATCTCTTTTCTGATGCTCTATTCTTTCTATATTGCATCTGTCAATCCCTCACAGTGTTGAATTAACACAGAAATTGCGTCGCTATGAAATACTATAGGTTCTATGCCTTCTCCTTCTAATTCGAGGAACGTTTCTATGGCCATGACAGAATCTTGTATTGGGTAGGAGAGTATCTCTTTTCTGATGCACTATTCCTTCTTCATTGCATTCGTCGATCCCTCACAGTGACGAATTAACACAGAAATTGGGTCGCTATGAAATACTATACGTTCTACGCCTTCTCTTTCTAGATCGAGGAACGTTTCTATGGACATGACAGAATCTTATATTGGGAGGAGAGTATCTCTTTTCGGATGCAATATTCCTTCCTTATTGCATCCGTCGATCCCTCACAATGACAAATTAACACAGAAATTGCGTCGCTATGAAATACTATAAGCTCTATGCCTTCTCTTTCTAAATCGAGGAACATTTCTATGGCAACGACTGGATCTTATATTTGGTGGCGAATATCTCTTTTCGGATGCACTATTCCATCTTTATTGCATCTGTCGATCCCTTGCCTTGTCTTTCTAAATCGAGGAACGTTTCTATGGCTACGAAAGGATGTTATATTGGGAGGCGAGTATCTCTTTTCTGATGCACTATTCTTTCTTTATTGCATCCGACGATCCCAACCAGTGAAGAATTTACACAATAATTGCGTCGCTGTTAAATACTATAAGTTATATGCTTTATCTTTCTAAATCAAGGAACGTTTCTATGGCCATGACAGACTCTTATATTGGGAGGAGAGTATCTCTTTTCTGATGCACCATTCCTTCTTTATTGCATCCGTCGATCCCTCACAGTGACGAATTAACACTGAAATTGCGTCGCCAGGAAATACTATAGGTTCTATGCCTTCCCTTTCTAATTCGTGGAACGTTTCTATGGCCACGACAGGATCTTATATTGGGAGGAGAGTATCTCTTTTCTGTTGCACTATTTCTAGTTTATTGCATCCGTCGATCCCTCACAGTGACGAATTAACACAGAAATTGCGTCGCTATGAAATACTATAGGTTCTATACCTTCTCTTTCTAAATCGAAGAACGTTTCTATTGCCACAACAGAATCTTATATTGGGAGGAGAGTATCTCTTTTCTGATGCACTATTTCTGCTTTATTTGCATCCTTCGATCCCTCACAGCGACGAATTAAAACAGAAATTTCGTCGCTATGAAATACAATAGGTTCTATGCCTTCTCTGTCTAAGTCGAGGATCGTTTCTATGGCCACGTGAGAATCTTATTTTGGGAGGCGAGTATCTGTTTTCTGATGCACTAATCTTTCTGTATTGCATCCGTCGATCCCTCACAGTGACGAATTAACACAGAAATTGCGTCGCTATGAAAGACTATAGGTTCTGTGCCTTCTCTTTCTAAATCGAGGAACGTTTCTATGGCCAGGACACAATCTTATATTGGGAGGAGAGTATCTTTTTTCTGATGCACTATTCCTCCTTTATTGCATCCGTCGATCCCACACAATGAGGAATTAAAATAGAAATTGCGTCGCTATGAAATACTATAGGTTCTATGCCTTCTCTTTCAAAATCGAGGAACGTTTCTATGGCCACGACAGGATCTTATATTGGGAGGCGAGTATCTCTTTTCTGATGCACTATTCTTTCTTTATTGCATCCGTCGATCCCTCACAGTGACGAATTAACACAGAAATTACGTCGCTATGAAATACTATAGGTTCTACGCCTTCTCTTTCTAGATCGAGGAACGTTTCTATGGCCACGACAGAATCTTAGATTGGGATGAGAGTATCTCTTTTCGGATGCAGTATTTCTTCTTTATAGCGTCCGTCGATCCCTCACAATGACGAATTAACAAACAAATTGCGTCGCTATGAACTACTATAAGCTCTATGTCTTCTCTTTCTAAATCGAGAAACGTTTCTATGGCCACGACCGAATCTTATATTGGGAGGAGAGTATCTCTTTTCTGTTGCACTGCTCCATCTTTATTGTATCCTTCGATCCCTCACAGTGACGAATTAACACAGAAATTGCGTCGCTATGAATTACTATAGGTTCTATGCCTTCTCTTTCTAAATCGAGGAACGTTTCTATGGCCACGACAGGATCTTATATTGGGAGGCGAGTATCTCATTTCTGATGCACTATTCCTTCTTTATTGCATCCGTCGATCCCTCACAGTGACGAATTAACACAGAAATTACGTCGCTATGAAATACTATAGGTTCTACGCCTTCTCTTTCTAGATCGAGGAACGTTTCTATGGCCACGACAGAATCTTAGATTGGGATGAGAGTATCTCTTTTCGGATGCAGTATTCCTTCTTTATAGCGTCCGTCGATCCCTCACAATGACGAATTAACAAACAAATTGCGTCGCTATGAACTACTATAAGCTCTATGTCTTCTCTTTCTAAATCGAGAAACGTTTCTATGGCAACGACTGGATCTTATATTGGGAGGCGAATATCTCTTTTCGGATGCACTATTCCTTCTTTATTGCATCCGTCGAACCCTCACAATGACGAATTAACACAGACATTGCGTTGCTGTGAAATACTATGGGTTCTATGCCTTCTCTTTCAAAATCGAGGAACGTTTCTATGGCCACGACACAATCTTATATTGGGAGGAGAGTAACTTTTTTCTGATGCACTATTCCTTCTTTATTGTATCCATCATTCCCTCACAGTGACGAATTAACACAGAAATTTCGTCGCTATGAAATACTATAGGTTCTATGCCTTCTCTTTCTAAATCGAGGAACGTTTCTGTGGCCACGACAGAATCTTATATTGGGAGGAGTGTATCTCTTTTCTGATGCACTATTCCTTCTTTATTGCATACGTCGATCCCTCACAGTGACGATTTAACACTGAAATTGCGTCGCTATGAAATACTATAGGTTCTATGCCTTCTCTTTCTAAATCGAGCAACGTTTCTATGGCCACGACAGAATCTTATATTGGGAGGAGAGTATCTCTTTTCTGATTTACTATTCCTTCTTTATTGCATCCGTCGATCCCTCACAGTGACGAATTAACACAGAAATTTCGTCGCTATGAAATACTATAGGTTCTACGCCTTCTCTTTCTAAATCGAGGATCGTTTCTATGGCCACGACAGGATCTTGTATTGGGAGGAGAGTATGTCTTTTCGGATGCACTTTTCTTTCTTTATTGCATCCGTCGATCCCTCACAATGACGAATTAACACAGAAATTGTTTCGCTATGAAATACTATAGGTTCTATGCCTTCTCTTTCTAAATCGTGGAACGTTTCTATGTCCACGACAGGATCTTATATTGGGAGGCGAGTATCTCTTTTCTGATTCACTATTCTTTCTTTATTGCATCCGTCGATCCCTCACAGTGACGAACTAACACAGAAATTGCGTCGCTATGAAATACTATAGGTTATATGCCGTATTTATCTAAATCAAAGAACGTTTCTATGGCCACGACCGAATCTTATATTGGGAGGAGAGTATCTCCTTTCTGATGCACTGTTCCTTCTTTATTGCATCCGTCGATCCATCACAGTGACGAATTAACACAGAAAAAGTGTCGCTATGAAATACTATAGGTTCTATGCCTTCCCTTTCTATACCGAGGAACGTTTCTATGGCCACGACAGGATCTTATATTGGGAGGCGAGTATCTCATTTCTGATGCACTATTCTTTCTATATTGCATCCGTCGATCACTCACAGTGACGAATTAACACAGAAATTGCGTCGCTATGAGTTACTATAGGTTCTACGCCTTCTCTTTCTAAATTGAGGAACGTTTCTATGGCCACGACATGATCTTATATTGCGAGGCGAGTATTTCTTTTCTGATGCACTATTCTTTCTTTATTGCAATCGTCGATCCCTCACAGTGACGAATTAACACTGAAATTTGCTTCGCTATTAATTACTATATCTTCTATGCCTTCTCTTTCTAAATCGAGGAACGCTTCTATGGCCACGACCGAATCTTATATTGGGAGGAGAGTATCTCTTTTCTGTTGCACTGTTCCATCTTTATTGTATCCTTCGATCCCTCACAGTGACGAATTAACACAGAAATTGCGTCGCTATGAATTACTATAGGTTCTATGCCTTCTCTTTCTAAATCGAGGAACGTTTCTATGGCCACGACAGGATCTTATATTGGGAGGCGAGTATCTCATTTCTGATGCACTATTCTTTCTTTATTGCATCTGTTATCCCTCACAGTGACGAATTAACACAGAAATTGCGTCGTTATGAAATACTATAGGTTGTATGATGATGATGTCAGGTTTGTGGGGCGCTCATCTGCGTTGTTATCAGCGCCCGTACAATTACCCAATCTTTGCTCAGTCCAATTTCGCCACTTTCCAGGATGATGATGAAATGATGAGGACAACACAAACACCCTGTCATCTCGAGGGAGATGAAAATCCTTGACCCCGCCAGGAAACGAACCCGCGACCCCATGCTCGGGAAGCGAGACCATGAGCGGCGGACACTATGGGTTCTATGTCTTCCCTTGCTAAATCGAGGAACGTTTCTATGGCAACGACAGGATCTTATATTGTGAGGCGAGTATCTCTTGTCGGATGCACTATTCTTTCTTTATTGCATTTGTCGATCCCTCACAATGACGAAATAACACAGATATTGCGTCGCTAAGAAATACTATAGGTTCTATACCTTCACTTTCTAAATCGAGGAACTTTTCTATGGCAATGACAGCATCTTCTATTCGGAGGCGAGTATCTCTTTTCGGATGCACTATTCCTTCTTTATTGCATCCGTCGATCCCTCACAATGAGGAATTAACACAGAAATTGCGTCGCTATGAAATACTGTTAGTTCTATGCCATCTCTTTCTAAATCGAGGAACATTTCAATGGCAACGACAGGATCTTCTATTGGGAGGCGAGTATCTCTTTTCGGATGCACTATTCCTTCTTTATTGCATCAGTCAATCCCTCATAAAGACGAATTAACACCGAAATTGCGTCGCTATGAAATTTTATAGATTCTATTCCTTCTCTTTCTAATCGAAGAACCTTTCTATGGCAACGACAGGATCAACTACTGGGACATGAGTATCACCTTTCGGATGCACTATTCCTTCTTTATTGCATCCGTCGATCCGTCGCAATGACGAATTAACACTGTAATTGCGTCGCTATGAAATACTATAGGTTCTATGCCTTCTCTTTCTAAATCGAGGAACGTTTCTAAGGCAACGACAGGATCTTCTATTGGGAGGCGAGTATCTCTTTTCGGATGCACTATTCCTTCTTTATTGCATCCGTCGATCCCTCACAATGACGAATTAACACTGATATTGCGTCGCTATGAAATACAATGGGTTCTATGCCTTCTCTTCCTAAAACGATGACGTTTCTATGGCAACGACAGGTTCTTCTATTGGGAGGCGAGTATCACTTTTCGAATGCACTATTGCTTTTTTATTGCATCCGTCGATCCCTCACATGGACGAATAAACACAGAAATTTCGTCGCTATGAAATACTATAGGTTCTAAGCCTTCTCTTTCTATATCGAGGAACGTTTCTATGGCAGTGACAGGTTCTTCTATTGGGAGACGAGTGTCTCTTGTCGGATGCACAATTCCTTCTTTATTGCATCCGTCGATCCCTCACAATTACGAATTAACACAGATGTTGCGTCGCTATGAAATACTATGGGTTCTATGCCTTCTCTTTCTAAATCGAGAAACGTTTCAATGGCAAGGACAGGATCTTACATTGGGAGGCGAGTATCTCTTTTCGGATGCACTATTCCTTCTACAGTGCATCCGTCGATCCCTCACAATGACGAATTAACACAGAAAGAGCGTCGCTATGAAATACTATAGGTTCTATGACTTCTCTTTCTAAATCGAGGAACTGTTGTAAGGCAATGACAGGATCTTCAATTGGGAGGCGAGTATCACTTTTCGGAGGTACTATTCCCGCTTTATTGCACCCGTCGATCCCTCACAATGACGAATTAGCACAGAAATTTCGTCGCTATGAAATACTATAGGTTCTATGCCTTCTCTTTCTAAATCGAGGAACGTTTCTATGGCAGTGACAGGTTCTTCTATTGGGAGACGAGTATCTCTTGTCGGATGCACAATTCCTTCTTTATTGCATCCGTCGATCCCTCACAATGACGAATTAACACAGATGTTGCGTCGCTATGAAATACTATGGGTTCTATGCCTTCTCTTTCTAAATCGAGAAACGTTTCAATGGCAAGGACAGGATCTTACAGTGGGTGGCGAGTATCTCTTTTCGGATGCACTATTCCTTCTACAGTGCATCCGTCGATCCCTCACAATGACGAATTAACACAGAAAGAGCGTCGCTATGAAATACAATAGGTTCTATGCCTTCTCTTTCTAAATCGAGGAACTATTCTAAGGCAATGACAGGATCTTCAATTGGGAAGCGAGTATCACTTTTCGGATGTACTATTCCCGCATTATTGCACCCGTCGATCCCTCACAATGACGAATTAGCACAGAAATTTCGTCGCTATGAAATACTATAGGTTCTATGCCTTCTCTTTCTAAATCGAGGAACGTTTCTATGGCAAGGACAGGATCTTATATTGGGAGGCGAGTATATCTTTTCGGATGCACAACTCCTTCTTTATCGCATCTGTCGATCGGTAACAATGACGATTTAACACAGAATTTGCGTCGCAATGAAATACTATAGGTTCTATGACTTCTCTTTCTAAATCGAGGATCGTTTCTATGGCAATGACAGGATCTTCTATTGGCAGGCGAGAATCTCTTTTCGGATGCACTATTCCTGCTTTATTGCATCCGTCGATCCCTCACAATGACCAATTAACGCAGAAATTGCGTCGCAATGAAATACTATAAGTTCTATGCCTTCTCTTTCTAAATCGAGTAACGTTTCTATGGCAACGTTTGGATCTTCTATTGGGAGGTGAGTATCTCTTTTAGGATGCACTATTCCTTCTCTTTTGCATCCGTCGATCCCTCACAATGACGAATTAACACAGAAATTGCGTCGCTATGAAATACTATAGGTTCTATGCCTTCTCTTTCTAAATCACGGAACGTTTCTATGGCAACGACAGGATCTTATATTGGGATGAGGGTATCTCTTTTCAGATGCACTATTGCTTCTTTATTGCATCCGTCGAACCCTCACAATGACGAATTAACACAAATATTGCGTTGCTATGAAATACTATAGGTTCTATGCCTTCTCTTCCTAAATCGAGGTACTTTTCTATGGCAATGACAGGATCCTCTATTGGCAGGCGAGTATCTCTTTTCGGATGCACTATTCCTGCTTTATTGCATCTGTCGATCACTCCCAATGACGAATTAACACAGAAATTGCGTCGCTATGAAATACTATAGGTTCTATGCCTTCTCCTTCTAAATCGAGGAACTTTTCTAAGGCAATGAGAGGATCTTCAATTGGGAGGAGAGTATCTCTTTTCGGATGCACTATTCCTGCTTTATTGCATCCGTCGATCCCTCACAATGACCAATTAACGCAGAAATTGCGTCGCTATGAAATACTATAAGTTCTATGCATTCTCTTTCTAAATCGAGTAACGTTTCTATGGCAACGATAGGATCTTCTATTTTGAGGTGAGTATCTCTTTTGGGATGCACTATTCCTTTTATATTGCATCCTTCGATCCCACAAAATGAAGAATTAACATAGAAATTGCGTCGCTATGAAGTACTATAGGTTCTATGACTTCTCTTTCTAAATCGAGTGACGTTACTATGGCAACGTCAGGACATTATATTGGGAGGCGAGTATCTCTTTTCGGATGCACTATTCCTTCTTTTTTGCATCCGTCGATCCCTCACAATGACGAATTAACACAGAAATTGCGTCGCTATGAAATACTATATGTTCTATGCCTTCTCTTTCTAAGTCGAGGAACGTTTCTATGGCAACGACAGGTTCTTCTATTGGGAGACGAGTATCTCTTGTCGGATGCACAATTCCTTCTTTATTGCATCCGTCGATCCCTCACAATGACGAATTATCACAGAAATTGCGTCGCTATGAAATACTATAGATTCTATGTCTTCGCTTTCTAAATCGAGGAACGTTGCTATGGCAATGACAGGATCTTATATTGGTAGGCGAGTATATGTTTTTGGATGCACTATTCTTGCTTTATTGCATCCGTCGATCCCTCTCAATGACGAATTAACACAGAAATTGCGTCGCTATGAAATACAATAGGTTCTATGCCTTCTCTTTCAGAATCGAGGAACGTTTCTATGGCAACGACAGGATTTTATATTGGGAGGCGAGAATCTCTTTTCGGATGCACTATTCTTTCTTTATTGCATCCGTCGATCCCGCATAACGACGAATTAACACAGAAATTGCGTCGCTATGATATACTTTAGGTTCTATTGCTTCACTTTCTAAATCGAGGAATGTTTCTGTGGCAAAGACAGGATCTTCTATTGGGAGGCGAGTATCTCTTTTCGGATGCAATTCCTTCTTTATTGCATCCGTCTAACCCTCACAATCACGAATTAACACAGACAAGACGTCGCTATGAAAAACTATAGGTTCTATGCCTTCTCTTTCTAAATCGAGGAACATTTCTATGGCAAATACAGTATCTTATATTGGGAGGCGAGTATCTCTTTTCGGATGCACAATAAGTTCTTTATTGCATCCGTCTAACCCTCACAATGTCGAATTAACACAGAAATTGCATCGCTATGAAATACTATAGGTTCTATGCCTTCTCTTTCTAAATCGAGGAATGTTTCTATGTCAACTACAGGTACTTATATTGGGAGGAGAGTATGTCTTTGCGGATGCACCATTCCTTCTTTATTGGATCCGTCTAACCTCACAATGACGAATTAACACTGTAATTGCGTCGCTATGAAATACGATAGGTTCTATGCCTTCTCTTTCTAAAACGAGAAACGTTTCTATGGCAGCTACAGTATCTTATATTGTGAGGCGAGTATCTCTTTCCGGAGGCACAATTCCTTCTTTATTGCATAAGTCTAACCCTCACAATGACGAATTAACACAGAAATTGCGTAACTATGAAATACTATAGTTTCTATGCCTTCTCTTTCTGAATCGAGGATCTTTGCTATGGCAACTACAGTATCTTATATTGGGAGGAGAGTATCTGTTTTCGGATGCACTATTCTTTCTTTATTGCATCCATCGATCCCTCACAATGACGAATTAACACAGAAATTTCGTCGCTATGCAATACTATAGGTTCTATGCCTTCTCTTTTTAAATCGAGTTAAGTTGCTATGGCAACGACAGGATCTTATATTGGGAGGCGAGTATCTCTTTTCGGATGCACTATTCTTTCTATATTGCATCCGTCGATCCCTCACAATGACGAATAACATAGAAATTGCGTCGCAATGTAATACTATAGGTTCTATGCCTTCTCTTTCTAAATCGAGGAACGTTGCTATGGCAACGACAGGATCTTCTATTATTAGGCGAGTATCTCTTTTCGGATGCAATTCCTTCTTTATTACATCCATCTATCCCTCATAATGACGAATTAACACAGAAATTGCGTCGCTATGTAATACTATAGGTTCTATGCTTTCTTTTTCTAGATTGAGGAACGTTTCTATGTCAACTACAGGATCTTTTATTGGGAGGAGAGTATCTCCTTTTGCGGATGCACCATTCCTTCTTTATTGCATCTGTCTAACCCTCACAATGACGAATTAACACTGAAAATGCGTCGCTATGAAATACTATAGGATCTATGCCTTCTCTTTCTAAATCGAGGAACGTTTATGTGGCAACTACGGGATGTTATATTGGGAAGCGAGTATCTCTTTTCGGATGCGCATTTCCCTCTGTATTGCTTCCGTTAAACCCTCACAATGACGATTAAGAATGAAATTGCGTCGCTACTATAATTTGTGTGCCTACTTTTTCTAAATAGAGGAAAGTTGCTATGCCAACGACAGAATCTTATATTGGGAGGCGAGTATCTTTTTTCGGATGCACTATTCTTTCTTTATTGCACCCGTCGATCCCTCACAATGACGAATTAACACAGAAATTGCATCGCGATGAAATACTATAGGTTCTATGCCTTTTCTTTCTAAATCGAGGAACGTTGCTATGGCAACGACAGGATATTCTATTGGCAGGCGAGTATCTCTTTTCGGATGCACTATTAATTCTTCATTGCATCCATCGATCCCTCTCAATGACGAATTAACACAGAATTTGCGTCGCTATGAAATACTGTAGGTTCTATGACTTCTCGTTCTAAATCGAGGAACGTTCCTATCGCATCGACAGTAACTTGTATTCGGAGGCGAGTATCTCTTTTCGGATGCACTATTCCTTCTGTATTGCATCCCTCTATCCCTCACAATGACTAATTAACACTGAAACTGCGTCGCTATGAAATATTATAGGTTCCATGTCTTCTCTTTCTAAATCGAGGAACTTTTATATGGCAACGACAGGATCTTCAATGGGGGGAGGGGCGGGGCGAGTATCTCTTTTCGGATGCATAATTCCTTCTTTATTGCATCCGTCGATCCCACACAATGACTAATTAACACTGAAATTGCGTCGCTATGAAATACTATAGGTTCTTTGCCTTCTCTTTCTAAATCGAGGGACGTTTCTATGGCAACGACAGGATCTTATATTGGGAGGCGATTATCTCTTTTCGGATGCACTATTCCTTCTTTATTGCATCGGTCGATCCCTCACAATGGGGAATTAACACAGAAATTGCGTCGCTATTAAATACTACAGGTTCTATGCCTTCTCTAAGTCGAGGAACGTTTCTATGGCAACGACAGGATCTTATTTTGTGAGGCTAGTATCTCTTTTCGGATGCACTATTCCTTCTTTATTGCATCCGTGGATCCCTCACTGGACGAATTAACACAGAAATTGCGTCGCTATGAAATACCATAGGTTCTACGACTTCTCTTTCTAAATCGAGGAACGTTTCAGTGGCAACTACAGGATCTTATATTTGGAGGCGAGTATCTCTTTCCGGATGCACAATACATTCTTTATTGCATGCTCCGATCCGTCACAATGACGAATTAACACAGAATTTGTCACGCTATGAAATACTATAGGTTCTATGCCTTCTTTTTCTAAATCGAGGAACGTTTCTATGGCAACGACAGGATCTTGTATTGGGACGCGAGTATCACTTTTCGGATGCACAATTCCTTCTTTATTTCATCCGTCGATCCCTCACAATTACGAATTAACACAGAAATTGCGTCGCTATGAAACACTGTAGGTTCTATGACTTCTCTTTCCAAATCGAGGAACGTTGCTATGGAAACGACAGGATCTTATACTGGGAGGCGAGTATCTCTTTTCGAATGCACTATTCATTCTTCATTGCATCCGTCTAACCCTCATAATGACGAATTAACACAGACTTTGCGTCGCTATTTAATACTATAGGTTCTATGCCTTCTCTTTCTAAATCGAGGAACGTTTCTATGGCAAATACAGTATCTTATATTGGGAGGCGAGTATCTCTTTTCGGATGCACAATTAGTTCTTTATTGCATCCGTCTAACCCTCACAATGACGAATTAACACAGAAATTGCATCGCTATGAAATACTATAGGTTCTATGCCTTCTCTTTCTAAATCGAGGAATGTTTCTATGTCAACTACAGGTACTTATATTGGGAGGAGAGTATGTCTTTGCGGATGAACCATTCCTTCTTTATTGCATCCGTCTAACCTCACAATGACGAATTAACACTGTAATTGCGTCGCTATGAAATACTATAGGTTCTATGCCTTCTCTTTCTAAAACGAGGAACGTTTCTATGGCAGCTACAGTATCTTATACAGTGAGGCGAGTATCTCTTTCCGGAGACACAATTCCTTCTTTATTGCATAATTCTAACCCTCACAATGACGAATTAACACAGAAATTGCGTAACTATGAAATACTATAGTTTCTATGTCTTCTCTTTCTGAATCGAGGAACTTTGCTATGGCAACTACAGTATCTTATATTGGGAGGAGAGTATCTGTTTTCGGATGCACTATTCTTTCTTTATTGCATCCGTCGATCCCTCACAATGACGAATTAACACAGAAATTTCGTCGCTATGCAATACTATAGTTTCTATGCCTTCTCTTTCTAAATCGAGTTAAGTTGCTAGGGCAACGACAGGATCTTATATTGGGAGGCGAGTATATCTTTTCGGATGCACTATTCTTTCTATATTGCATCCGTCGATCGCTCACAATGACGAATAACATAGAAATTGCGTCGCAATGAAATACTATAGGTTCTATGCCTTCTCTTTCTAAATCGAGGAACGTTGCTATGGCAATGACAGGATCTTCTATTATTAGGCGAGTATCTCTTTTCGGATGCAATTCCTTCTTTATTGCATCCATCTATCCGTCATAATGACGAATTAACACAGAAATTGCGTCGCTATGTAATACTATAGGTTCTATGCCTTCTTTTTCTAGATTGAGGAACGTTTCTATGTCAACTACAGGATCTTTTATTGGGAGGAGAGTATCTCCTTTTGCGGATGCTACTTTCCTTCTTTATTGCATCTGTCTAACCCTCACAATGACGAATTAACACTGAAAATGCGTCGCTATGAAATACTATGGGATCTATGCCTTCTCTTTCTAAATCGAGGAACGTTTATGTGGCAACTACGGGATGTTATATTGTGAGGCGAGTATCTCTTTCCGGAGGCACAATTCCTTCTTTATTGCATAAGTCTAACCCTCAAATTGACAAATTAACACAGAAATTGCGTAACTATGAAATACTGTAGTTTCTATGTCTTCTCTTTCTGAATCGAGGAACTTTGCTATGGCAACTACAGTATCTTATATTGGGAGGAGAGTATCCGTTTCGGATGCACTATTCTATCTTTATTGCATCCGTCGATCCCTCACAATGACGAATTAACACAGAAATTTCGTCGCTATGCAATACTATAGTTTCTATGCCTTCTCTTTCTAAATCGACTTAAGTTGCTATGGCAACGACAGGATCTTATACTGGGAGGCGAGTATCTCTTTTCGGATGCACTATTCTTTCTATATTGCATCCGTCGATCCCTCACAATGACGAATAACATAGAAATTGCGTCGCTATGTAATACTATAGGTTCTATGCCTTCTTTTTCTAGATTGAGGAACGTTTCTATGTCAACTACAGGATCTTTTATTGGGAGGAGAGTATCTCCTTTTGCGGATGCACCATTCCTTCTTTACTGCATCTGTCTAACCCACACAATGACGAATTAACACTGAAAATGCGTCGCTATGAAATACTATAGGATCTATGCCTTCTCTTTCTAAATCGAGGAACGTTTATGTGGCAACTACGGGATGTTATATTGGGAAGCGAGTATCTCTTTTCGGATGCGCAATTCCTTCTGTATTGCGTCCGTTAAACCCTCACAATGACGATTAAGACTGAAATTGCGTCGCTACTATAATTTGTGTGCCTACTTATTCTAAATAGAGGAAAGTTGCTATGGCAACGACAGAATCTTATATTGGGAGGCGAGTATCTCTTTTCGGATGCACTATTCTTTCTTTATTGCATCCGTCGATCCCTCACAATGACAAATTAACACAGAAATTGCATCGCGATGAAATACTATAGGTTCTATGCCTTTTCTTTCTAAATCGAGGAACGTTGCTATGGCAACGACGGGATCTTATATTGAGAGGCGTGTATCTTTTTTAAAATGCACTATTCTTTCTTTATTGCATCCGTCGATTCCTCACAATTACGAATTAACACAGAAATTGAGTCGCCATGAAATACTATAGGTTCTACGCCTTCTCTATCTAAATCGAGGAACGTTTCTGTGGCAACGACAGGATTTTATATTGGGAGGCGAGTATCTCTTTTCGGATGCACTATTCCTTCTTTATTGCATCCGTCGATCCCTCACAATGGCGAATTAACACAGAAATTGCGTCGCTATGCAATACTGTATGTTCTATGCCTTGTCTTTCTAAATCAAGGAACATTTCTATGGCAACGACAGGATCTTCTGTTGAGAGGCGAGTATTTCTTTTCGGATGCAATATTTTTTCTTTATTGCATACGTCGATTCCTCACAATGACGATTTAACACAGAAATTACTTCGCTACGAAATACTATAGGTTCTATGCCTTCCATTTGTAAATCGAGGGACTCTTCTATGGCAATGATAGGAACTTCTATTGGGAGTAGAGTATCTCTGTTCGGATGCACTATTCCTTCTTTATTACATCCGTCGATCCCTCACAATGACCAATTAACACAGAAAATGCGTCGCTATGAAATACTGCTGGTTCTATGGTTTCTCTTTCTAAATCGAGGAACTTTTATATGGCAACGACAGGATCTTCAAGGAGGGAGGGGGGGGCGAGTATCTCTTTTCGGATGGATAATTCCTTCTTTATTGCATCCGTCGATCCCTCACAATGACTAATTAACACTGAAATTGCGTCGCTATGAAATACTATAGGTTCTTTGCCTTCTCTTTCTAAATCGAGGAACGCTTCAATGGCAACTACAGGATCCTATATTGGGAGGCGAGTATCTGTTTTCGGATGCACAATTCATTCTTTATCGCATCCGCCGATCCGTCACAATGAAGAATTAACACTGAAATTGCGTCGCTATGAAATACTATAGGTTCTATGTCTTTTCTTTCTAAATCGAGGAACGTTTCTATGGCAACGACAGTATCTTATATTGGGAGGCGAGTATCACTTTTGGGATGCACTATTCCATCTTTATTGCATCCGTCGATCCCTCACAATGACGAATTAACACAGAAAGTTCGTCGCTATGAAATACTATGTGTTCTATGCCTTCTCATTCTAAATCGAGGAAAGTTTCTAATGCAACGACAGGATCATCTATTGGGAGGCGAGTATCTTTCTTCGGATGCACTATTCCTTCTTTATTGCATCCGTCGATCCCTCACAATGACGAATTAACACAGAAATTGCTTCGCTATGAAACACTATAGGTTCTACGCCTTCACTTTCTAAATCGTGGAACGTTTCTATGGCAACGACAGGATCTTCTATTGGGAGGCGAGTATCTCTTTTCGGATGCACTATTCCATATTTATTGCATCCGTCGGCCCTCACAATGACGAATTAACACAGAAATTGCGTCGCTATGAAATACTATAGTTTCTATGTCTTCTCTTTCTAAATCGATGATCGTTTCTATGGCAATGACAGGATCTTCTATTGGGTGGCGAGTATCTCTTTTCGGATGCACTATTCCTTCTTTATTGCATCCGTTTAACCCTCACAATGACGAATTGACACTGAAATTGCGTCGCTTTGAAATGCTATAGTTTCTATGCCTTCTCTTTCTAAATCGAGGAACGTCTCTATGGCAACTACAGGATCTTATATTGGGAGGCGCGTATCTCTTTTCAGATGCACAATTCGTTCTTTATTGCATCCGTCGATAACTCACAATGAGGAATTAACACTGAAATTGCGTCGCTATGCAATTCCAATCGTTCTATGCCTTCTCTTTCTAAATCGAGGAACGATTCTATGGCAACGACAGGTTCTTCAATTGGGAGGCGAGTATCTCTTTTCGGATGCACTATTCCTTCTTCATTGTATCTGTCGATCCCTCACAATGACGAATTAACACAGAAATTGCGTCGCTATACAATACTGTTGGTTCTATTCCTTCTCTATCTAAATCGAGGAACGTTTGTATGGCAACGACATGATCTGATATTGGGAGGCGAGTATCTCTTTTCGGATGCACTATTCCTTCTTTATTGCATCCGTCGATCTCTCACAATGAAGAATTAACACAGAAATTGCGTCGTTATGAAATGCTATAGGTTTCTTGATATCTCTTTCTAAAACGAAGAACGTTTCAATGGCAACGACATGTTCTTGTATTGGGAGGCTAGAATATCTTTTCGGATGCACTATTCCTTTTTTATTGCATCCTTCGATTACTCACAACCACCAATTAACACAGGAATTGCGTCGCTATACAATACTGTAGGTTCTATGCCTTCTCTTTCTAAATCGAGTAACGTTTGTATGGCAACGACAGGATCTGATATTGGGAGGCGAGTATCTCTTTTCGGATGCACTATTCCTTCTTTATTGCATCCGTCTATCCCTCACAATGACAAATTAACACAGAAATTGCGTCGCTATCAAATACTATAGGTTCTAAGGCTTCGCATTCTAAATCCAGGTACGTTTCTGTGGCGACGAAAGGATCTTATATTGGGAGGTGAGTATCTCTTTTCTAATGCACTATTCCTTCTTTATTGCATCCGTCGATCCCTCACAATGACGAATTAACACAGAAATTTCGTCGCTACGAAATACTATAATTTCTATGCCTTCTCATTTTAAATCGAGGAACGTTTGTATGACAACGATATGATCTCCAATTGGGAGGCCAGTATCTCTTTTCGGATACACTATTCCTTCTTTATTGCATCCGTCGACCCCTCTCAATGACGAATTAACACAGAAATTGCGTCACTATGATATACTATAGGTTCTATGCCTTCTCTTTGTAAACCGAGGAACGTTTCTATGGCAACTACAGGATCATATATTGGGAGGCGAGTATCTCTTTTCGAATGCACAATTCCGTCTTTTTTGTATCCGTCGATCCCTCACAATGACGAATTAACGCTGAAATTGCGTCGCTATGAAATACTATAGGTTCTATGCCTTCTCTTTGTAAATCGAGGAACGTTTCTATGTCAACGACAGGATCTTATATTTGGAGGTGAGTACCTCTTTTCGGATGCACTATTCATTTTTAATTGCATCCGTCAATCCCTCACAATGACTAATTATTACAGAAATTGCGTCGCTATGCAATACTGTAGGTTCTATGCCTTCCCTTTCTAAATCGTGGAACATTTCTATGGCAACGACACGTTCATATATTGGGAGCCGAGTATCTCTTTTCAGATGCACTATTCTTTCTTCATTGCATCCGTCGATCCCTCACAATGACGAATTAAACCAGAAATTGCGTTGCTACGAAATACTATAGGTTCCATGACTTCTCTTTCTAAATCGAGGAACTTTTCTATGTCAACGATAGGATCTACTATTGGAAGGCGAGTATCTCTTTTCGGATGCACTATTCCTTTTTTATTGCATCCGTCGTTCCCTCACAATGACGAATTAACACAGAAATTGCGTCGCTATGAAATACTATAGGTTCTATGCCTTCTATATCTAAATCGAGGAACGTTTCTATGGCGACGACAGCAACTTATAATGGGAGGCGAGTATCTCTTTTCGGATGCACTGTTCCATATTTATTGCACCAGTCGATCCCTCACAGTGACGAATTAACACAGAAATTGCGGCGCTATGAAGTACTTTACGTTGAATTCCTTCTCCTTCTAAGTCGAGGAACGTTCCTATGGCAAACTGGATCTTCTATTGGGAGGCGAGTATCTTTTTTAAGATGCACTATTTTTTCTTTATTGCATCCGTCGATCCCTCACAACTACGAATTAACACAGAAATTGCGTCGCTATGATAGACTATAGGATCTATGCCTTCTCTTTCTAAAACGAGGAACGTTTCTATGGCAAAAACAGGATCTTATATTGGGAGGCGAGTATCTCTTTTCGGATGCAAATCCTTGTTTATTGCATCTGTCGATCCTTCACAGTGTCGAATTAACACAGAAATTGCGTCGCTATGAATTACTATAGGTTCTATGCCTTATATTTCTAAATCGAAGAACGTTTCTATGGCAACTACAGTATCTTATATTGGGAGGAGAGTATCTCTTTTCGGATGCACTATTCTTTCTTTATTGCATCCGTCGATCCCTCACAATGACGAATTAACACAGAAATTGCGTCGCTATGAAATACTATGGGTTTATGCCTTCTCTTTCTAAATCGAGGAACGTTTCTATGGCAACTACAGTATCTTACATTGGGAGGCGAGTATCTCTTATCGGATGCACTATTCCTTCTTTATTGCATCCGTCGATCCCTCACAATGACCAATTAACTCAGAAATTGCGTCGCTATGATATACTATAGTTTCTATGCCTTCTCTTTCTAAATCGAGGAACGTCTCTATGGCAACTACAGGATCTTATATTGGGGGGCGCGTATCTCTTTTCGGATGCACAATTCCTTCTTTATTGCATCCGTCGATGCCTCACAATGAGGAATTAACACTGAAATTGCGTCGCTATGAAATACTACTCGTTCTATGCCTTCTCTTTCTAAATCGAGGAACGATTCTATGGCAACGACAGGTTCT
This sequence comes from Schistocerca cancellata, assembly GCF_023864275.1. NCBI lineage: Eukaryota > Metazoa > Arthropoda > Insecta > Orthoptera > Acrididae > Schistocerca > Schistocerca cancellata. Next base: position 957,785,670 of record NC_064628.1, on the reverse strand, counting down.
TCTATTGGGAGGCGAGTATCTCTTTTCGGATGCACTATCCCTTCTTTATTGCATCCGTCAATCTCTGACAATGAAGAATTAACACAGAAATTGCGTCGTTATGAAATGCTATAGGTTCCTTGATTTCTCTTTCTAAATCGAAGAACGTTTCAATGGCAACGACATGTTCTTGTATTGGGAGGCTAGAATATCTTTTCGGATGCACTATTCCTTTTTTATTGCATCCTTCGATTCCTCACAACGACCAATTAATACAGAAATTGCGTCGCTATACAATACTGCAGGTTCTATGCCTTCTCTTTCTAAATCGAGGAACGTTTGTATGGCACCGACAGGATCTGATATTGGGAGGCGAGTATCTGTTTTCGGATATACTATTCCTTCTTTATTGCATCCGTCTATCCCTCACAATGACGAATTAACACAGAAATTGCGTCGCTATCAAATACTATAGGTTGTAAGGCTTCTATTTCTAAATCCAGGAACGTTTCTATGGCGACGAAAGGATCTTATATTAGGAGGCGAGTATTTCTTTTCGGATGCACTATTCCTTCTTTATTGCATCCGTCGATCCCTCACAATGACGAAATAACACAGAAAATTCGTCGCTATGAAATACTATAATTTCTATGCCTTCTCTTTATAAATCGAGGAACGTTTCTATGACAACGATATGATCTCCTATTGGGAGGCCAGTATCTCTTTTCGGATACACTATTCCTTCTTTATTGCATCCGTCGACCCCTCTCAATGACGAAATAACACAGAAATTGCGTCACTATGATATACTATTGGTTCTATGCCTTCTCTTTGTAAACCGAGGAACGTTTCTATGGCAACTACAGGATCTAATGTTGGGAGGCGAGTATCTCTTTTCGAATGCACAATTCCTTCTTTTTTGTATCCGTCGATCCCTCACAATGACGAATTAACGCTGAAATTGCGTCGCTATGAAATACTATAGGTTCCATGCCTTCTCTTTCTAAATCGAGGAACGATTCTATGGCAACGACAGGATCTTCTATTGGGAGGCGAGTATCTCTTTTAGGACGCACAATTCCTTCTTTATTGCATCCGTCGATCCCTCACAGTGACGAATTAACACAGTAATTGCGTGGCTATGAAATACGATGGTTTCCATGCCTTCTATTTCTAAATCGAGGAACGTTCCTATGGCAACGACAGGATCTTTTATTGGGAGGCGAGTATCTCTTTTCGGATGCCTTATTCGTCCTTTATTGCATCCGTCGATCCCTCACAATGACGAATTAACACAGAAACAGCGTCGCTATGAAGTACTGTACGTTGTATGCCTTCTCTTTCTAAGTCGAGGAACGTTCCTATGGCAACGACTGGATCTTCTATTGGGAGGCTAGTATCTTTTTTCGGATGCCCTATTCCTTATTTATTGCATCCGGCGATCCCTCACAATGACGAATTAACACAGAAATTGCGTCGCTATGAAATACTTCAGGTTCTAAGCCTTCTCTTTGTAAATCGAGGAACGTTTCTATGTCAACGACAGGATCTTCTATTGGGAGGCGAGTATCTCTTTTCGGATGCACTATTCCTTCTTTATTGCATCCGTCGATCCTTCACAATGACGAATTAACACTGAAATTGCGTCGCTATGCAATACTGTAGGTTCTATGCCTTCTCTTTCTAAATCGTGGAACATTTCTATGGCAACGACACGTTCATATATTGGGAGCCGAGTATCTCTTTTCAGATGCACTATTCTTTCTTTATTGCATCTGTCGATCCCTCACAATGACGAATTAACACAGAAATTGCGTTGCTATGAAATACTATAGGTTCCATGACTTCTCTTTCTAAATCGAGGAACTTTTCTATGTCAACGAAAGGATCTACTATTGGGAGGCGAGTATCTTTTTTCGGATGCACTATTCCTTCTTTATTGCATCCGTCGTTCCCTCACAATGACGAATTAACACAGAAATTGCGTCGCTATGAAATACTATAGGTTCTATGCCTTCTATATCTAAATCGAGGAACGTTTCTATGGCGACGACAGCAACTTATAATGGGAGGCAAATATCTCTTTTCGGATGCACTTTTCCATATTTATTGCACCTGTCGATCCCTCACAGTGACGAATTAACACAGAAATTGTGGCGCTATGAAGTACTTTACGTTGTATGCCTTCTCTTTCTAAGTCGAGGAACGTTCCTGTGGCAACGACTGGATCTTCTGTTGGGAGGCGAGTATCTTTTTTAAGATGCACTATTCGTTCCTTATTGCATCCGTCGATCCCTCACAACTACGAATTAACACAGAAATTGCGTCGCCATGAAATACTATAGGTTCTATGCCTTCTCTATCTAAATCGAGGAACGTTTCTATGGTAACGACAGGATCTTCTTTTGGGAGGTGAGTACCTCTTTTCAGATCCACAATTCCTTCTACATTGCATCCGTCGATCCCACACAATTACGAATTAACATAGAAATTAGGTCGCTATGAAATACTATAGTTCTATGCCTTCTCTTTCTAAATCGTGTAACGTCTCTATGGCAACGACAGGATCTTACATTGGGGGGCGAGTATCTTTTTTCGGATGCACTATACTTTCTTTATTGCATCCGTCGATCCCCCACAATGACGAATTAACACTGAAATTGCGTCGCTATGAAATACTAGAGGTCCTATGCCTTCTCTGTCTAATTCGAGGAACGTTTCTATGGCAACGACAGGATCTTATATTGGGAGGCGAGTATCTCTTTTCGGATGCAAAATTCCTTCATTATTGCCTCCGTCGATCCATCACAATGACGAATTAACACTGAAATTGCGTCGCTATGAAATACTATAGGTTCTATGCCTTCTCTTTCTAAATCGATGAACGTTTCTATGGCAACGACAGGATCATCTATTGGGAGACGAGTATTTCCTTTCCGTTGCATTATTCCTTCTTTATTGCAACCGTCGATCCCTCACAATGACGAATTAACAAAGACATTGCGTGGCTATGAAGCACTCTAGGTTCTATGCCTTCACTTTCTAAATCGGGGAACGTTTCTATGGCAACGACACGATCTTCCATTGGGAGGCGAGTGTCTCTTTTCGGATGCACTATTCCATATTCATTGCATCCGCCGGCCTTCACAATGCCGAATTAACACAGAAATTGCGTCGCTATGAAATACTGTTGGTTCTATGCCTTCTCTTCCTAAATCAAGGAACGTTTCTATGGCAACGACAGGATTTTCTATTGGGAGGCGAGTATCACTTTTCGGATGCACTATTCCTTCTTTATTGCATCCGTCGATCCCTTACAATGACGAATTAACACAGAAATTGCGACGCTTTGAAATACTACAGTTTCTATGACTTCTCTTTCTAAATCGAGGAACGTTTCTTTGGCAACGAAAGGATCTACTATTGGGAGGCGAATATCTATTTTCGGATGCACTATTCCTTCTTTATTGCATCCGTCGATCCCTCACAATGACGAATTAACACAGAAGTTGCGTCGGTCTGAAATACTATAGGTTCTATGCCATCACTTTCTAAGTCGAGGAACGTTTCTATGGCAACGATAGGATCTTATATTGGGAGGCGAGTATCTCTTTTCGGATGCACAATTCCTTCTTTATTCCATCCGTCAATCCCTCACAATGACCAATTAACACAGAAATTGCGTCGCTATGCAATACTGTAGGTTCTATGCCTTCTCTTTCTAAATCGAGGAACGTTTCCATGGCAACGACAGGATATTCTATTGGCAGGCGAGTATCTCTTTTCGGATGCACTATTCCTTCTTCAATGCATCCGTCCATCCCTCACAATGACGAATTAACACAGAATTTGCGTCGCTATGAAATACTGCAGGTTCTATGACTTCTCGTTCTAAATCGTGGAACGTTCCTATCTCATCGACAGGAAGTTCTATTCGGAGGCGAGTATCTCTTTTCGGATGCACTATTCCTTCTTCATTGTATCCGTCGGTCCCTCACAATGATGAATTAACACAGAAATTGCGTCGCTATGAAATACTGTAGGTTCTATGCCTTCTCTTTCTATATCTAAGAACGTTCCTATGGCAACGACATGATCTTATATTGGGAGGCGAGTATCTCTTTTCGGATGCACTATTCCTCCTTTATTGTATCCGTCGATCCCTCACAATGATGAATTAACACAGAAAATGCGTCGCTATGAAATACTATAGGTTCTATGCCTTCTCTTTCTAAATCGAGGAACGTTTCTATGGCAACGACAGGATCTTACATTCGGAGGCAAGTAACTTTATTCGGATGCAATATTCCTGCTTTATTGCATACGTCGATCTCTGACAATGAAGAATTAACACAGAAATTGCGTCGTTATGAAATACTATAGGTTCCTTGATTTCTCTTTCTAATTCGAAGAACGTTTCAATGGCAACGACATGTTGTTGTATTGGGAGGCTAGAATATCTTTTCGAATGCACTATTCCTTTTTTATTCCATCCTTCGATTCCTCACAACGACCAATTAACACAGAAATTGCGTCGCTATACAATACTGTAGGTTCTATGCCTTCTCTTTCTAAATCGAGGAACGTTTGTATGGCAACTCCCAATCTGATATTGGGAGGCGAGTATCTCTTTTCGTATGCACTATTCCTTCTTTATTGTATCCGTCGATCCCTCACAATGACGAATTAACACAGAAATTTCGTCGCTATGAAATACTATATTTGATATGCCTTCTCTTTTAAAATCGAGGGACGTTTCTATGACAACAATATGATCTTCTATTGGGAGGCGAGTATCTCTTTTAGGATGCACAATACCTTCTTTATTGCATCCGTCGATCCCTCACAATAACTACTTAACACTGAAATTGCGTCGCTATGAAATACAATAGTTTCTATACCTTCTATTTCTAAATCGAGGAACGTTTTTATGGCAATCACAGGATCTTATATTGGGAGGCTAGGATCTCTTTTCGGATGCACTATTCCTTCTTTATTGCAATCCGTCGATAACTGACAATGACGAATTAAAACAGAAATTGCGTTGCTATGTAATACTATAGGTTCCATGATTTCTCTTTCTAAATCGAGGAACTTTTCTATGTCAACGACAGGATCTACTATTTGGAGGCGAGTGTCTCTTTTCGGATGCACTATTCCTTCTTTATTGCATCCGTCGATCTTTCACAATGACGAATTAACACAGAAATTTCGTTGCTATGAAATACAATTGGTTCCATGATTTCTCTTTCTAAATCGAGGAACGTTTCTGTGGCAACTACAGGATGTTATATTGGGAAGCCAGTATCTCTTTTCGGATGCACAATTCCTTCTTTATTGCGTCCGTTAAACGCTCACAATGACGATTAACACTGAAATTGCGTCGCTATGCAATACTATAATTTGTATGCCTTCTCTTTCTAAATCGAGGAATGTTGCTTTGGCAACGACAGAATCTTATATTGGGAGGCGAGTGTCTCTTTTCGGTTGCACTATTCTTTCTTTATTGCATCAGTCTATCCCTCACAATGACGAATTAACACAGAAATTGCATCGCTATGAAATACTATAGGTTCTATGACTTCTCTTTCTAAATTGAGGAACGTTTCTATGGCAAGGACAGGATCTTATACTGGGAGGCGAGTATCTCTTTTCGGCTGCACAATTCCTTCTTTTTTGCATCCGTCAATCCCTCACAATGACGAATTAACACAGAAATTGCGTCGCTATGAAATACTATAGGTTCTATGCCTTCTCTGTCTAAATCGAGGAACGTTTCTATGGCAACGACAGGATCTTATATTGGGAGGCGAGTATTTCTTTTCGGATGCACTATTCCTTCTTTATTGCATCCGTCGATCCCTCACAATGACGAATTAACACAGAAATTGCGTCGCTATGAAATACTATAGGTTCTATGCCTTCTCTTTCTAAATCGAGGAACGTTTCTATGGCAAAAACAGGATCTTATATTGGGAAGCGAGTATCTCTTTTCGGATGCAAATCCTTGTTTATTGCATCCGTCGATCCCTCACAATGACGAATTAACACTGAATTTGCGTCACTATGAAATACTATGTGTTTATGCCTCCCCTTTCTAAATCGAGGAACGTTTCTATGGACACGACAGGATCTTCTATTGGGAGGCGAGTATCTCTTTTCGGATGCACTATTCCTTCTTTATTGCATCCGTCGATCCCTCACAATGACCAATTAACACAGAAATTGCGTCGCTATGATATACCATAGGTTCCATGCCTTCTCTTTCTAAATCGAGGAACGTTTCTATGGCAAAAACAGGATCTTATATTGGGAGGCGAGTATCTCTTTTCGGATGCAAATCCTTGTTTATTGCATCCGTCGATCCCTCACAATGACGAATTAACACTGAAATTGCGTCGCTATGAAATACTATTGGTTTATGCCTTCTCTTTCTAAATCGAGGAACGTTTCTATGGCAACGACAGGATCTTCTATTGGGAGGCGAGTATCTCTTTTCGGATGCACTATTCCTTCTTTATTGCATCGGTCGATCCCTCAGAGTGAGGAATTAACGCAGAAATTGCGTCGCTATGAAATACTATAGGTGCTATGCCATCTCTGTCTAAATCGAGGAACGTTTCTATGGCAACGACAGGATCTTATATTGGGAGGCGAGTATCTCTTTTCGGATGCAAAATTCTTTCATTATTGCCTCCGTCGATCCGTCACAATGACGAATAATCAAAGAAACTGCGTCGCTATGAAATATTATAGGTTCCATGTCTTCTCTTTCTAAATCGAGGAACTTTTATATTGCAACGACGGGATTTTCAATGGGGGAAGGGGGGGCGAGTATCTCTTTTCGGATGCATAATACCTTCTTTATTGCATCCGTCGATCCCTCACAATGACTAATTAACACTGAAATTGCGTCGCTATGAAATACTATAGGTTCTATGCCTTCCCTTTCTAAATCGAGGGACGTTTCTATGGCAACGACAGGATCTTATATTGGGAGGCGATTATCTCTTTTCGGATGCACTATTCCTTCTTTATTGCATCGGTCGATCTCTCACAATAAGGAATTAACACAGAAATTTCGTCGCTATTAAATACTATAAGATCTATGCCTTCTCTGTGTAAGTCGACGAACGTTTCTATGGCAACGACAGGATCTTATATTGGGAAGCGAGTATCTCTTTTCGGATGCACTATTCCTTCTTTATTGCATCCGTGGATCCCTCACATGACGAATTAACACAGAAACTGCTTTGCTATGAAACACTATAGGTTCTATGCATTCACTTTCTAAATCGCGGAACGTTTCTATGGCAACGACAGGATCTTCTATTGGGAGGCGAGTATCTTTTTTCGGATGCACTATTCCATATTTATTGCACCGTCTGCCCTCACAATGACGAATTAACACAGAAATTGCGTCGCTATGAAATACTATAGGTTCTATGCCTTCTCTTTCTAAATCGATGATCGTTTCTATGGCAACGACAGGATCTTCTTTTGGGAGGTGAGTACCTCTTTTCAGATCCACTATTCTTTCTACATTGCATCCGTCGAACCCACACAATTACGAATTAACATAGAAATTACGTCGCTATGAAATATTATAGTTCCATGCCTTCTCTTTCTATATCGTGTAACGTTACTATGGCAACGACAGGATCTTACATTGGGAGGCGAGTATCTCTTATCGGATGCACTATTCCTTCTTTATTGCATCTGTCGATCCCTCACAATGACCAATTAACACAGAAATTGCGTCGCTATGATATACTATAGGTTCTATGCCTTCTCTTTCTAAATCGAGGAAGTTTTCTATGGCAAAAACAGGATCTTATGTTGGGAGGCGAGTATCTCTTTTCGGATGCAAATCCTTGTTTATTGCATCCGTCGATCCCTCACAGTGTCGAATTAACACAGACATTGTGTCGCTATGAATTACTATAGGTTCTATGCCTTCTCTTTCTAAATCGAGGAACGTTTCTATGGCAACTACAGGATCTTCTATTGGAAGGCGAGTATCTCTTTTCGAATGCACTATTCCTTCTTTAATGCATCGGTCGATCCCTCACAATGAGGAATTAACACAGAAATTGCGTCGCTATGAAATACTATAGGTGCTATGCCTTCTCTGTCTAAATCGAGGAACGTTTCTATGGCAACGACAGGATCTTATATTGGGAGGCGAGTATCTCTTTTCGGATGCTCTATTCCTTCATTATTGATTCCGTCGATCCCTCACAATGACGAATAAACAAAGAAACTGCGACGCTATGAAATATTATAGGTTCCATGTCTTCTCTTTCTAAATCGAGGAACTTTTTTATGGCAACGACAGGATCTTCAATGGGGGGGGGGTCTAGCGTTAAAAGGTTTTTTTTCTGGGCTTTTCACATTTAACCAAATATAATATTGATGTTGATAATTCATGGCAACGTTTGCCGACAAGATAAAGAATGCAACCTTTTAACACTAGATTGCGTACTCACGGCAGTTCTCCTTGGCCGTTTCTTGGTACGACTTGGAAAAAGAGAAAAATTAATGAATGATCGATGATGCGTCGGTTCTCGATTGTGTTTAGGAGACGTACGGATTGATTGCGTGAAAATAGTTTCTCAAATCACCTCTTAACCCGGATTGCTTTCACGCAATCAGACTCTTCAATGAAATTACCTAAGGGACCTATTTGAATAATAAAAAAAATGCAAAACAGTAAAATTTTGTAAAAAAAGTTGTCAGATCGGAAACTGAACACATTAATGGTCTCCTAAATACAATTGAGATACCGCGATAAAGAGCGAACCTGTAACAAAGTCATTTAAACATAAACATTATTTGTGGTTGATTTAAAGAAAAGAATAAGCATAGATTTTCTGTATAGTGAAGCATCAATATATTCGTAAAGAACAAAGGCGTTAAACTATAAACATTAACAAATTTACAATGTATACAAAACTTACATTTTTATGTTTTTCTCATACATGGAGCAGTCCAACAATCGCTGCTTCTGTATGTGTGATATTTTGTAAAAATTAAATGTCCTGGCGTGCGCGTAAGTATTTTTTTTATCGTCACAAAGTTTACAAAAGCGTTTTTGTTTTCTTGGTGATAACGTGGTTTTTCACACCAAAAGAAATATAACTTTTAGCGGTGCTACACAACACGTCTTAACAAGTCGGCAACCAAACATCAAAGGTAATGAAGTACATGTTAACATATCGGCGACCAGAAGTACAACTAACTATAAAGACTCTAGAATTTTCCTAACAAATGATAAATTGTTCTTTCTTCTGTTTCGCAGCTTCTTGCTATCAAGTGCTGCGGCAATGATTTTAAATATCTGCGCCCAGCGAGTCATAGTATTTAAAAGTACCTTTTAAACGCTGGCCGCGCGTCTTGGTGTAGGCGAACGTTATAAACAGATTTCGTTTCTTTACTCTCGCGTTGTCATGCTTAGTATCATTACAAACTGCAGCTCGGTGGCTGTCCTTTTCTCATATGCAAAATGTCTGAAATCCAATAATATCACATTGCTTCCCGAGTGAGGAGCGATGACTCCGTCAGGATCATCGAGACTCACGCGTAGTCGTGATATTATTGCTTTCGTGAAACAAGTTAGTATTACTTGCAAAAATTCTTTACAATAGATTTTACACACTGCATCAGACAAAGTGGTTAACATACAGAGTATCAGGTAAGTATATTCGTACGACTGAAATTGATAGTAATTTGTCCATAGGGTAACTACATGACAATTGAACTGTGCTCTTTCTAATGTATTGTACAAGGATAACAAATGTTCATTTCTCGGTAAAAGATAATGAAATTACGATAAAGATACACATACATAGATACATTATACATGGCATAATAAATATAAAAAAAAAAAAAACAAAGAAATAAATTACTTGACTTCGCAGGAAGTCTGGGTGCTGTGTGCACTCGTGGAAAAAATATGTTACAAAAAATTGACATTCTTGTTTTACAGTGACATACTACAGGAATATTTTTGTCGTTGTTTCGTCGAAGATTTCTTGCAGTAAATACGTAGCACTTTACTTATTTGTGGCTTTCATGACCTGCAAAAAAAAAAAAAAGTTTCACTACACTTGGGTAGGTATGAGTTGCACTGGGAGTGGTAGAACTTCGGGTATAAATGACAGCACTGCACTTGAGTGGGGAAATTGATTACACTTTCACAGTGGAGGAAAAGTAGGGCATCACTTTCACTGTGGAAGTTGGAGTAGTTGTCGGGGTGTGATGTTGCGTTGGAAATACGTCGTGGGTCAGGAACTGGAAGACTGGTTCTGCAACATGTTGAGCTGTATGGTGGCGGTCTCTATTTCACTTGACACTTGTCCGTGCTTCCATTTATGTTTTCGTACATGAAAAATACAGAAAAAAAATCGGTATTAGAATGTGCTTACTTACTAATAACTTAGTCTAAAAGAAAATTGGATTAGGTAAGGATAACAATTGTTTATGTACATAAGGTCTCATTCTCTTAGGAATGCTTAGTTCTCATATTTATCTATTTTTTTTGTTTTATTTGGTTCGACACGTTTTCGTCATTACTCGGCCTGGTCAGTAAATTCGGTAGCAATTGTGAAAATCGAGCTTAAGACTCTTCCGATTAGTGTCTTTATAATTTCACAAGGTACATGAGTGCTTAATTCATTGCTTTATCATATTTTATTCTGAATGCATTTCAAACACATTTGGCATCCGCGCTCGTTGTGCAAAGAGAAATTAATTGTTGAGCGCTCAGCGTACACAGTGTTACGTCCGTTGGTCACAATCACGTGATAATAACTTGACAGTTCCACAACGCTAGCAGCAGTATTCTGCGAGGAGCAGAGCGTTTGGTGTCTACTAGCCGTGGTATGAATTTTTACACAGTTTTTCATCGACTCTGGATTACGGAAGCAGCCAGATGCGGCGACTCCCGCAGCTGTTTCGAAGAATGTGTCCGTGGAAAGGCGTACAGTACCGTTTGTGGTAAGTACAACACTTATTCACTTTCACTCTTCGGCTTTCTACATCGTGGTTTCGTGGTACAAGTACTTATAACATTACTTCACACGCGGTATTTCACGCGTGTCCTCGGAGTTATTATTACTAAAAAGTACAGTTAACATTTAGTATACATATCATGTCTAAAAATTATTTACAAAGAAATGTTTAGTCTCTGTGACTACAAGGCCTGACGAAAAGCGTGTCTCTTGTTCGTAGTTTGTGCTTCCAAGGCACTTTAGGTTTACACTTTGTTCGAAATCTTGTTATTCTTTTCTTTTTACAATGGTTACTCTTTTCTCAAGTTCAGCTCTTTTATTTTCTCTCTGTTACGTCGTTAGTTTGAAGACATAGTCAATGTGACTTCGTTTACGTGATGAACAGTTCGTGTTCAAACTACCATTAGGGAAATTGGGAAGCTTGGTTTTCCCTGTCGTGCAATTGCACATAACAAATCTTAATTGAACTCGCAATTTGCGGAGAATAAGCATAGCCCGTCGACAACCAATGTGTCACGACTATCCATTCGTATAGCCTGTATGTATCAATCATGCAACCAGCTCGTAAAATTCACTTCTCTACTGGATAAGGTAGGATGGTAAGGATACTGGTTAGAGGAAAACACAAAAGACTTTTATGGAGTGAAGAGATTTGAAGACACAGTGTTAATGACGTATGATATGATGAGCTTAACATAAATTATTATCACCTTAGTTTTTCATGACAAATAGTATAATTAAATCGATACAGTAGTTTCATTGTCGTCTGATCCAGCTCTAAACAATTTTCTATGCATATCTAAAATTACTTAAACCATGCATTAGCAGTGAACTGTGTCTGTTAACTATCTTCTGTTCCATGTATCGTAAAATTGGTTTAAAAAAAAAAATCGTCGTATCTCGAGGACCTGAAATAGATATTTCTAGTACTAAACTAATTTATTTATAAATGATCTTTGTATTTCAGCTGCACTGTGCCGTAAAATTGTTATGAGCGTATACGGTTTTCTCCGTATTATAATAAAATAATTGAGTTGCGCACTTCTTTCCTGCTACCTGGATCGTTATTGACTTACTTGATTCTTATATGCTAAGCTGCTGCTTTTTGCCTGCTGCGTTTCATAGGTGGTCTCATAAAATTTGTTGTCACACACTCCTTATGCATAACATAACATTTACCTCATTAGAGTAAGCGACCTTGATAGTTTTTTTTATTTTTTATTTATTTTTTTTACCTACGAGCAATCATTCTGGTCTGAATGATCATTTTAATTTATTTCATTCAAGAGGAGAGAGCTTTGCTATACTTAAAACTAGTGATAGCAGGTGGCACTTAGCACGTCCCTACTGTAATATTTATTTGTCAGCTCTTTCGGCTGTGGCCGTTCATGGCTCAATTAACTTAAAACTAACTTACATCTAAGGCAAATCTTGCTCTCCTACAATAAATGTGTTTTATTTAAGGTGCTCATATAAATTACTTATCTTGTTGTGGCAGGTCGACAGGGTGTTAGTCCTGTGTACTACTCTTACATACGTTGGTACTTCACACATAGTATGACAACTTATAGTGTGTGTGTATTTTTTCTTTTAGCAGCTTAACTTAACAGATATTTTCAATGGTTGACTCTGTATTTCTTCAAGTCTGCGTGATGAAACAATCCTTTTATTCGTCCAGATACAGGGTCAGCTAATAGATAGCAAACAATGTGCGGCTTTCTTAAGATAATATATGGTCCTTCATACAAGTGCTGCCACTTGCGATTCTTATGATGAATCAAAGATGGTTTGAAGTGGGTCTTTAATAGCACTCGTTCATTTATACGATACGATAAGACTTTGCTAATGTGTTTGTCATTCGCCTTTTTTCTTAGGTTGGCATGAGTTGTTAAAGATAAGAGAGCTTATTGGTTCCGCAGCTTCCCCGTTGAGGCCTAAAGAAGCTGCTAATGGTTTTCCGACTGGGGTGGAGCTGAAATGTCAGTTATTTTTATTTGACTAGTATTTTGCGACCTACCAGGTCGAAAATTTGCGTTCGTATCCCATACGACTTGTGCATCTGTTGATTGCGTGTTATTTGACATCGCGTTTGGTGCTTGGTTCGCCTGTGTGTAAAAAATAGTCGGATTTCCTTGGCTATTATAACCGGCGGTGTCAGGAAAAGCATCCGACGAATTGTCCTGACTATTGTTCCTGAACTGTTGATTGGGTTGGTGAGAAAATGTCGCATTTTTCGGCTGTGAAAAATTTATTTGCTGAGAGGGAGTGAAGTGACTCGGCTGACTGTACTGTTGTGGATTGTTATAATTGTTCCATTTCTTTCCCTTGTGACGATTTCCATTATTCGTCTTGTTGTTCTGGTACTGGTAATTACCGTTATGATTTATCGGTGAATTACCGTATTGTTGCTGTGTGTTTTGATAAATCGGATTGTATCTATTCTGGTGCGGATATTTGTTATATTGTTTTCCATTACGGCGGTTAAAACTGTTATGATTGCCGTAAGGCTGAGCGTTTGGTTGTCCCGTGTTATGTTGGTATGACATTCCATTGACGCAATTTGTTATGTGCTGCTGCGGAGCGGGCGGTCCATTATTATAATTATTCCGCGCGCTCGCACGCACATCCTCATAGATCATATCCAAATTGTCAAGAACAGAAAGAAAGGCTTCTAGGTCTTCTTCACTCACATTAACTAGTTTTTCTCTTATTGACACAGGAAGTTTTGACTTTAAGATCATGATTACATCTTTGGTTGAAATGGGCGTGTCCCAATACTGAATTTTACGTAGATATTTTTCAAAATAACGTCTCAAACCTCCTCCTTTGGTGTTGAAAGGTTCGGCGTTGTAAACCTCTTTTCGGAGTCTTTGTTGTATACCTGAACTCCAGAATTTATTCAAAAAATGCTTTTCAAAATCTGCATAGGTGTGACATTTGTCTATTATTTCGGTACCCCAAATTGATCCTTCACCGTGTACATAGCCTAAGATGAACTGTATCCGCTGCCTGTCGTTCCATGATTCTGGAAAAGCGCCTGTGAATGATTTTAGAAATACCATTGGATGTATATTTCGTTTTTCAGGTATAAAAGGCTGAAAAACTCTGTGTTTTAGCACACTCTCGTCTCGCATTAGTTCAACGAGTGTTAGTTGATCGGCATGACTACGTGACGTAGAAGTTTCGCCACGCGTATTATTTACTGTTGGTGAGAATTGTACCTGACACTCGGGATATTGACGACTATCGTGTTCTGGCGGTAGCGAATACTCACTTTGATTGTCACCTTGCAATCCCGTAACTTGTCGTTTTAGTTGATCTATATCATTGCTTAGCTGACGTTTCCATTCCGGAAGATCGTGGCTAAATGCTCGTCTGATTTCACCTAATTCACTGGTTAAAGTGTCACCAGAAGTACCGGGAGCGGTTAAGATTTCTGCTGTAGCAGATTTAACCGTACCCTTTAGTTCAGCGTGTACCTTGCTGACAATGTACTGTTCTTTGGATTGCATCCACTCTTCAAATTCCCTATTAAGTGTATTGCTTATACCGGTGTTGACATCTGCGATCTTTTTGTCAATATTGACATCGGATATTTGCTGAGCAAGGTCTTCGACTCGCTCGCCAACGTGGTTGACACTTTCTGTCAATTGGCTTACTCTCTTTGAAACATCACTGTAATGTTTCAAAGAGTCACTCGCAGTTGATTTACACACATCTATTTGGGCCTGCATATCTATGAACTTGCTACCAATATTGGTCTCGGCGGATTCCACCATCGAAAGAACACTATCAATTTTTGCGTGTACGCTTGCGTTTAGCTCGCTTGCGTAAGCAGTGGTAATGGCTTTAATTTTTTCCTCCATGGTGTCATTCGATTTTTTGATTTGTGCTTGGATGTCGGTAATAACAGAATTTATATTGTTCATTCGTACTTGAGTGTCCTCTACCCTTGATTCTAAACTGTTGAACCTGCTGTCACTTTGGTTTGCTAACTGACTGATTTGCGTTTCAATATTGTCACTTTGGTTTGTTAACTGTGCCATTCGAGTGTCAAGATTACCCATGTTTGCTTCAAAACTGGTTTTCATATCAGCAAACAATTTTAGTATATCTGACAGCGAGCATTCACGTGACTGCGACGCGGTCTGTGGCACCGACAGCTCACGTGTCGCTTCGTCCTGTGTTGTTCCCTCACTACGAGATTCAGGTTTGTTTACACCCGCGCGCGGTCTAAGTTGCCTTGGTTGCTCATCAGCCATCGTAAATTTAAAGTAGTTACACTGCACGAGCTAGAAAAGATAATTTTTTTTTTAAAATTATGATTTTCACTTGTCAGGTGCGCCAAGGATTTCGCGTCCTGATTTCTCAGATATTGCTTGCGCGTTATAAACAATTGAAACTCTGACACACGAAAATGCCAATATGGCAACGAGAGAGATAAAATAAATGAAAAACACTTATAGAGCACTGAAACTGGCGGCCATTGTGATTTACTAAAATGCACAACAATTGAATTCTTGCTAACTATTTCTAACTATTGTAAGCGAAATGATGTGATAGAGGCGGATCTAATAGCAAAAGGAAACAGAAATTTGGAAATTAAATTGCTTGAGGAAAAGGAAAAAAGCATAGAGAGTGAATGTCACGAGCCGACTGAATGCTCGGTACGCAAAGCTTCAAACGTAATGAAACATCGTACTCACATTAGTTGTCTTGCGCGCTGCTATTTATTGCTGTTGTGGATTCTTGCTGCGATTTTCTGCATATGCGTCCTTTATTTATCACTGGTTTTGGCTTCCAATTTTCTCCAGATGGTAGCATGAAAATAAAAAGAACAAATTAGTTTTTTAGTAGAGTCCCTGTTCGGGCGCCACATCTAGCGTTAAAAGGTTTTTTTTCTGGGCTTTTCACATTTAACCAAATATAATATTGATGTTGATAATTCATGGCAACGTTTGCCGACAAGATAAAGAATGCAACCTTTTAACACTAGATTGCGTACTCACGGCAGTTCTCCTTGGCCGTTTCTTGGTACGACTTGGAAAAAGAGAAAAATTAATGAATGATCGATGATGCGTCGGTTCTCGATTGTGTTTAGGAGACGTACGGATTGATTGCGTGAAAATAGTTTCTCAAATCACCTCTTAACCCGGATTGCTTTCACGCAATCAGACTCTTCAATGAAATTACCTAAGGGACCTATTTGAATAATAAAAAAAATGCAAAACAGTAAAATTTTGTAAAAAAAGTTGTCAGATCGGAAACTGAACACATTAATGGTCTCCTAAATACAATTGAGATACCGCGATAAAGAGCGAACCTGTAACAAAGTTCATTTAAACATAAACATTATTTGTGGTTGATTTAAAGAAAAGAATAAGCATAGATTTTCTGTATAGTGAAGCATCAATATATTCGTAAAGAACAAAGGCGTTAAACTATAAACATTAACAAATTTACAATGTATACAAAACTTACATTTTTATGTTTTTCTCATACATGGAGCAGTCCAACAATCGCTGCTTCTGTATGTGTGATATTTTGTAAAAATTAAATGTCCTGGCGTGCGCGTAAGTATTTTTTTTATCGTCACAAAGTTTACAAAAGCGTTTTTGTTTTCTTGGTGATAACGTGGTTTTTCACACCAAAAGAAATATAACTTTTAGCGGTGCTACACAACACGTCTTAACAAGTCGGCAACCAAACATCAAAGGTAATGAAGTACATGTTAACATATCGGCGACCAGAAG
The DNA here is from genome assembly GCF_023864275.1 of Schistocerca cancellata. Classification (NCBI taxonomy): domain Eukaryota; kingdom Metazoa; phylum Arthropoda; class Insecta; order Orthoptera; family Acrididae; genus Schistocerca; species Schistocerca cancellata. The sequence goes on along the minus strand of NC_064628.1, from coordinate 957,768,926 downwards.
TACAACTAACTATAAAGACTCTAGAATTTTCCTAACAAATGATAAATTGTTCTTTCTTCTGTTTCGCAGCTTCTTGCTATCAAGTGCTGCGGCAATGATTTTAAATATCTGCGCCCAGCGAGTCATAGTATTTAAAAGTACCTTTTAAAAGCTGGCCGCGCGTCTTGGTGTAGGCGAACGTTATAAACAGATTTCGTTTCTTTACTCTCGCGTTGTCATGCTTAGTATCAATACAAACTGCAGCTCGGTGGCTGTCCTTTTCTCATATGCAAAATGTCTGAAATCCAATAATATCACAGGGGGGGGGGGGGGGGTGGGAGTATCTCTTTTCGGATGCATAATACCTTCTTTATTGCATCCGTCGATCCCTCACAACGACTAATTAACACTGAAATTGCGTCGCTATGAAATACTATAGGTTCTATGCCTTCTCTTTCTAAATCGAGGGACGTTTCTATGGCAACGACAGGATCTTAGATTGGGAGGTGAGTACCTCTTTTCAGATCCACTATTCCTTCTACATTGCATCCGTCGATCCCACACAATTACGAATTAACATAGAAATTACGTCGCTATGAAATATTATAGTTCTATGCCTTCTCTTTCTAAATCGTGTAACGTTTCTATGGCAACGACAGGATCTTCTATTGGGAGACGAGTATCTCTTTTCGGATGCACTATTCCTTCTTTATTGCATCCGTGGATCCCTCACATAACGAATTAACACAGAAATTGCGTCGCAATGAAATACTATTGGTTCTATGACTTCTCTTTCTAAATCGAGGAACGTTTCTATGGCAACGACAGTATTTTATATTGGGAGGCGAGTATCACTTTTGCGATGCACTATTCCTTCTTTATTGCATCCGTCGATCCCTCACAATGACGAATTAACACAGAAATTGCGTCGCTATGAAATACTATAGGTTCTATGCCTTCTCTTTCTAAATCGATGATCGTTTCTATGGCAACGACAGGATCTTCTATTGGGTGGCGAGTATCTCTTTTCGGATGCACTATTCCTTCTTTATTGCATCCGTTGATCCCTCACAATGACGAATTAACACAGAAATTGCGTCGCTTTGAAATGCTATAGCTTCTATGCCTTCTCTTTCTAAATCGAGGAACGTCTCTATGGCAACTACAGGATCTTATATTGGGAGGCGAGTATCTTTTTTCGGATGCACTATTCCATATTTATTGCATCCGTCTGCCGTCACAAGGACGAATTAACACAGAATTTGCGTCGCTATGAAATACTATAGGTTCTCTGCCTTCTCTTTCTAAATCGAGGAACGATCCTATGGCAACGACAGGATCTTATATTGGGAGGCAAGTATCTCTTTCGGATGCAGTATTCCTCGTTTATTGCATCCGTCGATCCCTCACGATGACGAATTAACACATAAATTGCGTCGCTATGATATACTGTAGGTTCTATGGCTTCTCTTCCTAAATCGAGGAACGTTCCTACGGCAACGACATGATCTTATATTCGGAGGCGAGTATCTCTTTTCGGATGCACTATTCCTTATTTATTGCATCCGGCGATCCCTCACAATGACTAATTAACACAGATATTGCGTCGCTAAGAAATCCTATGGGTTCTATGCCTTCTCTTTCTAAATCGAGGGACGTTTCTATGGCAACGACAGGATCTTCTATTGGGAGGCGAGTATCTCTTTTCGGATGCACTATTCCTTCTTTATTGCATTCGTCGATCCCTCACAATGACGAATTACCACAGAAATTGCGTCGCTATGAAATACTATAGGTTCTATACCTCCTCTTTCTAAATCGAGAAACGTATCTATGGCCACGACAGGATCTTATATTGGGAGGCGAATATCTCTTTTCGGATGCACTATTCCTTTTTATTGCATCTGTCGTTTCCTCACTATGTCGAATTAACACAGAAATGGCGTCGCTATGAAATACTATAGGTTCTATGCCTTCTCTTTCTAAATCGAGGAACGTTCCTATGGCAACGACAGGATCTTATATTGGGAGGCAAGTATCTCTTTTCGGATGCAGTATTCCTCCTTTATTGCATCCGTCGATCCCTCACGACGACGAATTAACACAGAAATTGCGTCGCTATGAAATACTATAGGTTCTATGCCCTCTCTTTCTAAATCGAGTAATGTTCCTATGGCAACGACATGATCTTATATGCGGAGGCGAGTATCTCTTTTCGGATGCACTATTCCTTATTTATTGCATCCGGCGATCCCTCACAATGACGAATTAACACAGGTATTGCGTCGCTATGAAATACTATAGGTTCTATGCCTTCTCTTTCTAAATCGAGGAACGTTTCTATGGCAACGACAGGATCTTATATTTGGAGGTGAGTACCTCTTTTCGGATGCACTATTCCTTCTTTATATCCTCCTTCGACCCCACTCAATGACGAATTAACATAGAAATTGCGTCGCAAAGAAATACTATAGGTTCTACGCCCTCTCTTTCTAAATCGAGGTACGTTTCTATGGCATCGACAGGAACTTATATTGGTAGGCGAGTATCCCTTTCCGGAAGCACTATTCCTTCTTTATTGCATCCGTCTATCCCTCACAATGACGAATTAACACAGAAATTGCGACACTATGAAATACTATAGGTTCTATGCCTACACTTGCTAAATCGAGAAACGTATCTATGGCAACGACAGGTTCTTATATTGGGAGGCGAACATCTCTTTTCGGAAGCACTATTCCTTTTTTATTGCATCTGTCGATCCCTCACAATGACGAATTAACACAGAAATTGCGTCGCTTTGAAATACTATAGGTTCTATTCCCTCTCTTTCTAAATCGAGGTACGTTTCTATGGCAACGACAGCAACTTATATTGGTATTCGAGTATCTCTTTTCTGATGCACTATTCCTTATTTATTGCATCCGTCGATCCCTCACAATGACGAATTAACACAGAAATTTCGTCGCTATGAAATGCTATAGGTTCTATGCCTTCTCTTTCTAAATCGAGGAACGTTTGTATGGCAACGACAGGATCTTCTATTGGGAGGCGAGTATCTCTTTTCGGATGCACTATTCCTTCTTTATTGCATCCGTCGATCTCACACAGTGACGAATTACCACAGAAATTGCGTCGCTATGAAATACTATAGGTTCTATGCCTTCTCTTTCTAAATCGAGGAACGTTTCTATGGCAACGACAGGATCTTAAATTGGGATGCGGTTATCTCTTTTCGGATGCACTATTCTTTCTTTATTGCATCCGTCGATCCCTCACAATGACGAATTAACACAGAAATTGTGTCGCTATGAAATACTATAGGTTCTGTGCATTCTCTTTGTAAATCGAGGAACTTTTCTAAGGCAACGACAGGGTCTTCTTTTGGAAGGCGAGTATCTCCTTTCGGATGCACTATTCCTTCTTTATTGCCTCCTTCGATCCCTCACAATGACGAATTAACACAGAAATTGCGTCGCTATGAAATACTCTAGGTTCTATGCCCTCTCTTTCTGAATCGAGGTACGTTTCTATGGCATCGACAGGAACTTATATTGGTAGGGGCGTATCTCTTTTCGGAAGCACTATTCCTTCTTTATTGCATCCTTCGATCCCTCACAATGACGAATTAACACAGAAATTGCGTCGCTATTGTTGAGTGGTACTTAAGTAAATAAATTAGTGAAATCAAAGTGAACTAGAAATTAGAATACAAATGGAAAACTTGGTTTAGTTTGGAGAGTTACATACTGGCACACAGCGGGCCGAACAGCAGAGACAATGACCGTGAAGTCAGCAAGTTCCACATAAGCAGGCGCTGTCGATTCAGCCGTCAGGGCATCGCCCGACCGGCTCACGTGTTTCTCAGTTGTCGCATGTGAGCAAAGGCCCTCGCCTACATTCCAAGAGCCAATGACCGACGTTAAGAAGAATCTTCGAGAATCTTTTCAACGTGACAGAAGAGGCAATGGCCGTGAAGTCGTTCACCTCCAGTAAACTGAAGTGAATAAATACGCGAGACGCAGTGGGCCCGACAGATGAAGACGAGAGGAAGACGAAGGCGAAGACGGAGACGATGACGGAGTCGAGCGACGAAGAAGACGAAGAAGTGAAGAAACGTATCAGTTGTTTTAAGTTAGTTTCGGTGCTGAAGACCGTCATGCAAGAAGAGACTACATCATGCACAGACGCACCAAGTCCGTCGCTGTAATGGAATAGCAAGAAGCAGCCTCGGCGCCAGAAGACAGAAGTTAAAAGGTATTTTCTTTACGTACCCGGGTGACTCGTGAGGACGGGAAGGAGACGGCCTCACTTCAGCAGTCACCTGTGAGCTGGGATGAAGACCTGACAGCCGAAGACTGGCAAGCGGGAGTCCGTGGTTCGAGTCCGGGACACTGGCCTTCCCCTGCCGCGCCGCTCTGCTGGCCGACGCACAACACACGCGGCCGCTTAGAGAATAGAAACACTGGGACGCCACATTCAAGGTATCACCATCCGATGCACGACGTCGCTCGCAATAATTAAACGGGCCACCTCGCGCTGCGCGTCTCCGGTCAGCTGGGCGAGACGGCGACACGAGATATACACCGCTACGCGTAATCAGACGCCGCCGCCGCCGCCGCCGCCGCCGCCGCTGCCGCAGCAGAAGGCTACGCAAACGACACGGCTGCCGCTCTCCGAACCAGAACGTCCAGTAAGATAACAGCTGTACGAAACTTTCAATAAAAGTTATCTTAGGTAAAAATGATGTTTCATTCGACCTCATACCCGAGCCAAGGAAGAACCCACCCTGCCCACATTTTCTAAGAGAGAAAAGTTTATTTATTTAATATTTTCACCCTGACAGAATGCTTGAGAATGCTCATCCTGACAATTGACAGTATCAAAAGAGAAAACCCATTTACATTGAGTGACAGAAGTGTCACATTTAGTAACCACAACTGTTACATTTGATGTCAGAAGCCGTAGTAGTTGTTACATTTGGTGTCAGAGAAAAACCCTTGGCTCAATATGAGGTGTGAATACCAGTCACTAACGGTCCACAGTTAGTATTGTTTAATGTGTGAAAGGATAGAGGTTTGCATAGCAGTCGTAATATTTTCTTTATTTAGAAGTGTATTCTCTCTCATAATTTTAAGAGTTTGTCGAAAATATTTAAACTTCTTTTTCATTCAGTGTGGTAAGATTGTGTAACTAACAGTTTGTAAAATGATGACACGAAATCGTACAAAGTCAGAGTCAGCACCACAAGCGGTTTCTACTGAGGTAGCTATTCAGAGCTTAGTTAATCAAATAGCACAGCTTAAAAATGATAATAATGCATTATTTAAACAGTTGTGTGAGGTTAGGCAAACCAGTTCAGTCCCTCCTACCCTAGATTCCTCAGCAGCAGCCTTGGTAACTCCTTTTTCAGGTAAACCTGGCGAAGACATAACAGCCTTTTTTGATGATTTAGTAGCAGCTGCAAAGTTAGGGTCATGGTCAGATGAACAGCTCTTACAAATGACAAAGTTAAGATTGCTAGGAGAGGCTAAAGCACACGTATTATACCATGAAGAATTACGGAATGCTCGAACATTTGAGGAATTGAAGAAAGGATTACTTAAACGTTTTCAAAAACAGAACAGCTGTAGATTTTATAGGGAACAGTTAAACACTATCACTCAGAGGCAAAACGAGTCGTTAGAAAGCTTTGTAGATAGGATTAGAAAAGTTAATATTAACACCTATCAGTTGACAACTAGTGATGAAGCAAATAGAGTTATTTTACAAGAGGCAGAAAATAGAGCTCTGGATACATTTTTACGTGGGTTACCTCCTGAAACGTCCCGTCGTGTCAGGGCAGAGTTTCCTAAGAATTTAGCAGAAGCTGTATCTGTGGCGACAGCTTTTGAAGAAATTGACATTGCCACCAGATACAAGGAGAAGCGAAATGTATTTTCAGCAGGAGTACGATGTTTTAGGTGCGATCGACAAGGCCATATAGCAAAAAACTGCAGACAACCTCAATGCACTAATTGTCAAAGAATAGGTCACACATTCAAGGAATGCAGGTCTAAGAAAGTTTTTGGAAATAGAAATCAGTTAAACTCAAACGGGAATGTCGGAACCGCCGCCAGGCGTTCCCAATAAAATTTCATGCCATTAAGGCGAATGTGAAGGCGGAATGCTGGTTATCTGCTACCATACAGGATAAAGAGGCAAGGATACCGGTGGATACAGGCGCAAACGTATCAATAGTGAGTAATGAATGTATTGGAGAAAAGAAATATGACCCTCCAAGGTATAGATTGAGTGGAGTAGGAGGAGGTACAGTGAAGTCATTAGGATGTACATCATTGATTTTCTATATTCACGGTGTACAATTTCAAGAAGATGTAGAAGTGGTAACAAAGATAACTGACGGGTACGACGCGATCCTAGGGTTGGATTTCCTGAATAAACATCACGCTAAAATTGACCTCAGACAGCAAACTGTAGAACTTAGCGGAATAGTATTTCAGCCAGGTGACACCGCTGCAAAGGGCCCTCTGCCGCAAGATTTCCCTAACCGGAAGGCGAAATCAACTACACTGCGTGCAACGTCCTTGAAGGTTGATTCGCGGGATCAGATACCATCTGGCTCAGGAAAACTTCTCTGGATGACCGTTGACCCCGAGGTACCTATAGACACAATATGTCTAATAGAGCCACTAGAGGAAAATGAGGAATTAGATGCATCACATTGTTTTGTACGTAGAAGTGTTGTACGGGTTCAAGACGTTGAGGGAGAAAGAAAAGTACCGGTACTTATTGACAATTTTGGAGTGGAGGACAAAGAGTTGCATAAGGGAATATTAGTAGCTACAGTCAGTACTTTTGAAGAAGAAGATTTTATTTGGTCAGATATTAATGATGGTCAGAAACCAGACGCCTATAAAACCGCATTACGCCAGAAGATTGAGCATTTGCAAGGGAAGGATAGAGACACGATAGAAGCAGTTTTAGTTGAGTTCCAAGATTTATTTAATGCAGAAGGTCCACTGCCAGCAACAGATATCACACAGCATAGGATCCCAACAGGAAATAGCCCCCCAGTTTATAGAAAGCCTTATAGAGTTCCGCATCACTTACAGCCAGTACTGGATGAATTTTTAGAACAGCATCTAAAAGATGGAATCATAGAATATTCTGATTCGCCTTATAATTCAAATATTGTAATTATTCCAAAGAAGTCTCCCGACGGTACGAAACGATATAGATTTTGTTGTGACTACAGACACCTTAACAAACAAACAATCTCAGATGTTTATCCTCTTCCAAACATTACAGATATCATTGACAGTTTAGGTAACAGTAAATAATTTTCAACAATCGATTTACGTAGCGGATATCATCAATTGGAAGTTGCACCTGAAGATAGGCATAAAACAGCATTTTCTACCCCTGGAGGCCACTGGCAATTTAAAAGAATGCCTTTCGGTTTGAAAAATGCACCAGCAACTTTTCAAAGACTACTCGATGGAGTATTGCGAGGACTAAAAACTCAGCAATGTTGTGTATATCTAGACGATATTATTGTATTCTCCAAAGACATTAATGAACATGCTGTGCGTCTGCGTAATGTTTTTCAGAGACTTAGAAAAGCTAAATTAACATTAAATATGGAAAAATGTAGTTTTGCATTGACAGAGGTTACATACCTAGGGCATGTCATTAGTGAAAAAGGAATTAGAACAGATCCTCGATTAATTTCGGCAGTTAAGGACTTCCCAACACCACAACGCGTTAAGGAGGTACAAAGTTTCATTGGTCTCGCATCGTATTACCGAAAATATGTTCAAAATTTTGCTGAAATTGCCCGACCCTTAACCCAATTATTGAAAAAGGGTGCAAAATTTCATTGGTCTGAAGATTGTGAATCAGCATTTCAAACCCTTAAAGATAAGTTAACACACAATCCAGTATTAGCCTACCCAGATTATAATAAAGAATTTATTTTAACCTGTGACGCAAGTGGTCATTCAGTAGGAGTTGTTTTGAGTCAGAATATTAATGGCGCGGAACACCCCATAGCCTACGCTTCGAGACAACTAACAACGGCAGAAAGAAATTATTCCACAACAGAGAAAGAATTGTTAAGTGTTATTTATGGCATCAAATACTTTAAATGCTACTTGTATGGTAGGAAATTCAAGGTTATTACCGACCACGCAGCTTTAAAATGGTTGCTTGGGTTAAAGGATCCATCTAGTCGTCTTACCCGTTGGTCCCTATGTCTTTCCGAAATGGATTTCGAAGTTATCCATAAACCTGGCAAAAAACACACGAATGCAGATTGTCTAAGTCGGAAAATAGCACTTTTGGAAGCAACAGGCCGAGATACTGAGGACTGGAGAAAGGCACAAGATGAGGATACAGAATGCAAAAAATACGCATCTCAAAAACAATTTTGCTTTGAAGATGGTGTATTATGCCGTAAAACAAAACTTGGACCGCGAATTGTTGTTCCCCAACACCTTAGACAAGAAATAATGGCAGAGGCCCACGATCATATCCTTGCAGGACATGGTGGACAGCGGACAACCGAAAGACGTGTAGCAGAGCGATTTTGGTGGCAAACCAGAAAGCAGAATGTTGCGCAGTACGTTCGTAATTGCATTGTGTGCGCACAACGAGCTGAACTTTCTCGTTCAAAAATACCCTTACAGGGGCTCCCCGAGGCTTCATGTCCATTTCAAATCTGTGGACTGGATCTCTACGGGCCATTTCATAAAACATCTGCTGGTAATAAGTATGTTCTTACAATTATAGATCACTTTTCACGCTATCTAGCTATGGTGAGTCTCCCAGATCAGCAAGCAAATACAGTTGCCCAAGCTTTAGTTAACAATTGGATACTTAAATTTGGCGTACCTGAAGCTATTATCACAGATCAGGGATATAATTTTATGTCTGAACTAATGAAACAGCTATGCCACTTACTAAAAATACGCAAATTACGCACAACTCCGTTACACCCTCAGTGCAACGGACGCACAGAAAGAGTTCATAGGACAATTGGCAAGATGCTTAGTTATTATATTAACGAACAACATTCTAATTGGGATACGTATTTACCAATAATCGTGTCGGTATACAACGCCAAAACGCATGAAGCAACTGGCATTTCACCTTATGAAGTGGTTTATGGGAGAAAAATGCCGTCCCCTTTTGATGTAATCAGGCAGAAAAACGGAAAAGTCGGAGAAACAGTAAGAGATTTCAGTCGAATGATGAAGGATGTATGGAAAAAGGTTCAAAAATCTAATACAAAGGCTTTGGAACGACAGGAAAGATTAGGTAATACCCAAGCTAAATATCCAAATTACAAAATCGGTCAGTGGGTTACGCTTTCAGCTCCATACGTTGCGGAAGGAAAAACAAAGAAATTTGTAACAAACTACAGAGGTCCTTATCAAATTATTGAGATCACGTCACCAGTCAACGTTAAATTGCAACTGCCCACCAGAACTACTGTTGTGCATGTAAGTCGTTTAAAACCTTTTAAGGGCGCTCCAGATGTAATTCCTTCAACAATAGTGTCTGCTTTTCCGAAGGGTGGAGGAAGTACCCGAAAAGGAAAAAGAGTGGCCACGCCAGCACAACATACAGACATGGCACCATACGAGTACAATCTGCGACCAAGAGTGCGAATGTCCTAGTGGAATCTCAGTAGACTGTGGATAGTATACATATGTAAATAATTAATAAATGATAATGGTTTATTTTTTTTAAGAAAAAAAAAGTTGAACAGGTAGATCTTGTAGTTAACAATGTATTCCTTCTTTTCTTTATTTTTGTTTTTACTAGGTTGGTAGGTCCATAACCATGTTGTTTGCTTTTTTCAGAAAAGCCATGCAAAACATTTCCTACACAAAACCTATCCTACCTCAATGACTCCCTTGACAGTTCCCTTCTGAAGTCATTAGATACGTTCATAAACTCACAGCAAGACAAAATTGATGCCAATGTTATAATGCAACATGTCTTAAAATTAAAAGGTGAACGCAAAACTAAAATTATAATGCTGGGAACAGGTATATCTGGAACCTTTGTGTTGGTGTTTCTGCTTTGTACAGTTCTCTTTTATTTAAGACGATAAAATAAGCCAAATAATAATATACCACTTCATCAAATCCCTGTTAACTGGATACCACACTCTTAACTGGTGTACTTCAGTAGTTACTTTTGAGCATTAGTGTATTAATTTTGTTTATTGTACTTCACTCTTTACTAAACAGTCTTATGTTAAAATAAACAATACTGTAGAATAGTTATTCTTGCATTAGTATAGGGTAGATTAAACAGCTGTTGCTATGTAATTTTCTAAGTGAAAAATCTATTTCTGTTTATTCATTCTCATCAAGATTTGTTACACTTATTATAACCATTTATGTGTAAACTATGTGATTCATGAGCGCACAGGGCTTTTATAAAGTGATACAGTATTTTCAACATACTTAATGTGACGCATGTGTAAGTCGAGAGTTTTCAGTGCTTGTGCTTTTTTCGTGTGAAGAGTGGAGGAATGTTGAGTAGTAAATTCGAGGGCGAATTTCTCCGAAGGGTGGAGGAATGTTGAGTGGTACTTAAGTGAATAAATTAGTGAAATCAAAGTGAACTAGAAATTAGAATACAAATGGAAAACTTGGTTTAGTTTGGAGAGTTACATACTGGCACACAGCGGGCCGAACAGCAGAGACAATGACCGTGAAGTCAGCAAGTTCCACATAAGCAGGCGCTGTCGATTCAGCCGTCAGGGCATCGCCCGACCGGCTCACGTGTTTCTCAGTTGTCGCATGTGAGCAAAGGCCCTCGCCTACATTCCAAGAGCCAATGACCGACGTTAAGAAGAATCTTCGAGAATCTTTTCAACGTGACAGAAGAGGCAATGGCCGTGAAGTCGTTCACCTCCAGTAAACTGAAGTGAATAAATACGCGAGACGCAGTGGGCCCGACAGATGAAGACGAGAGGAAGACGAAGGCGAAGACGGAGACGAAGACGGAGTCGAGCGACGAAGAAGACGAAGAAGTGAAGAAACGTATCAGTTGTTTTAAGTTAGTTTCGGTGCTGAAGACCGTCATGCAAGAAGAGACTACATCATGCACAGACGCACCAAGTCCGTCGCTGTAATGGAATAGCAAGAAGCAGCCTCGGCGCCAGAAGACAGAAGTTAAAAGGTATTTTCTTTACGTACCCGGGTGACTCGTGAGGACGGGAAGGAGACGGCCTCACTTCAGCAGTCACCTGTGAGCTGGGATGAAGACCTGACAGCCGAAGACTGGCAAGCGGGAGTCCGTGGTTCGAGTCCGGGACACTGGCCTTCCCCCGCCGCGCCGCTCTGCTGGCCGACGCACAACACACGCGGCCGCTTAGAGAATAGAAACACTGGGACGCCACATTCAAGGTATCACCATCCGATGCACGACGTCGCTCGCAATAATTAAACGGGCCACCTCGCGCTGCGCGTCTCCGGTCAGATGGGCGAGACGGCGACACGAGATATACACCGCTACGCGTAATCAGACGCCGCCGCCGCCGCCGCCGCCGCCGCTGCCGCAGCAGAAGGCTACGCAAACGACACGGCTGCCGCTCTCCGAACCAGAACGTCCAGTAAGATAACAGCTGTACGAAACTTCCAATAAAAGTTATCTTAGGTCAAAATGAAGTTTCATTCGACCTCATACCCGAGCCAACACCCTGCCCACATTTTGTAAGAGAGAAAAGTTTATTTATTTAATATTTTCACCCTGACAGAATGCTTGAGAATGCTCATCCTGACAATTGACAGTATCAAAAGAGAAAACCCATTTACACTATGAAATACTATAGGTTCCATGACTTCACTTTCTAAATCGAGGAACGTTTCTATGGCAACGACAGGATCTCATATTGGGGGGCGAGTATCTCTTATAGGATACACTATTCCTTCTTTTATTGCATCCGTCGATCCCTCACAATGACGAATTACCACAAAAATTGCGTCGCTATGAAACACTATAGGTTCTATGCCTTCTCTTTCTAAATCAAGGAGCGTTTCTATGGCAACTACAGGATCTTAAATTGGGATGCGGTTATCTCTTTTCGGATGCACTATTCTTTCTTTATTGCATCCGTCGATCCCACACAATGACGAACTAACACAGAAATAGCGACACTATGAAATACAATAGGTTCTATGCCTCCTCTTTCTAAATCGAGAAACGTATGTATGGCAACGACAGGATCTTATATTGGGAGGCGAATATCTCTTTTCGGTTGCACTATTCCTCCTTTATTGCATCCGTCGATCCCTCACAATGACGAATTAACACATCAATTGCGTCGCTATTAAATACTATAGTTTCTATGCCCAATCTTTCTAAATCGATGCACGTTTCTGTGGCAACGACAGGAACTTATATTGGTAGGCGAGAATCTCTTTTCGGATGCACTATTCTTTCTTTATTGCATCCGTCGATCCCTCACAGTGACGAATTAACACAGAAATTGCGTCGCTATGAAATACTATAGGTTCTATGCCTTCTCTTCTAAATCGAGGATCGTTTCTATGGCAACGAAAGGATCTTATATTGGGAGGCGAGTATCTCCGATCGGATGCACTATTCCTTCTTTATTGCCTCCGTCTATCCCACTCAATGACGAATTAACATAGAAATTTCGTCGCTATGAAATACTATAGGTTCTATGCCTTCTCTTTCTAAATCGAGGAACGTTTCTATGGCAACGACAGGATGTTAAATTGGGAGGCGTGTATCTCTTTTCGGATGCCCTATTCCTTCTTTACTGCATCCGTCGATCCCTCACAATGACGAATTAACACAGAAATTGTGTCGCTATGAGATACTATAGGTTGTATGACTTCACTTTCTAAATCGAGGAACTTTTCTATGGCAACGTAAGGATCTTCTATTGGGAGGCGAATATCCCTTTTCTGATGCACTATTCCTTCTTTATTGCATTCGTCGATCCCTCTCATTGCCGAATTTACACAGAAATTGCGTCGCTATGCAATACCATAGTCTCTATGCCTTCTCCTTCTAAATCGAGGAACGTTTCTATGGCAACGACAGGAACTTAAATTGGGATGCGAGTATCTCTTTTCAGATGCACTATTCCTTCTTTATTGCCTCCGTCTATCCCACTCAATGACGAATTAACATAGAAATTGCGTCGCTATGAAATACTATTGGTTCTATGCCCTCTCTTTCTAAATCGAGGTACGTTTCTATGACATCGACAGGATCTTATATTGGGAGGCGAGTATCTTTTATCGGATGCACTATTCCTTCTTTGTTGCATCCGTCGATCCCTAACAATGACGAATTGACACAGAAATTGCATCGCTATGAAATACTATAGGCTCTATGCCTTCTCTTTCTAAATCGAGGATCGCTTCTATGGCAACGACAGAATCTTGTATTGAAAGGCGAGTATCTATTTTCGGATGCACAATTCCTTTTTTATTGCATCCGTCGATCCCTCACAATGACGAATTAACACAGAAATTGCGTCGCTATGAAATACTATAGGTTCTATGCCTCTATTTCTAAATCGAGGTACGTTTCTGAGGCAACGACAGGAACTAATATTGGTAGGCGATTATCTCTTTTCGGATGCACTAATCCTTCTTTATAGCATCCGTCGATCCATCACAATGACGAATTAACACAGAAATTGCGACAATATGAAATACTATAGGTTCTATGCCTCCTGTTACTAAATCGAGGAACGTTTCTATGGCAACGACAGGATCTTCTATTGGGAGGCGAATATCTATTTTCGGTTGCACTATTCCTCCTTTATTGCATCCTTCGATCCCTCACAATGACGAATTAACACAGAAATTGCGTCGCTATGAAATACTATAGGTTCTATGACTTCTCTTTCTAAATCGAAGAACGTATCTATGGCAACGACAGGATCTTATATTGGGAGGTGGGTATCTCTTTTGGGATGCACTATTCCTTCTTTATTTCATCTGTCGATCCCTCACAATGACGAATTAACACAGATATTTCGTCGCTATGAAATACTATATGTTCTATGCCTTCTCTTTCTAAATCGAGGAACGTTTCTATGGCAACGACGGGATCTTATATTGGGAGGCGAGTAAATCTTTTCGTGTGCACTATTCCTTCTTTATTGCATCCGTCGATCCCTCACAATGACGAATTAACACGGAAATTGCGTCGCTATGAAATACTATAGGTTCTATGCCTTCTCTTTCTAAATCGAGGGACGTTACTATGGCAACGACAGGATCTTATATTGGGAGGCGAGTATCTTTCTTCGAATGCACTATTCCTTCTTATTTACATCCATCGATTCCTCACAATGACGAATTAACACTGAAATTGCGTTGCTATGAAATACTATACGTTCTATGCCATCTGTTTCTAAATCGAGGAACGTTTCGACGGCAATGACAGGATCTTATATTGGGAGACGAGTATCTCTTTTCGGATGCACTATTCCTTCGTTATTCCATCCGTCGATCCCTCACAATGACGAATTAACACAGAAATTGCGTCGCTATGAAATACTATATATTCTATGCCTTCTCTTTCTAAATCGAGGAACGTTTCTATGGCAACGACGGGATCTTAAATTGGGAGGCGAGTATCTCTTTTCGGAAGCACTATTCCATCTTTATTGCATTCGTCGATCCCTCACAATGACGAATTAACACAGAAATAGCGTCGCTATGAAATACTATAGGTTCTACGCCTTCTCTTGGTAAATCGAGGAACGTTTCTATGTCAACGACAGGATCTTATGTTTGGAGGTGAGTACCTCTTTTCGGATGCACTATTCCTTCTTTATATCCTCCTTCGACCCCCCTCAATGATGAATTAACATAGAAATTGCGTCGCTATGAAGTACTATGGGTTCTTTGCCTTCTCTTTCTAAATCGAAGAACGTTTCAATGGCAACAACAGGATCTTATATTGGGAGGCGAGTATCTCTTTTCGGATGCACTATTCCTTCTTTATTGCATCCGTCGATCCCTCACAATGACGAATTAACACAGAAATTGCGTCGCAATGAAATACTATAGGTTCTATGCCCTCTCTTTCTCAATCGAGGTACGTTTCTATGGCATCGACAGGAACTTATATTGGTAGGCGAGTATCCCTTTCCGGATGCACTATTCCTTCTTTATTGCATCCATCGATCCCTCACAATGACGAATTAACACAGAAATTGCGTCGCTATGAAATACTATAGGTTCTATACCTTCTCTTTCTAAATCGAGGAACGTTTCTATGGCATCGACAAGATCTTATGTTGGGAGACGAGGATCTCATTTCGGATGCACTATTCCTTCTTTATTGCATCCGTCGATCCCTGATAATGAGGAATTAACACAGAAATTGCGTCGCTATGAAATACTATAGGTTCTATGCCTTCTCTTTCTAAATCGAGGAACGTTTCTATGGCAACGACAGGATCTTAAATTGGGATGCGGTTATCTCTTTTCTGATGCACTATTCTTTCTTTATTGCATCCGTCGATCCCTCACAATGACGAATTAACACAGAAACTGTGTCGCTATGAAATACTCTAGGTTCTGTGCATTCTCTTTGTAAATCGAGGAACTTTTCTAAGGCAACTACAGGGTCTTCTTTTGGAAGGCGAGTATCTCCTTTCGGATGCACTATTCCTTCTTTGTTGCTTCCTTCGATCCCTCACAATGACGAATTAACACAGAAATTGCGACGCTTTGAAATACTATAGTTTCTATGACTTCTCTTTCTAAATCGAGGAACGGTACTATGGCAACGACAGTATCTTCCATTGGGACGCGAATATCTATTTTCGGATGCACTATTCCTTCTTTATTGCATCCGTCGATCCCTCACAATGACGAATTAACACAGAAATTGCGTCGCTATGAAATACTGTATGTTCTATGCCTTCTCTTTCTAAATCGAGGAACGTTTCTATAGCAACGACAGGATCTTATATTGGGAGGCGAGTATCTCTTATCGCATGCACTATTCCTTCTTAATTGCATCCGTCGATCCCTCACAATGACGAATGAACACTGAAATTGCATCGCTATCAAATACTATAGGTTCTATGCCATCTCTTTCTATATCGAGGAACGTTTCTATGGCAACGACAGGATCATCTATTGGGAGACAAGTACCTCTTTACGGTTGCATTATTCCTTCTTTATTGCATCCGTCGATCCCTCACATCGACGAATTAACAAAGAAATTGCTTCGCTATGAAACACTACAGGTTCTATGACTTCACATTCTAAATCGGGGAATGTTTCTATGCCAACGACAAGATCTTCCATTGGGAGGCGAGTGTCTCATTTCGGATGCACTATTCCATATGTATAGCATCCGTCGGCCCTCACAATGACGAATTAACACAGAAATTGCGTCGCTATGAAATACTATTGGTTCTATGACTTCTCTTTCTAAACCAAGGAACCTTTCTATGACAACGACAGGATCTTCTATTGGGAGCGAGTATCTCTTTTCGGATGCACTATTCCTTCTTTATTGCATCCGTCGATCCCTCACAATGACGAATTAACACAGAAATTGCGACGCTTTGAAATACTATAGTTTCTATGACTTCTCTTTCTAAATCGAGGAACGTTTCTATGGCAACGACAGTATCTTCCATTGGGACGCGAATATCTATTTTCGGATGCACTATCCCTTCGTTATTGCATCCGTCGATCCCTCACAATGACGAATTAACACAGAAATGGCGTCACTATGCATTTTATAGTTCCTATGTCTTCCTTTTCTAAATCGAGCAAACTTTCTATGACAACGACAGGATCTTATATTGGGACGCGAGTATCTCTTTTCGGATGCACTATTCTTTCTTTATTGCATCCGTCGATCCCTCACAATGACGAAATAACACAGAAATTGCGTCGCTGTGCAATACTGTAGGTTCTATGCCATCTCTTTCTAAATCGAGGTACGTTTCTATGGCAACGACAGGATCTTCTATTAGGAGGCGAGTATCTGTTTTCGGATGCACTTTTCTTTCCTTATTGCAACCGTCGATCCCTCACAATGGCGAATAAACACAGAAATTGCGTCGCTATGAAATATTATAGGTTCCATGCCTTCTCCTTCTAAATCGAGGAACGTTTATATGGCAACGACAGGATCTTCTATTGGGGAGGCGAGTATCTCTTTTCGGATGCATAATTCCTTCTTTATTGCATCCGTCGATCCCTCACAATGACGAATTAACACTGAAATTGCGTCACTATGAAATACTATGGGTTATATGCCTTCTCTTTCTAAATCGAGGAACGTTTCTATGGTAACGAGAGGATATTCTATTGAGAGGCCAGTATCTCTTTTCGGATGCACTATTCCTTCTTCATTGCATCCGTCGATCCCTCACAATGACGAATTAACACAGAATTTGCGTCGCTATGAAATACTGTAGGTACTATGCCTTGTCTTTCTAAATAGAGGAACGTTCCTATTGGAACGACATGATCTTATATTGGGAGGCTAGAATCTTTTTTCGGATTCACTATTCCTTCTTTATTGCATCCGTCGGTCCCTCACAATGACGAATTAACACAGAAATAGTGTCGCTATGAAATACTATAGGTTCTATGCCTTCACTTCCTAAATCGAGGAACGTTTCTATGGCAATTACAGTATATTATAATGGGATGCGAGTATCTCTTTTCGGATGCACAATTCCTTCTTTATTGCATCCGTCGATCCCTCACAATGAGGAATTAACACAGAAATTGCGTCGCTATGAAATACTATAGGTTCTATGTTTTCTCTGTCTAAGACGAGGAACGTATCAATGGCAACGAAAGGTTCTTATATTGGGAGGCGAGTATCTCTTTTCGGATGCACAACTCCTTCTTTATTGCATCCGTCGATCCCTCACAATGACGAATTAACACTGAAATTTCGTCACTATGAAATACTATAGGTTATATGCCTTCTCTTTCTAAATCGAGGAACGTTTCTATGGTAACGAGAGGATATTCTATTGAGAGGCCAGTATCTCTTTTCGGATGCACTATTCCTTCTTCATTGCATCCGTCGATCCCTCACAATGACGAATTAACACAGAATTTGCGTCGCTATAAAATACTGTAGGTACTATGCCTTGTCTTTCTAAAAAGAGGAACGTTCCTATCGGAACGACATGATCTTATATTGGGAGAGTAGAATCTTTTTTCGGATTCACTATTCCCTCTTTATTGCATCCGTTGGTCCCTCACAATGACGAGTTAACACAGAAATAGTGTCGCTATGAAATACTATAGGTTCTATGCCTTCACTTTCTAAATCGAGGAACGTTTCTACGGCAATTACAGTATATTATAATGGGATGCGAGTATCTCTTTTCCGATGCACAATTCCTTCTTTATTGCATCCGTCGATCCCTCACAATGAGGAATTAACACAGAAATTGCGTCGCTATGAAATACCATAGGTTCTACGACTTCTCTTTCTAAATCCAGGAACGTTTCAGTGGCAACTACAGTATCTTATATTGGGAGGCGAGTATCTCTTTCCGGAGGCACAATTCCTTCTTTATTGCATAAGACTAACCCTCACAATGACGAATTAACACAGAAATTGCGTAACTATGAAATACTATAGTTTCTATGTCTTCTCTTTCTGAATCGAAGAACGTTGCTATGGCAACTACAGTATCTTATATTGGGAGGAGAGTATCTTTTTTCCGATGCACTATTCTTCCTTTATTGCATCCGTCGATCCCTCACAATGACGAATTAACACAGAAATTTCGTCGCTATGCAATACTATAGTTTCTATGCCTTCTCTTTCTAAATCGAGGAACGTTGCGATGGCAACGACAGGTTCTTCTATTATTAGGCGAGTATCTCTTTTCGGATGCAAATCCTTCTTTATTGCATCCGTCTATCCCTCATAATGACGAATTAACACAGAAATTGCGTCGCTATGTAATACTATTGGTTCTATGCCTTCTTTTTCTAAATCGAGGAACGTTTCTGTGGCAGCTACGGGATGTTATATTGGGAAGCGAGTATCTCTTTTCAGATGCACAATTCCTTCTTTATTGCGTCCGTTAAACCCTCACAATGACGATTAAGACTGAAATTGCGTCGCTACTATAATTTGAATGCCTACTTTTTCTAAATCGAGGAAAGTTGCTGTGGCAACGACAGAATCTTATATTGGGAGGCGAGTATCTCTTTTCGGATGCACTACTCTTTCTTTATTGCATCCGTCGATCCCTCACAATGACGAATTAACACAGAAATTGCATCGCGATGAAATAATATAGGTTCTATGCCTTCTCTTTCTAAATCGAGGAACGTCGCTATGACAACGACGGGATCTTATATTGAGAGGCGTGTATCTTTTTTAAAATGCACTATTCTTTCTTTATTGCATCCGTCGATCCCTCACAATTACGAATTAACACAGAAATTGAGTCGCCATGAAATACTATAGGTTCTATGCCTTCTCTATCTAAATCGAGGAATGTTTCTGTGGCAACGACAGGATCTTATATTGGGAGGCGAGTATCTCTTTTCGGATTCACTATTCCTTCTTTATTGCATCCGTCGATCCCTCACAATGGCGAATTAACACAGAAATTGCGTCGCTATGCAGTACTGTATGTTCTATGCCCTGTCTTTCTAAATCAAGGAACATTTCTATGGCAACGACAGGATCTTCTGTTGAGAGGCGAGTATTTCTTTTCGGATGCAATATTCTTTCTTTATTGCATACGTCGATTCCTCACAATGACGATTTAACACAGAAATTACTTCGCTACGAAATACTATCGGTTCTATGCCTTCTCTTTCTAAATCGAAGAACTCTTCTATGCCAATGACAGGATCTTCTATTGGGAGTAGAATATCTCTTTTCGGATGCACTATTCCTTCTTTATTACATCCGTCGATCACTCACAATGAGGAATTAACACAGAAATTGCGTCGCTATGAAATACTGCTGGTTCTATGGTTTCTCTTTCTAAATCGAGGTACGTTTCTATGGCAACGACAGGATCTTCTTTTGGGAGGTGAGTACCTCTATTTAGATCCACTAGCCCTTCTACATTGCATCCGTCGATCCCACACAATTACGAATTAACACAGAAATTGCGTCGCTATGAAATACTATAGGTTCTATGCCTTCTCTACTATATCGAGGATCGTTTCTATGGCAACGAAAGGATCTAATATTGGGAGGCGAGTATCTCCGATCGGATGCACTATTCCTTCTTTATTGCCTCCGTCTATCCCACTCAATGACGAATTAACATAGAAATTTCGTCGCTATGAAATACTATAGGTTCTATGCCTTCTCTTCTAAATCGAGGATCGTTTCTATGGCAACTAAAGGATCTTATATTGGGAGGCGAGTATCTCCGATCGGATGCACTATTCCTTCTTTATTGCCTCCGTCTATCCCACTCAATGACGAATTAACATAGAAATTTCGTCGCTATGAAATACTATAGGTTCTATGTCTTCTCTTTCTAAATCGAGGAACGTTTCTATGGCAACGACAGGATGTTAAAT
Source organism: Schistocerca cancellata (assembly GCF_023864275.1). Classification (NCBI taxonomy): domain Eukaryota; kingdom Metazoa; phylum Arthropoda; class Insecta; order Orthoptera; family Acrididae; genus Schistocerca; species Schistocerca cancellata. Next base: position 957,748,377 of record NC_064628.1, on the reverse strand, counting down.
TGGGAGGCGTGTATCTCTTTTCGGATGCCCTATTCCTTCTTTATTGCATCCGTCGATCCCTCACAATGACGAATTAACACAGAAATTGCGTCGCTATGAAATACTATACGTTCTATGCCTCTATTTCTAAATCGAGGTACGTTTCTGAGGCAACGACAGGAACTAATATTGGGAGGCGAATATCTATTTTCGGTTGCACTATTCCTCCTTTATTGCATCCTTCGATCCCTCACAATGACGAATTAACACAGAAATTGCGTCGCTATGAAATACTATAGGTTCTATGACTTCTCTTTCTAAATCGAAGAACGTTTCTATGGCAACGACAGGATCTTATATTGGGAGGTGGGTATCTCTTTTGGGATGCACTATTCCTTCTTTATTTCATCTATCGATCCCTCACAATGACGAATTAACACAGAAATTTCGTCGCTATGAAATACTATGTGTTCTATGCCTTCTCTTTCTAAATCGAGGAACGTTTATATGGCAACGACGGGATCTTATATTGGGAGGCGAGTAAATCTTTTCGTGTGCACTATTCCTTCTTTATTGCATCCGTCGATCCCTCACAATGACGAATGAACACGGAAATTTCGTCGCTATGAAATACTATAGGTTCTATGCCTTCTCTTTCTAAATCGAGGGACGTTACTATGGCAACGACAGGATCATATATTGGGAGGCGAGTATCTTTCTTCGAATGCACTATTCCTTCTTATTTACATCCATCGATTCCCCACAATGACGAATTAACACAGAATTTGCGTCGCTATGAAATACTGTAGGTACTATGCTTTGTCTTTCTAAATAGAGGAACGTTCCTATCGGAACGACATGATCTTATATTGGGAGGCTAGAATCTTTTTTCGGATTCACTATTCCTTCTTTATTGCATCCGTCGGTCCCTCACAATGACGAATTAACACAGAAATAGTGTCGCTATGAAATACTATAGGTTCTATGCCTTCACTTTCTAAATCGAGGAACGTTTCTATGGCAATTACAGTATATTATAATGGGATGCGAGTATCTCTTTTCGGATGCATAATTCCTTCTTTATTGCATCCGTCGATCCCTCACAATGAGGAATTAACACAGAAATTGCGTCGCTATGAAATACTATAGGTTCTATGTTTTCTCTGTCTAAGACGAGGAACGTATCTATGGCAACGAAAGGTTCTTATATTGGGAGGCGAGTATCTCTTTTCGGATGCACAACTCCTTCTTTATTGCATCCGTCGATCCCTCACAATGACGAATTAACACTGAAATTTCGTCACTATGAAATACTATAGGTTATATGCCTTCTCTTTCTAAATCGAGGAACGTTTCTATGGTAACGAGAGGATATTCTATTGAGAGGCCAGTATCTCTTTTCGAATGCACTATTCCTTCTTCATTGCATCCGTAGATCCCTCACAATGACGAATTAACACAGAATTTGCGTCGCTATGAAATACTGTAGGTACTATGCCTTGTCTTTCTAAAAAGAGGAACGTTCCTATCGGAACGACATGATCTTATATTGGGAGGCTAGAATCTTTTTTCGGATTCACTATTCCCTCTTTATTGCATCCGTCGGTCCCTCACAATGACGAATTAACACAGAAATGGTGTCGCTATGAAATACTATAGGTTCTATGCTTTCTCTTTCTAAATCGAGGAACGTTTCTATGGCAACGACAGGATCTTATATTGGGAGGCGAGTATCTTTCTTCGAATGCACTATTCCTTCTTATTTACATCCATCGATTCCTCACAATGACGAATTAACACAGAAATTGCGTTGCTATGAAATACTATACGTTCTATGCCATCTGTTTCTAAATCGAGGAACGTTTCGATGGCAATGACAGGATCTTATATTGGGAGACGAGTATCTCTTTTCGGAAGCACTATTCCATCTTTATTGCATTCGTCGATCCCTCACAATGACGAATTAACACAGAAATAGCGTCGCTATGAAATACTATAGGTTCTACGCCTTCTCTTGGTAAATCGAGGAACGTTTCTATGTCAACGACAGGATCTTATGTTTGGAGGTGAGTACCTCTTTTCGGATGCACTATTCCTTCTTTATATCCTCCTTCGACCCCCCTCAATGATGAATTAACATAGAAATTGCGTCGCTATAAGGTACTATGGGTTCTTTGCCTTCTCTTTCTAAATCGAAGAACGTTTCAATGGCAACGACAGGATCTTATATTGGGAGGCGAGTATCTCTTTTCGGATGCACTATTCCTTCTTTATTGCATCCGTCGATCCCTCACAATGACAAATTAACACAGAAATTGCGTCGCAATGAAATACTATAGGTTCTATGCCCTCTCTTTCTAAATCGAGGTACGTTTCTATGGCATCGACAGGAACTTATATTGGTAGGCGAGTATCCCTTTCCGGATGCACTATTCCTTCTTTATTGCATCCGTCGATCCCTCACAATGACGAATTAACACAGAAATTGCGTCGCTATGAAATACTATAGGTTCTATGCCTTCTCTTTCTAAATCGAGGAACGTTTCTATGGCATCGACAAGATCTTATATTGGGAGACGAGGATCTCATTTCGGATGCACTATTCCTTCTTTATTGCATCCGTCGATCCCTGATAATGACGAATTAACACAGAAATTGCGTCGCTATGAAATACTATAGGTTCTATGCCTTCTCTTTCTAAATCGAGGAGCGTTTCTATGGCAACGACAGGATCTTACATTGGGATGCGGTTATCTCTTTTCTGATGCACTATTCTTTCTTTATTGCATCCGTCGATCCCTCACAATGACGAATTAACATAGAAATTGTGCGCTATGAAATACTATAGGTTCTATGCCTTCTCTTTCTAAATCGAGAAACGTTTCTATGGCAACGACAGGATCTTACATTGGGAGGCGTGGAAATTTTTTCGGATGCACTATTCCTTCTTTATTGCATCCGTCGATTCCTCACAATGACGAATTTACACAGAAATTGCGACGCTTTGAAATACTATAGTTTCTATGACGTCTCTTTCTAAATCGAAGAACGGTACTATGGCAACGACAGTATCTTCCATTGGGACGCGAATATCTATTTTCGGATGCACTATTCCGTCTTTATTGCATCCGTCGATCCCTCACAATGACGAATTAACACAGAAATTGCGTCGCTATGAAATACTATATGTTCTATGCCTTCCCTTTCTAAATCGAGGAACGTTTCTATAGCAACGACAGGATCTTATATTGGGAGGCGAGTATCTCTTATCGTATGCACTATTCCCTCTTAATTGCATCCGTCGATCCCTCACAATGACGAATGAACACTGAAATTGCATCGCTATCAAATACTATAGGTTCTATGCCATCTCTTTCTATATCGAGGAACGTTTCTATGGCAACGACAGGATCATCTATTGGGAGACAAGTATCTCTTTACGGTTGCATTATTCCTTCTTTATTGCATCCGTCGATCCATCACATCGACGAATTAACAAAGAAATTGCTTCGCTATGAAACACTACAGGTTCTATGACTTCACATTCTAAATCGGGGAACGTTTCTATGCCAACGACAAGATCTTCCATTGGGAGGCGAGTGTCTCATTTCGGATGCACTATTCCATATGTATAGCATCCGTCGGCCCTCACAATGACGAATTAACACAGAAATTGCGTCGCTATGAAATACTATTGGTTCTATGACTTCTCTTTCTAAATCGAGGGACGTTTCTATGGCAACGACAGGATCTTCTATTGGGAGGCGAGTATCTCTTTTCGGATGCACTATTCCTTCTTTATTGCATTCGTCGATCCCTCACAATGACGAATTACCACAGAAATTGCGTCGCTATGAAATACTATAGGTTCTATACCTCCTCTTTCTAAATCGAGAAACGTATCTATGGCCACGACAGGATCTTATATTGGGAGGCGAATATCTCTTTTCGGATGCACTATTCCTTTTTATTGCATCTGTCGTTTCCTCACTATGTCGAATTAACACAGAAATTGCGTCGCTATGAAATACTATAGGTTCTATGCCTTCTCTTTCTAAATCGAGGAACGTTCCTATGGCAACGACAGGATCTTATATTGGGAGGCAAGTATCTCTTTTCGGATGCAGTATTCCTCCTTTATTGCATCCGTCGATCCCTCACGACGACGAATTAACACAGAAATTGCGTCGCTATGAAATACTATAGGTTCTATGCCTTCTCTTTCTAAATCGAGGAACGTTTCTATGGCAACGACAGGATCTTATATTTGGAGGTGAGTACCTCTTTTCGGATGCACTATTCCTTCTTTATATCCTCCTTCGACCCCACTCAATGACGAATTAACATAGAAATTGCGTCGCAAAGAAATACTATAGGTTCTACGCCCTCTCTTTCTAAATCGAGGTACGTTTCTATGGCATCGACAGGAACTTATATTGGTAGGCGAGTATCCCTTTCCGGAAGCACTATTCCTTCTTTATTGCATCCGTCTATCCCTCACAATGACGAATTAACACAGAAATTTCGTCGCTATGAAATACTATAGGTTCTATTCCCTCTCTTTCTAAATCGAGGTACGTTTCTATGGCAACGACAGCAACTTATATTGGTATTCGAGTATCTCTTTTCTGATGCACTATTCCTTATTTATTGCATCCGTCGATCCCTCACAATGACGAATTAACACAGAAATTTCGTCGCTATGAAATACTATAGGTTCTATTCCCTCTCTTTCTAAATCGAGGTACGTTTCTATGGCAACGACAGCAACTTATATTGGTATTCGAGTATCTCTTTTCTGATGCACTATTCCTTATTTATTGCATCCGTCGATCCCTCACAATGACGAATTAACACAGAAATTTCGTCGCTATGAAATGCTATAGGTTATATGCCTTCTCTTTCTAAATCGAGGAACGTTTGTATGGCAACGACAGGATCTTCTATTGGGAGGCGAGTATCTCTTTTCGGATGCACTATTCCTTCTTTATTGCATCCGTCGATCTCACACAGTGACGAATTACCACAGAAATTGCGTCGCTATGAAATACTATAGGTTCTATGCCTTCTCTTTCTAAATCGAGGAACGTTTCTATGGCAACGACAGGATCTTAAATTGGGATGCGGTTATCTCTTTTCGGATGCACTATTCTTTCTTTATTGCATCCGTCGATCCCTCACAATGACGAATTAACACAGAAATTGTGTCGCTATGAAATACTATAGGTTCTGTGCATTCTCTTTGTAAATCGAGGAACTTTTCTAAGGCAACGACAGGATCTTCTTTTGGAAGGCGAGTATCTCCTTTCGGATGCACTATTCCTTCTTTATTGCCTCCTTCGATCCCTCACAATGACGAATTAACACAGAAATTGCGTCGCTATGAAATACTCTAGGTTCTATGCCCTCTCTTTCTGAATCGAGGTACGTTTCTATGGCATCGACAGGAACTTATATTGGTAGGGGCGTATCTCTTTTCGGAAGCACTATTCCTTCTTTATTGCATCCTTCGATCCCTCACAATGACGAATTAACACAGAAATTGCGTCGCTATTGTTGAGTGGTACTTAAGTAAATAAATTAGTGAAATCAAAGTGAACTAGAAATTAGAATACAATTGGAAAACTTGGTTTAGTTTGGAGAGTTACATACTGGCACACAGCGGGCCGAACAGCAGAGACAATGACCGTGAAGTCAGCAAGTTCCACATAAGCAGGCGCTGTCGATTCAGCCGTCAGGGCATCGCCCGACCGGCTCACGTGGTTCTCAGTTGTCGCATGTGAGCAGAGGCCCTCGCCTACATTCCAAGAGCCAATGACCGACGTTAAGAAGAATCTTCGAGAATCTTTTCAACGTGACAGAAGAGGCAATGGCCGTGAAGTCGTTCACCTCCAGTAAACTGAAGTGAATAAATACGCGAGACGCAGTGGGCCCGACAGATGAAGACGAGAGGAAGACGAAGGCGAAGACGGAGACGATGACGGAGTCGAGCGACGAAGAAGACGAAGAAGTGAAGAAACGTATCAGTTGTTTTAAGTTAGTTTCGGTGCTGAAGACCGTCATGCAAGAAGAGACTACATCATGCACAGACGCACCAAGTCCGTCGCTGTAATGGAATAGCAAGAAGCAGCCTCGGCGCCAGAAGACAGAAGTTAAAAGGTATTTTCTTTACGTACCCGGGTGACTCGTGAGGACGGGAAGGAGACGGCCTCACTTCAGCAGTCACCTGTGAGCTGGGATGAAGACCTGACAGCCGAAGACTGGCAAGCGGGAGTCCGTGGTTCGAGTCCGGGACACTGGCCTTCCCCTGCCGCGCCGCTCTGCTGGCCGACGCACAACACACGCGGCCGCTTAGAGAATAGAAACACTGGGACGCCACATTCAAGGTATCACCATCCGATGCACGACGTCGCTCGCAATAATTAAACGGGCCACCTCGCGCTGCGCGTCTCCGGTCAGCTGGGCGAGACGGCGACACGAGATATACACCGCTACGCGTAATCAGACGCCGCCGCCGCCGCCGCCGCCGCCGCCGCTGCCGCAGCAGAAGGCTACGCAAACGACACGGCTGCCGCTCTCCGAACCAGAACGTCCAGTAAGATAACAGCTGTACGAAACTTTCAATAAAAGTTATCTTAGGTAAAAATGATGTTTCATTCGACCTCATACCCGAGCCAAGGAAGAACCCACCCTGCCCACATTTTCTAAGAGAGAAAAGTTTATTTATTTAATATTTTCACCCTGACAGAATGCTTGAGAATGCTCATCCTGACAATTGACAGTATCAAAAGGGAAAACCCATTTACATTGAGTGACAGAAGTGTCACATTTAGTAACCACAACTGTTACATTTGATGTCAGAAGCCGTAGTAGTTGTTACATTTGGTGTCAGAGAAAAACCCTTGGCTCAATATGAGGTGTGAATACCAGTCACTAACGGTCCACAGTTAGTATTGTTTAATGTGTGAAAGGATAGAGGTTTGCATAGCAGTCGTAATATTTTCTTTATTTAGAAGTGTATTCTCTCTCATAATTTTAAGAGTTTGTCGAAAATATTTAAACTTCTTTTTCATTCAGTGTGGTAAGATTGTGTAACTAACAGTTTGTAAAATGATGACACGAAATCGTACAAAGTCAGAGTCAGCACCACAAGCGGTTTCTACTGAGGAAGCTATTCAGAGCTTAGTTAATCAAATAGCACAGCTTAAAAATGATAATAATGCATTATTTAAACAGTTGTGTGAGGTTAGGCAAACCAGTTCAGTCCCTCCTACCCTAGATTCCTCAGCAGCAGCCTTGGTAACTCCTTTTTCAGGTAAACCTGGCGAAGACATAACAGCCTTTTTTGATGATTTAGTAGCAGCTGCAAAGTTAGGATCATGGTCAGATGAACAGCTCTTACAAATGACAAAGTTAAGATTGCTAGGAGAGGCTAAAGCACACGTATTATACCATGAAGAATTACGGAATGCTCGAACATTTGAGGAATTGAAGAAAGGATTACTTAAACGTTTTCAAAAACAGAACAGCTGTAGATTTTATAGGGAACAGTTAAACACTATCACTCAGAGGCAAAACGAGTCGTTAGAAAGCTTTGTAGATAGGATTAGAAAAGTTAATATTAACACCTATCAGTTGACAACTAGTGATGAAGCAAATAGAGTTATTTTACAAGAGGCAGAAAATAGAGCTCTGGATACATTTTTACGTGGGTTACCTCCTGAAACGTCCCGTCGTGTCAGGGCAGAGTTTCCTAAGAATTTAGCAGAAGCTGTATCTGTGGCGACAGCTTTTGAAGAAATTGACATTGCCACCAGATACAAGGAGAAGCGAAATGTATTTTCAGCAGGAGTACGATGTTTTAGGTGCGATCGACAAGGCCATATAGCAAAAAACTGCAGACAACCTCAATGCACTAATTGTCAAAGAATAGGTCACACATTCAAGGAATGCAGGTCTAAGAAAGTTTTTGGAAATAGAAATCAGTTAAACTCAAACGGGAATGTCGGAACCGCCGCCAGGCGTTCCCAATAAAATTTCATGCCATTAAGGCGAATGTGAAGGCGGAATGCTGGTTATCTGCTACCATACAGGATAAAGAGGCAAGGATACTGGTGGATACAGGCGCAAACGTATCAATAGTGAGTAATGAATGTATTGGAGAAAAGAAATATGACCCTCCAAGGTATAGATTGAGTGGAGTAGGAGGAGGTACAGTGAAGTCATTAGGATGTACATCATTGATTTTCTATATTCACGGTGTACAATTTCAAGAAGATGTAGAAGTGGTAACAAAGATAACTGACGGGTACGACACGATCCTAGGGTTGGATTTCCTGAATAAACATCACGCTAAAATTGACCTCAGACAGCAAACTGTAGAACTTAGCGGAATAGTATTTCAGCCAGGTGACACCGCTGCAAAGGGCCCTCTGCCGCAAGATTTCCCTAACCGGAAGGCGAAATCAACTACACTGCGTGCAACGTCCTTGAAGGTTGATTCGCGGGATCAGATACCATCTGGCTCAGGAAAACTTCTCTGGATGACCGTTGACCCCGAGGTACCTATAGACACAATATGTCTAATAGAGCCACTAGAGGAAAATGAGGAATTAGATGCATCACATTGTTTTGTACGTAGAAGTGTTGTACGGGTTCAAGACGTTGAGGGAGAAAGAAAAGTACCGGTACTTATTGACAATTTTGGAGTGGAGGACAAAGAGTTGCATAAGGGAATATTAGTAGCTACAGTCAGTACTTTTGAAGAAGAAGATTTTATTTGGTCAGATATTAATGATGGTCAGAAACCAGACGCCTATAAAACCGCATTACGCCAGAAGATTGAGCATTTGCAAGGGAAGGATAGAGACACGATAGAAGCAGTTTTAGTTGAGTTCCAAGATTTATTTAATGCAGAAGGTCCACTGCCAGCAACAGATATCACACAGCATAGGATCCCAACAGGAAATAGCCCCCCAGTTTATAGAAAGCCTTATAGAGTTCCGCATCACTTACAGCCAGTACTGGATGAATTTTTAGAACAGCATCTAAAAGATGGAATCATAGAATATTCTGATTCGCCTTATAATTCAAATATTGTAATTATTCCAAAGAAGTCTCCCGACGGTACGAAACGATATAGATTTTGTTGTGACTACAGACACCTTAACAAACAAACAATCTCAGATGTTTATCCTCTTCCAAACATTACAGATATCATTGACAGTTTAGGTAACAGTAAATAATTTTCAACAATCGATTTACGTAGCGGATATCATCAATTGGAAGTTGCACCTGAAGATAGGCATAAAACAGCATTTTCTACCCCTGGAGGCCACTGGCAATTTAAAAGAATGCCTTTCGGTTTGAAAAATGCACCAGCAACTTTTCAAAGACTACTCGATGGAGTATTGCGAGGACTAAAAACTCAGCAATGTTGTGTATATCTAGACGATATTATTGTATTCTCCAAAGACATTAATGAACATGCTGTGCGTCTGCGTAATGTTTTTCAGAGACTTAGAAAAGCTAAATTAACATTAAATATGGAAAAATGTAGTTTTGCATTGACAGAGGTTACATACCTAGGGCATGTCATTAGTGAAAAAGGAATTAGAACAGATCCTCGATTAATTTCGGCAGTTAAGGACTTCCCAACACCACAACGCGTTAAGGAGGTACAAAGTTTCATTGGTCTCGCATCGTATTACCGAAAATATGTTCAAAATTTTGCTGAAATTGCCCGACCCTTAACCCAATTATTGAAAAAGGGTGCAAAATTTCATTGGTCTGAAGATTGTGAATCAGCATTTCAAACCCTTAAAGATAAGTTAACACACAATCCAGTATTAGCCTACCCAGATTATAATAAAGAATTTATTTTAACCTGTGACGCAAGTGGTCATTCAGTAGGAGTTGTTTTGAGTCAGAATATTAATGGCGCGGAACACCCCATAGCCTACGCTTCGAGACAACTAACAACGGCAGAAAGAAATTATTCCACAACAGAGAAAGAATTGTTAAGTGTTATTTATGGCATCAAATACTTTAAATGCTACTTGTATGGTAGGAAATTCAAGGTTATTACCGACCACGCAGCTTTAAAATGGTTGCTTGGGTTAAAGGATCCATCTAGTCGTCTTACCCGTTGGTCCCTATGTCTTTCCGAAATGGATTTCGAAGTTATCCATAAACCTGGCAAAAAACACACGAATGCAGATTGTCTAAGTCGGAAAATAGCACTTTTGGAAGCAACAGGCCGAGATACTGAGGACTGGAGAAAGGCACAAGATGAGGATACAGAATGCAAAAAATACGCATCTCAAAAACAATTTTGCTTTGAAGATGGTGTATTATGCCGTAAAACAAAACTTGGACCGCGAATTGTTGTTCCCCAACACCTTAGACAAGAAATAATGGCAGAGGCCCACGATCATATCCTTGCAGGACATGGTGGACAGCGGACAACCGAAAGACGTGTAGCAGAGCGATTTTGGTGGCAAACCAGAAAGCAGAATGTTGCGCAGTACGTTCGTAATTGCATTGTGTGCGCACAACGAGCTGAACTTTCTCGTTCAAAAATACCCTTACAGGGGCTCCCCGAGGCTTCATGTCCATTTCAAATCTGTGGACTGGATCTCTACGGGCCATTTCATAAAACATCTGCTGGTAATAAGTATGTTCTTACAATTATAGATCACTTTTCACGCTATCTAGCTATGGTGAGTCTCCCAGATCAGCAAGCAAATACAGTTGCCCAAGCTTTAGTTAACAATTGGATACTTAAATTTGGCGTACCTGAAGCTATTATCACAGATCAGGGATCTAATTTTATGTCTGAACTAATGAAACAGCTATGCCACTTACTAAAAATACGCAAATTACGCACAACTCCGTTACACCCTCAGTGCAACGGACGCACAGAAAGAGTTCATAGGACAATTGGCAAGATGCTTAGTTATTATATTAACGAACAACATTCTAATTGGGATACGTATTTACCAATAATCGTGTCGGTATACAACGCCAAAACGCATGAAGCAACTGGCATTTCACCTTATGAAGTGGTTTATGGGAGAAAAATGCCGTCCCCTTTTGATGTAATCAGGCAGAAAAACGGAAAAGTCGGAGAAACAGTAAGAGATTTCAGTCGAATGATGAAGGATGTATGGAAAAAGGTTCAAAAATCTAATACAAAGGCTTTGGAACGACAGGAAAGATTAGGTAATACCCAAGCTAAATATCCAAATTACAAAATCGGTCAGTGGGTTACGCTTTCAGCTCCATACGTTGCGGAAGGAAAAACAAAGAAATTTGTAACAAACTACAGAGGTCCTTATCAAATTATTGAGATCATGTCACCAGTCAACGTTAAATTGCAACTGCCCACCAGAACTACTGTTGTGCATGTAAGTCGTTTAAAACCTTTTAAGGGCGCTCCAGATGTAATTCCTTCAACAATAGTGTCTGCTTTTCCGAAGGGTGGAGGAAGTACCCGAAAAGGAAAAAGAGTGGCCACGCCAGCACAACATACAGACATGGCACCATACGAGTACAATCTGCGACCAAGAGTGCGAATGTCCTAGTGGAATCTCAGTAGACTGTGGATAGTATACATATGTAAATAATTAATAAATGATAATGGTTTATTTTTTTTAAGAAAAAAAAAGTTGAACAGGTAGATCTTGTAGTTAACAATGTATTCCTTCTTTTCTTTATTTTTGTTTTTACTAGGTTGGTAGGTCCATAACCATGTTGTTTGCTTTTTTCAGAAAAGCCATGCAAAACATTTCCTACACAAAACCTATCCTACCTCAATGACTCCCTTGACAGTTCCCTTCTGAAGTCATTAGATACGTTCATAAACTCACAGCAAGACAAAATTGATGCCAATGTTATAATGCAACATGTCTTAAAATTAAAAGGTGAACGCAAAACTAAAATTATAATGCTGGGAACAGGTATATCTGGAACCTTTGTGTTGGTGTTTCTGCTTTGTACAGTTCTCTTTTATTTAAGACGATAAAATAAGCCAAATAATAATATACCACTTCATCAAATCCCTGTTAACTGGATACCACACTCTTAACTGGTGTACTTCAGTAGTTACTTTTGAGCATTAGTGTATTAATTTTGTTTATTGTACTTCACTCTTTACTAAACAGTCTTATGTTAAAATAAACAATACTGTAGAATAGTTATTCTTGCATTAGTATAGGGTAGATTAAACAGCTGTTGCTATGTAATTTTCTAAGTGAAAAATCTATTTCTGTTTATTCATTCTCATCAAGATTTGTTACACTTATTATAACCATTTATGTGTAAACTATGTGATTCATGAGCGCACAGGGCTTTTATAAAGTGATACAGTATTTTCAACATACTTAATGTGACGCATGTGTAAGTCGAGAGTTTTCAGTGCTTGTGCTTTTTTCGTGTGAAGAGTGGAGGAATGTTGAGTAGTAAATTCGAGGGCGAATTTCTCCGAAGGGTGGAGGAATGTTGAGTGGTACTTAAGTGAATAAATTAGTGAAATCAAAGTGAACTAGAAATTAGAATACAAATGGTAAACTTGGTTTAGTTTGGAGAGTTACATACTGGCACACAGCGGGCCGAACAGCAGAGACAATGACCGTGAAGTCAGCAAGTTCCACATAAGCAGGCGCTGTCGATTCAGCCGTCAGGGCATCGCCTGACCGGCTCACGTGTTTCTCAGTTGTCGCATGTGAGCAAAGGCCCTCGCCTACATTCCAAGAGCCAATGACCGACGTTAAGAAGAATCTTCGAGAATCTTTTCAACGTGACAGAAGAGGCAATGGCCGTGAAGTCGTTCACCTCCAGTAAACTGAAGTGAATAAATACGCGAGACGCAGTGGGCCCGACAGATGAAGACGAGAGGAAGACGAAGGCGAAGACGGAGACGAAGACGGAGTCGAGCGACGAAGAAGACGAAGAAGTGAAGAAACGTATCAGTTGTTTTAAGTTAGTTTCGGTGCTGAAGACCGTCATGCAAGAAGAGACTACATCATGCACAGACGCACCAAGTCCGTCGCTGTAATGGAATAGCAAGAAGCAGCCTCGGCGCCAGAAGACAGAAGTTAAAAGGTATTTTCTTTACGTACCCGGGTGACTCGTGAGGACGGGAAGGAGACGGCCTCACTTCAGCAGTCACCTGTGAGCTGGGATGAAGACCTGACAGCCGAAGACTGGCAAGCGGGAGTCCGTGGTTCGAGTCCGGGACACTGGCCTTCCCCCGCCGCGCCGCTCTGCTGGCCGACGCACAACACACGCGGCCGCTTAGAGAATAGAAACACTGGGACGCCACATTCAAGGTATCACCATCCGATGCACGACGTCGCTCGCAATAATTAAACGGGCCACCTCGCGCTGCGCGTCTCCGGTCAGATGGGCGAGACGGCGACACGAGATATACACCGCTACGCGTAATCAGACGCCGCCGCCGCCGCCGCCGCCGCCGCTGCCGCAGCAGAAGGCTACGCAAACGACACGGCTGCCGCTCTCCGAACCAGAACGTCCAGTAAGATAACAGCTGTACGAAACTTCCAATAAAAGTTATCTTAGGTCAAAATGAAGTTTCATTCGACCTCATACCCGAGCCAACACCCTGCCCACATTTTGTAAGAGAGAAAAGTTTATTTATTTAATATTTTCACCCTGACAGAATGCTTGAGAATGCTCATCCTGACAATTGACAGTATCAAAAGAGAAAACCCATTTACACTATGAAATACTATAGGTTCCATGACTTCACTTTCTAAATCGAGGAACGTTTCTATGGCAACGACAGGATCTTATATTGGGGGGCGAGTATCTCTTATAGGATACACTATTCCTTCTTTTATTGCATCCGTCGATCCCTCACAATGACGAATTACCACAAAAATTGCGTCGCTATGAAACACTATAGGTTCTATGCCTTCTCTTTCTAAATCAAGGAGCGTTTCTATGGCAACTACAGGATCTTAAATTGGGATGCGGTTATCTCTTTTCGGATGCACTATTCTTTCTTTATTGCATCCATCGATCCCACACAATGAAGAACTAACACAGAAATAGCGACACTATGAAATACAATAGGTTCTATGCCTCCTCTTTCTAAATCGAGAAACGTATGTATGGCAACGACAGGATCTTATATTGGGAGGCGAATATCTCTTTTCGGTTGCACTATTCCTCCTTTATTGCATCCGTCGATCCCTCACAATGACGAATTAACACATCAATTGCGTCGCTATTAAATACTATAGTTTCTATGCCCAATCTTTCTAAATCGATGCACGTTTCTGTGGCAACGACAGGAACTTATATTGGTAGGCGAGAATCTCTTTTCGGATGCACTATTCTTTCTTTATTGCATCCGTCGATCCCTCACAGTGACGAATTAACACAGAAATTGCGTCGCTATGAAATACTATAGGTTCTATGCCTTCTCTTCTAAATCGAGGATCGTTTCTATGGCAACGAAAGGATCTTATATTGGGAGGCGAGTATCTCCGATCGGATGCACTATTCCTTCTTTATTGCCTCCGTCTATCCCACTCAATGACGAATTAACATAGAAATTTCGTCGCTATGAAATACTATAGGTTCTATGCCTTCTCTTTCTAAATCGAGGAACGTTTCTATGGCAACGACAGGATGTTAAATTGGGAGGCGTGTATCTCTTTTCGGATGCCCTATTCCTTCTTTACTGCATCCGTCGATCCCTCACAATGACGAATTAACACAGAAATTGTGTCGCTATGAGATACTATAGGTTGTATGACTTCACTTTCTAAATGGAGGAACTTTTCTATGGCAACGTAAGGATCTTCTATTGGGAGGCGAATATCCCTTTTCTGATGCACTATTCCTTCTTTATTGCATTCGTCGATCCCTCTCATTGCCGAATTTACACAGAAATTGCGTCGCTATGCAATACCATAGTCTCTATGCCTTCTCCTTCTAAATCGAGGAACGTTTCTATGGCAACGACAGGAACTTAAATTGGGATGCGAGTATCTCTTTTCAGATGCACTATTCCTTCTTTATTGCCTCCGTCTATCCCACTCAATGACGAATTAACATAGAAATTGCGTCGCTATGAAATACTATTGGTTCTATGCCTTCTCTTTCTAAATCGAGGATCGCTTCTATGGCAACGACAGAATCTTGTATTGAAAGGCGAGTATCTATTTTCGGATGCACAATTCCTTTTTTATTGCATCCGTCGATCCCTCACAATGACGAATTAACACAGAAATTGCGTCGCTATGAAATACTATAGGTTCTATGCCTCTATTTCTAAATCGAGGTACGTTTCTGAGGCAACGACAGGAACTAATATTGGTAGGCGATTATCTCTTTTCGGATGCACTAATCCTTCTTTATAGCATCCGTCGATCCATCACAATGACGAATTAACACAGAAATTGCGACAATATGAAATACTATAGGTTCTATGCCTCCTGTTACTAAATCGAGGAACGTTTCTATGGCAACGACAGGATCTTCTATTGGGAGGCGAATATCTATTTTCGGTTGCACTATTCCTCCTTTATTGCATCCTTCGATCCCTCACAATGACGAATTAACACAGAAATTGCGTCGCTATGAAATACTATAGGTTCTATGACTTCTCTTTCTAAATCGAAGAACGTATCTATGGCAACGACAGGATCTTATATTGGGAGGTGGGTATCTCTTTTGGGATGCACTATTCCTTCTTTATTTCATCTGTCGATCCCTCACAATGACGAATTAACACAGAAATTTCGTCGCTATGAAATACTATATGTTCTATGCCTTCTCTTTCTAAATCGAGGAACGTTTCTATGGCAACGACGGGATCTTATATTGGGAGGCGAGTAAATCTTTTCGTGTGCACTATTCCTTCTTTATTGCATCCGTCGATCCCTCACAATGACGAATTAACACGGAAATTTCGTCGCTATGAAATACTATAGGTTCTATGCCTTCTCTTTCTAAATCGAGGGACGTTACTATGGCAACGACAGGATCTTATATTGGGAGGCGAGTATCTTTCTTCGAATGGACTATTCCTTCTTATTTACATCCATCGATTCCTCACAATGACGAATTAACACAGAAATTGCGTTGCTATGAAATACTATACGTTCTATGCCATCTGTTTCTAAATCGAGGAACGTTTCGATGGCAATGACAGGATCTTATATTGGGAGACGAGTATCTCTTTTCGGATGCACTATTCCTTCTTTATTGCATCCGTCGATCCCTCACAATGACGAATTAACACAGAAATTGCGTCGCAATGAAATACTATAGGTTCTATGCCCTCTCTTTCTCAATCGAGGTACGTTTCTATGGCATCGACAGGAACTTATATTGGTAGGCGAGTATCCCTTTCCGGATGCACTATTCCTTCTTTATTGCATCCATCGATCCCTCACAATGACGAATTAACACAGAAATTGCGTCGCTATGAAATACTATAGGTTCTATACCTTCTCTTTCTAAATCGAGGAACGTTTCTATGGCATCGACAAGATCTTATGTTGGGAGACGAGGATCTCATTTCGGATGCACTATTCCTTCTTTATTGCATCCGTCGATCCCTGAAAATGAGGAATTAACACAGAAATTGCGTCGCTATGAAATACTATAGGTTCTATGCCTTCTCTTTCTAAATCGAGGAACGTTTCTATGGCAACGACAGGATCTTAAATTGGGATGCGGTTATCTCTTTTCTGATGCACTATTCTTTCTTTATTGCATCCGTCGATCCCTCACAATGACGAATTAACACAGAAACTGTGTCGCTATGAAATACTATAGGTTCTGTGCATTCTCTTTGTAAATCGAGGAACTTTTCTAAGGCAACTACAGGGTCTTCTTTTGGAAGGCGAGTATCTCCTTTCGGATGCACTATTCCTTCTTTGTTGCTTCCTTCGATCCCTCACAATGACGAATTAACACAGAAATTGCGTCGCTATGAGATACTGTAGGTTGTATGGCTTCTCTTCCTAAATCGTGGAACGTTTATATGGCGACGACAGGATCTTCTATTGGGTGGTGAGTACCTCTATTCAGATGCACTATTCCTTCTACTTTGCATCCGTCGATCCCACACAATTACGAATTAACATAGAAATTGTGCGCTATGAAATACTATAGGTTCTATGCCTTCTCTTTCTAAATCGAGAAACGTTTCTATGGCAACGACGGGATCTTGCATTGGGAGGCGTGGATCTTTTTTCGGATGCACTATTCCTTCTTTATTGCATCCGTCGATCCCTCACAATGACGAATTAACACAGAAATTGCGACGCTTTGAAATACTATAGTTTCTATGACTTCTCTTTCTAAATCGAGGAACGGTACTATGGCAACGACAGTATCTTCCATTGGGACGCGAATATCTATTTTCGGATGCACTATTCCTTCTTTATTGCATCCGTCGATCCCTCACAATGACGAATTAATACAGAAATTGCGTCGCTATGAAATACTGTATGTTCTATGCCTTCTCTTTTTAAATCGAGGAACGTTTCTATAGCAACGACAGGATATTATATTGGGACTCGAGTATCTCTTATCGCATGCACTATTCCTTCCTAATTGCATCCGTCGATCCCTCACAATGACGAATGAACACTGAAATTGCATCGCTATCAAATACTATAGGTTCTATGCCATCTCTTTCTATATCGAGGAACGTTTCTATGGCAACGACAGGATCATCTATTGGGAGACAAGTATCTCTTTACGGTTGCATTATTCCTTCTTTATTGCATCCGTCGATCCCTCACATCGACGAATTAACAAAGAAATTGCTTCGCTATGAAACACTACAGGTTCTATGACTTCACATTCTAAATCGGGGAATGTTTCTATGCCAACGACAAGATCTTCCATTGGGAGGCGAGTGTCTCATTTCGGATGCACTATTCCATATGTATAGCATCCGTCGGCCCTCACAATGACGAATTAACACAGAAATTGCGTCGCTATGAAATACTATTGGTTCTATGACTTCTCTTTCTAAACCAAGGAACCTTTCTATGACAACGACAGGATCTTCTATTGGGAGCGAGTATCTCTTTTCGGATGCACTATTCCTTCTTTATTGCATCCGTCGATCCCTCACAATGACGAATTAACACAGAAATTGCGACGCTTTGAAATACTATAGTTTCTATGACTTCTCTTTCTAAATCGAGGAACGTTTCTATGGCAACGACAGTATCTTCCATTGGGACGCGAATATCTATTTTCGGATGCACTATCCTTTCTTTATTGCATCCGTCGATCCCTCACAATGACGAATTAACACAGAAATGGCGTCACTATGCATTTTATAGTTCCTATGTCTTCCTTTTCTAAATCGAGCAAACTTTCTATGACAACGACAGGATCTTATATTGGGAGGCGAGTATCTCTTTTCGGATGCACTATTCTTTCTTTATTGCATCCGTCGATCCCTCACAATGACGAAATAACACAGAAATTGCGTCGCTGTGCAATACTGTAGGTTCTATGCCTTCTCTTTCTAAATCCAGGTACGTTTCTATGGCAACGACAGGATCTTCTATTAGGAGGCGAGTATCTGTTTTCGGATGCACTTTTCTTTCCTTATTGCAACCGTCGATCCCTCACAATGGCGAATAAACACAGAAATTGCGTCGCTATGAAATATTATAGGTTCCATGCCTTCTCCTTCTAAATCGAGGAACGTTTATATGGCAACGACAGGATCTTCTATTGGGGAGGCGAGTATCTCTTTTCGGATGCATAATTCCTTCTTTATTGCATCCGTCGATCCCTCACAATGACGAATTAACACTGAAATTGCGTCACTATGAAATACTATGGGTTATATGCCTTCTCTTTCTAAATCGAGGAACGTTTCTATGGTAACGAGAGGATATTCTATTGAGAGGCCAGTATCTCTTTTCGGATGCACTATTCCTTCTTCATTGCATCCGTCGATCCCTCACAATGACGAATTAACACAGAATTTGCGTCGCTATGAAATACTGTAGGTACTATGCCTTGTCTTTCTAAATAGAGGAACGTTCCTATTGGAACGACATGATCTTATATTGGGAGGCTAGTATCTTTTTTCGGATTCACTATTCCTTCTTTATTGCATCCGTCGGTCCCTCACAATGACGAATTAACACAGAAATAGTGTCGCTATCAAATACTATAGGTTCTATGCCTTCACTTCCTAAATCGAGGAACGTTTCTATGGCAATTACAGTATATTATAATGGGATGCGAGTATCTCTTTTCGGATGCACAATTCCTTCTTTATTGCATCCGTCGATCCCTCACAATGAGGAATTAACACAGAAATTGCGTCGCTATGAAATACTATAGGTTCTATGTTTTCTCTGTCTAAGACGAGGAACGTATCTATGGCAACGAAAGGTTCTTATATTGGGAGGCGAGTATCTCTTTTCGGATGCACAACTCCTTCTTTATTGCATCCGTCGATCCCTCACAATGACGAATTAACACTGAAATTTCGTCACTATGAAATACTATAGGTTATATGCCTTCTCTTTCTAAATCGAGGAACGTTTCTATGGTAACGAGAGGATATTCTATTGAGAGGCCAGTATCTCTTTTCGGATGCACTATTCCTTCTTCATTGCATCCGTCGATCCCTCACAATGACGAATTAACACAGAAGTTGCGTCGCTATGAAATACTGTAGGTACTATGCCTTGTCTTTCTAAAAAGAGGAACGTTCCTATCGGAACGACATGATCTTATATTGGGAGAGTAGAATCTTTTTTCGGATTCACTATTCCCTCTTTATTGCATCCGTCGGTACCTCACAATGACGAATTAACACAGAAATAGTGTCGCTATGAAATACTATAGGTTCTATGCCTTCACTTTCTAAATCGAGGAACGTTTCTACGGCAATTACAGTATATTATAATGGGATGCGAGTATCTCTTTTCCGATGCACAATTCCTTCTTTATTGCATCCGTCGATCCCTCACAATGAGGAATTAACACAGAAATTGCGTCGCTATGAAATACCATAGGTTCTACGACTTCTCTTTCTAAATCCAGGAACGTTTCAGTGGCAACTACAGTATCTTATATTGGGAGGCGAGTATCTCTTTCCGGAGGCACAATTCCTTCTTTATTGCATAAGACTAACCCTCACAATGACGAATTAACACAGAAATTGCGTAACTATGAAATACTATAGTTTCTATGTCTTCTCTTTCTGAATCGAAGAACGTTGCTATGGCAACTACAGTATCTTATATGGGGAGGAGAGTATCTTTTTTCCGATGCACTATTCTTCCTTTATTGCATCCGTCGATCCCTCACAATGACGAATTAACACAGAAATTTCGTCGCTATGCAATACTATAGTTTCTATGCCTTCTCTTTCTAAATCGAGGAAAGTTGCTATGGCAACGACAGGATCTTATGTTGGGAGGCGAGTATCTCTTTTTGGATGCACTATTCTTTCTATATTGCATCCGTCGATCCCTCAGAATGACGAATAACATAGAAATTGCGTCGCAATGAAATACTATAGGTTCTATGCCTTCTCTTTCTAAATCGAGGAACGTTGCGATGGCAACGACAGGTTCTTCTATTATTAGGCGAGTATCTCTTTTCGGATGCAAATCCTTCTTTATTGCATCCGTCTATCCCTCATAATGACGAATTAACACAGAAATTGCGTCGCTATGTAATACTATTGGTTCTATGCCTTCTTTTTCTAAATCGAGGAACGTTTCTGTGGCAGCTACGGGATGTTATATTGGGAAGCGAGTATCTCTTTTCAGATGCACAATTCCTTCTTTATTGCGTCCGTTAAACCCTCACAATGACGATTAAGACTGAAATTCCGTCGCTACTATAATTTGAATGCCTACTTTTTCTAAATCGAGGAAAGTTGCTATGGCAACGACAGAATCTTATATTGGGAGGCGAGTATCTCTTTACGGATGCACTATTCTTTCTTTATTGCATCCGTCGATCCCTCACAATGACGAATTAACACAGAAATTGCATCGCGATGAAATAATATAGGTTCTATGCCTTCTCTTTCTAAATCGAGGAACGTCGCTATGACAACGACGGGATCTTATATTGAGAGGCGTGTATCTTTTTTAAAATGCACTATTCTTTCTTTATTGCATCCGTCGATCCCTCACAATTACGAATTAACACAGAAATTGAGTCGCCATGAAATACTATAGGTTCTATGCCTTCTCTATCTAAATCGAGGAATGGTTCTTTTGGCAACGACAGGATCTTATATTGGGAGGCGAGTATCTCTTTTCGGATTCACTATTCCTTCTTTATTGCATCCGTCGATCCCTCACAATGGCGAATTAACACAGAAATTGCGTCGCTATGCAGTACTGTATGTTCTATGCCTTGTCTTTCTAAATCAAGGAACATTTCTATGGCAACGACAGGATCTTCTGTTGAGAGGCGAGTATTTCTTTTCGGATGCAATATTCTTTCTTTATTGCATACGTCGATTCCTCACAATGACGATTTAACACAGAAATTACTTCGCTACGAAATACTATCGGTTCTATGCCTTCTCTTTCTAAATCGAAGAACTCTTCTATGCCAATGACAGGATCTTCTATTGGGAGTAGAATATCTCTTTTCGGATGCACTATTCCTTCTTTATTACATCCGTCGATCACTCACAATGAGGAATTAACACAGAAATTGCGTCGCTATGAAATACTGCTGGTTCTATGGTTTCTCTTTCTAAATCGAGGTACGTTTCTATGGCAACGACAGGATCTTCTTTTGGGAGGTGAGTACCTCTATTTAGATCCACTAGCCCTTCTACATTGCATCCGTCGATCCCACACAATTACGAATTAACACAGAAATTGCGTCGCTATGAAATACTATAGGTTCTATGCCTTCTCTACTAAATCGAGGATCGTTTCTATGGCAACGAAAGGATCTAATATTGGGAGGCGAGTATCTCCGATCGGATGCACTATTCCTTCTTTATTGCCTCCGTCTATCCCACTCAATGACGAATTAACATAGAAATTTCGTCGCTATGAAATACTATAGGTTCTATGCCTTCTCTTCTAAATCGAGGATCGTTTCTATGGCAACTAAAGGATCTTATATTGGGAGGCGAGTATCTCCGATCGGATGCACTATTCCTTCTTTATTGCCTCCGTCTATCCCACTCAATGACGAATTAACATAGAAATTTCGTCGCTATGAAATACTATAGGTTCTATGTCTTCTCTTTCTAAATCGAGGAACGTTTCTATGGCAACGACAGGATGTTAAATTGGGAGGCGTGTATCTCTTTTCGGATGCCCTATTCCTTCTTTATTGCATCCGTCGATCCCTCACAATGACGAATTAACACAGAAATTGCGTCGCTATGAAATACTATAGGTTCTATGCCTCTATTTCTAAATCGAGGTACGTTTCTGAGGCAACGACAGGAACTAATATTGGGAGGCGAATATCTATTTTCGGTTGCACTATTCCTCCTTTATTGCATCCTTCGATCCCTCACAATGACGAATTAACACAGAAATTGCGTCGCTATGAAATACTATAGGTTCTATGACTTCTCTTTCTAAATCGAAGAACGTTTCTATGGCAACGACAGGATCTTATATTGGGAGGTGGGTATCTCTTTTGGGATGCACTATTCCTTCTTTATTTCATCTATCGATCCCTCACAATGACGAATTAACACAGAAATAGTGTCGCTATGAAATACTATAGGTTCTATGCCTTCACTTTCTAAATCGAGGAACGTTTCTATGGCAATTACAGTATATTATAATGGGATGCGAGTATCTCTTTTCGGATGCACAATTCCTTCTTTATTGCATCCGTCGATCCCTCACAATGAGGAATTAACACAGGAATTGCGTCGCTATGAAATACTATAGGTTCTATGTTTTCTCTGTCTAAGACGAGGAACGTATCTATGGCAACGAAAGGTTCTTATATTGGGAGGCGAGTATCTCTTTTCGGATGCACAACTCCTTCTTTATTGCATCCGTCTATCCCTCACAATGACGAATTAACACTGAAATTTCGTCACTATGAAATACTATAGGTTATATGCCTTCTCTTTCTAAATCGAGGAACGTTTCTATGGTAACGAGAGGATATTCTATTGAGAGGCCAGTATCTCTTTTCGAATGCACTATTCCTTCTTCATTGCATCCGTCGATCCCTCACAATGACGAATTAACACAGAATTTGCGTCGCTATGAAATACTATAGGTTCTATGCCTTCACTTTCTAAATCGAGGAACGTTTCTATGGCAATTACAGTATATTATAATGGGATGCGAGTATCTCTTTTCGGATGCACAATTCCTTCTTTATTGCATCCGTCGATCCCTCACAATGAGGAATTAACACAGAAATTGCGTCGCTATGAAATACTATAGGTTCTATGTTTTCTCTGTCTAAGACGAGGAACGTATCTATGGCAACGAAAGGTTCTTATATTGGGAGGCGAGTATCTCTTTTCGGATG
Source organism: Schistocerca cancellata (assembly GCF_023864275.1). Classification (NCBI taxonomy): domain Eukaryota; kingdom Metazoa; phylum Arthropoda; class Insecta; order Orthoptera; family Acrididae; genus Schistocerca; species Schistocerca cancellata. The sequence goes on along the minus strand of NC_064628.1, from coordinate 957,724,881 downwards.
CACAACTCCTTCTTTATTGCATCCGTCGATCCCTCACAATGACGAATTAACACTGAAATTTCGTCACTATGAAATACTATACGTTATATGCCTTCTCTTTCTAAATCGAGGAACGTTTCTATGGTAACGAGAGGATATTCTATTGAGAGGCCAGTATCTCTTTTCGAATGCACTATTCCTTCTTCATTGCATCCGTCGATCCCTCACAATGACGAATTAACACAGAATTTGCGTCGCTATGAAATACTGTAGGTACTATGCCTTGTCTTTCTAAAAAGAGGAACGTTCCTATCGGAACGACATGATCTTATATTGGGAGGCTAGAATCTTTTTTCGGATTCACTATTCCCTCTTTATTGCATCCGTCGGTCCCTCACAATGACGAATTAACACAGAAATAGTGTCGCTATGAAATACTATAGGTTCTATGCCTTCTCTTTCTAAATCGAGGAACGTTTCTATGGCAACGACAGGATCTTATATCGGGAGGCGAGTATCTTTCTTCGAATGCACTATTCCTTCTTATTTACATCCATCGATTCCTCACAATGACGAATTAACACAGAAATTGCGTTGCTATGAAATACTATACGTTCTATGCCATCTGTTTCTAAATCGAGGAACGTTTCGATGGCAATGACAGGATCTTATATTGGGAGACGAGTATCTCTTTTCGGAAGCACTATTCCATCTTTATTGCATTCGTCGATCCCTCACAATGACGAATTAACACAGAAATAGCGTCGCTATGAAATACTATAGGTTCTACGCCTTCTCTTTGTAAATCGAGGAACGTTTCTATGTCAACGACAGGATCTTATGTTTGGAGGTGAGTACCTCTTTTCGGATGCACTATTCCTTCTTTATATCCTCCTTCGACCCCCCTCAATGATGAATTAACATAGAAATTGCGTCGCTATGAAGTACTAAGGGTTCTTTGCCTTCTCTTTCTAAATCGAAGAACGTTTCAATGGCAACGACAGGATCTTATATTGGGAGGCGAGTATCTCTTTTCGGATGCACTATTCCTTCTTTATTGCATCCGTCGATCCCTCACAATGACAAATTAACACAGAAATTGCGTCGCAATGAAATACTATAGGTTGTATGCCCTCTCTTTCTAAATCGAGGTACGTTTCTATGGCATCGACAGGAACTTATATTGGTAGGCGAGTATCCCTTTCCGGATGCACTATTCCTTCTTTATTGCATCCGTCGATCCCTCACAATGACGAATTAACACAGAAATTGCGTCGCTATGAAATACTATAGGTTCTATGCCTTCTCTTTCTAAATCGAGGAACGTTTCTATGGCATCGACAAGATCTTATATTGGGAGACGAGGATCTCATTTCGGATGCACTATTCCTTCTTTATTGCATCCGTCGATCCCTGATAATGACGAATTAACACAGAAATTGCGTCGCTATGAAATACTATAGGTTCTATGCCTTCTCTTTCTAAATCGAGGAACGTTTCTATGGCAACGACAGGATCTTACATTGGGATGCGGTTATCTCTTTTCTGATGCACTATTCTTTCTTTATTGCATCCGTCGATCCCTCACAATGACGAATTAACACAGAAACTGTGTCGCTATGAAATACTCTAGGTTCTGTGCATTCTCTTTGTAAATCGAGGAATTTTTCTAAGGCAACTACAGGGTCTTCTTTTGGAAGGCGAGTATCTCCTTTCGGATGCACTATTCCTTCTTTGTTGCTTCCTTCGATCCCTCACAATGACGAATTAACACAGAAATTGCGTCGCTATGAGATACTGTAGGTTGTATGGCTTCTCTTCCTAAATCGTGGAACGTTTATATGGCGACGACAGGATCTTCTATTGGGTGGTGAGTACCTCTATTCAGATGCACTATTCCTTCTACTTTGCATCCGTCGATCCCACACAATTACGAATTAACATAGAAATTGTGCGCTATGAAATACTATAGGTTCTATGCCTTCTCTTTCTAAATCGAGAAACGTTTCTATGGCAACGACAGGATCTTACATTGGGAGGCGTGGAAATTTTTTCGGATGCACTATTCCTTCTTTATTGCATCCGTCGATCCCTCACAATGACGAATTAACACAGAAATTGCGACGCTTTGAAATACTATAGTTTCTATGACGTCTCTTTCTAAATCGAGGAACGGTACTATGGCAACGACAGTATCTTCCATTGGGACGCGAATATCTATTTTCGGATGCACTATTCCTTCTTTATTGCATCCGTCGATCCCTCACAATGACGAATTAACACAGAAATTGCGTCGCTATGAAATACTATATGTTCTATGCCTTCTCTTTCTATATCGAGGAACGTTTCTATAGCAACGACAGGATCTTATATTGGGAGGCGAGTATCTCTTATCGTATGCACTATTCCCTCTTAATTGCATCCGTCGATCCCTCACAATGACGAATGAACACTGAAATTGCATCGCTATCAAATACTATAGGTTCTATGCCATCTCTTTCTATATCGAGGAACGTTTCTATGGCAACGACAGGATCATCTATTGGGAGACAAGTATCTCTTTACGGTTGCATTATTCCTTCTTTATTGCATCCGTCGATCCATCACATCGACGAATTAACAAAGAAATTGCTTCGCTATGAAACACTACAGGTTCTATGACTTCACATTCTAAATCGGGGAACGTTTCTATGCCAACGACAAGATCTTCCATTGGGAGGCGAGTGTCTCATTTCGGATGCACTATTCCATATGTATAGCATCCGTCGGCCCTCACAATGACGAATTAACACAGAAATTGCGTCGCTATGAAATACTATTGGTTCTATGACTTCTCTTTCTAAACCAAGGAACCTTTCTATGACAACGACAGGATCTTCTATTGGGAGGCGAGTATCTCTTTTCGGATGGACTATTCCTTCTTTATTGCATCCGTCGATCCCTCACAATGATGAATTAACACAGAAATTGCGACGCTTTGAAATACTATAGTTTCTATGACTTCTCTTTCTAAATCGAGGAACGTTTCTATGGCAACGACAGTATCTTCCATTGGGACGCGAATATCTATTTTCGGATGCACTATCCCTTCTTTATTGCATCCGTCGATCCCTCACAATGACGAATTAACACAGAAATGGCGTCACTATGCATTTTATAGTTCCTATGTCTTCCTTTTCTAAATCGAACAAACTTTCTATGACAACGACAGGATCTTATATTGGGAGGCGAGTATCTCTTTTCGGATGCACTATTCTTTCTTTATTGCATCCGTCGATCCCTCACAATGACGAAATAACACAGAAATTGCGTCGCTGTGCAATACTGTAGGTTCTATGCCTTCTCTTTCTAAATCGAGGTACGTTTCTATGGCAACGACAGGATCTTCTATTAGGAGGCGAGTATCTGTTTTCGGATGCACTATTCTTTCCTTATTGCAACCGTCGATCCCCCACAATGACGAATAAACACAGAAATTGCGTCGCTATGAAATATTATAGGTTCCATGCCTTCTCCTTCTAAATCGAGGAACGTTTATATGGCAACGACAGGATCTTCTATTGGGGAGGCGAGTATCTCTTTTCGGATGCATAATTCCTTCTTTATTGCATCCGTCGATCCCTCACAATGACGAATTAACACTGAAATTGCGTCACTATGAAATACTATGGGTTATATGCCTTCTCTTTCTAAATCGAGGACCGTTTCTATGGTAACGAGAGGATATTCTATTGAGAGGCCAGTATCTCTTTTCGGATGCACTATTCCTTCTTCATTGCATCCGTCGATCCCTCACAATGACGAATTAACACAGAATTTGCGTCGCTATGAAATACTGTAGGTACTATGCCTTGTCTTTCTAAATAGAGGAACGTTCCTATCGGAACGACATGATCTTATATTGGGAGGCTAGAATCTTTTTTCGGATTCACTATTCCTTCTTTATTGCATCCGTCGGTCCCTCACAATGACGAATTAACACAGAAATAGCGTCGCTATGAAATACTATAGGTTCTATGCCTTCACTTTCTAAATCGAGGAACGTTTCTATGGCAATTACAGTGTATTATAATGGGATGCGAGTATCTCTTTTCGGATGCACAATTCCTTCTTTATTGCATCCGTCGATCCCTCACAATGAGGAATTAACACAGAAATTGCGTCGCTATGAAATACTATAGGTTCTATGTTTTCTCTGTCTAAGACGAGGAACGTATCTATGGCAACGAAAGGTTCTTATATTGGGAGGCGAGTATCTCTTTTCGGATGCACAACTCCTTCTTTATTGCATCCGTCGATCCCTCACAATGGCGAATTAACACAGAAATTGCGTCGCTATGCAGTACTGTATGTTCTATGCCTTGTCTTTCTAAATCAAGAAACATTTCTATGGCAACGACAGGATCTTCTGTTGAGAGGCGAGTATTTCTTTTCGGATGCAATATTCTTTCTTTATTGCATACGTCGATTCCTCACAATGACGATTTAACACAGAAATTACTTCGCTACGAAATACTATCGGTTCTATGCCTTCTCTTTCTAAATCGAAGAACTCTTCTATGCCAATGACAGGATCTTCTATTGGGAGTAGAATATCTCTTTTCGGATGCACTATTCCTTCTTTATTACATCCGTCGATCCCTCACAATGAGGAATTAACACAGAAATTGCGTCGCTATGAAATACTGCTGGTTCTATGGTTTCTCTTTCTAAATCGAGGTACGTTTCTATGGCAACGACAGGATCTTCTTTTGGGAGGTGAGTACCTCTATTTAGATCCACTAGCCCTTCTACATTGCATCCGTCGATCCCACACAATTACGAATTAACACAGAAATTGCGTCGCTATGAAATACTATAGGTTCTATGCCTTCTCTACTAAATCGAGGATCGTTTCTATGGCAACGAAAGGATCTAATATTGGGAGGCGAGTATCTCCGATCGGATGCACTATTCCTTCTTTACTGCCTCCGTCTATCCCACTCAATGACGGATTAACATAGAAATTTCGTCGCTATGAAATACTATAGGTTCTATGCCTTCTCTTCTAAATCGAGGATCGTTTCTATGGCAACTAAAGGATCTTATATTGGGAGGCGAGTATCTCCGATCGGATGCACTATTCCTTCTTTATTGCCTCCGTCTATCCCACTCAATGACGAATTAACATAGAAATTTCGTCGCTATGAAATACTATAGGTTCTATGCCTTCTCTTTCTAAATCGAGGAACGTTTCTATGGCAACGACAGGATGTTAAATTGGGAGGCGTGTATCTCTTTTCGGATGCCCTATTCCTTCTTTAATGCATCCGTCGATCCCTCACAATGACGAATTAACACAGAAATTGCGTCGCTATGAAATACTATAGGTTCTATGCCTCTATTTCTAAATCGAGGTACGTTTCTGAGGCAACGACAGGAACTAATATTGGGAGGCGAATATCTATTTTCGGTTGCACTATTCCTCCTTTATTGCATCCTTCGATCCCTCACAATGACGAATTAACACAGAAATTGCGTCGCTATGAAATACTATAGGTTCTATGCCTTCTCTTTCTAAATCGAGGGACGTTACTATGGCAACGACAGGATCTTATATTGGGAGGCGAGTATCTTTCTTCGAATGCACTATTCCTTCTTATTTACATCCATCGATTCCTCACAATGACGAATTAAAACAGAAATTGCGTTGCTATGAAATACTATACGTTCTATGCCATCTGTTTCTAAATCGAGGAACGTTTCGATGGCAATGACAGGATCTTATATTGGGAGACGAGTATCTCTTTTCGGATGCACTATTCCTTCGTTATTCCATCCGTCGATCCCTCACAATGACGAATTAACACAGAAATTGCGTCGCTATGAAATACTATATGTTCTATGCCTTCTCTTTCTATATCGAGGAACGTTTCTATGGCAACGACGGGATCTTAAATTGGGAGGCGAGTATCTCTTTTCGGAAGCACTATTCCATCTTTATTGCATTCGTCGATCCCTCACAATGACGAATTAACACAGAAATAGCGTCGCTATGAAATACTATAGGTTCTACGCCTTCTCTTGGTAAATCGAGGAACGTTTCTATGTCAACGACAGGATCTTATGTTTGGAGGTGAGTACCTCTTTTCGGATGCACTATTCCTTCTTTATATCCTCCTTCGACCCCCCTCAATGATGAATTAACTTAGAAATTGCGTCGCTATGAAGTACTATGGGTTCTTTGCCTTCTCTTTCTAAATCGAAGAACGTTTCAATGTCAACGACAGGATCTTATATTGGGAGGCGAGTATCTCTTTTCGGATGCACTATTCCTTCTTTATTGCATCCGTCGATCCCTCACAATGACGAATTAACACAGAAATTGCGTCGCAATGAAATACTATAGGTTCTATGCCCTCTCTTTCTAAATCGAGGTACGTTTCTATGGCATCGACAGGAACTTATATTGGTAGGCGAGTATCCCTTTCTGGATGCACTATTCCTTCTTTATTGCATCCGTCGATCCCTCACAATGACGAATTAACACAGAAATTGCGTCGCTATGAAATACTATAGGTTCTATGCCTTCTCTTTCTAAATCGAGGAACGTTTCTATGGCATCGACAAGATCTTATATTGGGAGACGAGGATCTCATTTCGGATGCACTATTCCTTCTTTATTGCATCCGTCGATCCCTGATAATGACGAATTAACACAGAAATTGCGTCGCTATGAAATACTATAGGTTCTATGCCTTCTCTTTCTAAATCGAGGAACGTTTCTATGGCAACGACAGGATCTTAAATTGGGATGCGGTTATCTCTTTTCTGATGCACTATTCTTTCTTTATTGCATCCGTCGATCCCTCACAATGACGAATTAACACAGAAACTGTGTCGCTATGAAATACTATAGGTTCTGTGCATTCTCTTTGTAAATCGAGGAACTTTTCTAAGGCAACTACAGGGTCTTCTTTTGGAAGGCGAGTATCTCCTTTCGGATGCACTATTCCTTCTTTGTTGCTTCCTTCGATCCCTCACAATGACGAATTAACACAGAAATTGCGTCGCTATGAGATACTGTAGGTTGTATGGCTTCTCTTCCGAAATCGTGGAACGTTTATATGGCGACGACAGGATCTTCTATTGGGTGGTGAGTACCTCTATTCAGATGCACTATTCCTTCTACTTTGCATCCGTCGATCCCACACAATTACGAATTAACATAGAAATTGTGCGCTATGAAATACTATAGGTTCTATGCCTTCTCTTTCTAAATCGAGAAACGTTTCTATGGCAACGACAGGATCTTACATTGGGAGGCGTGGATCTTTTTTCGGATGCACTATTCCTTCTTTATTGCATCCTTCGATCCCTCACAATGACGAATTAACACAGAAATTGCGACGCTTTGAAATACTATAGTTTCTATGACTTCTCTTTCTAAATCGAGGAACGGTACTATGGCAACGACAGTATCTTCCATTGGGACGCGAATATCTATTTTCGGATGCACTATTCCTTCTTTATTGCATCCGTCGATCCCTCACAATGACGAATTAACACAGAAATTGCGTCGCTATGAAATACTATATGTTCTATGCCTTCTCTTTCTAAATCGAGGAACGTTTCTATAGTAACGACAGGATCTTATATTGGGAGGCGAGTATCTCTTATCGTATGCACTATTCCCTCTTAATTGCATCCGTCGATCCCTCACAATGACGAATGAACACTGAAATTGCATCGCTATCAAATACTATAGGTTCTATGCCATCTCTTTCTATATCGAGGAACGTTTCTATGGCAACGACAGAATCATCTATTGGGAGACAAGTATCTCTTTACGGATGCATTATTCCTTCTTTATTGCATCCGTCGATCCCTCACATCGACGAAATAACAAAGAAATTGCTTCGCTATGAAACACTACAGGTTCTATGACTTCACATTCTAAATCGGGGAACGTTTCTATGCCAACGACAAGATCTTCCATTGGGGGCGAGTGTCTCATTTCGGATGCACTATTCCATATGTATAGCATCCGTCGGCCCTCACAATGACGAATTAACACAGAAATTGCGTCGCTATGAAATACTATTGGTTCTATGACTTCTCTTTCTAAACCAAGGAACCTTTCTATGACAACGACAGGATCTTCTATTGGGAGGCGAGTATCTCTTTTCGGATGCACTATTCCTTCTTTATTGCATCCGTCGATCCCTCACAATGACGAATTAACACAGAAATTGCGACGCTTTGAAATACTATAGTTTCTATGACTTCTCTTTCTAAATCGAGGAACGTTTCTATGGCAACGACAGTATCTTCCATTGGGACGCGAATATCTATTTTCGGATGCACTATCCCTTCTTTATTGCATCCGTCGATCCCTCACAATGACGAATTAACACAGAAATGGCGTCACTATGCATTTTATAGTTCCTATGTCTTCCTTTTCTAAATCGAGCAAACTTTCTATGACAACGACAGGATCTTATATTGGGAGGCGAGTATCTCTTTTCGGATGCACTATTCTTTCTTTATTGCATCCGTCGATCCCTCACAATGACGAAATAACACAGAAATTGCGTCGCTGTGCAATACTGTAGGTTCTATGCCTTCTCTTTCTAAATCGAGGTACGTTTCTATGGCAACGACAGGATCTTCTATTAGGAGGCGAGTATCTGTTTTCGGATGCACTATTCTTTCCTTATTGCAACCGTCGATCCCTCACAATGACGAATAAACACAGAAATTGCGTCGCTATGAAATATTATAGGTTCCATGCCTTCTCCTTCTAAATCGAGGAACGTTTATATGGCAACGACAGGATCTTCTATTGGGGAGGCGAGTATCTCTTTTCGGATGCATAATTCCTTCTTTATTGCATCCGTCGATCCCTCACAATGACGAATTAACACTGAAATTGCGTCACTATGAAATACTATGGGTTATATGCCTTCTCTTTCTAAATCGAGGAACGTTTCTATGGTAACGAGAGGATATTCTATTGAGAGGCCAGTATCTCTTTTCGGATGCACTATTCCTTCTTCATTGCATCCGTCGATCCCTCACAATGACGAATTAACACAGAATTTGCGTCGCTATGAAATACTGTAGGTACTATGCCTTGTCTTTCTAAATAGAGGAACGTTCCTATCGGAACGACATGATCTTATATTGGGAGGCTAGAATCTTTTTTCGGATTCACTATTCCTTCTTTATTGCATCCGTCGGTCCCTCACAATGACGAATTAACACAGAAATAGTGTCGCTATCAAATACTATAGGTTCTATGCCTTCACTTTCTAAATCGAGGAACGTTTCTATGGCAATTACAGTATATTATAATGGGATGCGAGTATCTCTTTTTTGATGCACTATTCCTTCTTCTTTGCATCCGTCGATCCCTCACAATGACGAATTAACACAGAATTTGCGTCGCTATGAAATACTGTAGGTACTATGCCTTGTCTTTCTAAAAAGAGGAACGTTCCTATCGGAACGACATGATCTTATATTGGGAGGCTAGAATCTTTTTTCGGATTCACTATTCCCTCTTTATTGCATCCGTCGGTCCCTCACAATGACGAATTAACACAGAAATAGTGTCGCTATGAAATACTATAGGTTCTATGCCTTCACTTTCTAAATCGAGGAACGTTTCTACGGCAATTACAGTATATGATAATGGGATGCGAGTATCTCTTTTCCGATGCACAATTCCTTCTTTATTGCATCCGTCGATCCCTCACAATGAGGAATTAACACAGAAATTGCGTCGCTATGAAATACCATAGGTTCTAAGACTTCTCTTTCTAAATCCAGGAACGTTTCAGTGGCAACTACAGTATCTTATATTGGGAGGCGAGTATCTCTTTCCGGAGGCACAATTCCTTCTTTATTGCATAAGACTAACCCTCACAATGACGAATTAACACAGAAATTGCGTAACTATAAAATACTATAGTTTCTATGTCTTCTCTTTCTGAATCGAAGAACGTTGCTATGGAAACTACAGTATCTTATATTGGGAGGAGAGTATCTTTTTTCGGATGCACTATTCTTTCTTTATTGCATCCGTCGATCCCTCACAATGACGAATTAACACAGAAATTTCGTCGCTATGCAATACTATAGTTTCTATGCCTTCTCTTTCTAAATCGAGGAAAGTTGCTATGGCAACGACAGGATCTTATGTTGGGAGGCGAGTATCTCTTTTTGGATGCACTATTCTTTCTATATTGCATCCGTCGATCCTTCAGAATGAAGAATAACATAGAAATTGCGTCGCAATGAAATACTATAGGTTCTATGCCTTCTCTTTCTAAATCGAGGAACGTTGCTATGGCAACGACAGGATCTTCTATTATTAGACGAGTATCTCTTTTCGGATGCAAATCCTTCTTTATTGCATCCGTCTATCCCTCATAATGACGAATTAACACAGAAATTGCGTCGCTATGTAATACTATTGGTTCTATGCCTTCTTTTTCTAAATCGAGGAACGTTTCTGTGGCAGCTACGGGATGTTATATTGGGAAGCGAGTATCTCTTTTCGGATGCACAATTCCTTCTTTATTGCGTCCGTTAAACCCTCACAATGACGATTAAGACTGAAATTGCGTCGCTACTATAATTTGAATGCCTACTTTTTCTAAATCGAGGAAAGTTGCTATTACAACGACAGGATCTTATATTGGGAGGCGAGTATCTCTTTTCGGATGCACTATTCTTTCTTTATTGCATCCGTCGATCCCTCACAATGACGAAATAACACAGAAATTGCGTCGCTGTGCAATACTGTAGGTTCTATGCCTTCTCTTTCTAAATCGAGGTACGTTTCTATGGCAACGACAGGATCTTCTATTAGGAGGCGAGTATCTGTTTTCGGATGCACTATTCTTTCCTTATTGCAACCGTCGATCCCTCACAATGACGAATAAACACAGAAATTGCGTCGCTATGAAATATTATAGGTTCCATGCCTTCTCCTTCTAAATCGAGGAACGTTTATATGGCAACGACAGGATCTTCTATTGGGGAGGCGAGTATCCTTTTCGGATGCATAATTCCTTCTTTATTGCATCCGTCGATCCCTCACAATGACGAATTAACACTGAAATTGCGTCACTATGAAATACTATGGGTTATATGCCTTCTCTTTCTAAATCGAGGAACGTTTCTATGGTAACGAGAGGATATTCTATTGAGAGGCCAGTATCTCTTTTCGGATGCACTCTTCCTTCTTCATTGCATCCGTCGATCCCTCACAATGACGAATTAACACAGAATTTGCGTCGCTATGAAATACTGTAGGTACTATGCCTTGGCTTTCTAAATAGAGGAACGTTCCTATCGGAACGACATGATCTTATATTGGGAGGCTAGAATCTTTTTTCGGATTCACTATTCCTTCTTTATTGCATCCGTCGGTCCCTCACAATGACGAATTAACACAGAAATAGTGTCGCTATCAAATACTATAGGTTCTATGCCCTCACTTTCTAAATCGAGGAACGTTTCTATGGCAATTACAGTATATTATAATGGGATGCGAGTATCTCTTTTCGGATGCACAATTCCTTCTTTATTGCATCCGTCGATCCCTCACAATGAGGAATTAACACAGAAATTGCGTCGCTATGAAATACTTTAGGTTCTATGATTTCTCTGTCTAAGACGAGGAACGTATCTATGGCAACGAAAGGTTGTTATATTGGGAGGCGAGTATCTCTTTTGGGATGCACAACTCCTTCTTTATTGCATCCGTTGATCCCTCACAATGACGAATTAACACTGAAATTTCGTCACTATGAAATACTATAGGTTATATGCCTTCTGTTTCTAAATCGAGGAACGTTTCTATGGTAACGAGAGGATATTCTATTGAGAGGCCAGTATCTCTTTTCGGATGCACTATTCCTTCTTCATTGCATCCGTCGATCCCTCACAATGACGAATTAACACAGAATTTGCGTCGCTATGAAATACTGTAGGTATTATGCCTTGTCTTTCTAAAAAGAGGAACGTTCCTATCGGAACGACATGATCTTATATTGGGAGGCTAGAATCTTTTTTCGGATTCACTATTCCCTCTTTATTGCATCCGTCGGTCCCTCACAATGACGAATTAACACAGAAATAGTGTCGCTATGAAATACTATAGGTTCTATGCCTTCACTTTCTAAATCGAGGAACGTTTCTACGGCAATTACAGTATATGATAATGGGATGCGAGTATCTCTTTTCCGATGCACAATTCCGTCTTTATTGCATCCGTCGATCCCTCACAATGAGGAATTAACACAGAAATTGCGTCGCTATGAAATACCATAGGTTCTAAGACTTCTCTTTCTAAATCCAGGAACGTTTCAGTGGCAACTACAGTATCTTATATTGGGAGGCGAGTATCTCTTTCCGGAGGCACAATTCCTTCTTTATTGCATAAGACTAACCCTCACAATGACGAATTAACACAGAAATTGCGTAACTATAAAATACTATAGTTTCTATGTCTTCTCTTTCTGAATCGAAAAACGTTGCTATGGCAACTACAGTATCTTATATTGGGAGGAGAGTATCTTTTTTCGGATGCACTATTCTTTCTTTATTGCATCCGTCGATCGCTCACAATGACGAATTAACACAGAAATTTCGTCGCTATGCAATACTATAGTTTCTATGCCTTCTCTTTCTAAATCGAGGAAAGTTGCTATGGCAACGACAGGATCTTATGTTGGGAGGCGAGTATCTCTTTTTGGATGCACTATTCTTTCTATATTCCATCCGTCGATCCTTCAGAATGACGAATAACATAGAAATTGCGTCGCAATGAAATACTATAGGTTCTATGCCTTCTCTTTCTAAATCGAGGAACAATGCTATGGCAACGACAGGATCTTCTATTATTAGGCGAGTATCTCTTTTCGGATGCAAATCCTTCTTTATTGCATCCGTCTATCCCTCATAATGACGAATTAACACAGAAATTGCGTCGCTATGTAATACTATTGGTTCTATGCCTTCTTTTTCTAAATCGAGGAACGTTTCTGTGGCAGCTACGGGATGTTATATTGGGAAGCGAGTATCTCTTTTCGGATGCACAATTCCTTCTTTATTGCGTCCGTTAAACCCTCACAATGACGATTAAGACTGAAAATGCGTCGCTACTATAATTTGAATGCCTACTTTTTCTAAATCGAGGAAAGTTGCTATGGCAACGACAGAATCTTATATTGGGAGGCGAGTATCTCTTTTCGGATGCACTATTCTTTCTTTATTGCATCCGTCGATCCCTCACAATGACGAATTAACACAGAAATTGCATCGCGATGAAATACTATGGGTTCTATGCCTTCTCTTTCTAAATCGAGGAACGTCGCTATGACAACGACGGGATCTTATATTGAGAGGCGTGTATCTTTTTTAAAATGCACTATTCTTTCTTTATTGCATCCGTCGATCCCTCACAATTACGAATTAACACAGAAATTCAGTTGCCATGAAATACTATAGGTTCTATGCCTTCTCTATCTAAATCGAGGAACGTTTCTGTGGCAACGACAGGATCTTATATTGGGAGGCGAGTATCTCTTTTCGGATTCACTATTCCTTCTTTATTGCATCCGTCGATCCCTCACCATGGCGAATTAACACAGAAATTGCGTCGCTATGCAGTACTGTATGTTCTATGCCTTGTCTTTCTAAATCAAGGAATCATTCTATGGCAACGACAGGATCTTCTGTTGAGAGGCGAGTATTTCTTTTCGGATGCAATATTCTTTCTTTATTGCATACGTCGATTCCTCACAATGACGATTTAACACAGAAATTACTTCGCTACGAAATACTATCGGTTCTATGCCTTCTCTTTCTAAATCGAAGAACTCTTCTATGCCAATGACAGGATCTTCTATTGGGAGTAGAATATCTCTATTCGGATGCTCTATGCCTTCTTTATTGCATCCGTCGATCCCTCACAATGAGGAATTAACACAGAAATTGCGTCGCTATGAAATACTATAAGTTCTATGCCTTCTCATTCTAAATCGATGAACGTTTCAATGGGAACGACAGGATCATCTATTGGGAGACGAGTATTTCTTTTCGCTTGCATTATTCCTTCTTTATTGCAACCGTCGATCCCTCACAATGACGAATTAACAAAGACATTGCGTCGCTATGAAACACTATAGGTTCTATGCCTTCAGTTTCTAAATCGGAGAACGTTTCTATGGCAACGACACCATCATCCATTGGGAGGCGAGCGTCTCTTTTCGGATGCACTATTCCATATTTATTGCATCTGTCTGCCCTCACAATGGCGAATTAACACAGAAATTGCGTCGCTATGTAATACTATTGGTTCTATGATTTCTCTTCCTAAATCAAGGAACGTTTCTATGGCAACGACAGGATCTTCTATTGGGAGGCGAGTAAATCTTTTCGGATGCACTATTCCTTCTTTATTGCATCTGTCGATCCCTCACAATGACGAAATAACACAGAAATTGCGACGCTTTGAAATACTACAGTTTCTATGACTTCTCTTTCTAAATCGAGGAACGTTTCTATGGTAACGACAGGATTTTCAATGGGGGGGGGGGGGGCGAGTATCTCTTTTCGGATGCATAATTCCTTCTTTATTGCATCCGTCGATCCCTCACAATGACGAATTAACACTGAAATTGCGTCGCTATTAAATACTATAGGTTCTATGCCTTCTCTAAGTCGAGGAACGTTTCTATGGCAACGACAGGATCTTATTTTGGGGGGCTAGTATCTCTTTTCGGATGCACTATTCCTTCTTTATTGCATCCGTGGATCCCTCACATGACGAATTAACACAGATATTGCGTCGCTATGAAATACTATAGGTTCTATGACTTCTCTTTCTAAATCGAGGAGCGCTTCAATGGCAACTACAGGATCCTCTATTGGGAGGCGAGTATCTCTTTGTGGATGCACAATTCATTCTTTATCGCATCCGACGATCCGTCACAATGACGAATTAACACTGAAATTGCGTCGCTATGAAATACTATAGGTTCTATGCCTTCTCTTTCTAAATCGAGGAACGTTTCTATGGCAACGACAGTATCTTATATTGGGAGGCGAGTATCACTTTTGGGATGCACTATTCCTTCTTTATTGCATTCGTCGATCCCTCACAATGACGAATTAACACAGAAATTTCGTCGCTATGAAATACTATGTGTTCTATGCCTTCTCTTTCTAAATCGAAGAAAGTTTCTAATGCAACGACAGGATCATCTATTGGGAGGCGAGTATCTCTTTTCGGATGCACTATTCCTTCTTTATTGCATCCGTCGATCCCTCACAATGACGAATTAACACAGAAATTGCTTCGCTATGAAACACTATAGGTTCTATGACTTCACTTTCTAAATCGTGGAACGTTACTATGGCAACGACAGGATCTTCTATAGGGAGGCGAGTATCTCATGTCGGATGCACTATTCCTTCTTTATTGCATCCGTCGAACCTTCACAATGACGAATTAACACAGAAATTGCGTCGCTATGAAATACTATGTGTTCTATGCCTTCTCTTTCTAAATCGAAGAAAGTTTCTAATGCAACGACAGGATCATCTATTGGGAGGCGAGTATCTCTTTTCGGATGCACTATTCCCTCTTTATTGCATCCGTTGATCCCTCACAATGACGACTTAACAAAGAAATTGCGTCGCTTTGAAATGCTATAGTTTCTATGCCTTCTCTTTCTAAATCGAGGAACGTCTCTATGGCAACTACAGGATCTTATATTGGGAGGCGCGTATCTCTTTTCGGATGCACAATTTCTTCTTTATTGCATCCGTCGATTCCTCACAATGAGGAATTAACACTGAAATTGCGTCGCTATGAAATACTACTCGTTCTATGCCTTCTCTTTCTAAATCGAGGAACGATTCTATGGCAACGACAGGTTCTTCTATTGGGAGGCGAGTATCTTTTTTCGGATGCACTATTCCTTCTTCACTGTATCCGTTGATCCCTCACAATGACGAATTAACACAGAAATTGCGTCGCTATACAATACTGTTGGTTCTATTCCTTCTCTTTCTAAATCGAGGAACGTTTGTATGGCAACGACAGGATCTGATATTGGGAGGCGAGTATCTCTTTTCGGATGCACTATTCCTTCTTTATTGCATCCGTCGATCTCTGACAATGAAGAATTAACACAGAAATTGCGTCGTTATGAAATGCTATAGGTTCCTTGATTTCTCTTTCTAAATCGAAGAACGTTTCAATGGCAACGACATGTTCTTGTATTGGGAGGCTAGAATATCTTTTTGGATGCACTATTCCTTTTTTATTGCATCCTTCGATTCCTCACAACGACCAATAAACGCAGAAATTGCGGCGCTATACAATACTGTAGGTTCTATGCCTCCTCTTTCTAAATCGAGGAACGTTTGTATGGCAACGACAGGATCTGATATTGGGAGGCGAGTATCTCTTTTCGGATGCACTATTCCTTCTTTATTGCATCCGTCTATCCCTCACAATGACGAATTAACACAGAAATTGCGTCGCTATCAAATACTATAGGTTCTAAGGCTTCGCTTTCTAAATCCAGGAACGTTTCTATGGTGACGAAAGGATCTTATACTGGGAGGCGAGTATCTCATTTCGGATGCACTATTCCTTCTTTATTGAATCCGTCGATCCCTCACAATGTCCAATTAACACAGACATTTCGTCGCTATGAAATACTATAATTTCTATGCCTTCTCTTTTTAAATCGAGGAACGTTTCTATGACAACGATATGATCTAGTGTTGGGAGACCAGTATCTCTTTTCGGATATATTATTCCTTCTTTATTGCATCCGTCGACCCCTCTCAATGGCGAATTAACACAGAAATTGCGTCACTATGATATACTATGGGTTCTATGCCTTCTCTTTGTAAACCGAGGAACTTTTCTATGGCAACTACAGGATCTTATATTGGGAGGCGAGTATCTCTTTTCGAATGCACAATTCCTTCTTTTTTGTATCCGTCGATCCCGCACAATGACGAATTAACGCTGAAATTGCGTCGCTATGAAATACTATAGGTTCTATGCCTTCTCTTTCTAAATCGAGGAACGTTTCTATGGCAACGACAGGATCTTCTATTGGGAGGCGAGTATCTCTTTTAGGGCGCACAATTCCTTCTTTATTGCATCCGTGGATCCCTCACAGTGACGAATTAACACAGAAATTGCGTCGCTATGAAATACAATGGTTTGTATGCCTTCTATTTCTAAATCGAGGAACGTTTCTATGGCAACGACAGGATCTTATATTGGGAGGCGAGGATCTCTTTTCGGGTGCACTATTCCTTCTTTATTGCATCCGTCGATCACTGACAATGACGAATTAACACAGAAATTGCGTCGCTATGAAACACTATAGATTCTATGACTTCTCTTTTTAAATCGAGGAACGTTTCTATGGCAACGACAGGATCTTGTATTAGGAGTCGAGTATCTATTTTCGGATGCACTATTCTTTATTTATTGCATCCGTCGATCCCTCACAATGACGAATTAACATAAATATTGCGTCGCTATGAAATACTATAGGTTCTATGCCTTCTCTTTCTAAGTCGAGGAACGTTCCTATGGCAACGACTGGATCTTCTATTGGGAGGCTAGTATCTCTTTTCGGATGCCCTATTCCTTATTTATTGCATCCGGCGATCCCTCACAATGACGAATTAACACAGAAATTGCGTCGCTATGAAATACTTCAGGTACTATGCCTTCTCTTTCTAAATCGAGGAACGTTTCTATGGCAACGACAGGATCTTCTATTGGGAGGCGAGTATCTCTTTTCGGATGCACTATTCCTTCTTTATTGCATCCGTCGATCCTTCACAATGACGAATTAACACTGAAATTGCGTCGCTATGAAATACTATAGGTTCTATGCCTTCTCTTAGTAAATCGAGGAACGTTTCTATGTCAACGACAGGATCTTATATTTGGAGGTGAGTACCTCTTTTCGGATGCACTGTTCCATATTTATTGCACCTGTCGATCCCTCACAGTGACGATTTAACACAGACATTGCGGCGCTATGAAGTACTTTACGTTGTATGCCTTCTCTTTCTAAGTCGAGGAACGTTCCTATGGCAACCAATGGATCTTCTATTGGGAGGCGAGTATCTCTTTTCGGATGCACTATTCATTCTTTATTGCATCCGTCAATCCCTCACAATGACTAATTATTACAGAAATTGCGTCGCTATGCAATACTGTAGGTTCTATGCCTTCTCTTTCTAAATCGTGGAACATTTCTATGGCAACGACACGTTCATATATTGGGAGCCGAGTATCTCTTTTCAGATGCACTATTCTTTCTTTATTGCATCCGTCGAACCCTCACAATGACGAATTAACACAGAAATTGCGTTGCTATGAAATACTATAGGTTCCATGACTTCTCTTTCTAAATCGAGGAACTTTTCTATGTCAACGTCAGGATCTACTATTGGGAGGCGAGTATCTCTTTTCGGATGCACTATTCCTTCTTTATTGCATCCGTCGTTCCCTCACAATTACGAATTAACACTGAAATTGCGTCGCTATGAAATACTATAGGTTCTATGCCTTCTATATCTAAATCGAGGAACGTTTCTATGGCGACGACAGCAACTTATAATGGGAGGCGAGTATCTCTTTTCGGATGCACTGTTCCATATTTATTGCACCTGTCGATCCCTCACAGTGACGAATTAACACAGAAATTGCGGCGCTATAAAGTACTATACGTTGTATGCCTTCTCTTTCTAAGTCGAGGAACGTTCCTATGGCAACGACTGGATCTTCTATTGGGAGGAGAGTATCTTTTTTAAGATGCACTATTCTTTCTTTATTGCATCCGTCGATCCCTCACAACTACGAATTAACACAGAAGTTGCGTCGCCATGAAATACTATAGGTTCTATGCCTTCTCTATCTAAATCGAGGAACGTTTCTATGGCAACGAGAGAATCTTCTATTGGGAGGTGAGTACTTCTTTTCAGATCCAGTATTCCTTCTACATTGCATTCGTCGATCCCACACAATTACGAATTAACATAGAAATTGCGTCGCTATGATATACTCCCCCCCCCCCCCCCCCCCCATGAACCATGGACCTTGCCGTTGGTGGGGAGGCTTGCGTGCCTCAGCGATACAGATGGCCGTACCGTAGGTACAACCACAACGGAGGGGTATCTGTTGAGAGGCCAGACAAACGTGTGGTTCCTGAAGAGGGGCAGCAGCCTTTTCAGTAGTTGCAAGGGCAACAGTCTGGATGATTGACTGATCTGTCTTTGTAATAATAACCAAAACGGCATTGCTGTGCTGGTACTGCGAACGGCTGAAAGCAAGGGGAAACTACGGCCGTAATTTTTCCCGAGGGCATGCAGCTTTACTGTATGATTAAATGATGATGGCGTCCTCTTGGGTAAAATATTCCGGAGGTAAAATAGTCCCCCATTCGGATCTCCGGGCGGGGACAACTCAAGAGGATGTCGTTATCAGAAGAAAGACAACTGGCGTCCTACGGATCGGAGCGTTTAATGTCAGATCCCTTAATCGGGCAGGTAGGTTAGAAAATTTAAAAAGGGAAATGGATAGGTTAAAGTTAGATATAGTGGGAATTAGTGAAGTTCGGTGGCAGGAGGAACAAGACTTCTGGTCAGGTGACTACAGGGTTATAAACACAAAGTCAAATAGGGGTAATGCAGGAGTAGGTTTAATAATGAATAGGAAAATAGGAATGCGGGTAAGCTACTACAAACAGCATAGTGAACGCATTATTGTGGCCAAGATAGACACGAAGCCCACGCCTACTACACTAGTACAAGTTTATATGCCAACTAGCTCTGCAGATGACGAAGAAATTGAAGAAATGTATGATAATATAAAAGAAATTATTCAGATAGTGAAGGGAGACGAAAATTTAATAGTCATGGGTGACTGGAATTCGAGTGTAGGAAAAGGGAGAGAAGGAAACGTAATAGGTGAATATGGATTGGGGCTAAGAAATGAAAGAGGAAGCCGCCTGGTAGAATTTTGCACAGAGCACAACCTAATTATAGCTAACACCTGGTTTAAGAATCATGATAGAAGGTTGTATACATGGAAGAACCCTGGAGATAGATTATATAATGGTAAGACAGAGATTTAGGAACCAGGTTTTAAATTGTAAGACATTTCCAGGGGCAGATGTGGACTCTGACCACAATCTATTGGTTATGACCTGTAGATTAAAACTGAAGAAACTGCAAAAAGGTGGGAATTTAAGGAGATGGGACCTGGATAAACTGAAAGAACCAGAGGTTGTACAGAGTTTTAGGGAGAGCATAAGGGAACAATTGACAGGAATGGGGGAAAGAAATACAGTAGAAGAAGAATGGGTAGCTTTGAGGGATGAAGTAGTGAAGGCAGCAGAGGATCAAGTAGGTAAAAAGACCAGGGCTCTTAGAAATCCTTGGGTAACAGAAGAAATATTGAATTTAATTGATGAAAGGAGAAAATATAAAAATGCAGTTAATGAAGCAGGCAAAAAGGAATACAAACGTCTCAAAAATGAGATCGACAGGAAGTGCAAAATGGCTAAGCAGGGATGGCTAGAGGACAAATGTAAGGATGTAGAGGCTTATCTCACTAGGGGTAAGATAGATACTGCGTACAGGAAAATTAAAGAGGCCTTTGGAGATAAGAGAACCACTTGTATGAACATCAAGAGCTCAGATGGAAACCCAGTTCTAAGCAAAGAAGGGAAAGCAGAAAGGTGGAAGGAGTATATAGAGGGTCTATACAAGGGCATTGTACTTGAGGACAATATTATGGAAATGGAAGAGGATGTAGATGAAGATGAAATGGGAGATACGATACTGCGTGAAGAGTTTGACAGAGCACTGAGAGACCTGAGTCGAAACAAGGCCCCCGGAGTAGACAACATTCCATTGGAACTACTGACGGCCTTGGGAGAGCCAGTCCTGACAAAACTCTACCACCTGGTGAGCAAGATGTATGAAACAGGCGAAATTCCCTCAGACTTCAAGAAGAATATAATAATTCCAATCCCAAAGAAAGCAGGTGTTGACAGATGTGAAAATTACCGAACAATCAGTTTAATAAGCCACAGCTGCAAAATACTAACACGAATTATTTACAGACGAATGGAAAAACTGGTAGAAGCCGACCTCGGGGAAGATCAGTTTGGATTCCGTAGAAATACTGGAACACGTGAGGCAATACTTACCTTACGACTTATCTTAGAAGAAAGATTAAGGAAAGGAAAACCTACGTTTCTAGCATTTGTAGACTTAGAAAAAGCTTTTGACAATGTTGACTGGAATACTCTCTTTCAAATTCTAAAGGTGGCAGGGGTAAAATACAGGGAGCGAAAGGCTATTTACAATTTGTACAGAAACCAGATGGCAGTTATAAGAGTCGAGGGACACGAAAGGGAAGCAGTGGTTGGGAAGGGAGTGAGACAGGGTTGTAGCCTCTCCCCGATGTTATTCAATCTGTATATTGAACAAGCAGTAAAGGAAACAAAAGAAAAATTCTGAGTTGGTATTAAAATCCATGGAGAAGAAATAAAAACCTTGAGGTTTGCCGATGACATTGTAATTCTGTCAGAGACAGCAAAGGACCTGGAAGAGCAGTTGAACGGAATGGACAGTGTCTTGAAAGGAGGATATAAGATGAACATCAACAAAAGCAAAACGAGGATAATGGAATGTAGTCGAATTAAGTCGGGTGATGCTGAGGGAATTAGATTAGGAAATGAGACACTTAAAGTAGTAAAGGAGTTTTGCTATTTGGGGAGCAAAATAACTGATCATGGTCGAAGTAGAGAGGATATAAAATGTAGACTGGCAATGGCAAGGAAAGCGTTTCTGAAGAAGAGAAATTTGTTAACATCGAGTATAGATTTAAGTGTCAGGAAGTCATTTCTGAAAGTATTTGTATGGAGTGTAGCCATGTATGGAAGTGAAACATGGACGGTAAATAGTTTGGACAAGAAGAGAATGGAAGCTTTCGAAATGTGGTGCTACAGAAGAATGCTGAAGATTAGATGGGTAGATCACATAACTAATGAGGAAGTATTGAATAGGATTGGGGAGAAGAGAAGTTTGTGGCACAACTTGACCAGAAGAAGGGATCGTTTGGTAGGACATGTTCTGAGACATCAAGGGATCACCAATTTAGTATTGGAGGGCAGCGTGGAGGGTAAAAATCGTAGGGGGAGACCAAGAGATGTATAAACTAAGCAGATTCAGAAGGATGTAGGTTGCAGTAGGTACTGGGAGATGAAGAAGCTTGCACAGGATAGAGTAGCATGGAGAGCTGCATCAAACCAGTCTCAGGACTGAAGACCACAACAACAACAACATGATATACTATAGGTCCTATGCCTTCTCTTTCTAAATCGAGGAACGTTTCTATGGCAACTACAGTATCTTATATTGGGAGGAGAGTATCTCTTTTCGGATGCACTATTCCTTCTTTATTGCATCCGTCGATCCCTCACAATGACGAATTAACACTGAAATTGCGTCGCTATGAAATACTATGGGTTCATGCCTTCTCTTTCTAAATCGAAGAACGTGTCTATGGCAACTACAGTATCTTTCATTGGGAGGCAAGTATCTCTTATCGGATGCACTATTCCTTCTTTATTGCATCCGTCGATCCCTCACAATGAGGAATTAACACTGAAATTGCGTCGCTATGAAATACTACTCGTTCTATGCCTTCTCTTTCTGAATCGAGGTACGATTCTATGGCAACGACAGGTTCTTCTATTGGGAGGCGAGTATCTCTTTTCGGATGCACTATTCCTTCTTCATTGTATCCGTCGATCCCTCACAATGACGAATTAACACAGAAATTGCGTCGCTATACAATACTGTAGGTTCTATTCCTTCTCTTTCTAAATCGAGGAACGTTTGTATGGCAACGACAGGATCTGGTATTGGGAGGCGAGTATCTCTTTTCGGATGCACTATTCCTTCATTATTGTATCCGTCGATCTCTGACAATGAAGAATTAACACAGAAATTGCGTCGTTATGAAATGCTATAGGTTCCTTGATTTCTATTTCTAAATCGAAGAACGTTTCAATGGCAACGACATGTTCTTGTATGGGAGGCTAGAATATATTTTCGGATGCACTATTCCTTTTTTATTGCATCCTTCGATTCCTCACAACGACCAATTAACACAGAAATTGCGTCGCTATACAATACTGCAGGTTCTATGCCTTCTCTTTCTAAATCGAGGAACGTTTGTATGGCAACGACAGGATCTGATATTGGGAGGCAAGTATCTCTTTTCGGATCCACTATTCCTTCTTTATTGCATCCGTCTATCCCTCACAATGACAAATTAACACAGAAATTGCGTCGCTATCAAATACTATGGGTTCTAAGGCTTCGCTTTCTAAATCCAGGAACGTTTCTATGGCGACGAAAGGATCTTATATTGGGAGGCGAGTATCTCTTTTCGGATGCACTATTCCTTCTTTATTGCATCCGTCGATCCTTCACAATGACGAAATAACACAGAAATTTCGTCGCTATGAAATACTATAATTTCTATGCCTTCTCTTTTTAAATCGAGGCAAGTTTCTATGACAACGATATGAACTCCTATTGGGAGGCGAGTATCTCTTTTCGAATGCACAATTCCTTCTTTTTTGTATCCGTCGGTCCCTCACAATGACGAATTAACGCTAAAATTGCGTCGCTATGAAATACTATAGGTTCTATGCCTTCTCTTTCTAAATCGAGGAACGTTTCTATGGCAACGACACGGTCTTCCATTGGGAGGCGAGTGTCTCTTTTCGGATGCACGATTCCATATTTATTGCATCCGCCGGCCCTCACAATGACGAATTAACACAGAAATTGCGTCGCTATGAAATACTATTGGTTCTATGACTTCTCTTCCTAAATCAAGGAACGTTTCTATGGCAACGACAGGATCTTCTATTGGGAGGCGAGTATCTCTTTTCGGATGCACTATTCCTTCTTTATTGCATCCGTCGATCCCTTACAATGACGAATTAACACAGAAATTGCAACGCTTTGAAATACTACAGTTTCTATGAATTCTCTTTCTAAATCGAGGAACGTTTCTTTGGCAACGAAAGGAACTACTATTGGGAGGCGAATATCTATTTCCGGATGCACTATTCCTTCTTTATTGCATCCGTCGATCCCTCACAATGACGAATTAACACAGAAAAGGCGTCGGTCTGAAATACTATGGGTTCTATGCCTTCACTTTCTAAGTCGAGGAACGTTTCTATGGCAACGATAGGATCTTATATTGGGACGCGAATATCTCTTTTCGCATGCACAATTCCTTCTTCATTCCATCCGTCAATCCCTCACAATGACCAATTAACACAGAAATTGCGTCGCTATGCAATACTGTAGGTTCTATGCCTTCTCTTTCTAAATCGAGGAACGTTTCTATGGCGACGACATTATCTTTTATTAGGAGGCGAGTATCCTTTTTCGGATGCACTATTCTTTCCTTATTGAATCCGTCGATCCCTCACAATGACGAAAAAACAAAAAAATTGCGTCGCTATGAAATATTATAGGTTCCATGTCAATGGGGGGGGGGGGGGGCGAGTATCTCTTTCGGATGCATAATTCCTTCTTTATTGCATCCGTCGATCCCTCACAATGACTAATTAACACTTTAATTGCGTCGCTATGAAATACTATAGGTTCTATACCTTCTCTTTCTAAATCGAGGAACGTTTCTATGGCAACGACAGGAACTTGTATTCGGAGGCGAGTATCTCTTTTCGGATGCACTATTCCTTCTTTATTGCATCCGTCGATCCCTGACAATGAAGAATTAACACAGAAATTGCGTCGCTATGAATTACTATAGGATCTATGCCTTCTCTTTCTAAATCGAGGAACGTTTCTATGGCAACGACAGGATCTTCTATTGGGAGGCGAGTATCTCTTTTCGGAACCACTATTCCTTCATTATTTCATCCGTCGATCCCTCACAATGACGAATTAACACAGAAATTGCGTCGCTATAAAATACTATAGGTTCTATGCCTTCTCTATCCAAATCGAGGGACGTTTCTATGGCAACGACAGGATCTTATATTGGGAGGCAATTATCTCTTTTCGGATGCACTATTCCTTCTTTATTGCATCGGCCGATCCATCACAATGAGGAATTAACACACAAATTGCGTCGCTATTAAATACTATAGGTTCTATGCCTTCTCTGTCTAAGTTGAGGAACGTTTCTATGGCAACGACAGGATCTTATATTGGGAGGCGAGTATCTCTTTTCGGATGCACTATTCCTTCTTTATTGCATCCGAGGATCCCTCACATGACGAATGAACACAGAAACTGCGTCGCTATGAAATACTATAGGTTCTATGCCTTCTCTTTCTAAGTCGAGGAACACTTCAATGGCAACTACAGGATTCTATATTGGGAGGCGAGTATCACTTTTCGGATGCACAATTCATTCTTTATCGCATCCGACGATCCGTCACAATTACGAATTAACACTGAAATTGCGTCGCTATGAAATACTATTGGTTCTATGCCCTCTCTTTCTAAATCGAGGAACGTTTCTATGGCAACGACAATATCTTATATTGGGAGACGAATATCAATTTTGAGATGCACTATTCCTTCTTTATTGCATCCGTCGATCCCTCACAATGACGAATTAACACAGAAATTTCGTCGCTATGAAGTACTATGTGTTCTATGCCTTCTCTTTCTAAATCGAGGAAAGTTTCTAATGCAACGAATGGATCATCTATTGGGAGGCGAGTATCTATTTTCGGATGCACTATTCCATATTTATTGCATCCGTCGGCCCTCACAATGACGAATTAACACAGAAATTGCGTCGCTATGAAATACTATAGGTTCTATGCCTTCTCTTTCTAAATCGATGATCGTTTCTATGGCAACGACAGGATCTTCTATTGGGTGGCGAGAATCTCTTTTCGGATGCACTATTCCTTCTTTATTGCATCCGTTGATCCCTCACAATGACGAATTAACACAGAAATTGCGTCGCTTTGAAATGCTACAGTTTCTATGCCTTCTCTTTCTAAATCGAGGAACGTCTCTATGGCAACTACAGGATCTTATATTGGGAGGCGAGTATCTTTTTTAAGATGCACTATTCTTTCCTTATTGCATCCGTCGATCCCACACAATTACGAATTAACACAGAAATTGCGTCGCCATGAAATACTTTAGTTTCTATGCCTTCTCTATCTAAATCGAGGAACGTTTCTATGGCAACGACAGGAACTTATATTGGGAGGCGAGTATTTCTTTTCGGATGCACTATTCCTTCTTTATTGCATCCGTCGATCCCTCACAATGACGAATTAACACAGAAATTGCGTCGCTATGCAATACTATAGTTTCTATGACTTCTCTTTCTAAATCGAGGAACTCTTCTATGGCAATGACAGGATCTCCTATTGGGAGTAGAGTATCTCTTTTCGGATGCACTATTCCTTCTTTATTACATCCGTCGATCCCTCACAATGACCAGTTAACACAGAAATTGCGTCGCTATGATATACCATAGATTCTATGCCTTCTCTTTCTAAATCGAGGAACGTTTCTATGGCAAAAACAGGGTCTTATATTGGGAGGCGAGTATCTCTTTTCGGATGCAAATCCTTGTTTATTGAATCCGTCGATCCCTCACAATGACGAATTAAGACTGAAATTGCGTCGCTAAGAAATACTATGGGTTTATGCCTTCTCTTTCTAAATCGAGGAACGTTTCTATGGCAACGACAGGCTCTTCTATTGGGAGGCGAGTATCTCTTTTCGAATGCACTATTCCTTCTTTATTGCATCGGTCGATCCCTCACAATGAGGAATTAACACAGAAATTGCGACGCTATGAAATACCATAGGTTCTATGCCTTCTCTTTCTAAATCG
Source organism: Schistocerca cancellata (assembly GCF_023864275.1). Taxonomy (NCBI): domain Eukaryota; kingdom Metazoa; phylum Arthropoda; class Insecta; order Orthoptera; family Acrididae; genus Schistocerca; species Schistocerca cancellata. The sequence continues at coordinate 957,697,922 of NC_064628.1, read as the reverse complement.
AGTAACGTTTCTATGGCAACAACAGGATCTTATATTGGGAGGCGAGTATCTCTTTTCGGATGCAAATCCTTGTTTATTGCATCCGTCGATCCCTCACAATGACGAATTAACACTGAAATTGGGTCGCTATGAAATACTATGGGTTTATGCCTTCTCTTTCTAAATCGAGGAACGTTTCTATGGCAACGACAGGATCTTCTATTGGGAGGCGAGTATCTCTTTTCGGATGCACTAATCCTTCTTTATTGCATCAGTCGATCCCTCACAGTGAGGAATTAACACAGAAATTGCGTCGCTATGAAATACTATAGGTGCTATGCCATCTCTGTCTAAATCGAGGAACGTTTCTATGTCAACGACAGGATCTTATATTGGGAGGCGAGTATCTCTTTTCGGATGCAAAATTCCTTCATTATTGATTCCGTCGATACGTCACAATGACGAATAAACAAAGAAACTGCGTCGCTATGAAATATTATAGGTTCCTTGTCTTCTCTTTCTAAATCGAGGAACTTTTATATGGCAACGACAAGATCTTCAATGGGGGGGGGGGGGGGGCGAGTATCTCTTTTCGGATGCATAATACCTTCTTTATTGCATCCGTCGATCCCACACAATGACTAATTAACACTGAAATTGCGTCGCTATGAAATACTGTAGGTTCTATGCCTTCTCTTTCTAAATCGAGTGACGTTTCTATGGCAACGACAGGATCTTATACTGGGAGGCGATTATCTCCTTTCGGACGCACTATTCCTCCTTTATTGCATCGGTCGATCCCTCACAATGAGGAATTAACACAGAAATTGCGTCGCTATTAAATACTACAAGTTCTATGCTTTCTCTGTGTGAGTCGAGGAACGTTTCTATGGCAACGACAGGATCTTCTATTGGGAGACGAGTATCTCTTTTCGGATGCACTATTCCTTCTTTATTGCATCCGTGGATCCCTCACTTAACGAATTAACACAGAAATTGCGTCGCTATGAAATACTATACGTTCTATGACGTCTCTTTGTAAATCGAGGAACGTTTCTAAGGCAACGACAGGATCTTCTATTGGGAGGCGAGTATCTCTTATCGGATGCACTATTCCTTCTTTATTGCATCCGTCGATCCCTCATAATGACGAATTAACACAGAAATTGCGTCGCTATGAAATACTATAGGTTCTATGACCTCTCTTTCTAAATCGAGGTACGTCTCTGTGGCAACGACAGGAACTTATATTGGTAGGCGAGTATCTCTTTTCGGACGCACTATTCCTTCTTTATAGCACCCGTCGATCCCTCACAATGACGAATTAACACAGAAATATCGTCGCTATGAAATACTATAGGTTCTATGCCTTCTCTTTCTAAATCGATGATCGTTTCTATGGCAACGACAGGATCTTCTATTGGGTGGCGAGTATCTCTTTTCGGATGCACTATTCCTTCTTTATTGCATCCGTTGATCCCTCAAAATGACGAATTAACACAGAAATTGCGTCGCTTTGAAATGCTATAGTTTCTATGCCTTCTCTTTCTAAATTGAGGAACGTCTCTATGGCATCTACCGGATCTTATATTGGGAGGCGAGTATCTCTTTTCAGATGCACTATTCCTTCTTTATTACATCCGTCGATCCCTCACAATGACGAATTCACGCAGAAATTGCGTCGCTATGAAATACTGTTGGTTCTATGGTTTCTCTTTCTAAATCGAGGAACGTTTCTATGGCAACGACAGGATCTTCTTTTGGGAGGTGAGTACCTCTTTTCAGATCCACTATTCCTTCTACATTGCATCCGTCGATCCCACACAATTACGAATTAACATAGAAATTACGTCGCTATGAAATATTATAGTACTATGCCTTCTCTTTCTAAATCGTGTAACGTTACTATGGCAACGACAGGATCTTACATTGGGAGGCGAGTATCTCTTATCGGATGCACTATTCCTTCTTTATTGCATCCGTCGACCCCTCACAATGACCAATTAACACAGAAATTGCGTCGCTATGATATACTATGGGTTCTATGCCTTCTCTTTCTAAATCGAGTAACTTTTCTATGGCAAAAAAAGGATCTTATATTGGGAAGCGAGTATCTCTTTTCGGATGCACTATTCCTTCTTTATTGCATCCGTTGATCCCTCACATGACGAATTAACACAGAAATTGCGTCGCTATGAAATACTATAGGTTCTATGACTTCTCTTACTAAATCGAGGAACACTTCAATGGCAACTACAGGATTCTATATTGGGAAGAGAGTATCTCTTTTCGGATGCACAATTCCTTCTTTATTGCATCCGTCGATCCCTCACAATGAGGAATTAACTCTGAAATTGCTTCGCTATGGTATACTATTCGTTCTATGCCTTCTCTTTCTAAATCGAGGAACGATTCTATGGCAACGACAGGTTCTTCTATTGGGTGGCGAGTATCTCTTTTCGGATGCACTATTCCTTCTTCATTGTATCCGTCGATCCCTCACAATGACGAATTAACACAGAAATTGCGTCGCTATGAAATACTGTAGGTTCTATGCCATCTCTTTCTATATCGAAGAACGTTCCTATGGCAACGACATGATCTTATATTGGGAGGCGAGTGTCTCTTTTGGGATGCACTATTCCTTCTTTATTGCATCCGTCAATCCCTCACAATGGCAAATTAACACAGAAATTGCGGTGCTATGCAATACTATATTTTCTATGTCTTCTCTTTCTAAATCGAGGAACGTTGCTATAGCAAAGACATGATCTTATATTTGGAGGCGAGTATCTCTTTTCGGATGCACTATACTTTCTTTATTGCATCCGTCGATCCCTCACAATGACGAATTAACACAGAAATTGCATCGCGATGAAATACTATAGGTTCTATGCCTTCTTTTGTATGTCGAGGAACGTTGCTATGGCAACGACGGGATCTTATATTGGGAGGCGAGTATCTTTTTTAGATGCACTATTCTTTCCTTATTGCATCCGTCGATCCCACACAATTACGAATTAACACAGAAATTGCGTCGCCATGAAATACTATATGTTCTATGCCTTCTCTTTCTAAATCGAGTAACGTTTCTATGGCAACAACAGGATCTTATATTGGGAAACGAGTATCTCTTTTCGTATGCACTATTCCTTCTTTATTGCATCGGTCGATCCCTCACAATGAGGAATTAACACAGAAATTGCGACGCTATGAAATACCATAGGTTCTATGCCTTCTCTTTCTAAAACGAGTAACGTTTCTATGGCAACAACAGGATCTTATATTGGGAGGCGAGTATCTCTTTTCGGATGCAAATCCTTGTTTATTGCATCCGTCGATCCCTCACAATGACGAATTAACACTGAAATTGGGTCGCTATGAAATACTATGGGTTTATGCCTTCTCTTTCTAAATCGAGGAACGTTTCTATGGCAACGACAGGTTCTTCTATTGGGAGGCGAGTATCTCTTTTCGGATGCACTAATCCTTCTTTATTGCATCAGTCGATCCCTCACAGTGAGGAATTAACACAGAAATTGCGTCGCTATGAAATACTATAGGTGCTATGCCATCTCTGTCTAAATCGAGGAACGTTTCTCTGGCAACGACAGGATCTTAAATTGGGATGCGGTTATCTCTTTTCGGATGCACTATTCATTCTTTATTGCATCCGTCGATCCCTCACAATGACGAATTAACACAGAAATTGTGTCGCTATGAAATACTATAGGTTCTGTGCATTCTCTTTGTAAATCGAGGAACATCTCTAAGGCAACGACAAGGTCTTCTTTTGGAAGGCAAGTATCTCCTTTCGGATGCACTATTCCTTCTTTATTGCCTCCTTCGATCCCTCACAATGACGAATTAACACAGAAATTGTGTCGCTATGAAATACTATAGGTTCTGTGCATTCTCTTTGTAAATCGAGGAACTTTTCTAAGGCAACGACAGGGTCTTCTTTTGGAAGGCGAGTATCTCCTTTCGGATGCACTATTCCTTCTTTATTGCCTCCTTCGATCCCTCACAATGACGAATTAACACAGAAATTGCGTCGCTATGAAATACTATAGGTTCTATGCCCTCTCTTTCTGAATCGAGGTACGTTTCTATGGCATCGACAGGAACTTATATTGGTAGGGGCGTATCTCTTTTCGGAAGCACTATTCCTTCTTTATTGCATCCTTCGATCCCTCACAATGACGAATTAACACAGAAATTGCGTCGCTATTGTTGAGTGGTACTTAAGTAAATAAATTAGTGAAATCAAAGTGAACTAGAAATTAGAATATAAATGGAAAACTTGGTTTAGTTTGGAGAGTTACATACTGACACACAGCGGGCCGAACAGCAGAGATAATGACCGTGAAGTCAGCAAGTTCCACATAAGCAGGCGCTGTCGATTCAGCCGTCAGGGCATCGCCCGACCGGCTCACGTGTTTCTCAGTTGTCGCATGTGAGCAAAGGCCCTCGCCTACATTCCAAGAGCCAATGACCTACGTTAAGAAGAATCTTCGAGAATCTTTTCAACGTGACAGAAGAGGTAATGGCCGTGAAGTCGTTCACCTCCAGTAAACTGAAGTGAATAAATACGCGAGACGCAGTGGGCCCGACAGATGAAGACGAGAGGAAGACGAAGGCGAAGACGGAGACGAAGACGGAGTCGAACGACGAAGAAGACGAAGAAGTGAAGAAACGTATCAGTTGTTTTAAGTTAGTTTCGGTGCTGAAGACCGTCATGCAAGAAGAGACTACATCATGCACAGACGCACCAAGTCCGTCGCTGTAATGGAATAGCAAGAAGCAGCCTCGGCGCCAGAAGACAGAAGTTAAAAGGTATTTTCTTTACGTACCCGGGTGACTCGTGAGGACGGGAAGGTGACGGCCTCACTTCAGCAGTCACCTGTGAGCTGGGATGAAGACCTGACAGCCGAAGACTGGCAAGCGGGAGTCCGTGGTTCGAGTCCGGGACACTGGCCTTCCCCCGCCGCGCCGCTCTGCTTGCCGACGCACAACACACGCGGCCGCTTAGAGAATAGAAACACTGGGACGCCACATTCAAGGTATCACCATCCGATGCACGACGTCGCTCGCAATAATTAAACGGGCCACCTCGCGCTGCGCGTCTCCGGTCAGCTGGGCGAGACGGCGACACGAGATATACACCGCTACGCGTAATCAGACGCCGCCGCCGCCGCCGCCGCCGCCGCCGCTGCCGCAGCAGAAGGCTACGCAAACGACACGGCTGCTGCTCTCCGAACCAGAACGTCCAGTAAGATAACAGCTGTACGAAACTTTCAATAAAAGTTATCTTAGGTAAAAATGGTGTTTCATTCGACCTCATACCCGAGCCAAGGAAGAACCCACCCTGCCCACATTTTGTAAGAGAGAAAAGTTTATTTATTTAATATTTTCACCCTGACAGAATGCTTGAGAATGCTCATCCTGACAATTGACAGTATCAAAAGAGAAAACCCATTTACATTGAGTGACAGAAGTGTCACATTTAGTAACCACAACTGTTACATTTGATGTCAGAAGCCGTAGTAGTTGTTACATTTGGTGTCAGAGAAAAATCCTTGGCTCAATATGAGGTGTGAATGACAGTCACTAACGGTCCACAGTTAGTATTGTTTAATGTGTGAAAGGATAGAGGTTTGCATAGCAGTCGTAATATTTTCTTTATTTAGAAGTGTATTCTCTCTCATAATTTTAAGAGTTTGTCGAAAATATTTAAACTTCTTTTTCATTCAGTGTGGTAAGATTGTGTTACTAACAGTTTGTAAAATGATGACACCAGAAGCGGTTTCTACTGAGGAAGCTATTCAGAGCTTAGTTAATCAAATAGCACAGCTTAAAAATGATAATAATGCATTATTTAAACAGTTGTGTGAGGTTAGGCAAACCAGTTCAGTCCCTCTTACCCTAGATTCCTCAGCAGCAGCCTTGGTAACTCCTTTTTCAGGTAAACCTGGCGAAGACATAACAGCCTTTTTTGATGATTTAGTAGCAGCTGCAAAGTTAGGATCATGGTCAGATGAACAGCTCTTACAAATGACAAAGTTAAGATTGCTAGGAGAGGCTAAAGCACACGTATTATACCATGAAGAATTACGGAATGCTCGAACATTTGAGGAATTGAAGAAAGGATTACTTAAACGTTTTCAAAAACAGAACAGCTGTAGATTTTATAGGGAACAGTTAAACACTATCACTCAGAGGCAAAACGAGTCGTTAGAAAGCTTTGTAGATAGGATTAGAAAAGTTAATATTAACACCTATCAGTTGACAACTAGTGATGAAGCAAATAGAGTTATTTTACAAGAGGCAGAAAATAGAGCTCTGGATACATTTTTACGTGGGTTACCTCCTGAAACGTCCCGTCGTGTCAGGGCAGAGTTTCCTAAGAATTTAGCAGAAGCTGTATCTGTGGCGACAGCTTTTGAAGAAATTGACATTGCCACCAGATACAAGGAGAAGCGAAATGTATTTTCAGCAGGAGTACGATGTTTTAGGTGCGATCGACAAGGCCATATAGCAAAAAACTGCAGACAACCTCAATGCACTAATTGTCAAAGAATAGGTCACACATTCAAGGAATGCAGGTCTAAGAAAGTTTTTGGAAATAGAAATCAGTTAAACTCAAACGGGAATGTCGGAACCGCCGCCAGGCGTTCCCAATAAAATTTCATGCCATTAAGGCGAATGTGAAGGCGGAATGCTGGTTATCTGCTACCATACAGGATAAAGAGGCAAGGATACTGGTGGATACAGGCGCAAACGTATCAATAGTGAGTAATGAATGTATTGGAGAAAAGAAATATGACCCTCCAAGGTATAGATTGAGTGGAGTAGGAGGAGGTACAGTGAAGTCATTAGGATGTACATCATTGATTTTCTATATTCACGGTGTACAATTTCAAGAAGATGTAGAAGTGGTAACAAAGATAACTGACGGGTACGACACGATCCTAGGGTTGGATTTCCTGAATAAACATCACGCTAAAATTGACCTCAGACAGCAAACTGTAGAACTTAGCGGAATAGTATTTCAGCCAGGTGACACCGCTGCAAAGGGCCCTCTGCCGCAAGATTTCCCTAACCGGAAGGCGAAATCAACTACACTGCGTGCAACGTCCTTGAAGGTTGATTCGCGGGATCAGATACCATCTGGCTCAGGAAAACTTCTCTGGATGACCGTTGACCCCGAGGTACCTATAGACACAATATGTCTAATAGAGCCACTAGAGGAAAATGAGGAATTAGATGCATCACATTGTTTTGTACGTAGAAGTGTTGTACGGGTTCAAGACGTTGAGGGAGAAAGAAAAGTACCGGTACTTATTGACAATTTTGGAGTGGAGGACAAAGAGTTGCATAAGGGAATATTAGTAGCTACAGTCAGTACTTTTGAAGAAGAAGATTTTATTTGGTCAGATATTAATGATGGTCAGAAACCAGACGCCTATAAAACCGCATTACGCCAGAAGATTGAGCATTTGCAAGGGAAGGATAGAGACACGATAGAAGCAGTTTTAGTTGAGTTCCAAGATTTATTTAATGCAGAAGGTCCACTGCCAGCAACAGATATCACACAGCATAGGATCCCAACAGGAAATAGCCCCCCAGTTTATAGAAAGCCTTATAGAGTTCCGCATCACTTACAGCCAGTACTGGATGAATTTTTAGAACAGCATCTAAAAGATGGAATCATAGAATATTCTGATTCGCCTTATAATTCAAATATTGTAATTATTCCAAAGAAGTCTCCCGACGGTACGAAACGATATAGATTTTGTTGTGACTACAGACACCTTAACAAACAAACAATCTCAGATGTTTATCCTCTTCCAAACATTACAGATATCATTGACAGTTTAGGTAACAGTAAATAATTTTCAACAATCGATTTACGTAGCGGATATCATCAATTGGAAGTTGCACCTGAAGATAGGCATAAAACAGCATTTTCTACCCCTGGAGGCCACTGGCAATTTAAAAGAATGCCTTTCGGTTTGAAAAATGCACCAGCAACTTTTCAAAGACTACTCGATGGAGTATTGCGAGGACTAAAAACTCAGCAATGTTGTGTATATCTAGACGATATTATTGTATTCTCCAAAGACATTAATGAACATGCTGTGCGTCTGCGTAATGTTTTTCAGAGACTTAGAAAAGCTAAATTAACATTAAATATGGAAAAATGTAGTTTTGCATTGACAGAGGTTACATACCTAGGGCATGTCATTAGTGAAAAAGGAATTAGAACAGATCCTCGATTAATTTCGGCAGTTAAGGACTTCCCAACAACACAACGCGTTAAGGAGGTACAAAGTTTCATTGGTCTCGCATCGTATTACCGAAAATATGTTCAAAATTTTGCTGAAATTGCCCGACCCTTAACCCAATTATTGAAAAAGGGTGCAAAATTTCATTGGTCTGAAGATTGTGAATCAGCATTTCAAACCCTTAAAGATAAGTTAACACACAATCCAGTATTAGCCTACCCAGATTATAATAAAGAATTTATTTTAACCTGTGACGCAAGTGGTCATTCAGTAGGAGTTGTTTTGAGTCAGAATATTAATGGCGCGGAACACCCCATAGCCTACGCTTCGAGACAACTAACAACGGCAGAAAGAAATTATTCCACAACAGAGAAAGAATTGTTAAGTGTTATTTATGGCATCAAATACTTTAAATGCTACTTGTATGGTAGGAAATTCAAGGTTATTACCGACCACGCAGCTTTAAAATGGTTGCTTGGGTTAAAGGATCCATCTAGTCGTCTTACCCGTTGGTCCCTATGTCTTTCCGAAATGGATTTCGAAGTTATCCATAAACCTGGCAAAAAACACACGAATGCAGATTGTCTAAGTCGGAAAATAGCACTTTTGGAAGCAACAGGCCGAGATACTGAGGACTGGAGAAAGGCACAAGATGAGGATACAGAATGCAAAAAATACGCATCTCAAAAACAATTTTGCTTTGAAGATGGTGTATTATGCCGTAAAACAAAACTTGGACCGCGAATTGTTGTTCCCCAACACCTTAGACAAGAAATAATGGCAGAGGCCCACGATCATATCCTTGCAGGACATGGTGGACAGCGGACAACCGAAAGACGTGTAGCAGAGCGATTTTGGTGGCAAACCAGAAAGCAGAATGTTGCGCAGTACGTTCGTAATTGCATTGTGTGCGCACAACGAGCTGAACTTTCTCGTTCAAAAATACCCTTACAGGGGCTCCCCGAGGCTTCATGTCCATTTCAAATCTGTGGACTGGATCTCTACGGGCCATTTCATAAAACATCTGCTGGTAATAAGTATGTTCTTACAATTATAGATCACTTTTCACGCTATCTAGCTATGGTGAGTCTCCCAGATCAGCAAGCAAATACAGTTGCCCAAGCTTTAGTTAACAATTGGATACTTAAATTTGGCGTACCTGAAGCTATTATCACAGATCAGGGATCTAATTTTATGTCTGAACTAATGAAACAGCTATGCCACTTACTAAAAATACGCAAATTACGCACAACTCCGTTACACCCTCAGTGCAACGGACGCACAGAAAGAGTTCATAGGACAATTGGCAAGATGCTTAGTTATTATATTAACGAACAACATTCTAATTGGGATACGTATTTACCAATAATCGTGTCGGTATACAACGCCAAAACGCATGAAGCAACTGGCATTTCACCTTATGAAGTGGTTTATGGGAGAAAAATGCCGTCCCCTTTTGATGTAATCAGGCAGAAAAACGGAAAAGTCGGAGAAACAGTAAGAGATTTCAGTCGAATGATGAAGGATGTATGGAAAAAGGTTCAAAAATCTAATACAAAGGCTTTGGAACGACAGGAAAGATTAGGTAATACCCAAGCTAAATATCCAAATTACAAAATCGGTCAGTGGGTTACGCTTTCAGCTCCATACGTTGCGGAAGGAAAAACAAAGAAATTTGTAACAAACTACAGAGGTCCTTATCAAATTATTGAGATCATGTCACCAGTCAACGTTAAATTGCAACTGCCCACCAGAACTACTGTTGTGCATGTAAGTCGTTTAAAACCTTTTAAGGGCGCTCCAGATGTAATTCCTTCAACAATAGTGTCTGCTTTTCCGAAGGGTGGAGGAAGTACCCGAAAAGGAAAAAGAGTGGCCACGCCAGCACAACATATGGACATGGCACCATACGAGTACAATCTGCGACCAAGAGTGCGAATATCCTAGTGGAATCTCAGTAGACTGTGGATAGTATACATATGTAAATAATTAATAAATGATAATGGTTTTTTTTAAGAAAAAAAAAGGTTGAACAGGTAGATCTTGTAGTTAACAATGTATTCCTTCTTTTCTTTATTTTTGTTTTTACTAGGTTGGTAGGTCCATAACCATGTTGTTTGCTTTTTTCAGAAAAGCCATGCAAAGCATTTCCTACACAAAACCTATCCTACCTCAATGACTCCCTTGACAGTTCCCTTCTGAAGTCATTAGATACGTTCATAAACTCACAGCAAAACAAAATTGATGCCAATGTTATAATGCAACATGTCTTAAAATTAAAAGGTGAACACAAAACTAAAATTATAATGCTAGGAACGGGTATATCTGGAACCTTTGTGTTGGTGTTTCTGCTTTGTACAGTTCTCTTTTATTTAAGACGAAAAAATAAGCCAAATAATAATATACCACTTCATCAAATCCCTGTTAACTGGATACCACACTCTTAACTGGTGTACTTCAGTAGTTACTTTTGAGCATTAGTGTATTAATTTTGTTTATTGTACTTCACTCTTTACTAAACAGTCTTATGTTAAAATAAACAATACTGTAGAATAGTTATTCTTGCATTAGTATAGGGTAGATTAAACAGCTGTTGCTATGTAATTTTCTAAGTGAAAAATCTATTTCTGTTTATTCATTCTCATCAAGATTTGTTACACTTATTATAACCATTTATGTGTAAACTATGTGATTCATGAGCGCACAGGGCTTTTATAAAGTGATACAGTATTTTCAACATACTTAATGTGACGCATGTGTAAGTCGAGAGTTTTCAGTGCTTGTGTTTTTTCCGTGTGAAGAGTGGAGGAATGTAGAGTAGTAAATTCGAGGGCGAATTTCTCCGAAGGGTGGAGGAATGTTGAGTGGTACTTAAGTAAATAAATTAGTGAAATCAAAGTGAACTAGAAATTAGAATATAAATGGAAAACTTGGTTTAGTTTGGAGAGTTACATACTGGCACACAGCGGGCCGAACAGCAGAGACAATGACCGTGAAGTCAGCAAGTTCCACATAAGCAGGCGCTGTCGATTCAGCCGTCAGGGCATCGCCCGACCGGCTCACGTGTTTCTCAGTTGTCGCATGTGAGCAAAGGCCCTCGCCTACATTCCAAGAGCCAATGACCGGCGTTAAGAAGAATCTTCGAGAATCTTTTCAACGTGACAGAAGAGGCAATGGCCGTGAAGTCGTTCACCTCCAGTAAACTGAAGTGAATAAATACGCGAGACGCAGTGGGCCCGACAGATGAAGACGAGAGGAAGACGAAGGCGAAGACGGAGACGAAGACGGAGTCGAGCGACGAAGAAGACGAAGAAGTGAAGAAAGGTATCAGTTGTTTTAAGTTAGTTTCGGTGCTGAAGACCGTCATGCAAGAAGAGACTACATCATGCACAGACGCACCAAGTCCGCCGCTGTAATGGAATAGCAAGAAGCAGCCTCGGCGCCAGAAGACAGAAGTTAAAAGGTATTTTCTTTACGTACCCGGGAGACTCGTGAGGACGGGAAGGAGACGGCCTCACTTCAGCAATCACCTGTGAGCTGGGATGAAGACCTGACAGCCGAAAACTGGCAAGCGGGAGTCCGTGGTTCGAGTCCGGGACACTGGCCTTCCCCCGCCGCGCCGCTCTGCTGGCCGACGCACAACACACGCGGCCGCTTAGAGAATAGAAACACTGGGACGCCACATTCAAGGTATCACCATCCGATGCACGACGTCGCTCGCAATAATTAAACGGGCCACCTCGCGCTGCGCGTCTCCGGTCAGATGGGCGAGACGGCGACACGAGATATACACCGCTACGCGTAATCAGACGCCGCCGCCGCCGCCGCCGCTGCCGCAGCAGAAGGCTACGCAAACGACACGGCTGCCGCTCTCCGAACCAGAACGTCCAGTAAGATAACAGCTGTACGAAACTTTCAATAAAAGTTATCTTAGGAAAAAATGATGTTTCATTCGACCTCATACCCGAGCCAAAGAAGAACCCACCCTGCCCACATTTTGTAAGAGAGAAGAGTTTATTTATTTAATATTTTCACCCTGACAGAATGCTTGAGAATGCTCATCCTGACAATTGACAGTATCAAAAGAGAAAACCCATTTACACTATGAAATACTATAGGTTCCATGACTTCTCTTTCGAAATCGATGTACGTTTCTATGGCATCGACAGGATCTTAAATTGGGATGCGGTTATCTCTTTTCGGATGCACTATTCCTTCTTTATTGCATCCGTCGATCCCACACAATGACGAATTAACACAGAAATTGCGACACTATGAAATACAATAGGTTCTATGCCTCCTCTTTCTAAATCGAGAAACGTATGTATGGCAACGACAGGATCTTATATTGGGAGGCGAATATCTCTCTTCGGTTCCACTATTCCTCCTTTATTGCATCCGTCGATCCCTCACAATGACGAATTAACACAGAAATTGCGTCGCTATGAAATACTATAGGTTAAATGACTTCTCTTTCTAAATCGAGGAACTATTCTATGGGAACGACAGAATCTTGTATTGGGAGGCGAGTATCTCTTTTCGGATGCACAATTCCTTTTTTATTGCACCCGTCCATCCCTCGCATTGACGAATTAACACAGAAATTGCGTCGCTATTAAATACTATAATTTCTATGCCCAATCTTTCTAAATCGATGCACGTTTCTGTGGCAACGACAGGAACTTATATTGGTAGGCGAGAATCTCTTTTCGGATGCACTATTCTTTCTTTATTGCATCCGTCGATCCCTCACAATGACGAATTAACACAGAAATTGTGTCGCTATGAAATACTATAGGTTCTATGCCTTCTCTTTCTAAATCGAGGAACGTTTCTATGGCAACGACAGGATGTTAAATTGGGAGGCGTGTATCTCTTTTCGGATTCCCTATTCCTTCTTTATTGCATCCGTCGATCCCTTACAATGACGAATTAACACAGAAATTGTGTCGCTATGAAATACTATAGGTTGTATGACGTCTCTTTCTAAATCGAGGAACTTTTCTATGGCAACGTAAGGATCTTCTATTGGGAGGCGAATATCTCTTTTCTGATGCACTATTCCTTCTTTATTGCATCCGGCGATCCCTCTAATTACCGAATTTACAAAGAAATTGCGTCGCTATGCAATACCATAGTTTCTATGCCTTCTCCTACTAAATCGAGGAACGTTTCTATGGCAACGACAGGAACTTAAATTGGGATGCGAGTATCTCTTTTCAGATGCACTATTCCTTCTTTATTGCCTCCGTCTATCCCACTCAATGACGAATTAACATAGAAATTACGTCGCTATGAAATACTATAGGTTCTATGCCCTCTCTTTCTAAATCGAGGTACGTTTCTATGGCATCGACAGGATCTTATATTGGGAGGCGAGTATCTCTTATCGGATGCACTATTCCTTCTTTGTTGCATCCGTCGATCCCTAACAATGACGAATTGACACAGAAATTGCGTCGCTATGAAATACTATAGGCTCTATGCCTTCTCTTTCTAAATCGAGGATCCCTTCTATGGCAACGACAGAATCTTGTATTGAAAGGCGAGTATCTATTTTCGGATGCACAATTCCTTTTTTATTGCATACGTCGATCCCTCACAATGACGAATTAACACAGAAATTGCGTCGCTATGAAATACTATAGGTTCTATACCTCTCTTTCCAAATCGAGGTACGTTTATGAGGCAACGACAGGAACTAATATTGGTAGGCGATTATCTCTTTTCGGATGCACTATTCCTTCTTTATTACATCCGTCGATCCCTCACAATGACGAATTAACACATAAATTTCGTCGCTATGAAATACTATATGTTCTATGCCTTCTCTTTGTAAATCGAGGAACGTTTCTATGGCAACGACAGGATCTTATATTGGGAGGCGAATATTTATTTTCGGATGCACTATTCCTCCTTTATTGCATCCTTCGATCCCTCACAATGACGAATTAACACAGAAATTGCGTCACTATGAAATACTATAGTTTCAAAGACTTCGCTTTCTAAATCGAAGAACGTTTCTATGGCAACGACAGGATCTTATATTGGGAGGTGGTTATCTCTTTTGGGATGCACTATTCCTTCTTTATTGCATCTGTCGATCCCTCACAATGACGAATTAACACAGAAATTTCGTCGCTATGAAATACTATATGTTCTATGCCTTCTCTTTGTAAATCGAGGAACGTTTCTATGTCAACGACAGGATCTTATATTTGGAGGGGAGTACCTCTTTTCGGATGCACTATTCCTTCTTTATATCCTCCATCGACCCCACTCAATGACGAATTAACATAGAAATTGCGTCGCTATGAAGTACTATAGGTTCTATGCCTTCTCTTTCTAAATCGAAGAACGTTTCAATGGCAACGACAGGATCTTATATTGGAAAGCGAGTATCTCTTTTCGGATGCACTATTCCTTCTTTATTGCATCCGTCGATCCCTCACAATGACGAATTAACACAGAAATTGCGTCGCAATGAAATACTATAGGTTCTATGCCCTCTCTTTCTTAATCGATGTACGTTTCTATGGCATCGACAGGAACTTATATTGGTAGGCGAGTATCCCTTTCCGGATGCACTATTCCTTCTTTATTGCATCCGTCGATCCCTCACAATGACGAATTAACACAGAAATTGCGACACTATGAAATACTATAGGTTCTATGCCTCCTCTTGCTAAATCGAGAAACGTAACTATGGCAACGACAGGTTCTTATATTGGGAGGCGAACATCTCTTTTCGGAAGCACTATTCCTTTTTTATTGCATCTGTCGATCCCTCACAATGACGAATTAACACATAAATTGCGACAATATGAAATACTATAGGTTCTATGCCTCCTCTTACTAAATCGAGGAACGTTTCTATGGCAACGACAGGATCTTATATTGGGAGGCGAATATCTATTTTCGGATGCACTATTCCTCCTTTATTGCATCCTTCGATCCCTCACAATGACGAATTAACACAGAAATTGCGTCACTATGAAATACTATAGTTTCAAAGACTTCTCTTTCTAAATCGAAGAACGTTTCTATGGCAACGACAGGATCTTATATTGGGAGGTGGTTATCTCTTTTGGGATGCACTATTCCTTCTTTATTGCATCTGTCGATCCCTCACAATGACGAATTAACACAGAAATTTCGTCGCTATGAAATACTATATGTTCTATGCCTTCTCTTTGTAAATCGAGGAACGTTTCTATGTCAACGACAGGATCTTATATTTGGAGGGGAGTACCTCTTTTCGGATGCACTATTCCTTCTTTATATCCTCCTTCGACCCCACTCAATGACGAATTAACATAGAAATTGCGTCGCTATGAAGTACTATAGGTTCTATGCCTTCTCTTTCTAAATCGAAGAACGTTTCAATGGCAACGACAGGATCTTATATTGGAAGGCGAGTATCTGTTTTCGGATGCACTATTCCTTCTTTATTGCATCCGTCGATCCCTCACAATGACGAATTAACACAGAAATTGCGTCGCAATGAATTACTATAGGTTCTATGCCCTCTCTTTCTAAATCGAGGTACGTTTCTATGGCATCGACAGGAACTTATATTGGTAGGCGAGTATCCCTTTCCGGATGCACTATTCCTTCTTTATTGCATCCGTCGATCCCTCACAATGACGAATTAACACAGAAATTGCGACACTATGAAATACTATAGGTTCTATGCCTCCTCTTGCTAAATCGAGAAACGTAACTATGGCAACGACAGGTTCTTATATTGGGAGGCGAACATCTCTTTTCGGAAGCACTATTCCTTTTTTATTGCATCTGTCGATCCCTCACAATGACGAATTAACACAGAAATTGCGTCGCTTTGAAATACTATAGGTTCTATGCCCTCTCTTTCTAAATCGAGGTACGTTTCTATGGCAACGACAGCAACTTATATTGGTATTCGAGTATCTCTTTTCTGATGCACTATTCCTTATTTATTGCATCCGTCGATTACTCACAATGACGAATTAACACAGAAATTTCGTCGCTATGAAATACTATAGGTTCTATGCCTTCTCTTTCTAAATCGAGGAACGTTTCTATGGCAACGACAAGATCTTCTGTTAAGAGGCGAGTATCTCTTTTCGGATGCACTATTCCTTCTTTATTGCATCCGTCGATCCCACACAACGACGAATTACCACAGAAATTGCGTCGCTATGAAATACTGTAGGTTCTATGCCTTCTCTTTCTAAATCGAGGAACGATTCTATGGCAACGACAGGATCTTATATTGGGAGACGAGGATCTCTTTCCGGATGCACAATTCCTTCTTTATTGCATCCGTCGATCCCTGATAATGACGAATTAACACAGAAATTGCGTCGCTATGAAATACTATAGGTTCTATGCCTTCTCTTTCTAAATCGAGGAACGTTTCTATGGCAACGACAATATCTTAAATTGGGATACGGTTATCTCTTTTCGGATGCACTATTCTTTCTTTATTGTATCCGTCGATCCCTCACAATGACGAATTAACACAGAAATTGTGTCGCTATGTAATACTATAGGTTCTGTGCATTCTCTTTGTAAATCGAGGAACTTTTCTAAGGCAACTACAGGGTCTTCTTTTGGAAGGCGAGTATCTCCTTTCGGATGCACTATTCCTTCTTTGTTGCCTCCTTCGATCCCTCACAATGACGAATTAACACAGAAATTGCGTCGCTATGAAATACTATAGGTTCTATGCCCTCTCTTTCTAAATCGAGGTACGTTTCTATGGCATCGACAGGAACTTATGTTGGTAGTGGCGTATCTCTTTTCGGATGCACTATTCCTTCTTTATTGCATCCGTCGATCCCTCACAATGACGAATTAACACAGAAATTGCGTCGCTATGAAATACTATCGGTTCCATGACTTCTCTTTCTAAATCGAGGAACGTTTCTATGGCAACGACAGGATCTTATATTGGGGGGCGAGTATCTCTTATCGGATACACTATTCCTTCATTTATTGCATCCGTCGATCCCTCACATTGACGAATTACCACAGAAATTGCGTCGCTATGAAATACTATGGGTTCTATGCCCTCTCTTTCTAAATCGAGGTACGTTTCTATGGCATCGACAGGATCTTATATTGGGAGGCGAGTATCTCTTATCGGATGCACTATTCCTTCTTTGTTGCATCCGTCGATCCCTAACAATGACGAATTGACACAGAAATTGCATCGCTATGAAATATTATAGGCTCTATGCCTTCTCTTTCTAAATCGAGGATCGCTTCTATGGCAACGACAGAATCTTGTATTGAAAGGCGGGTATCTATTTTCGGATGCACAATTCCTTTTTTATTGCATCCGTCAATCCCTCACAATGACGAATTAACACAGAAATTGCGTCGCAATGAAATACTATAGGTTCTATGCCCTCTCTTTCTAAATCGAGGTACGTTTCTGAGGCAACGACAGGAACTAATATTGGTAGGCGATTATCTCTTTTCGGATGCTCTATTCCTTCTTTATAGCATCCGTCGATCCCTCACAATGACGAATTAACACAGAAATTGCGACAATATGAAATACTATAGGTTCTATGCCTCCTCTTACTAAATCGAGGAATGTATCTATGGCAACGACAGGATCTTCTATTGGGAGGCGAATATCTATTTTCGGATGCACTATTCTTCCTTTATTGCATCCTTCGATCCCTCACAATGACGAATTAACACAGAAATTGCGTCGCTATGAAATACTATAGGTTCTATGACTTCTCTTTCTAAATCGAGGAACGTTTCTATGGCAACGACAGGATCTTATATATGGAGGTGGGTATCTCTTTTGGGATGCACTATTCCTTTTTTATTGCCTCTGTCGATCCCTCACAATGACGAATTAACACAGAAATTTCGTCGCTATGAAATACTATATGTTCTATGCCTTCTCTTTCTAAATCGAGGAACGTTTCTATGGCAACGACGGGATCTTATATTGGGAGGCGAGTAACCCTTTTCGGATGCACTATTCCTTCTTATTTATATCCATCGATTCCTCACAATGACGAATTAACACAGAAATTTCGTCGCTATGAAATACTATAGGTTGTATGCCTTCTCTTTCTAAATCGATTAACGTTTCTATGGCAACGACGGGATCTTATATTGGGAGGCGAGTATCTCTTTTCGGAAGCACTATTCCGTCTTTATTGCATTCGTCGATCCCTCTCAATGACGAATTAACACAGAAATAGCGTCGCTATGAAATACTATAGGTTCTACGCCTTCTCTTTCTAAATCGAGGAACGTTTCAATGGAAACGTCCGGATCTTCTATTGGGAGGCGAGTATCTTTTCAGATGCACTATTCCTTCTTTATTGCATTCGTCAATCTCTCACAATGGCAAATTAACACAGAAATTGCGTCGCCAAGAAATACTATAGGTTCTATGCCTTCTCTTTCTAAATCGAGGAACGTTTCTATGGCAACAACAGAATCTTGTATTGGGAGGCGAGAATCTCTTTTGGGATGCACTATTCCCATTCTATTGCATCCGTCGGTCCCTCACAATGACGAATTAACACAGAAATTGCGTCGCTATGAAATACTATTGGTTCTATGCCCTCTGTTTCTAACTCGAAATACGTTTCTATGGCAACGACAGGAACTTATATTGATAGGCGAGTATCTCTTTTCGGATGCACAATTAATTCTTTATTGCATCCGTCGATCCCTCACAATGACGAATTAACACAGAATTTGCGTCGCTATGAAATACTATAGGTTCTTTACTTCTCTTTCTAAATAGAGGAACGGTTCCATGGCAACTACAGGATCTTATATTTGGAGGCGAATATCTCTTTTGGGATGCACTATTCCTCCTTTATTGCATCCGTCGATCCCTCACAATGACGAATTAACACAGAAATTGCGTCGCTATGAAATACTATAGGTACTATACCTTCTCTTTCTAAATCGAGGAACGTTTCTATGGCAACGACAGGATCTTATATTAGGAGGCGAGTATCTCTTTTCGGATGCACTATTCTTTCTTTATTGCATCCGTCGATCCTTACAATGACGAATTAACACGGAAATTGCGTCGCTATGAAATACTATAGGTTCTATGCCTTCTGTTTCTGAATCGAGGAACGTTTCTATGGCAACGACAGGATCTTCTATTGGGAGGTGATTACCTCTTTTCGGATGCACTATTCCTTGTTTATTGCGTCCGTCGATCCCACCCAATGACGAATTAACATAGAAATTGCGTCGCTATGAAATACTATAGGTTCAATGCCTTCTCTTTCTAAATCGAGGAACGTTTCTATGGCAAGGAGAGCATCTTATATAGGGAGGCGAGTATCTCTTTTCGAATGCACTATTCCTTCTTTATGGCATCCTTCGATCCTTCACAATGACGAATTATCACAGAAATTGCGTCTCTATGAAATACTATAAGTTCTATGCCATCTCTTTCTAAATCGAGGAACGTTTCTATGGCAAATACAGGATATTATATTGGGAGGCGAGTGTCTCTTTTCGGATGCAATATTCCTTCTTTATTGCATCCATCGATCCCTCACAATAACGAATTAACCCAGAAATTGCGGCGCTATGAAATACTATAGGTTCTATGCCTTCTCTTTATAAAGGCACATTTGCATGCCGAGCGTGAGCTTCCTCGGAAACTCGAAATATTAATTAAATAAATAATCAGTGACAAATAAATAAAGCCTATGGCACACAACTGCAGCGCTGTGTCGCTGATAAAACAAAAGCACAATTACGTTACTCTTATGTTTGATTAGAAAAGGGGAGAGCTCTGGTAGAAGTGGTGCGAGAAGCACGTATTTTATTCTATTGTCTGGCACACCGCCATATTTCATGTTATAGAAGAATACTGCGAGTTGCAACCAGACTAGGCACTCGATTCTGTAAAGAATTTATATTTATAAAAGTAAGTAGGATTATGAACTGTAGGTTTATTCATTGAATATATCTGATTTAACTAACTGTGTAACTTTTTTATGTTTAGTAGACAATCACCTCTGTACGACGTTTTGGCATGGCTGGCAAATTATTGTAATATTGAGATTTAGATTATGAGTCCGCACCTACCGCAGCAGTCTTTGGAAACGATTTAATTACGAAGTCCGATTATTTCAGTTTTATTTCACGGTCAACTACGAGTAACATTGCCTTTACGAAAAAGCCATTGTCAAGCGTCTGATACCGAATAATTAAACGTCCACGTTCCAGATAAGCAAATATCAATTACAATTACAATCACCATCATACAGATAGAATAATTAATATTTAAACAATATTTTTATTTTATTTATTTTATATTGGCGACTGCGTGTCGGACTTGTTATTTTGTCATTTGTTACATTGTTCTCTTTGTTTCATGTGAAAAATCAACTTTCTGGACCTGGACGTGAATGTATGAGAGATAACAAAAAATCTGAAGATATTTTCCAATTCTAAAATTTTGCGGGAAGACGCAATGAAACTTCCAGCAAAATAAGGTAAGACGCAGCATCTTTGCATTAGCCGGCTTGACCAGACGTATAATTCAGTGTATTAGCTTTTCAGTAGATTCTGTAGTGTTTCTTTCGTGCATAACAGTTTTCAGTGATAAATTTCATTCTCAGTACTTTTCCTTAAACAATAACGTATGCAACAATACCAATACACGAGTGTACAATATGGCCGACTTCTGTACGATACGTAGTAACATGGACAGCAGCCATTACCAATAATCTCAAATTCAGTTTATATTTTTAAATTAACAGACAGCCATTGTTGCTACGAGCGATTCATGCTCAACTGCATTTTATTTTAAAATCAGTGTCAAATATTTTCTTGAAACATATATCACGTGTGGCATGGTAATAACTAGAAATCAATACGCAAAAATGGAACAGCAAAGACGTACTATTCAGACGCAATCCGACTCGAACGAGAGACAAATGTTAGAAAATGACTTTACGACAGCAACCGGTAGCGACGATTTATCAAACATTGACGCAAGTGTTGACGGAAATTTTGGCAATAGGCCGTCCACTACAAAAATTTCAAAGTCTCAGTCAGAGCCCATGTTGATGCATGACGTCACGTCTAATGACGCGACGGGGGCACAGACCTTGCAAACAGTAAACATTGCCGACATGTTACAAATGCTAATGAAACAAAACGCAGAAAATATGGCATACATAAGGAAACAGAACGCCGAAAACATGGCAACCTTACAGACACAAAATGACGCAATTAAATCTGACCTCATAGGACTCAAGACAGGTAATGACACTTTATGTAAACGTGTGGAACTTATAGACGCCACACTGACCAAACAGATGACTGAACTCAGTACTAAATTTTCCCAGCTTAATACGAGACAAGAAAAGACTACAAATGACGTAGCACTTTTACAGACACAAGTAAAAAACCTTAATGTCACGTGTGAAGTTCTTACTGAACAAATTCAAACATATCCTTCAGTACATGACAACCTTGAAAAACGAATTACTGACGTACAGAATAAATTTGACAATGTTGAACAACACCTGACTGACATCTTACAATCTGATGCCACAGCTCATTTTCAAAATATTAATAAAGAATTTCATGATTGGGTAGTGAACAAAGACAAACATTTTGATAGATGCTTACGTGAAAATTTACCAACAATTGTGCACGACTCCGTAGCGCAATACATTACTAATAACAAACAGCTGATCAGTGACGCAGTACAATCCGTCACTGCACCCATGAGACAATTCACCGATCGACCACAGTCTGAATGTAACGAAAATATCAGTCAAAACGCACAGTTCAGGAACCAATATACATTCGAGTATGACACACACATACCGCACACGACAAACACACAAGAACAAAACACACCACGACTACAACACATACCACGATGTGCAAACACAAACACAAGCTATTATCATGGTAAACCACAGCAACATTATCGTAATTACTCGCCAGCTGAACATACCAGTAATTACAGTGGAATAAATCCATATCACAATGCGAAGGAAGAAGAAAGCTTAATGAAACACAGGCAATTTCAGATTTTTATCCCAGAAAAACGAACCATTCATCCGGTGATTTTTCTTAAATCTTTTAGTAACGCATTTCCACGCACTTGAAGTGACCGGAAAAAGATTTCATATATTGTCGGATACATCCAAGGCGATGCAGCTGTCTGGGCATACAGTCAAGCTGACGTATGTACCACGTACAGTGAGTTTGAGCGTGCTTTTCTGAACAAATTCTGGTCGCAATCCGTCCAGGAGCGACTCAGAAGACAAATTTTAGAACCTGAAACTTTTAACAGTAAAAATGGCAACTTACGCAGATATTTTGAAAAATACTTGAACATGGGACACTTTTTAGACGAACCAGTCGCAACGCGTGATATACTCCGTGCGTTGAAGGCCAAATTGCCTTTCAACATTAAAGAAAAACTCCTACATATCCCGGATGACGATTCAGATTATTTTTTAACAGCCTTAGATTCGGTTGACATGTTACTTGAAGATCAGCGCTTCGCGCGGCAAAACAGCAGCCACAATGTTTACACTAGTGGTATGCAAAACATGCAGGCTTGCCAACTCAATTCTGGCGCGCCCACAGTTGGATACGCGGTACAGCAAAAACAACAAACTCACATGCCGTCTCAATACGAAAATCAAAATCAACACGCGTATTCCAATACAAACAATAGTTACAACAGTAATAACACTTCATGCGGCAATCCATACAAAAGGCACCGCGGTAATAACTACAACGGTAACAACGGATACAAAGGCAACAACAAAAACACAAACAGAAATAGAAATAATAATAACTACGAGCCAAGACAGCATCAAGGTTGGACTCGTAACGATCAGTACTTTCATTCAAACTCTGCTTTACCACAGCAGCCACCAGGACAAAATTGGAGCATACCTTACGACCGACAGGTAAGTTATAATGCGCAACAGCAACAACAACCGCAAAAGTTTGGAGATCATAATAGGCAATATCCGAATGTGAATATAATAGAAATGACACCTGATGCACAACCTCAATCTGTGTCAGTACCTAGTACAAATGCTAATCCAACAAACTAGAAACAGTCACTTCTATGCCCCAGGTCGTGGCTGAAGAATTCTTGGGGGGCGACTTCAATGTTAATCAGTTGTTTGACACCACACTTGAACAACAGAATAATGATATGCCGAATAATTCTAAACAAAAATTACCTGTTTTATTTATAAGATACAACTACAATAACAATATATCAGATGAACTTTTACAAGACAGTACACAATATCGTTCAAACACAAATGAAATTGTTTTAGCATCTACTACTGGTGTAGTAGGTGGGATTCCAACTACTATTATCCTAGATACAGGTGCAGCTGTGAGCGTTTTGTCTTTTAATTTCTATAAAAAGATGTGTGAATTGGAACCTGTGCCTGAGTTTCCTGCCCAAAACTGTAAAATAACTACTGCACTAGGTAATAAGTCATGTAGGGTTACGAAGCAAGTTTTTGTAAACATTAAAATAGGTAATGGAACCGTACAATGGCCATTCCTGGTTGTACAAAACCTTGCGACAAATTGCATATTAGGAATAGATATTATGAGCGAGAAGGACTCTATTATAGACTTCTCCAAAGGTAAATGTATTTTAAATGATAAAGGCAGTGTAATTATTATTGATTTGGACAGGAGAACTCTAAAGCATGACAAACACTGTACAGGGTACAAGGTTCAGTTAGTACTTGACAATGACATTCAAGATATGCAAACACACTCATCTGACACAGAGATAATGGACTTGAAAACATTGCTTGATCATAAGATAAGTGAAGCTACAGCTCTCAGTGTACATGAACGTATAAAACTACAGGAAGTGTTATCCAAATATTTACAAGTTTTTACCAAACGATTAGGTGTTATCAACACGTATGTATACAAGATTGAAGTTAAGCCTCACAAGATCTTCTACCACAAGACATATAACGTACCGTTATCTCAACGACCTGCTGTGTGGCAAGAATTAAAACAAATGTTAGACTGGAAGGTCATTGAACCATCCACCTCACCTTATTGTAGTCCTCTACTTGTTGTCAAAAAAACAAATGGAAGCATTAGGTTAGTGTTAGACGCACGAGCAATTAATGAAATAATTTTACCGGTTCACACAAAACCCGAAAATTTAGAAGAGCAATTACAGAAATTTCTAGATGCAAAATATTTTTCCACAATAGATCTCGCTAATTCGTTTTGGCAGGTGGGTATCACTCCTGATTCACGGAAATATACTGCATTTATGTTCGGGGGGCGAACCTATCAGTTTTGTGTTCTACCCTTCGGACTGAATGTCAGCTCTGGGGTATTCATTACAGCCCTGGATACCGTGCTTGGCGATGATTTAGTTGAGACAGTCACACACTATGTAGATGATATACTGATAGCTACACAGTCTTGGAAGGAACACGTTGACACACTTCAAAGAATTTTAGAAAAATTTGCACAAGCTGGAGTCACAGCCAATCTTAGAAAATCAAAATTTGGTTGCAGTGAGATAAAATATTTAGGACATATCATTAATTCGCAGGGCATACGTCCGGATCCCAGTAAATTAGATGCTATCAGAAACTTTCCTAGCCCTCGAACGAAAAAGCAGTTAAAATCATTCCTTGGGCTATGTTCATTTTTCAGACGTTTTTTGCCACAACCACTTTCGAACAGTAAACATCTGCTAAATCTACTCAGAAAGAATCAAGTTTGGATCTGGTCGGAACAGTGCCAGAATGACTTTAATACAATTAAACATGCTTTAGTGGGTGCAAACTTATTGAGCCATCCAGATTTCAATTTAGATTTTTGTATGACTTGTGACGCTTCACGAACTGGCTTGGGATGTTGCTTATTTCAAGTTGTAAAGAATAAAAAAAAGGAACAGATAAGAATTATTGGGTTTGCAAGTCGTACTCTAACTGAATGTGAGCGTACATACTCCACTACTGAGTTAGAAACACTTTCCATAGTATGGGCATTCAAGAAATTCAATTATTATTTATTTGGAAAACATACAGTAATTTACACCGATCACCAGGCCCTGACATTTTTGTTAACTTGTAAACTTGTACATCCTAGACTATCACGATGGGCAGTTACACTTCAGACCTACTCTTTTGAAATTAAGTACATAAAAGGTAAGGACAACACCATTGCAGACGCTTTGTCTAGACTTCCACAAGGTATGAATGATACCAACAGTGACTTAGAAAATATAAATGACTACAGGATTCTCTTAATGCAAGACAAGCAGTATCACCAATATTATATTGATATGTGCAGAAACATGGCTAAATTACAAAAATCTGACCCTCACTGGTATAAGATAATAACATTACTGGTAGAAAAACACAATCATCCTTCGACTAAGTATTACAAGTTACACAATGATGTGTTATTTTACCGCCGACATCCAAATGCTACTAACTGGTGTGTATGCATTCCCAAAGAGTCTGAACGTAATCTAATTTGGCACACACACTTAGTTTGGGGTCTTTATGGGACGAAAAAGTGTTTGGCAAAGCTCAGCACATACTGTTATTTTAGCAACATGAGAAGAAAAATTTACAGGGAACTGAAAACATGTGTCATAAGTCAAAAATCAAAACCTCAGAATTTATCCACAAAAACAGATTTACATTCTATTTTACCTAGTAAACCCCTGGAAATTCTGTGTACTGACATCAGTGGACCGCATCCAGCAAGCTCTGGAGGCGTCAAATATATCTTAGCTTTTTACAATATATTTTCTAAACATGTCAAACTTTATGCTTTAAAATCCGCCACTGCAAGTGCTATAATACGAAGATTCTCAAGTGATTACCTGACGCACGTGGGAAAACCAAAAGCAATTCTGTCAGATAATGCAGCATACTACTCTGGGTACAAATGGAGAAATTTCTTGAAGGACAATAACATTAAAAGTATATTTATTTCGAGGTTTAGTCCACAATGTAACACAACTGAGAGACTTTTCCGAGAATTAAATCGATTCATGAGGACCTATATTTCATCAAAACATACTAATTGAGTGTCCTACCTAAGTCTTTTCGAAGACGTACACAATAACTTAAATATTTACAATACAAATTACACACCTAACGAGATCATGTTCAATTGCAAACAGAACGATCAGTGGATAGAACCATTACCTAAGTTGTCAGACAAGGAGATCACACCTGAACAGAAAATAAAAGAAGTATTGACTACGCTGACACATCACGCACAGATACGAAACAAACATCACAGAAACATAATAAAATGAAAACAAAAATTCGAGGTAGGAATGCTTGTACTACTTCGTACTCATCATAAATCTGTAGCACTCAAACGACGCAACGCTAAGTGGCGTCTGCTATATGAAGGACCTTATATAATTGTTAACATACCGCATCCTGGTGCGTATCTGTTACAACATCGTAGAACTAACAAAATTATTGGGCTATACGCACACCGAGATCTTAGAGCATTTCATGGTGAATAATGTCAAAGTCATACCCATCAAAATATTGCTAAGCAACTCGAAAAACTCTGTTGTTACAACACAGATAATAAGTTGTGTAGAAATTTTCATTTCAGCGGTTCCAGAGTCGCAGTTGAAGGCAGAAAAACTCTTCTTTCAGCGCGCGCCACCACCTGGAAGACGGGATATCAAAATAAAATTTATGATTACGTAGCAGTGAATGATATATTAATTTTTCACGGAACATTTGTTATTGTAGGTACCACTGACTTGGTATGACACCTGACGAACCGACAGACGTCATCTGTGAAGCGATCTTTTACTTTGAGAAATAGATTAGACGCACATCTTTCAACACGAAAAGCATCTATCAGTAGTCAAGGCCACACAGACACTCTACACACACGCAGAAAACGCGAGGAATCGAACACTTTTTCTCTCTTACTATTTTGAATATTTATTGAGTAGTGAAAACGCCTGGTCTTGCCTACTGATGTAATGAATGTTGTGTCTAAACTATCTTAATTTCAGATGACATCACGTGACACAATGTAATAACCTATAGCTATGTAGTGATGATGCAAACATGTTTATGTGCAACTGTATTATGTTTATGCTAACAAAATATGTGATGTGTGTATGTATAATTACTTATTTTTTTAACTGATGTATCATGTAACTGTTACTATGTAAAAATTTGAACAAAACGAGTGCCAAAAAGACATTGCATAGTGAACCTCTGTTCACGGACATTAACGAACATTACTAACTCTGCAACTACGCAGAAACCTATGTGAAGGAAACGGTTAATGCCATTCATTATGCATCGTACCTATGTAAACGCGATGAACGATTTCTTTGATTAATAACTACAAACATTTAGATGAGCTATATTCAGCAAAAAACTGATAATGTGAAGGGCATAATTCGTGCATCGTCTAGTGACATTACTACAGTACCTAACTTCAAGATGTTAACTGGATTAAATGGACACAAAGTGCCTGTCCAGAAAACAACATGACGGGTGGAAGAATTTTGGTTGGAACTTCAGGGAATGAAATGTTCTCGAAATGTGACGGACACTCTTACCTGGACTGTCCAAGGATCGACGCCAGCTATGTGCCGTCCGAGGTTCTGCAAACAAGCTTCCATGGAATGTAAAAAAACGAACTGCACGTGGACCAATTACTCGACGGGTCACGTCTGATCTGTAATGAGCAATGCCTTTAGTCACAACGAACTGCATCACAACGACTATAATGGAAATAGGAAATGGACACGCTTATGTATTAATCACGTTGTTATACAACGATGTTAGTGTGATCAAAAAACTTTACCACGACGATACTAACCTATAAAAAAAAAATTATTGTGCAGCAGATGAATATGAACTGTAATAACGACACGATGTGTATAGGTCAACGCACCTGAAACATACGGACATTTTTCTTTGAAGTATTTCAGAACAATACTATGTAACTAAGAACATTCAACAATCTAAGTTGTATTGTGTTATAACAAATATTGTAAATTTAAAACTAAGTTACCTGTCATAGAATGTAGTCTTCATATGTAATCTTGGTTGAATATTTTCTTTGTGCAACGACTGAGAAATGCGCGCACACGAACAATATGAACTGCAATACTGTGCCGCGTGATCTAACTGTACGATATAACGGCAGTGCCGGAGTCACACAGACGCTTCTGCGCATGCGCGCACTCTATCTGCCAACATAAGAACTTTTACGGCGCACACGCATCATTCAAATTTTGTATATAATGTGTATAATGTAGGTCATGTAAATAGTTGTAGATAACTTAGATTTTCTTGTGCCTTTAGGTGAATTGCTCGCCTGCAGGTGTGTCCTTTCGCCTCGCAATTCAGGGGGCAATATAAAGGCACATTTGCATGCCGAGTGTGAGCTTCCTCAGAAACTCGAAATATTAATTAAAAAAATAATCAGTGACAAATAAAAAAAGCCTATGGCACACAACTGCAGCGCTGTGTCGCTGATAAAACAAAAGCACAATTACGTTACTCTTATGTTTGATTAGAAAAGGGGAGAGCTCTGGTAGAAGTGGTGCGAGAAGCACGTATTTTATTCTATTGTCTGGCACACCGCCATATTTCATGTTATAGAAGAATACTGCGAGTTGCAACCAGACTAGGCACTCGATTCTGTAAAGAATTTATATTTATAAAAGTAAGTAGGATTATGAACTGTAGGTTTATTCATTGAATATATCTGATTTAACTAACTGTGTAACTTTTTTATGTTTAGTAGACAATCACCTCTGTACGACGTTTTGGCATGGCTGGCAAATTATTGTAATATTGAGATTTAGATTATGAGTCCGCACCTACCGCAGCAGTCTTTGGAAACGATTTAATTACGAAGTCCGATTATTTCAGTTTTATTTCACGGTCAACTACGAGTAACATTGCCTTTACGAAAAAGCTATTGTCAAGCGTCTGATACCGAATAATTAAACGTCCACGTTCCAGATAAGCAAATATCAATTACAATTACAATCACCATCATACAGATAGAATAATTAATATTTAAACAATATTTTTATTTTATTTATTTTATATCTTTCTAAATCGAAGAACGTTTCTATGGCAAGTATCTCTTTTCCAATGCACTATTCCTTCTTTATTGCATCCCACGATCACTCACATTGACGAATTAACACAGATATTGCGTCGCTATGAAATACTATAGGTACTATGACACATCTTTCTAAAACGAGTAACGTTTCAATGGCAAAGACAGGATCTTCTATTGGGAGGCGAGTATTCTTTTCGGATGCACTATTCCCTCTTTATTGCATCCATCGATCCCTTACAATGACGAATTAACACAGAAATTGCGTCGCTATGAAATACTATAAGTTCTACTCCTTCTCTTTCTAAATCGAGGTAGGTTTCTATGGAAACGTCCGGATCTTCTATTGGGAGGCGAATATCTCTTTTCAGATGCACTATTCCTTCTTTATTGCACCCGTCAATCCCTCACAATGTCATATTAACACAGAAGTTGCGTCGCTATGAAATACTATAGGTTCTATGCCTTCTCTTTCTACTTCGAAGAATGTTTCTATGGCATCGACAGGATCTTATATTGGGAGGCGAATATCTCTTTTCCAAAGCACTATTACTTCTTTATTGCATCCCACGATCCCCCACATTGACGAATTAACACAGATAATGCGACGCTATGAGATACTATAGGTTCTATGCCACCTCTTTCTAAAACGAGTAGCGTTTCTATGGCAACGACAGGATCTTCTATTGGAAGGCGAGTATCTCTTTTCGGATGCTCCTATTCCTTCTTTATTGCATCTGTCGATCCCTCACAATGACGAATTAACACAGAAATTGCGTCGCAATGCAATACTGTTGGTTCTATGCCTTCTCTTTCTAAATCGAAGAACGTTTCTATGGCAACGACAGGATCTTATATTAGGAGGCGAGTATCTCTTTTCGGATGCACTATTCTTTCTCTATTGCATCCGTCGATCCCTCACAATGACGAATTAACACAGAAATTGCGTCGCTATGAAATAGTATGGGTTCGATGCCTTCTCATTCTAAATCGAGGAACGTTTCTATGGCAACGACAGGATCTTCCATTGTCTTATGTTAAAATGTTTTTTTGGCTTTTCACATTTAACCAAATATAACGTTGATGATGATAATTCATGGCAATGTTTGCCGACAAGATAAAGAATGCAACCTTTTAACACTAGATTGCGTACTCACGGCAGTTCTCCTTGGCCGTATCTTGGTACGACTTGGAAAGAGAGAAAAATTAATAGTGTTTAGGAGACGTACGGATTGATTGCGTGAAAATAGTTTCTCAAATGACCTCTTAACCCGGATTGCTTTCACGCAATCAGACGCTTCAATGAAATTACCTAAGGGACCTATTTGAATAATAAAAAAAAGATTGGAAATGAATGCAAAACAGTGAAATTTTGTAAAAAAAGTTGTCAGATCGGAAATTGAACACGTTAATGGTCTCCCAAATACAATCGAGACACCGCGATAAAGAGCGAACCTGTAACAAAGTTCATTTAAACATAAACATTATTTGTGGTTAATTTAAATAAAAGAATAAGCATAGATTTTCTGTACAGTGAAGCATCAATATATTCTCAAAGAAGAAAGGCGTGAAACTATAAACATTAACAAATTTACAATGAATACAAAACTTACATTTTTATGTTTTTCTCATACATGGAGCAGTCCAACAATCGCTGCTTTTGTATGTGTGATATTTTGTAAAAAGTAAATGTCCTGGCGTGCGCGTAAGTATTTTTTATCGTCACTAGGTTTACAAAAGCGTTTTCTTTCTTGATGATAACGTGTTTTTTCACACTAAATAAAATATAACTTGTAGCGGTGCTACACAACACGTCTTAACAAGTCGGCAACCAAACATCAAAGGTAATGAAGTACATGTTAACATATCGGCGACCAGAAGTACAACCAACTATAAAGACTCTAGAATTTTCCTAACAAATGACAAATTGTTCTTTCTTCTGTTTCGCAGCTTCTTGCTATCAAGCGCTGCGGC
Organism: Schistocerca cancellata; assembly: GCF_023864275.1. Classification (NCBI taxonomy): domain Eukaryota; kingdom Metazoa; phylum Arthropoda; class Insecta; order Orthoptera; family Acrididae; genus Schistocerca; species Schistocerca cancellata. The sequence goes on along the minus strand of NC_064628.1, from coordinate 957,666,558 downwards.
AATGATTTTAAATAGCTGCGCCCAGCGAGTCATAGTATTTAAAAGTACCTTTTAAACGCTGGCCGCGCGTCTTGGTGTAGGCGAACGTTATAAACAGATTTCGTTTTTGTTTTACTCTCGTGTTGTCATGCTTAGTATCACTGCAAACTACTGCTTGGTGGCTGTCCTTTTCTCATATGCAAAATGTCTGAAATCCAATAATATCACATTGCTTCCCGCGTGAGGAGCGATGACTCGTCAGGATCATCGAGACTCACGCGTAGTCGTGATATTATTGCTTTCGTGAAACAAGTTAGTATTACTTGCAAAAATTCTTTACATTAGATTTTACACACTGCATCAGACAAAGTGGTTAACATACAGAGTATCGGGTAAGTATATTCGTACGACTGAAATTGATAGTAATTTGTCCATAGGGTAACTACATGACAATTGAACTGTGCTCTTTCTAATGTATTGTACAAGGATAACAAATGTTCATTTCTCGGTAAAAGATAATGAAATTACGATAAAGATACACATACATAGATACATTATACATGGCATAATAAATATAAAAAAATAACAAAGAAATAAATTACTTGACTTCGCAGGAAGTCTGGGTGATGTGTGCACTCGTGGAAAAAATATGTTACAAAAGATTGACATTCTTGTTTTACAATGGCATATTACTGGGTTATTTTTGTCGTTGTTTCGTCGAAGATTTCTTGCAGTAAATACGTAGCACTTTACTTATTTGTGGCTTTTATGACCTGCAAAAAAAAAATGTTTCACTACACTTGGGTAGGTATGAGTTGCACTGGGAGTGGTAGAACTTCGGGTATAAATGATAGCACTGCACTTGAGTGGGGAAATTGATTACACTTTCACAGTGGAGGAAAAGTAGGGCATCACTTTCACTGTGGAAGTTGGAGTAGTTGTCCGGGTGTGATGTTGCGTTGGAAATACGTCGTGGGTCAGGAACTGGAAGATTGGTTCTGCAACATGTTGAGCCGTATGGAGGAGGTCTCTATTTCACTTGACACATGTCCGTGCTTCCATTTATGTTTTCGCACATGAAAAATACAGAAAAAAATTTGTATTAGAATGTGCTTACTTACTAATAACTTAGTCTAAAAGAAAATTGGATTAGGTAAGGATAATAATTGTTTATGTACATAAGGTCTCATTCTCTTAGGAATGCTCAGTTCTCATATTTATCTATTTTTCTGGATTTATTTGGTTCGATACGTTTTCGTCATTACTCGGCCTGGTCAGTAAATTCGGTAGCAATTGTCAAAATCGAGCTTAAGACTCTTCCGACTAGTGTCTTTATAATTTCACAAGGTACATGAGTGCTTAATTCATTGCTTCATCATATTTTATTTTGAATGCATTTCAAACACATTTGGCATCCGAGCTCGTTGTGCAAAGAAAAATTGATTGTTGAGCGCTCAGCGTACACAGTGTTACGTCTGTTTGTCACAATCACGTGATAATAACTTGACAGTTCCACAACGCTAGCAGCAGTATTCTGCGAGAAGCAGAGCGTTTGGTGTCTGCTGGCCGCGGTGTGAGTTTTTACACAGTTTTTCATCGACTCTGGATTACGGAAGCAGCCAGATGCGGCGACTCCCGCAGCTGTTTCGAAGAATGTGTCCGTGGAAAGGCGTACAGTATCGTTTGTGGTAAGTACAACACTTATTCACTTTCACTCTTCGGCTTTCTACATCGCGGTTTCGTGGTACAAGTACTTATAACATTACTTCACACGCGGTATTTCACGCGTGTCTTTGGAGTTATCACCTTTTCAGGTCACACGTTTTTGTTAATTCGTGTTCACATTTATTTGGTCGTCATGTTAAGGTTCACACGCACCACTTTTATACGTGTCCATTAATTACTTGTCCATAGTCGGTTCACACGCAGCAGCATATACGTGTCCATTTATTACTGACTGCATTATTACTACAAAGTACAGTTAACATTTAGTATACATATCATGTCTAAAAATTATTTACAAAGAAATATTTAGTCTGTTACTACAAGGCCTGACGAAAAGCGTGTCTCTTGTTCGTAGTTTGTGCTTCCAAGGCACTTTAGGTTTACACTTTGTTCGAAATCTTGTTATTCTTTTCATTTTACAATAGTTACTCTTTTCGCAAGTTCAGCTCTTTTATTTTCTCTCTATTACGTCGTTAGTTTGAAGACATAGTCAATGTGGCTTCGTTTACGTGATGAACAGTTCGTGTTCAAACTACCATTAGGGAAATTGGGAAGCTTGGTGTTCCCTGTCGTGCAATTGCACATAACAAATCTTAATTGAACTCGCAATTTGCGGAGAATAAGCAATGTGTCACGACTATCCATTCGTATAGCCTGTATGTATCAATCACGCAACCAGCTCGTAAAATTCACTTCCCTATTGGATAAGGTAGGATGGTAAGGATACTGGTTAGAGGAAAACACAAAAGACTTTTATGGAGTGAAGAGATTTGAAGACACAGTGTTAATGACGTATGTTATGATGAGCTTAACATAAATTATTATCACCTTAGTTTTTCATGACAAATAGTATAATTAAATCGATACAGTAGTTTCAGTGTCGTCTGATCCAGCTCTCTAACAATTTTCTATACATATCTAAAATTACTTAAACCATGCATTAGCAGTGAACTGTGTCTGTTAACTATCTTCTGTTCCATGTATCGCAAAATTTGTTTTTCTAGAAAAAATCGTCGTATCTCGAGGACCTGAAATAGATATTTCTAGTACTAAATTAGTTTATTTATAAATGATCTTTGTAAGTATCTCAGCTGCACTGTGCCGTAAAATTGTTATGAGCGTATACGGTTTTCTCCGTATTATAATAAAATAATTGAGTTGCGCACTTCTTTCCTGCTACCTGAATCGTTATTGATTTACTTGATTCTTATATGCTAAGCTGCTGCTTTTTGCCTGCTGCGTTTCATAGGTGGTCACATAAAATTTGTTGTCACACACTCCTTATGCATAACATAACATTTACCTCATTAGAGTAAGCGACCTTGATAATTTTTTTTTATTTTTATTTTTTTATTTATTTTTTTTTACCTACGAGCAATCATTCTGGTCTGAATGATCATTTTAATTTATTTCATTCAAGAGGAGAGAGCTTTGCTATACTTAAAACTAGTGGTAGCAGGTGGCACTTAGCACGTCCCTACTATAATATTTGTCAGCTCTTTCGGCTGTGGCCGTTCATGGCTCAATTAACTTAAAACTAACTTACATCTAAGGCAAATCTTGCTCTCCTACAATAAATGTGTTTTACTTAAGGTGCTCATATAAATTACCTATCTTGTTGTGGCAGGTCGACAGGGTGTTAGTCCTGTGCACTACTCTTACATACGTTGGTACTTCACATATAGTATGACAACTTATAGTGTGTGTATATTTTATTTTAGCAGCTTAACTTAACAGATATTTTCAATGGTTGACTCTGTTTCATCACGCAGACTTGAAGAAATACAATCCTTTTATTCGTCCAGATAGAGGGTCAGCTAATAGATAGCAACCAATGTGCGGCTTTCTTAAGATAATATATGGTCCTTCATACAAGTGCTGCCACTTGCGATTCTTATGATGAATCAAAGATGGTTTGAAGTGGGTCTTTAATAGCACTCGTTCATTTATACGATACGAAAAGACTTTGCTAATGTATTTGTCATGCGCCTTTTTTCTAAGGTTGGCATGAGTTGTTAAAGATATGAGAGCTTGTCTTAACTTGTCGTCTAATGTTACTTCAGGGTGTTGTAATTTTGGGATGGGGTCTACCCAAGGTCCGTAAAAAAAATAAGGTTGAGCAGTAAGCGTTCTGTCATGCCATTGGCTGAGGCTGTGACGTCACGAAGGAACCGCCGCTGCCTCTGAACAGCGCAACAAGACGCAGCCCGCGCATTTAAGCGATGTATTTGTGAAATGTTTCAGTTTCTACAGAAATAGTAAAAGGTAAATTGTTATTCTGCTATTTCTAGAAAGTTACTGCTATATTCTGTAACTTGTCCAGCTTTTAAACAGACACTGCTGAGTGCTAACTTTAATAAAATCAAGCGTCTATAGATCAAACTATACAAAAATAAGTGCAAAGTACAGTCTGTTTTGCAGTTCTCTACGAAGTAAACGTTCGAAATGCGCATTCAATTTTCTAACTTTGGCTCTGGGAAAAGTGTTAACTTGTAGACAAGCTCTGTGTAACGCTCATTTATATTCTCTTTACATCATGTCTACAAAAACACTTTCATTTCCACTCAAGAAATTATGCAATTGCCTTATTTGTAGGAAGCATTTGAATTTCCTACCTGAACTGACACACACACACACACACACACACACACACACATTCTTAATTTTCTCACACCTCAAACCTTTGGCTTATATTTTTATCGAGGTGGCTGTATAATATTTGTCCTAGTTGTTAAAATTCACTTATACAAAAGAGCACTGAATCAAAAAAAGTGCTACAAAATACGATTTACAGGAAATAGTGGTAAATTAACTTACCGAGTCCGCCGTTCAGCAAAGTTGGTATGTAGTGTGGGAAACAATAAGCCAATCCTTGACACTGTCAGTGTAGAGTCTTGCTAGTTATGATACACACAGTCAGAGGACCTTCACTTCTATCACTAAGTTTATATATTATTTAACTTTCACAAATATTGTTTATTTACATTCTAAAGCGATGACAAATACCACTTCCTTGCTTTCCGTTGCTGAGCGGCAACTGCTTTCTTCGACTTGTCCTTTGCAGACAGCCAACGCAGTCGGATAAATGTTCTCGTTCTAGCGTAAATCTTAATGATTTCTGGATGAATAGTGGGGAATCGCTCGGTAAGTATAGCGCACAGGTTCTTGATGACACCAGTTTCCCTGGACAAACTGTCGTATCCATGAATCTGGGCAAAAATTATTTCAAATCTGCTAATTGTTTCGAGCCACGTTTCTGAAGGCACAAGCAAACCCCCACGAGAAACCATGCCCAGCCATCCTCTCGATGTCTCCTCAGGCAGTGTCAGTAACTCTCCAGTGGGTGTGGCCAGTGATCTGTCATACTGTCTGCATCGGTAAGCTACATATCCAGCAAGATATTTAAATCCTTCAGTGCTACAATCAGAAGCCAGTGACATTGGAGGCACATCGGATTCTCCTACTCCAAAATCTAAATCTTCTATCTCCTTCTCTCCTTCAACCATTGCCAACGCCTCAGACATATCAGGCAGGATATTGCCAAAAACAGTTGCAGTCACGAATCTTCCTTCTTCATCTGGCTCAACAGACGATGCATTTGAAAGTGGAATATCATGCGCGTTTGCTCCCAACAACAACAGTCTTATCCGGATCTTTACCTCGACTGGCGATGGATGATCATAAAAACGTCCAAGGCCTCTTATAAGAGAAAAAAAGTTCTCCAAGCAGTCTTGATTTAATCTTGCTGTAAGAATATATTCAATATTATAAACAGCTAAGTCACTGAACAGACCCAAAAGTGACCGAACAGTTTTCAAAAATCCTTTCTGGAAGGGTAGGAGATGCTTTGAGTTGCCAACACGCATCTTCTCACAACACTTCGAAAATTTACGTAGGCACTGTTCTTGGGCTTGAAAATTGACACCAAATCCACAGGCTAGTGATTTATTACTTTCTTTTGTCCTTGAATTAAGTACATCGAAAGTCTCATCCACCATCTGTATGAAATCACTGGCGTGTCCTTCTTCAGGCATCAAATACCGAATCGCCTGTGCAGTTGTATTTGATAGCAGCTGAGCTGCTAAGCGTACTCGCTGTCGCTCTCTGCCCTTAACTGTAATGTGTTGCTGAGATAACTTGGGACATATTTTCATCTCGCCACTGTCCAGAACTAACAGTTTCTCGAACACAGTTTTTGTCACAGCCTTGTTTTCCAACATTATTCCTTGATCCAGCAAGTGGTTCCTTAAGAGTTTGAGCAAATGGGGAACGTCATCAAACACCCACACACGTATCAGAGAATCACACGGGTGTGGAAAACAAGTATTTTCATGAGTAATGCCAAGCTCCTTCCAGACAGAGCTATTCTTTGCACCCATGTCTGCTACTGCAGCCACAACATTGTAGCAAATGCTGGCCAGGGAAACAATTACTTCGTTCAAGAGTGCTGCTGTCATCTGAACGTCAAAATTGAAATAGATAGGTTGCTTCCACGATGCAAACAAGCCTCGGACCATGACAACAAGGACATTACTGTGAGGTCCAAGAATCCTGTCATCTTGCTGATCGTAACAAATTCTACTGTCAATGTTCATTTCATCAAATGACAAAATACAAATACGTTCCCTGTCAGTCAGTGTTGCAGCCTGCGTTTTCATCATCACTAAAACATCCTTCAAAATTCCTGGTTGGCAACTGAAACTGCGGTTAATCCAAGAACGCAAGGTTGACACTGCAGGTAGAGGATATCCGAGTTTTTCTCTGAGGAAATTGTAACTCTTCTGCGACAGAGCACGTAAAGTAATAGACTTACAAATGTCCTCTTTGCCCCATCGAACCCGTTTTGAACCATGCAACAAACTTCTAATTTGATTGGGTGAAAATATTTTGCCCAGTATTTGATTAGTTTCACGAGACACAAGTTCCTTTTTATTAAATTCTTCTTCGTGCAGACGTCGTTTCATTGAGGACAGCTGACCTCTAAGATCTTTATTACGTGCTCGCAATTTCATGCACATGTTCCTTAGATGAGCATTTCTTCTCTGTAGTGACGCTACAGAATTCTGTAAAGTGACTTTATGTGGATCACTACAAAGAACTTCATCTGTAAATGTATACTTGTCAACATTCCTCTTCAATGGTGAGAGCTTCTTTAAAGTCTCTAGGCTTCTTCTACGAATTTCACGTTTGTTAAAACGTTCTTTCCTTTCTTCTATTGCAATTGGTGTGTTATCACTGGCGCTACTACCACAAGGCAAATTGCAAGTCGGATACGCATCACTCTTAAGGATTAGTTTCCGCGGTAAATTTAACAGTTCTGAACGTAAGTCCCGGATATAATCCGTTTCCTTGAAATGACGAGAGCATATTCTAGCGTTCCCTACGTTCACAGGATCTTTCCTAAAGCATTTTGAAAGCCAAACCTTTTGCAGACTTTCATCACGTGGGAAACAATGCAACACTATTTCAGTCCCTTTTGTATTGCGATTGTGAGAGTTACAGCCAACAACAGCACAACCTGGCATTGCTTCCACACACTCAAATACTTCGGACAAACACTCACTGCACAAAGATAACCAAACGGAAACGACAACACGCACGAAACACAACACGGACGAACCACGACAACACAAAGCTCAGACGTACACTTCGCGCGCGCCAAGAGCTGTTCCTCAGTGACGTCATGCGCAGAACGTCAGAAATGGGTTTGCTTCTGCGCAGCAGTTACTGCTCCCTCGTGGGGTCTACCCATTCATTTCTTTCTAGTTGTTTAGAGACTAGTTCTGATGGTGTGAAACCAGTTGATGTGTGAGGTAAATTATTAACAATCTCTTCAAAGGGTGTGACGAAATCAATCCACCATGTCTGCTGGTTTGGAATATACGTTCGTATGAAACGATTGAACTCTTTGAATACTCTTTCTGTGGGATTACTTTGCGGTCGATACCAGGATATGAAAATTTGTCTGATGTCGTTGGTTGCAAGGAAATTTCTCCATCGTTTCCCCACGAAAGTTGATGCGGTATCAGATAACATGGCTTCAGGCTTGCCAAAGCGAGGAAAATAGTCTTTATCAATACGTCTAATTAGTGGAAGTATATTAGATGACTTCATTGCGTAGAGTCTCACGTGTTTGGTAAAAAGATCTAACAATATGACCAGATACTTCGTACCTCCTCTTCCCTGAGGAAGTGGACCTGCATAATCCAAACTGACGATTTGGTTTGGTCTTTCTGTACGTATTGGGTTTAAAGGTAAGGCATTTGACAAGTTGAAAGGCTTCCCCTTTTGGCAAATGGAACAATTTCTTAATAATTGGTGCACCTTCTTGTGAAGATTAGGTACATAGCAGTATGTTGAAATCTTGCGTTTGCATTTTTCTGGGCCATAGTGACCCCAGGAGAGGTGAGTGTACCAAATGAGATGTTCAACATAATCTTTAGGAAAACAGACACACCACCTTCCTGTCAACGGAGAAGTTCGGTGAAACAAAACTCCATTGTGTACTTTATAAAATATTGACAACGGGTGATCAGGGTTGTTTTGAAGAAGCTGTTTAATTTCTAGCCAATTGCGATCTGTGTCTTGAAGAGTATTCATTTGACGGCAAAGACGCAGAAAGTAACTCCGATGTAGAGGATCTTTCATAAGAAGAATTTTGTGATTAGAAATCTGTTCTATTAATTCAGTAGGCTCCGGCAATCCTTCCGGCATACGTGACAATGCATCAGCTATGATGTTATTCTTGCCCTTTACGTAAATAATTTCAAAATCATACTCTTGTAGAAATAAACACCATCGAGTAAGCCGAGGATGATACAGTTTGCAAGAGAGTAAGAAGCTCAGTGCTTGATGATCTGAGTATACTCTGATTTTATGACCATAAATATAGTAATTAAAGCGGCGAAAAGCCTACACAACGGCTAATCCCTCTAATTCGGTTACCGAATATGATCTCTCACATTCGGTTAAGATCCGACTGGCAAAGCTGATTATTTTGACTTCCTCCTGCCCATCAGTTTTGTCTATTTGAAATAAACATGCACCTAATCCTTGAAACGATGCATCGCAAGAAATGCAGAAATCTAAACTCATGTTTGGATGACTTAAAATGTTACTCTTTAGAAGAGCTTCTTTGATCTTGTCAAATGCTTTTTGGCATTCAGAAGTCCACATCCAGTGGACGTTTTTCTTGAGCAAATTTAACAATGTGGGATTGTTCATTGATTGATTCGGAATAAAACGACGGAAGAATGAAGCTAATCCAATGAAACCTTTTAGTTGCCTTTTAGTGCAAGGCACAGGGAAATTTTCTATTGCTGTTAACTTGCTGGGATCAGGTCAGATTCCTTCCGAAGAAATTATATGTCCTAAAAACTTGACTTCTTTCTTGGCAAATTTGGATTTTTGTAAATTTGCGGTAACACCAAAATCAGAGAATCTTTGAAAGATCTTTTGTAGGAGAGTTAAATGTTCTTCCCAGGAAGTCGTTGCGATCAGTAAATCATCAACATAGACGGTGACTTGGTCAAGTAACTCTGGTCCTAGCACATAATCAAGTGCTGCAATAAAAACACCAGAACTAATGTTGAGACCGAAAGGTACTACACGAAAATGATAGGATCTGCCGGCAAAGATAAAGGCTGTGTACTTCCTCGATGATGATGATAGCTTCACCTGCCAATAGCTACTTCGGAGGTCTATTGGGGATAAGAACCTCACACTATGGAATTTTTGTAGTTGTTCCTCCAGTAGTTCTGGTCTTGTGCATATTGGAATGATGATTTTATTAATATTCCTTGCGTCCAAGACAAGTCTGACGCTTCCATCGTTTTTGAAAACAGGTAACAACGGGCTACTGTAGGGAGAGTCTGACGGTTCTATGGTTTTCCACTTAAGCATTTTACGTATTTCTTGTTTGACGGCTTCTTTACGGGACTGCGGAACTGAATAGGTTGTTTTGCAAAAAGTATCATGGGGTTTCACTCTCATGTTAAATTCGTAGTCTGCTATGATACCTGGTTTTCTGGAAAAAATGTTCACAAATGTTGCTAATAGGTCGTGTAGTTCATACTTCTGTCTGTCGTCGAGTCCGTCTGTTTCCACAGATTTTATGCGTAACTCGTCGGCAGTTGGTAATAAGTCAGGGTCATTGTTGACGTCACTGAACTCGTCAACCGCACGGTGGTAATGTTGCCTGTCAGAAAGTCTACGTATTTTCACTTTACGTTCCAGGTTGGTTATCCTGACTTTGGTTCTCATTAGATGAATGACCAGTGTCCTATCATCTAGTCTTAACGTGCACTTACCTTCAACTAAATCAATGACGGCACGATTTCTTCGTAGAAAGTCCATTCCTAGCAAGCATGGCACTGACAGGTTCTTTACTACTAAAAATGTGCACGGTATACAGTCGGATTTAAATTGTATTGTTGCTTGTACTTGCAAGCTAACCTTCTGTACTAGGGAGCCTACTGCTCCGGATACAGTACATCCTTGTACAGGAAGTGAAGGAATTTTTGTTACAGAGCATACCTTTTTATATACACACATAGACATAGCATTAATATTTGCACCTGTGTCGATGATAGCAATGATTGGTATATCATAAATGTGAATCAGAGTTGACGCTTGTGCTTGGTTTTCCCAAAAGTCGTTGTTTTCGTAGGTGTTCTTTTCGTCTAATAGTTCGTCCCGTAAGTCTCTGTCGTCTTCGTATCTAATTACGTTGATATGTCTTTTAATGAAGTTGCCCCCCATTGGTTCCGCAGCTTCCCCGTGGAGGCCTAAAGAAGCTGCTAATGGTTTTCCGACTGGGGTGGAGCTGAAATGTCAGTTATTTTTACTTGACTAGTATTTTGCGACCTACCAGGTCGAAAATTTGCGTTCGTATCCCATACGACTTGTTCATCTGTTGATTGCGTGTTATTTGACATCGCGTTTGGTGCTTGGTTCGCCTGTGTGTAAAAAATAGTCGGATTTCCTTGGCTATTATAACCGGCGGTGTCAGGAAAAGCATCCGACGAATTGTCCTGACAATTGTTCCTGAACTGTTGGTTGGGTTGGTGAGAAAATGTCGCATTTTTCGGCTGTGAAAAATTTATTTGCTGAGAGGGAGTGAAGTGACTCGGCTGACTGTACTGTTGTGGTCTGTTATAATTGTTCCATTTCTTTCCCTTGTGATGATTTCCATTATTCGTCTTGTTGTTCTGGTACTGGTAATTACCGTTGTGATTTATCGGTGAATTACCGTATTGTTGCTGTGTGTTTTGATAAATCGGATTGTATCTATTCTGCTGTGGATGTTTGTTATATTGTTTTCCATTACGGCGGTTGAAACTGTTATGATTGCCGTAAGGCTGAGCGTTTGGTTGTCCCGTGTTATGTTGGTACGACATTCCATTGACGCAATTTGTTATGTGCTGCTGCGGAGCGGGCGGTCCATTATTATAATTATTCCGCGCGCTCGCACGCACATCCTCATAGATCATATCCAAATTGTCAAGAACAGAAAGAAAGGCTTCTAGGTCTTCTTCACTCACATTAACTAGTTTTTCTCTTATTGACACAGGAAGTTTTGACTTTTAAGATCATGATTACATCTTTGGTTGAAATGGGCGTGTTCCAATACTGAATTTTACGTAGATATTTTTCAAAATAACGTCTCAAACCTCCTCCTTTGGTGTTGAAAGGTTCGGCGTTGTAAACCTCTTTTCGGAGTCTTTGTTGTATACCTGAACTCCAGAATTTATTCAAAAAATGCTTTTCAAAATCTGCATAGGTGTGACATTTGTTTATTATTTCTGAACCCCAAATTGATCCTTCACCGTGTACATAGCCTAAGATGAACTGTATCCGCTGCCTGTCGTTCCATGATTCTGGAAAAGCGCCTGTGAATGATTTTAGAAATACCATTGGATGTATATTTCGTTTTTCAGGTATAAAAGGCTGAAAAGCTCTGTGTTTTAGCACACTCTCGTCTCGCATTAGTTCAACGAGTGTTAGTTGATCGGGATGACTACGTGACGTACAAGTTTCGCCACGCGTATTATTTACTGTTGGTGAGAATTGTACCTGACACTCAGGATATTGACGATTATCGTGTTCTGGCGGTAGCGAATACTCACTTTGATTGTCACCTTGCAATTCCGTAACTTGTCGTTTTAGTTGATCTATATCATTGCTTAGCTGACGTTTCCATTCCGGAAGATCGTGGCTAAATGCTCGTCTGATTTCACCTAATTCACTGGTTAAAGTGTCACCAGAAGTACCGGGAGCGGTTAAGATTTCAGCTGTAGCAATTTAACCGTACCCTTTAGTTCAGCGTGTACCTTGCTGACAATGTACTGTTCTTTAGATTGCATCCACTCTTCAAATTCCCTATTAAGTGTATTGCTTATACCGGTGTTGACATCTGCGATCTTTTTGTCAATATTGACATCGGATATTTGCTGAGCAAGCTCTTCGACTCGCTCGCCAACGTGGTTGACACTTTCTGTCAATTGGCTTACTCTCTTTGAAACATCACTGTAATGTTTCAAAGAGTCACTCGCAGTTGATTTACACACATCTATTTGGGCCTGCATGTCTGTGAACTTGCTACCAATATTGGTCTCGGCGGATTCCACCATCGAAAGAACACTATCAATTTTTGCGTGTACGCTTGCGTTTAGCTCGCTTGCGTAAGCAGTGGTAATGGCTTTAATTTTTTCCTCCATGGTGTCATTCGAATTTCTGATTTGTGCTTGGATGTCCTCTATCCTTGATTATAAACTGCTGAACCTGCTGTCACTTTGATTTGCTAACTGACTGATTTGCGTCCAAGATTGTCACTTTGGTTTGTTAACTGACTGATTTGCGTTCCAAGATTGTCACTTTGGTTTGTTAACTGACTGATTTGCGTTCCAAGATTACCCATGTTTGCTTCAAAACTGGTTTTCATATCAGCAAACAATTTTAGTATATCTGACAGCGAGCATTCACGTGACTGCGACGCGGTCTGTGGCGCCGACAGCTCAAGTGTCGCTTCGTCCTGTGTTGTTCCCTCACTACGAGATTCAGGTTTGTTTACACCCGCGCGCGGTCTAAGTTGCCTTGGTTGCTCATCAGCCATCGTAAATTTAAAGTAGTTACACTGCACGAGTTAGAAAAGATAATTTTTTTTTTTAAATTATGATTTTCACTTGTCAGGTGCGCCAAGGATTTCGCGTCCTGATTTCTCAGATATTGCTTGCGATTTATAAACAATTGAAACTCTGACACACGAAAATGCCAATATGGCAACGGGAGTGATAAAATAAATGAAAAACACTTATAGAGCACTGAAACTGGCACAGATAGCGGCCATTGTGATTCACTAAAATGCACAACAATGGAAATTCTTGCTAACTATTTCTAATTATTGTAAGCGAAATGATGTGATAGAGGCGGGTCTAATAGAAAAAAGGAAACAGAAATTTGGAAATTAAATTGCTTGAAGAAAAGGAAAAAAGCGTAGAGAGCGAATGTCACGAGCCGACTGAATGCTCGGTACGCAAAGCTTCAAACGTAATGAAAAATCGTACTCACATTAGTTGTCTTGCGCGCTGCTATTTATTGCTGTTGTGGATTCTTGCTGCGATTTTCTGCATATGCGTCCTTTTTTTTATCACTGGTTTTGGCTTCCAATTTTCTCCAGATGGTAGCATGAAAATAAAAAGAACAAATTAGTTTTTTAGTTAGGTCCCTGTTCGGGCGCCACATCTAGCGTTAAAAGGTTTTTTTTTTTTTTTTTTTTTTTTGCTTTTCCACTTTTAACCAAATATAACATTGATGATGATAATTCATGGCAATGTTTGCCGACAAGATAAAGAATGCAACCTTTTAACACTAGATTGCGTACTCACGGCAGTTCTCCTTGGCCGTATCTTGGTACGACTTGGAAAGAGAGAAAAATTAATGAATGATCGACGATGCGTCGGTTCTCGATTGTGTTTAGGAGACGTACGGATTGATTGCGTGAAAATAGTTTCTCAAATAACCTCTTAACCCGGATTTCTTTCACGCAATCAGACTCTTCAATGAAATTACCTAAGGGACCTATTTGAATAATAAAAAAAAATTGGAAATGAATGTAAAACAGTGAAATTTGGTAAAAAAAGTTGCCAGATCGGAAATTGAACACGTTAATGGTCTCCCAAATACAATCGAGACACCGCGATAAAGAGCGAACCTGTAACAAAGTTCATTTAAACATAAACATTATTTGTGGTTAATTTAAAGAAAAGAATAAGCATAGATTTTCTGTACAGTGAAGCATCAATATATTCTCAAAGAAGAAAGGCATTAAACTATAAACATTAACAAATTTACAATGAATACAAAACTTACATTTTTATGTTTTTCTCATACATGGAGCAGTCCAACAATCGCTGCTTTTGTATGTGTGATATTTTGTAAAAATTAAATGTCCTGGCGTGCGCGTAAGTATTTTTTATCGTCACTAGGTTTACAAAAGCGTTTTCTTTCTTGATGATAACGTGGTTTTTCACACTAAATGGAATATAACTTGTAGCGGTGCTACATAACACGTCTTAACAAGTCGGCAACCAAACATCAAAGGTAATGAAGTACATTTAACATATCGGCGACCAGAAGTACAACCAACTATAAAGACTCTAGAATTTTCCTAACAAATGATAAATTGTTCTTTCTTCTGTTTCGCAGCTTCTTGCTATCAAGCGCTGCGGCAATGATTTTAAATATCTGCGCCCAGCGAGTCATAGTATTTAAAAGTACCTTTTAAACGCTGGCCGCGCGTCATGGTATAGGCGCACGTTATAAACAGATTTCGTTTCTTTACTCTCGCGTTGTCATGCTTAGTATCATTACAAACTACAGCTCGATGGCTGTCCTTTTCTCATATGCAAAATGTCTGAAATCCAATAATATCACAACCTCCACGTGGCCCTCTCCCGGATTTTCAAGGTCCGAGGGGAAGATCGGGACACCGCCGCAACTGCGGTGCTCTTCGCGTTCCAAGCCCTATCTCCCTGCTAGAGGATTCCGGGGAACACGAACGCTCATGCAGAAAAGAAAACTCTTCCTCGATCTCCCGACGGCGTCTCCGGGTCCTTTTGGGTTACCCCAACGAGCATCTCTAAAAGAGGGGCCCGACTTGTATCGGTTCCGGTGCCGGTTTCCGGAATAGGAACCGGATTCCCTTTCGCCCAACGGGGGCCAGCACAAAGTGCATCATGCTATGACGGCCCCCATCAACATCGGATTTCTCCTAGGGCTTAGGATCGACTGAGTCGTGTGCAACGGCTGTTCACACGAAACCCTTCTCCGCGTCAGCCCTCCAGGGCCTCGCTGGAGTATTTGCTACTACCACCAAGATCTGCACCGACGGCGGCTCCAGGCAGGCTCACGCCCAGACCCTTCTGCGCCCACCGCCGCGACCCTCCTACTCGTCAGGGCTTCGCGGCCGGCCGCAAGGACCGGCCATGACTGCCAGACTGACGGCCGAGTATAGGCACGAAGCTTCAGCGCCATCCATTTTCAGGGCTAGTTGCTTCGGCAGGTGAGTTGTTACACACTCCTTAGCGGATTTCGACTTCCATGGCCACCGTCCTGCTGTCTTAAGCAACCAACGCCTTTCATGGTTTCCCATGAGCGTCGATTCGCGCGCCTTAACTCGGCGTTTGGTTCATCCCACAGCGCCAGTTCTGCTTACCAAAAGTGGCCCACTTGGCACTCCGATCCGAGTCGTTTGCTCGCGGCTTCAGCATATAAAGCAAGCCGGAGATCTCACCCATTTAAAGTTTGAGAATAGGTTGAGGTCGTTTCGGCCCCAAGGCCTCTAATCATTCGCTTTACCGGATGAGACTCGTACGAGCACCAGCTATCCTGAGGGAGACTTCGGAGGGAACCAGCTACTAGATGGTTCGATTAGTCTTTCGCCCCTATACCCAGCTCCGACGATCGATTTACACGTCAGAATCGCTACGGACCTCCATCAGGGTTTCCCCTGACTTCGTCCTGGCCAGGCATAGTTCACCATCTTTCGGGTCCCAACGTGTACGCTCTAGGTGCGCCTCACCTCGCAATGAGGACGAGACGCCCCGGGAGTGCGGAGGCCGCCACCCCGTGAAGGGCGGGGAAGCCCCATCCTCCCTCGGCCCGCGCAAGGCGAGACCTTCACTTTCATTACGCCTTTAGGTTTCGTACAGCCCAATGACTCGCGCACATGTTAGACTCCTTGGTCCGTGTTTCAAGACGGGTCGTGAAATTGTCCAAAGCTGAAGCGCCGCCGACGGTAGCGATTATTCCGCCCGAGAGCATCCCGAGCCAACAGCGGCTCGGGACCGGGGCCGGGCCAGGTAGGTCAGTCATCCGGGAAGAACCGCGCGCGCTTGCCGGCAGCCCGAGCGCCCAAAGGGGCGAATCGACTCCTCCAGATATACCGCCGAGCAGCCAGACAGGACACCGGGGCTCTGCACAACAGACGCGAACCGAGGCCCGCGGAAGGA